>NW_022474068.1:3910000-4627500 GCF_902498895.1 Magnusiomyces paraingens
CCGATAACATATCAATATACATCATGATTTCTTGTAAACTCCTATTATATATGTTTTTTTTTTGTAAAATATATATATATAATTTAATAAAACAAAGAGTTTTGCATGTCAAATCTATCTTTTTTTTTTTTTTTAAAATGCACTCAATCGACTACTTTTATTTTCAAAATCCCATCTATACTACTATAAGAGTTCCCTTTTTTTTTTTTTAAAAAAAAAAACTCAAAATATAAAGTAAAATATTAGTTTGTTTGTTTGTTTGTTTATTTTCCTTTTAATCATATATGATTTAATCAAATTTTTTTTTTTAAAACTCAAAATATAAAATAAAATATTAGTTTATATAAAATTTGTTTGTTTATTTTTTTATTTTATAATCATATATGATTTAATCAATTTTTTTTTTTTTTTTCAAATTTATTTCCTTATAATAAAGATTCATTCATATATAAAGAATTGAACAAAATTATCATTGACTTTTTTTTTTTGTATTATTATTGACAGAATACATATACAAATACCATTGAACTATACTAATACAAAAATACAAATACCATTGAACTATACTACTACAAAAATACAAATACCATTGAACTATACTACTACAAAAAAAAAAGCTCCCCCCAATACATCTATCAATACTAATTACTACATAAATTTAACCATCTTGGTATATATCTACTAATCTTTTTTTTTTCATAATATCAATACCTCCAAATGAAACTAATATAAGCATATATATATATATACTAATCAAAATATCTTAATACCTATGCTGAGTACCAACACTTTCGCTGACTCTTTTTCCTTTTACAATCCTTTTAAGCGATCAAAATTTTTTTTTTTTTTTTTTTTTTTTTTTTTTTTTTTTTTTTTTTTTTTTTTTTTTTTCAAATTAATGCAACAACATATTGTTCTAATATATCTATTTTTTTTGTCTGTTTAGCCTAGAGATTCCCTTTGAAAAAAAAATTTGTATCTAGGGTTATATGTTATAATTATTTCTTTTAATTCATTTTTTTTTTTTTTTGAGGAATTATGAAAAAAAAAATTGATTCAAGATAATTAGAAAAAAAAAAAAAAAAAAAAAACTCAATTGACAAAAGAAAAATATCAAACAAACAAACAAAATATCAAAAGAACAAACAAACTAAATATTAAACAAACAAAAAAATGTATAACAAGTTTATTCGGTTATGGTTACAACAAAAGAAACAAAAAAACAAGCTTTCGGGTAGCACGGCTGCATAGAGTTATAATCATATCTCATGAGATATCTATCTATCTATCTATCCATCCATCCATCCATCCATTTTGTACTTTATACTTTGTACTTTGTACTTTGTATTTACTACCCTGTTATGGTTATATTTTTTTTTGGTTCTCAGTCCTTTTTTGGGTTTCTGTTTTCTTCTTTTTTTTTTTTTGCTGTGGTTGTTGTTGTTGTTGTCTTAATCAATTCAAGACCTTAATGGTTTCATTTAATATACATTAGGCCTTATAATATTTAAATTTTTTTTTATATAACACTTATTTAATAATACTGCATAACCTTTGCAGTTTACCTTCATTTACAAGAAAATAAAAAGAAAAATAAAAGAAATAAATGAAAATGAAAATGAAAATGAAAATGAATAAAATGAAAAAAATAAAAAAAAAATAAAAAAAATAAAATGAGTTATATCTGATTTTGAAAAATATTCTCCTTCCATTCAATTAAAAAAAAAAGGCCTCTGTCGGGAGTGAAAAAAAAAAAAAAAATATATATATATATATATACCCGCCAAATATATATCAAACATTTCTGACCAATCATGTGTTGTTTTTAAAGGCTACCCCTTATGTTTTTTAACTTGTGGAAATAATAAAGCAAATCAAAATGTCAATCACCTTGTTTCCCAATTATCATATATCCGTGGCTTTTATATATCTAATATTTAAACAACCTTCAACCTTCAAACTTCAAACTTCAAACTTCAAAAAATTTTTTTTTCGTCTGTTCTTTCTTATTTTATGAGATTTTATTGCATTTTATTTTTTTTTTAAAAAAAAAGAAAAAAAGCAATATAAATAATACACTAATGTAAAAAAAAAAAAACGCTTGCTAATCAATTCAACTGTCGTAAAAATAATAAGTATATCTATTCTGAATTTAAAAATAGACCAATATTTCTATTATTGTCGTCATTGTCGTCATCATTATCATTATCATTATATATTTTAAAAATCAAAAAACCAACAATATCTGGTCATGACCTGCATACCCATTTTTTGATATGATTTTGAAAATGAAAATGAAAAAAAAAAACCCCCTTCCCTAAAAAAAAAGTCCTCTTTAGATAGAAAATAAAATTAAATTGCAATAATAATAAATTTATTTTCAACAAAGACTTTCTTTCCTTCCCTGTTTTCTTTCAAAAAAAAAAAAAAAAAAAAAAAAGGGCCCTGCTTTCAATTCACTTTTCATGTGCTAGTTCTCTGCTACCCAATTCATCGGGAACCTGATTGCCGCAAGTGTCTCTGCTCTTCCTCCTCACATTCATCATTCCACTGCTTCCCATGTACTGCACGCTCATGGCGAGTCCTTGACCCTTGATCTGGATGCCATCTCGAAGAGCAAACTCCTGCTCCTGGATACGCCTCTTTTCTTGATTCTCTCCAAAACCGACACTCAATGGTTGGATCATAATGTATTCGACGCTCATGTTTTTGAGCCTCGAGTCGTCGTGTAAACCCAATTATATGCCAACTACATTCCCTATCGCTGCACTTGAATCGCCGACCTACTGTTTCAACTCCTAAAAGATGCTCAGCTTCCAAAACATGTGCCGCAAATGCATCCAACTCCGTGTGGAAAAATTCCTTATCGCAATGGTTGCACTTATACCTCCGATTTGTCCATACTCTAGGTCTTCGACCATTCCGATCTAAGGCTGGTCCTGTACGGTCTACAGACTGTAAAGAATATGTGCTCCCCCCATGCGTCGAGTCTGGGTACGGCATACTATGCAAGTTTGATGAAACGGGGGGTCTGGGTGCAGAAACTGTCATAGCAATTGATCGAGCTGCTGCTACAGCTGCCGCCGTTGCTGGATCAGATGAAGGTAAATTGACCATATGTGATCGTGAAGAAGACGAAGATGAACTTGAAAAACTTGAGGATCGAGAAGAACTTCCTGAACTAGATGCAGTGCTTGACGATACGCTTGAACGGTGAGTATTATGAGGTCTATGACTAGAATGGTGAGATTGATGCGGTATAAGATCCGAATGATGATGCATATGATGATGTCTTTGTGTCGAAGATGAAAAAGTCTGT
This sequence comes from Magnusiomyces paraingens, assembly GCF_902498895.1. NCBI lineage: Eukaryota > Fungi > Ascomycota > Dipodascomycetes > Dipodascales > Dipodascaceae > Magnusiomyces > Magnusiomyces paraingens. The sequence continues at coordinate 3,913,320 of NW_022474068.1, forward strand.
TGTGAGCTTTGTATATTATGTAAACTTGGATTTATGTTTGTAGACTCCACTTCTAACCTGCTTGGATAAACTGTAGGAGCCTGGTATAAAGTATTATGATTATGGTTATTATTGTGATGATTATGGGAATCTTGTTCTTGACCTCTGACATTTGGGTACTGTGTGGGGTAAACTTGACTGCCATCCATAAGTACAGTATTATTATATGCTGCCGGAGCATACTGCGGCTGCTGCTGCTGCTGCTGCTGCTGCTGCTGCTGTATCTGATGAACTCCCATATTCATGGTGTAATTTATAATTGGCTGTACTGGCTGCGACGGGGTTGTGCTAATATTTTCAGTTCCAAATGATTCGGCTAAAAAATGAAAAAAAAAAATTTTTGACAGGTTAGTCTATAACCTAAATCACTTTATAGAACCCTTTCTTTTTTTTTCTTCTCTTCTCTTCCAATTTTTTGAACCCTTAACTCCAAACCCTTTATAACTCACTTAAAATATAGCTATCAAAATTTATTGAACTCATTAATGATTCCAGTGAATAATCTGTCATATCATTGGATACAGGTGGTTGTGATTCATCTTGTCTTGGCTGATGACCAGCCCCACCATCTATTCCACTTATATTTTGTCTGAAGTTTTGATTTGAAGACATCCAGGACTGCGTAAAAAACATGAAAAAAGTTTTTTTTTAAAAGAATAAAAAAGAAAAAGGAGTTTAAATATTGACTTAAAAAAAAAAATTTTTTAATCAAGCGTTAAATAATGCCATAAACTAGAGTTTGTTTATTTATTTGTTTGAGCCGCTTTCTGTACCTATAGGTTTTGGGTTGTTAGTTTGAAGGAATGTTCAAGGCCAAATAAAAAATTGCAAGACCACAAATATAAATCCAATCAATCAGAGGCTTTCAATATATATATATATATATAGAATATACATGGAAAAAATGGTGATTGATTTAAAGAGGGAAAAACAATGTTTTAATATGCTAGTGAAATCACAAGAAATAATCGTTAAATGTAACAACAATATTGATAATGATGATATGGTAATTATCGATAGGATGACGGTATCATATAACTATATATCAATCAATCTTACCTTAAAAATAATTGAAAATCTGTATTTATGTTATTAAATATTTAAGAATATCATGATTGTAACGATGATGCAAAAGAATAAAAAAAAAGTTTTTTTTGCTAAATCGATAAGAGGCTTGGATTGGGTTTATATAAGGTCCTTTTTCCAAACATAAATGACATAGATCATCTATAAATATAAACCCATTACATTTCCAAGCCTTCTTTATTTTTAGTATAAACGTAATATCAATGAAGCTGAGCACTTCTCAATCAAAGATATGGTAGTCATTTGTATTATTTTTTTTTCTTCTTATTCTTCTTCCTTCTTGCTTCTTAGGAGATGGGTGAAGCTGAAGCCTATTAACTCAAGATTTCAGCTGCTTTAAAAACTCAGGATATGTATACATTTGACTGTTTCAGAAATAACAACATGTCGCTGTGATTGAGTAACTTCTTCGGTTTTTCTCTTCTATTGCTTAACTTTGTTCTGACATAGATATTCAGTCCGAGTTCATGGCTTAGCTTTATGTTTATTAATAAAAGGAAAATAAAATTAAAATTAAAAAAATTGGTGATGATGATAACATGTAAATAGAAGAATAAAAAGAAGGTTTAAAATAATTTAAAGTGGTTTTTTTCTTTTTTCTTTTTTTTTCAGTTCTCAATTGGATATTGTATTACAAAATAGGTCATAAACTCATTTTTGGATCAAGCACCCTTTCAGCCCATAAACGTATGTACGCTTATATTTTTTTATATGGTTACTAAACACAATCCTTTTCTCCAACACCAACATACCACAAAAAAAACTCACAAATTCAAAATAACTTCTTTCTTTCTTTCTTCCTTTCTTTCTTTTCTTTCAAGTAGCTCAATTCATAAATAACTGTTTTTGTCCGTAATTTCATTTCTCAATGACACATTTTAGTCACTTTTTACTGGCCCACCAAAAAAAAAAAAAAAAAAAAAAAAACGCTCAATTTTAGGTTGTCTTGTCTGTCAGTGTAGCTACTAATGTCCTTGCACGGCTGATTTGACAGGTATGGAGTCAGCTGGAGAGCTCCGAGATCGGTCATGATGGCCACATGCCATGAATCACACAACGATTAAAATAAAGATATTTAACAAATTTTTAATATACATACAAATATACAAGTCTCATGATATTATCAATAATTCAATTGAGCAATTGACATATTTTAAAACATATCAAAGATAATTATTATTATTATTATTTCAAAAAGTACATGAATTGTTTAATTGTTTTTGTTGTTGTTTTTGTTTTTAATCCCTTGGTTCAATTGAGTTTTCGCCATCTCTTACTTATAACCATTGAGACTTAGTGGCTGTATATTATATATTCCTTCTTCGAATTATATTATCACATCCCTATTTTCCACATTGTGGGGTATAGCCGCTTAACAAATTATAATAATTATCAATAGAAGATTTTGAAAGAGATAAAAAAAAAATAACATTGGTAGAAGAACTACTACTACTACTACTACAATGACACATATGACAGTTATTGTATCCAAGGTGTTTTTTATATTTTTTTCTTTTTTTCTTTTTGGTTTTACTTTTACCTCAGCCACTTCAATGATTGATTTTTTTTTTTAAAAAAAAGTTTTGATTGGACATTAGTCTAATGGGTTTTCCGTACCTCTATGCAGCTTACAAAAAAAATTAAAATAGGGGGAAAAGCGGGAGGGGTGGAGAAAAGAAAGAAATCTACAACTCGGGAAGCAAAACACGGGCTGATATATAACGGTCGCCTGCCTGCACTTTTGTTCGAGGGAAACAGGAACAAAGGCAGCAGCCAACAGTATAATGACAGTGTTAAATTGTGTCAAATATGAGCGGAAGGAAAGGATTACCGAATCATACATGTTATAATATGGAGGAACAATACGCCCAAAAGAAATATATATAGAGTTAGAGATAGATAGATTTTGTATGAAAGATTTGTTGCAGTAGCAGGCCGGAAAAAAATAATTTTTTTTTTTTGCTATAGCGGCTGTCACGTATATTTCCTTAATAGTTCTATAGTTGATAAATCAGTTATATTACAGTTGTACCTTCATCTATTATATATAATTATCATCACCAATATGTGGCTGTACTTGTCAAATCCCATAAGAGCATATTGAATTGGATGGGTCAGTGAAAATCCCTTGGATGGTGGCAGTCAAATTTAAAAAGAAAAATACAGCTTATATAAGGTTGATATTTAATTAGTCTGTCAACTTATAATAATGGATAACCCCATGTTAACTTATCGGATGTCGGAATACTTAGTCGTTGGTACCCTTCAATGTCGCTGAAATTTCACAAAGCTTGCTTCTTTCAAATTTATAACTTCTCGAAATCAATTCTTCCATCATATATCTATTCCGAAACATTCATTAGCACGCTTTGTCATTCCTCGTAAATGTAGCTTTATCACAATTGTAAAATAATAATAATAATAATAATAATAATATGTATCTCATTAAGCGGTAAGCAAACAATAGTAAATCTAGCATAATCTCATAAACCCGTCGTCATAATCATTTCCATTCCTTTTTTTTTAAAAAGAAAAAAATAAAAAAAAAAAAAACTTAGTAGCCTCCACCCCAGGCACCACGAATCCGTCGCGCCAATTGCATATCTTTCTGCATAATAGTAACCCGCTTCGCATGAATTGCACATAAATTGGTGTCTTCAAACAAATGCACAAGAAACGCTTCGGCTGCTTCCTGTAACGCGGCAATGGCCACTGACTGCCATCGCATATCCACGCCCAAATAATCAACCACAATCTCGCGTACCAGACGTGCAAAGGGAAGTTTTCGGATGAGCAGGTCCGTAGATTTCTGGTAATGTTTGATTTCGCGCAAAGCAATGGTTCCAGGCTTATACCGTCGCTTCTTGATTGGAACAGGGTCTCCTGCTGGGAAGAAACGTTAGAACAAAAAAAAAAAAAAAAAAAAAAAAAAATAGGGTATATAAAAGCTTACCTCTAATAAGAGAAGGCGAACTTAAGCTTAACGAAGATGTTGAAATAGCCTCAGCAGCTGGGGCTTCCATTTTCATGACGCGTCCTTTCTGTACCACTCTCTTTTTTGCAGCAACAGTCATACGTTTCCCGCCGACCTGTGCTCGTCGGCGAGCAGTATGGTCTGCTGGTGTTGTTCGTGCCATTTTTGATAATTTAAAAATGAAATTAGAGTATCAAAAGATAACTCTAGTTAAATGTAAAATTAAAATTAAAATAAAAAATAAAAGTTGGTGGTTAGGGGGTAATGAAAGAAGTGGGTACTTTTTTTTTTTTTTTTTTTTGGCGATATTGCACCCGTGATGAGACCAGATTAGAGAGGAACAAAAAAAAAAAAAATTTACAGTGTAATAGAAATCTTAATGTTGTAATAACAAAATAGGTGGGGAAAAAAAGACACTGTGAAAGATTTTTTTTTTTGGTTTTCAAATCTGCACTGCCAGCCAGCCTTCCTTTTTGTTCATTTGACTCTTTAAAAGAATACTCCATTCAGCCATCACGACTTTCCTAGATTGGGGTTTACTATGTCACACTGATACCCCCCCCCCCCTTAATACACATACGTCAATAGATAAAACCACACCAGTATATCCTCAGTCACCACAGCTATCGTATCAACAACATGTCGGATGCTAATGATGGCTTTACACCAGTGGTGTCGAAACGTAAAGCTCGACGCAGCAAGTATGTTGTGCGCGAGAAAACTGTCGAGGATCACTTACAAGATTTGCAAGAAAAGGCAGACGCATTTAAGGGGTCTGTTGTTTATTCTACAATCATAGCGCATTTAGATGCACTGATACCCGAGAATAAGCAGGATTTGAAGGAAGATATCACCGAGGGCACTCAGGATGACTTCCCAAAAGAAAAAAAGAGCGACAAAGAGGGTCAGGAAGAAGTTAATACAGAAGAAACTAAAAAGGATACAAAAGATGATCCCAAAGATGATCTTGATAAAAAATCAGATAAAGACTCAAACAAAGAATCTAAGGAGGATCTCAAGGAAATTTCTCAACAAACCACACAGAGCCAAACACCCATATCCATTGTTCGATGTCTTGCCTTGGGCTCACCTACAGATTCACACAACGCCATGTACCAGTTAGCGTTATTAGGTCTACTGTTAAATCATCTCGGACTACCCTCTTCTTCAGTTTCATGCTGGGATCCGGTGTTTACTCCAGCTGATCTTAAGCTTTTTGACCGCTTGGGTTACACTGTGAGTCAAACCGATCCGGAGGAACCACAAATAGCTAAACCCAATACCAGTGCAACCCTATACTATGTGATTCATTCGCCTCCTCTTCTTACAGAAAAAGTGCTGGCGCGTGCAAACGAGTCCTCCTTGCGTACAGTTGTCATTGGTAACAATTTGACAACATATACTAACCATCACTCGGATGCAGAATTGAGCGAAAAGTATCCAGTGTTGTTTAAGGCGATTGAAGACGTGGATGGAAACGAAGAAAGTAAGTACTGGGAATTTAGAGTTATTCCAGATAAGTTGTCGAAGAACGAGGCATGGATGACTGCTGTGAATGATTTAGCTGTGTACTGGGAGAAATAAGAGGGAAAAAAAGTCGTAGTGTTTTTTTTTTTTTTTTTCTGATTAAGGGTATTATAGAATAGAAATTTTGAACAAATGATTATAGATTATTGTATTTTAGAAAACTGGAATTTGATTAGAATCTCTTTGGAATTTGATATGTTGTCAGCTTGGATAGTCTATTTATCTTGTTAAAAACGGCCTTTACCTTAGTGATCTATTATGTCGATGTAATTTGTTTCTTTTATGGAAGCTATTTGATTAGCGTATGAAAAAATAAAAATAGAAATAAAAATTAAAAAATTAAAAACACTAAAATAAGTTTATTTTTCTTCTAAATTTGGGTTTAAGAGACACAATAATCAAACGGTTGACAGTTTCATTAATATTTTTTTAACCAAAGTTAAGAAAAAGGAAGAAGAATAATAGTAATAAATATTAATGAAAACCAATAAAAATATAATTGAATAAAATAAAAATAATAAATATTATCTTTCAGCCTTTGATTGAGGTTAAAAGTTGAGGTTTAAATAGAAGAGCGTAAAGAGATTCTATTATTTATAAAACTTTTTTCAACACTTTTGTATATAGAAAACAGTTTATTGTAAGCACTTAATATTAAAAATGCTGCTTTTTTTTTTTTTTTTTTTTTCTTAAATGAGGTTATAACTTCATTTCTATGTTTTATTTAGATATTTTTATTTATTTATTTTTTTTTGTTGATGATCTTATTTGCAGGTATTTTTGTAACAGAGAAAGTCTAGACGACCATAAAAATACGGAGGGTCTTTGGTAAAATCCAGACTCTTCCAGACTTTGAAGATACAAGAACAAAAATAATTAAATAAAAAAAAAAAAAAACCCTCGACTCGACCACAAAAAAAAAAAAAGACTTTACCGGATGAGGCCAGAACAGAGAGAACTAAGATCTATTATTTCCTAACCCTGGTGGAATAATTGGATTTTCTCGTGTTTTATAAAATAGAACATATGAAAAAAAACTTGTCTTGGTCTAGACATTCACAAAACCAAGAAAAAAAAAAGCAAAAGGCTGAGACCTTTATTTCATAAAGGGTTGAAACCTTGATTATAGGAAGAGTTAAAAAGGTTACCATACATTCCATTATAAAAATGGATCATAGTAAGGCGATAGTGATGCTGCAGATTGACACCATTTTAACTCTTTGGGAAATATAAAGATATGATCTAACCAAGCTTTGCATTGTTCTTAAAATCTGGATCTCGATACACTCTATATTTACAGCAATCAGCCAGTTAGAAATACTGCTGAATAGTAGTTGCTACTTCAAAGAACCAAGAAAGTATACTGGAAAGTGTGACATAGTCATTTTTTTTTTCTTTTCATAAAACAACAATATATAAAGTTGGTTAGTAATACTTTGATAGCTAGCTCGTAAACCTATTTTTAATATAACCTCGTATAAATAGTTAAATAGAAACAGAAGAGGGGAAGTAGAGCATCGAAACCTTAGCGTTCTTAATAGTAAATTTTAAGTTGATAAAACGAACACGATATGGAGGGTTTTTTTTTTTCTTTTTTCTTTTAAATATCTACAAGTTCGAGTTCAGAATCTAGTATTTCGATCAGCATTCTATGTCCATCTCCATGTATCATGCACATATCACAAGTGGTTACTTTGAAAAAAAAAGAAAAAGAAAAAGATTGAGTGTGTAAGTTTACTCAGATGCATACAAAGATAAATTTTGATGTGGTTTTCTCTCAAACTATCAACTATAGTTTTTGAAATCCAGTTATTTTAACTTTATTTAAAAATAACTGACTAAAGGTAAACTTTTGGAATTTATCAGCAACCATAGAAATCTTTTATGAAAAAAAAAAAAACTTAAGGTGAGAAGTAGCGTGCTTCGTATAAAACTTTACAGGGATGCTAAATTATCTACGTCGGATGGTTGGACTCTACAGGATTTCCCGAAACAAGCCATAATCAAAATACTGAGACGTGGGCAAAATTAGAACATTATGCCTGGTATATTAATATCATCAGGAAAATATTAAACAATATAAGCGTCCTATAGAATTGAATACTAATCATGATTGATTTTTTGTGGAATAAAAGATTCAGGAACGGATTCTAAAGAAAAAAAAAATTGATGATCTAGCGGGAAGGGTTCTATCCGACGGAATAAAGATAATTATAGAAATATCATACATACCTTTATGTATATAAATTTAAGTAAGGCGATTGTAGGATTATCATTAGTGACAGTGGCATTAAATATTCTTTTCATAAGATTTATTACTTTTTGATGAAACATAAAACGTCGTTTGAAATGTAAATACCGAGCCCTTAACCTGGCGGAATCCTTGGATTTTCTCGTATTTTGAAAATACGAAGATGGAGGTGCGTTTTAACAAGGTTAATATTTTCTTCCTTATTAATTTTTTTTTTTTCTAAAACCATAGTATAAAAATTTAACATTTTTATTTATTTATTTTTGTCTTGCCCCATATATTGGTATTACAGTTTCGAAATTGGCTTTTACAGTAATTACTGTAAAAGCCAATTATAACCTGACAATATCCTATTTACTCGGGATATATACACGGAAACCACAAAACTTATTTACTTTGAAAGGAAGAAGCTATGACAGAAGCATAGATTTCGTTTTTTTTTTTTTTTTTTTTTCAGTTTCTTTTGATATCAAAAAATTTTTTAATAAGAATATCTCAAAACTATGAATAAGATCTTTAAATTTGTAAAATGAATTGATTAATTTTTCATTAGATATATATCTAACATTAACATATGCTACTCTAATCCCTTAACTTCGGGCTATGTAAATTTTTTTTTGGTAAAAACATTTTACGGCATTACTATTTTTATCAAAACACGTTTATTGGTTTATTATTGGAAAATATTTCCCTTTCTCATTAGTTACAACAGATCAACCACATACAAACCAATATGCAAGCCAAAGGTCTCAAACGTAATACGAGAAAAGAAAACTAGGCTTGTTGAGAAAAGGGAGACAAACAAACAAACAAAAAAAATACGAGATCATAGCTAAAAAAAAAGGGAAACCTTAAAGTATGGAAGGAAGGAAAAAAAAATGCGAGAAGAAACATAGAAAAAAGAGTTTTATAAGAAGCAGAAATTTTGAGTTCGAAAATAAGAACTTAATGTTGATACCTGAAAGAAAGAAGTCGAGAAAGGGGAAGAATCTAAATAATAAATTCCGGTGATAGTAAAAAAAAAAAAACTGTTATATACAATCCGATGGTACAGAAATAGTTTTGTACCGTATCTTTTTTTCTTTTTACAAAAGACTTTCTCAAAATCTATTGATAAAAACTCAACACATTATTAAAATCATAGATGAAGTTTCAGCAAAGGATCTTCGAACAAGAAGAATAAAAAACCCAAAACCCAAAACTTATATAAAATATATATGTATAATTTCCCAAAAACAAAACAAAAAAATAATAATAATGATAGAAAGTAATGATTATGATAAAAGTAATAATAATAATAATTAAAAACAAGAGCAAATAGTCTCAAAAGAGAAGAAAATTAAGCTTAATACTAAAATAAATAAGGAAGAAAAAGGAAATTTGTATCTTTATTAAATACAATAATAAGAACCCTAGCCCTTGTGGTTTTTTTGATATTTCTCGTATTTATAAAATACGAGAGTCAAGAGTACAGGGGATGGTGGTGACAGGTCTCAAAATTCTGAAGGCGAGGGGGGTTTGTGCGGGCTAAGAAAAGCCACTAATCCGGCCACTCGCTTGTTTGGGTAAACGTTCCACATTTAAATATATATTTTAATCAACTGAATGTGCTTATTATTTGTACTAAAAAACCAAAGTTACTTTCCAAGAAAATGGAATAGACATAAAGATGATAATAACTGCATATTGTTTGTATATATTGACATATAGAAGCCATCAAAAACTAAACAGAATGATTAGCTCATCGGCCCATTAATTCAAATAACTCTACCGAGGCTTTTCCCTAAAGATTTAAGCTTTCCATTTAATACAATATCAGGACTGTAATAATCTCGTTTTTTTAAAAAAAAAACTGTTTTTACTAGACAGTTTTTGATTGATTTAGAGCCTGTGAATAAATCTATGTTGAAGTTATAAATATAAAAATAAATTGACGTTATAACGGAGGAGTTTTTCGACTAAAAAATATATAGCGATATGAACTGATGGAATAAGCTGGAAGAAAAGATTAAAAGTCCAGTATGGCCCATCAGTGTTACAGTGACTCGGAATCGGAACTAAGATTTGTAAGACTATCAATAGGTTAGCAGTAGGATCGAAGGACACAATGCTAGTAGACCACATCAAGTGCTATTACCCGATCTAATTGATAGGGATTGATTAATAATGAATAGCAATACCTTTAACATATATATATATATATATAGATGATTAATATATTCCTTCTTCATAAAAAATGATTCATTGTTTTCTACCCGGTGTATTCGGGAACCTTAACCACTCCATGCGCTGTGTGGTTTAAGTACCGGTCTCTGGAAGTAGCGCTATTGCAATATTCGGGTGTGTGGCCGGAAGTCCAGATCACAACATTCATACCAAGTCATGGCGGCCTACTATTGTTAAAGGACGCAATTTTGCAACACTTTCAATCCGATGGTATTCGAGCAAACCGGGGGTTTTTGTTTGATTTTTCTTTTACATGTTACTCTGGATAATGAATACCTTGTTGTCGGGTGCTAATCTGCTATATCCACTGTTAATAATAATAATAATAATAATAATAATAATAATATTACACTTGTCACCAAGAGAAACCAAAATTACATTCAAGTTTGGTTATTTCTGGAGAAACATGGTAATAGCTAAAAAAAAATGAAGGCTTTTGTATGTAATAAATATTTAATATGACCTAATGAAATTAAGTAAAATAAAAACTAACTATATATATATATATATATATATTTCTTCTTTTTCTATAGATTTGAATAAATGTAATCACTTTATATCATATCATCTCAAACATTTCGATGAACGGCCTGTATTCATGCAAATATAACTTATAGTATCTTGTAGGGATTTTTTTTTCTTTTTTCTTTTTTCTTTTTTTTTTTTTTTATCATCGAGATTATAACACCCTTTTCGATTGCTCTTTCTTTCTTTCTATCTTTTTTTTTTCTCTAATCTTTAATTTCAACCTTCCTTCTTTTTTTCCATCAAAATCGGCTAGTATTTCTCTTTCTCTTTTTTTTTCTTCCCTTTAATTTACTTTTACTTCCCCCCTTTTTTTCCCTTTTAATTAACTTTTAATTTACTTTTACTTTTTTTTTTTTTAATTCTATCTTTTCCGAATCTTATAAATCGTTTATGCATCTTTTCTTCTATATTTGCATCATTTTTTTACCATTATTTGCATTCCATATTCTTACAGTACTGGAGTAAAAGACTACTCATTGTCAAAAACACTCTTTCATCTCGACATTTAAAGATCCCATGAATTCCAACTATAAGGACAATACTTTAATCATATGCTTTAATATGAATATTGATATTTTATTTATATAAAGACTTTTGTCTACTGCTGCCAAAAAAACGTGCCAATGACTCTTTAAACATTTACCTTTTACGTTCCCAAGAAGCTAATTTCCTTTAATCTTTTCAAATTTTAAAACAAAAAAGATCATTTTCGGGGTAATAAAAACAAAGAGGCTATAATTAAATCATTTTAATACGCCTTTTTCATTTTATCTTGCTTTTAGTTCCCCTTCTTTTAGCTGTTTGAATATCATTTTTAAATAGTCTCACAAACGCTCGTGTTTTCATCATTATTTTGCTTGAAAAATATAGTTTTTTTTTTAATTTATCAGTTTAGCAACTATCAAACAAAGACAAAGAAGGAATGAGGGCACATGAGCTTCTAACTTTCTATCTCTATCTAGTGATGTTGCCTGTCACGATGCTGGTTTTCGTGACAAGTCCTGCCCATGCTATGACGGATCTTAACAATAATATTCCTGGCGAGTTCTCGTCCAAATTTGAAAAAATTATTGAGTTTAGTTCCAGCAACTCACGCCTCACATGCGATGCCTGTCGTTCAGCTATTAAACTTGCCAGGCGTGCTGCCCTCATTTCTAAAAGCTTACTTCCACCATTAATTCGAAGGCTTTGTACCGAGCTAGGTGACGGATCTTTTGGAGACTCAACCCTATGCCAGCAGTTACCATGGGATAGACAAATCACTTCAAAACTTAATCGCAGAACAATGATGGACAAAATGATGAAGCGGTCCTGGAGCGACTGGGCTCCTTGGAATCAAGATGACGAAGATGATAACGATGAAGACGAATATGGCAGTAGCGACAGTGAAAATAGTACATTTTCTTCAGTAGCCCCAGGCGCTTATCAAGGAATTGACGACAATATTAACAATGCCAACAATACCGACACATCTACATCAATACGATCCAGTTTTCTCAATGATATATACAATGTGCTACGTCTTATGGATCCAGACTCGGACGACAGTACATATTTTTGCTACATGTTTGGTTTCAAGGCATGCCCACTTCCGCAAATCTTGGAACCCGACATGAGTGGATGGTGGCCCCCGCGCCCAGCAAATGCAAAAGCTCCAACCCCAGGAGGCTCTACTATTAATGTTTTGCATCTCTCTGACGTCCATTTGCAGAGAAATTACACAGTGGGTGCCGAGGGCAATTGCGGCACTCTTATGTGCTGCGCACCTAACTCGCAGCATGTACCCATGGCACGCTCTGGCCGTGACAGGTCCATTGTCCCCGCCGACCCATTCCCGGCCCCACCACTCGGATACTATCGTTGTGACACACCGGAACTGCTTTTGGATAGCACTTTAAGTGATGTTGTTGTGCGTGGTAAGGGGCTTCAGAAACGAATGTATTATGCGGACCTGGAGGATGTGGATTTGGAACAAGGTGAGGATTTGTTTTATACCGATCCTTCTGGGCGTGAGTTGCGATCACGGCCATTAGCCCCCCGAGCGGAAGACGGCCTCGGCTTTGAATTTGCCATTTTTACCGGTGATATGATTGACCATGACCCCTTGACAATAAGCTACGAGGACTCTGTTTGGGAAGAGGAGCAGTCGCTGCGAAAGTTTAAGCAGTACTTGGGAGGGATTCCAGTTTACCCAGTGCTGGGAAACCACGACACTTATCCGTACGGCCAGGTGGCCCAGGAACGCAGCGGTTATGCAAACCTATTTACTTGGAATAGTAATCTTATGGCTGATCTTTGGAGCGAGTTTGGCTGGCTGGGGTCTGGCCCCGATGCCGATGCTGCTATCGATTCTGTGAGACGTCATTATGGTGCCTATGCGGTCACGACGCGCGGTGGGCTGCGCGTCATTTCCCTCAACTCCAACTTTTGGTACATGTGGAACATGTACAATTATTGGAACACTAGTGACCCAGATACCAGTGGAATTTTACGGTTCTTGTCGGATGAACTGGTGGCTTGCGAGAAGAAGGGTCAATATGCTTGGATCATTGCTCACGTTCCTCCTGGCGGCATTGACACGGATGCCATGCCTGTTTCAGCTTCAGCATTTTCTCAAATTATTCAACGGTTTAGTCCCCACGTTATTACTGGAGTTTTCTTTGGGCACACGCACCGTGATGAGTTTCAACTTGTGTATGCCGGCGATGTGACTCGCCATTTTGAAGACGATGGGCCTGGAAGGACCCCGGTCAATGTAGCTTGGATTGCTCAAAGCATTACACCCCTCACAAACTACAATCCCGGCTGGCGTTACTACAAGGTGGACTCGCAAACTTTCCAGGTCATGGACTCGCTCAACTTTTACACGCGCCTCAATGATACCTTTGATGCAAACAGTCATGAACATGGCTCGCGCACCACGGACTGGCATGCACTGTACTCTGCTCGCGATGAGTACGCACCAGATGACTGGCCCGCAAATAAGCCTTTAGATGCCCAGTTTTGGGAGATTGTGGCCCATCGGATTCGTGACGAAAAGGGTAGAGCAGCTGATGGCGACGACTCGTCGGAGGAAGCTGATGTGCGATGGAGGGACAGTGGGTTTGCCCAAAAGTATACAAACTTTGGCTACCGCATGTCACCTCATACGCCAAGGTGTGTGTCGGACAAGTGTCGCGCTACAAATTTTTGTTATGTGACGAGCATTACGCCTCTTCAAGTCAAGTCGTGCAAACAACGTTACGGACTAGCATAATTTAACAAAAAAATAATATTTTCAATTGTACATTACTTTTTTTAATTAAAAAAGAAAAAAAAAATCAAAATAATGTCCCCAAAAATAGTTATGTGTATATTATTATTTTTTTTTTTTTGTAAAAAAATGCAAGCCATATTCAAAATTATTTTCAACTTGAAATGGATGTTGTTGTGCGAGTTGGTGTTGCAGATGCCTCTATTATGGCACCTTTTTCCACAGGAGAGTCATTACGTGGTCGCTTGGCTGGAGGCGCCTGGTGTTCAGAGTCGTCCTCGTCTAAGCGCGCCCGGCGCTGCACAGACGATTTCTCCTCGGAATTTATGGGAATGGAGGTGGCAGCTTCCTCAGAGCTTGGGCTCTTGGAAGGATTCCTTGTAGAAACTTCTTGCTTTTTCTCACTCTTCTCAGCAGGGATCTTTTCTTCCTCCTTTTTGGTAACTTTCTCGTCACTTGCAGCCGCATCATTTTTGGTAACTTTATCATGAGTAACCTTAGTCTTGGTAACTTTCTCTACGGTAACACTTTCCTTCTCTATTAAGGTGGTAGTGCTACTAGGAGTGGCACCATCCTCTTTAGCTTCTGTGGGGCCTGGTGTTTCAACCGTACTTGGACTATCTGCTGCAGACATAATATTCGTACCTAGCTTGGAAGACCCACGCTTTGGTCCCGATTTGCGCTTCATGGCATTGGGCCCTTCGATTTCACGCGTCACGGCTAATAACAATGTCGCACATCGACGTGATAGTTCAACAGGGGTTCGCGACAAGAAAAACCAATCAAACCGAAACAGTGGCGACTTTTTAATGTCTTGCTGTACCTTTTCCCACAAATTATCAGATGCCAGACCATACTTGTCTGCGCATAATAAAATGAACCGGTCTTCGTCAACGTTATAAGTTTTCTTGGAGTTGTTTGCTGGGTAGGTGATGATCATTTCTGCTTGTGGAACAGTGTACTGCTCGATTTTTTGCCGTAAGAGTTTCTGTTGATGAGCAAGTTTCTTAAGACGCTCCTCACCAGTTTCAATCTGGGCCATGTATCGCTCCCAGCCCTCAATTTCCTTGTAATGCTCCCAAAACATTTTTGCATAGCGTTCTACTTCTCGTGAAGACTTGCCGTCCATCTCCCCGGCAATTTGCTGGTACGCTGTTCTTCCATACCTTGCACTTTGGTGAATGAAGTTCGTCAAATCACGCTTTGACCAATTGGAAAACCCTTTTTTAATGATGGCTGCTTTCTCATCAATCTCCTCTTGAGTCAATGGCTCTGCAGCCTCAATCAGCGCATTTAATCGTTCCCGTTCTTTTGGATCGGGTTCTCCAGACCCATCGTTAGAAGGTCCGACCCGGTAACCAATCTGCTTGCGGTACCAGGTCATTTCCTTTTCCTGAAGTTCCCGCAGTCGCTTGGGGAAAAATTGGAAATCTTGGATCGTGATTTGCTTTGGCGGCCGCGGTGTACGTGTTGCGGTCTTATCTTTGGTTTGTAAAATGTCCTTGTAGTAATCGTCAATCGAATAAGTAGCGCCTTTGCGTTCTCGCTTCGAAGGATTGATCCAAAACTGATTTCCAGCACGGGCACCACGAGTGGTTCGGGAGCCTTCGGTATTGACTGGAATAATTGCGTGACCATTTTTCTTAAAGTCTTCGCCATTCCATTCATATGCAGAGCCTTCGGTGGTAAACTTTTGCAAATCATCAAGACCAAGCTTGGAATAACGCGCATTCAATTCCTTAGTTCGTTCCTCACCATGCTTCAGAATAGAGTCAATGTCATTGTCTTTCATTGTGCCTCCAGAAGCCGTGCTAAAGATATTTTCTGCACCAAATTGAATCATACGCACGAGATCATCTTTGCTGGTTGATGGGTTATTAGGGTTATTGGCATTAGGATTGTTGGCCCCAACGCGCCCTTGTTGGATAACAAGTTGGTCCAGACGCAGCTTTTGCGCTGCTCTCTCCAAGACCTTTTCTTCAACAGCGTTTTCCGTGACGAAGCGAAACACATACACTTGCTTTGTTTGACCAATACGATGGGCACGATCCATAGCTTGCAAATCTGCTTGAGGATTCCAGTCCGAGTCGTATAGAATAACAATATCGGCGGTGGTGAGATTGATACCAAGACCACCGGCACGCGTTGTGAGTAGAAAGACAAACTTATCCGAGTCAGGCTTATTATATTCGTCAATGGCTGCAATACGATCTTCGTGATCGGTGCTACCATCAATGCGGCAGTATTCATAATCTCGAAACACGCAGTAGTCTTCTAAAATGTCTAAAAGGCGACTCATTTGCGAAAAGATTAAGACGCGGGAGCCCTGCTCCTTGAGTCGCTTTAGAAGCTTGTCAAGAATGACCATTTTACCGCAATTGTAAACCAAATGCTCGTCAGTAGTATAAGGAGGACCGGGTTCTGCGCCCTCGAAAAGATATGGGTGGTTACAGCACTTGCGGAGTTGCATGACAATGTTTAAAAGACGTGTTTTACCTTCGCGCTTACCGACAGCTCCATTGACAGCATCAATATCTTTTTCTAAAAGACGCTTATACCATTTGACTTGCATTTCAGACATGCCAACATAAAGATTGATTTCCTTTTTGGGGAGCAGAGACTTTTCAACATCGGCCTTGACCCTTCGTAGCAAAAATGGTTGCAAAACTTTGTGAAGTTGTTGGACAATTGAGTCTTGGTCTTGGCCATCTTCAGTTTCCTCAGGGGTAAACCATTGGTCAAAAGCCTCAGCTTCAGTGAAAACATCGGGAAGAATAAAGTTTAAAAGAGCCCAGAGTTCGTGAAGGTTATTTTGTAGGGGGGTGCCAGTGATGAGAAGGCGGTTGCGGGAGTAAAAAAGACGAATAATTTGTGAAAGAGCCGAAGCTTCATTTTTGATACGATGTGCTTCATCGACTACAATGTACTGCCATGCAATTTTTTTGAGAGCAGATTTTTCGCGAATAACGACTTCATATGATGTAATGCAGACATCAAAATTGAAAGAAAAAAGACGGTTTGCAATTTGGTCTCCTCGTGTGTCTTTGTCGCCTTGGATTACCAGAGTGTTGATTTCAGGAATCCACTTGTTAAATTCACGGGCCCAGTTGTTAAGGGTTGACTTGGGGACAATGACGAGATGGGGTCCAGGAATGTCTTTGATGAAGCGGAGGTAGCCGAGAAAAGAGATTGTTTGAAGGGTTTTACCGAGACCCATTTCGTCTGCAAGTATTCCCGAGATGGAGTTTTCGTGGAGCGAGACAAGCCAGTTGAGACCTTGGATTTGGTATTCTCTAAGTGTTCCCTGAATGTATGATGGGGATTGGGTAAAGATTGTGTTTTCATCTGGGTCTTCATCTTCCTCTTCAAGAAGAAGTTCTGCGTCTTCTTCCTTTTCTGTTTTACGGCGACGCGAAGAAGCTGAAGAAGAGCTGCGGCGGGTTTTACGACGAGAGCCAGAGGCTTGAGCTGAGTTTGCGCGGTCAATGTCGCGCAGAATTTTTTTAATTTCAGGGTCGTTTTTCGCGCGAATGTCGATAAAATGGCGAAAGAGGTCAGTAAGGCCGAGGAGATATCTAAATCGTTTAGCCATATCTTGTTTCTTTATAAGTAAAAGAGTTAGAGGTTTTTAAGTGAATGAATAAAATAAGGACCAACCTTGCGAGTTTCTTTTGATGGAACATTTTCGACGAGATAAGTAAAAGAACGCTCATTAATTTCTTCTTCTGATAAGGGTTTTGGGTCTGGTCGCTTCAGGGGAACTGATTGTTGTGGAGGGTCTTGTTTTTGTTGGTCATCTTGTAGCTTCTGTTCCTGTTTATCTGGGGTTGTGTCGTCATTTTTAACTATTTGAACTATATCTTGGTCTGAAGTTTGGACTATAGTTGTAGGCGAAGACGATTTTATTGGTTCTTCTTGAGTTGTTGTGGTGGCCAGTTTAGATGGCGACTTTTTAAAAAAAAAATAATTTAGAATTTTTTAAAAAAACAAAAAAATAATACTCAAAAGGCTATATAATATATCCACTTACGGGTGGTGTTGACGACGATAGCGTAGAATCTGTAGAGACTGGCATTTATCAGGTAGTATATTGGAGATAGTGGATTTTTGATTGTTGTTGTTGTTGTTGTGGTGGTGGTGGTAGATGTATATTTCATGAGATTGTTGAGACAAAGGAGTATTTTTATAAAAAAAAAACCAAATGATGGTAAGAAGAAAAGAATTGAAAGAAAATACGGAGAATTAAAAAAAAAAAAATTAAAAAAAATGGGAGGAAAATTTTTTTATTTTTCTTGCTAAAAACCGAATTTGTAAATTAACAACAACAACAAACATTTGTCAAAAATCAAATTGAAAAATAAAATGGGAACGCCGATAGCCGCACGGCTGAACACACTAAGGAACACACATATTATGCGAATACTAAAATGTCACATCATATGTAATATATCACGTGTTAAAGAAACATTATCATTTTGCCGCAGCCACCATTAACACATAACAAATACACAGGTTTTAATATATACAACAACAGCATTTGAACAAACCAACTAAAAGACAAACAGACAAAGCCTAAGCCAAAATATTCAGATTCCTTGTGGGAACTTGGCAAATATTAATAAAAGGGAATTTTTTTTCAATAATTACAATAATTACAATCATGGCAGCATCAATTCTTCCAATCATCCTCTACGCTTTTTCTGCGTTCTTTTTAATCCACAGTGCATATTCGGCATATGAGTTCTCTTACCTGCTAAAACACTTTGCTCACATTACAACACCTTCAAAGAATCTCGTTCCTCTGGATGTCAAGATTGAAGCAATTATAGGCGCACTTTTTGCAGTTTTCGGTGCGATTCTTACTAAAGTCGATACTCTCAAACCCATCAAGTTCTCTGAGGCCATTGTTGAAGATGAACAAGCTGGAAACGGGTGAGTATTTATTTACTTCTTTTTCATTCCAAACTTCACATCTAACAATTGATTTTATTAACATTTCTATAGCCCATTTGATCGTTTCGAGCGAAGAACTATTTTTCAAAACGTTATCGAGCGACGGAAGGAATACTTGGCCTGGCTCAAGCAGCAGGAGCAGCAGAGTGAAAAGATCTGAACAATGTAAATAACACATGACTAATCATGACTAATATATAATTTTTTTTTTAATGAAAATCTTCCATACAAACAACACCTCCCCCCAAATCTTTTCAATCTTTTCAATCTTTTCAATCTTTTCGATTATTCCAAACACCCAACCGTAAATATTCAATCAACCATGTCTCTTGAAAACCCACTCAAGAGACCCCACCAAAAGGCTTACTCGGTCATTTCTCACAAGGTTTTTGTGAGATCGTCCAAGGCCGGTAATGCTACTAAACTTTATCGCGAACAGTACCTTCGTACAGATATTCCATGCTCTTCTGCACTTTGTGACTTATGTGCAGGAATTACTCCGACACTTCCAGATGGATCAGTTCAGCTACCTATCCTTGCCCGTGATCCCAATTCTACTTCCAAGCGTGGACCTCACTATCTTGTCATTGATACTAACATTGCTCTCCGTGCTATTGACGCGCTTGAACTCAAGTCTGCCTTTTTCGACATTATCATTCCGCAAACTGTTTTGGAAGAGGTTCGCAATCGATCTCTCCCTGTTTACCAGCGGTTGCGTAATCTTTCCAAGGACGCTGATGAAAAACGAATTTATGTTTTCCACAATGAGTTCCGTCAAGAAACTCACATTGTACGTGAGAAAAACGAAACCATCAACGACCGCAATGACCGCGCAATTCGCAAGGTTGTAGAGTTTTACAATAACCATTTGGCTGCACACGCCACCGCCTTGTCCAAGGAACTCAATGTCTCCATCCCCCAAGTCATTTTGCTTTCGGAAGACAAGGCCAACCGCCAAAAGGCTCAAGCCGAAGGTATAACTGCACTTTCCATTCGCGAATACATTTCGGAACTCCCTAATAGCGATGAAATTCTCGATATGCTCCCATCTGAGGAGGACACCTCCAAATCTTCGGAAAATCAGTTTGAATACCCAGAATATTACCCTCAATCTCGTGTTCTTGGTGGCGTTAAGAACAATACACTTTTCCGTGGTAAGCTTGAAATTAACCGTTACAATTTCTTGGAAGGCACAGTTTCTACACGCGCTTATCCTCGTCCTATTCTCATTCTCGGCCGCAAAAACCTCAACCGTGGCTTTAACGGCGATACTGTTGTTGTCGAGCTTTTACCCAAGAGCCAATGGAAGTACCCTTCTTCCGAAGTTATTGAGGAGGAAAAACTTGATCAGCTTGACGGTGCTGATAATGAAGATGAATTTATCATTTCCGAGGCTGAGCGCAAAATGCTTTCTCAGGAGGCTCTTAAAGCACAAGAGGCTGTAAACAAAAAGAGTGACGAAGAAGAAGTTCCTGCTCTTCGAATCCAACCTACTGCTCGTATTGTGGCAATTGAAAAACGCAGCTGGCGTTTCTACGTTGGCCACATTCCTTCTAACTCTGTGACTGTGGACGACACAAACTCGCTTAAGAATGTTTTTGTAAGCCCACTCGATAAGTGCATTCCTCGTATCCGCATCCGTACACGCAAGGCTCAAGAGCTTATGGGCAAGCGACTGGTTGTGGCCATTGACTCATGGTCACGCACAAGCAAGCATCCAGACGGCCATTTTGTACGGGCGTTAGGTGACATTGAGACCAAGGAAGCAGAAACAGAAGCCTTGCTACTGGAGCATGATGTGGAGTATAGACCTTTTTCCAAAGCTGTACTCAAATGTTTGCCCCCCGAGGGCCACGACTGGAAATGTCCAGAAAAGCTGCAGGGCAGTGGCGACCCAAAGCTGGAAAAAAGACGAGATTTACGTCACTTGGATGTGTGCAGTATTGACCCTCCACGATGTCAGGATATTGATGATGCTCTTCATGCAAGGCCTTTGCCCAATGGCAATTACGAAGTTGGTGTTCATATTGCTGATGTGACTCACTTTGTCAAGCCCAACACACCTCTTGACGAAGAAGGTTCGCGCCGTGGTACATCTGTTTACCTTGTGGACAAGCGTATTGATATGCTGCCCATGCTTTTGGGTACCGATTTGTGTTCGTTGATTCCTCGTGTGGATAGATTTGCATTTTCAGTTTTGTGGGAGCTATCTCCGGACGCCAAGATTGTGAATGTTGAGTTTACAAAGTCTGTGATTCGATCGCGTGAGGCTTTTGAGTATGGCGAGGCTCAGGCTCGAATTGACGACGCTTCTAACAATGATGACTTGACTAAGGGTATGCGTATTTTGCTAGACTTATCAATCAAGTTGAAACAACAGCGTATGGATGCTGGTGCACTTAACCTGGCGTCACCTGAAGTCAAGGTTCACACAGATAGCGAGACTTCGGACCCCTCTGAGGTGGAGATCAAGCAGCTTCTTGCAACCAACTCACTTGTTGAGGAGTTTATGCTTTTGGCCAACATTTCAGTGGCACGACAGATTTACCAGGCGTTCCCACAGACAGCCATGTTGCGTCGTCACGGTGCTCCTCCGGCTACCAACTTTGATGTTTTGAATGAGCAGCTGCGGGTTAAGAAGGGTTCAGAGTTCCATATTGACACTTCGTCATCCAAGGCACTTGCCGACTCACTTGACAAGCTTGTTGATCCCAAAGATCCTTTCTTTAATACACTAGTGCGTATTATGGCTACAAGATGTATGATGGCTGCTGAGTACTTTAGTTCTGGTAGCTACTCGGAGCCCGAGTTCCGACATTACGGTCTTGCGACAGAAATTTACACGCACTTTACGTCACCAATTCGAAGATATGCGGATGTGGTTGCACATAGACAGCTTGCTGCTTCAATTAGCTACGAGCCATTGGACCAGGTGCACCGTGATAAGGAAAAGATGGAACGGGTATGCTTCAACATCAACAAGCGCCACCGCAACGCACAGTTCGCCGGGCGAGCATCTATTGAGTACTATGTGGGACAGCTGTTGAAGCGGGAAGGCAGTGATGCGACGTCGGTGACACATGAGGGCTACATTATTAAGGTGTTTAGTAACGGTGTTTCAATTCTGGTGCCCAAGTTTGGAGTGGAGAGTTTGATCCACTTGGAAGGTCTGGGCGATCCAGAAACTGCACGATACGTTGAGGAAACATTTACATTAGAAATTGAGCGGACAGACTCGAAGACCGGGAAGCGACAGGTGCGTGCACTGAGCGTGTTTGATCGGATCATGGTGAGCGTTCATTCCGTCAAGGACGAGTCTTCTGGCAAGCGTAAGGTACAGATGCAGTTGGCTGATTAGTCTATATATAAGGATGTTATAGGAGATCATGTGATTTAAGAGTAATAAATAAATAAATCTTTAGAAATAATAATAAAGCAGTGCAGAATTTTATTTTATTTTATTTATTTTTTTTTTTTCATACACAACGCCATCGTCACTAGAAATATGGAAAATCCGCATGACCAGGCACAAAATGCGCTACTGGTGCGCATTACTGGTAACGTGGTAAGTATTGAACAAAGTATAGAAGAGAAGGTTATGGCTGACTGACTGGAGTTGTAGGAAAAGCTGAATGAAGGGATCGAGTATATTAATAGGACTCTAGAAGTGAGTGAATCTGAGAGAAGCCCATAGGAGGGGTTGATTATTAACAAAGTATTGTAGAAAATAGGTAAAGACAATGTTGAGATTGAAACCACAACACAGGCCTGGGAGAACTACATGAAGAGCGTCAAAATTCATCTTGAAAACAATGGCCAAATGCAACCGCCATTAAATCCTGAAGATTAACAAATTATAATAATAAATAAAAAAAACCAAGTGTAACTAATTTTATTTCAAATTTAATAATTTACAAGTACAAAAAAAAAAAAAAACGACAAATAACCAAACTTTTTTTTTTTTTTCATCTAATTACCAAGCTTTTTTTGCTTGAAAACGTCACGACGAGTGCGCACAGCAGCTGCCAGCTCCTCAAGCACACTGACAGTACTATCCCAGCCAATACACGAATCTGTGATGGAAACACCGTACTTGAGGGCGTCCTTACCGCCGTCCTTAACATCGGGAACCTTTTGGCTACCCTCTGCAATGTGGGACTCAATCATGACGCCACACAGGGCCGAGCTGCCAGCAGCCAGTTGGCGGGCCACCTCAGCGGCAACAATGGGCTGGTTCTTGTAGTTTTTGCTTGAGTTGCCATGGGAACAGTCAACCATGACACGAGGGTAGGCGCGGCCAGTTTGCTCATTGTCTTTGACAATACCAGCAGCACGCAGCTTTGATTCGGCAGCAGCTACCGACTCGGCATCGTAGTTAGTACCAGTCTTTCCGCCGCGCAGAATAATGAAGCAGTCCTCGTTACCGTTGGTGCCCACAATAGCGAGACCACCGGGCTTTGTTGTGGAGAGGAAATGGTGGGGGTGGTTTGCGGCTCTGACAGCGTCAATAGCGACATCGAGACCACCGTCGGTGCCGTTCTTGAAACCGACGGGGAAAGAAAGACCTGAGGCAAGTTCACGGTGGAGCTGAGACTCAGTGGTACGGGCACCAATGGCGCCAAGAGAAAAGAGATCAGAAATGAACTGGGGGGAAATAGTATCGAGCATTTCACCAGCAATGGCGATTTTCTCAGTTATGGTAGAAAGAAGTTCGCGGGTGATGCGCAGACCCTTGTTGATGTTGAAAGTACCATCGATATCGGGGTCGTTGATGAGACCCTTCCAGCCGACTGTGGTGCGTGGCTTTTCCATATAAGCGCGCATAATGATGAGCAGATCGTCCTTGAGAGACTCGTTAAGCTTGGCCAGGCGATCGGCATAGTCGAGGGCAGCCTTGGGGTCGTGGATGGAGCAGGGACCGACAACGACAATCAGACGGTCATCACGTCCCTCGAGAACAGCAGTAGCAGCTGTGCGGGCGCCGAGAATGTGTTTAGAGGATGATTCAGAGAGGGGGTACATTGACTGAAGCAAATCAGGAGCAATGAGGGGATCGTAGCCGCGGATGCGGTGATCTTCGAGCGACGAGCGGTCACCGAGGTTTTGGTTTTTAAGGTACATTTCGTGGGTAGGTCCCTGAGGAAAGATTTGTTAGAGAAAAGAAAATATGGCTTAAGAAAGACAAAAAAAAAAATTGGAAAAAAAATTGGAAAAAAAAGGTTGTTTATATAGAAAAAAAACAAACAAGAAAAAACCTGGTGATTTGAAAAGTTTGGAAAGTTTAAGGAGGAGTATTTTTTTTTCTTTCTGTGAGGGTATTTATGTCCTTGTGTGCTATAGTGGAGGGCTTCTATTGGAAATTCCAGATTTTTCCGGATTTGCATAGAAGGGAGAAAATTTTTTTCTTTTTTTTTTTTTTTTTATTTCTTTGTAAAAGGACTGGCAGGGACGGACGGATATGGGCGGGTTTGTTTGGAAGTCATTTGAGAGGATAAGCGGGGTATTTAGAAGGCAGCAAAAGTTTAAGCAAAGGCTTATTTATATATATAAGTGGTAAGAATGAAAGAAGCAATCAAATGCAAGTGATTATTAAAGAATGGAGAAATGAAATCTTCTCAATTAGATGGACTTCTTTGGGTATCAAAATAAATTGGATTTTTAAAAATGGATTTGAAAAGATTTTTAAATTATTATGTCTGATGAATAAAGAACATTAAGACTTACAGGCATTTTGAAAGACAAATTTTTTTGGAATTTGTGTAAATAAAAAAATTAATTAAAGAATTAGAAAATATGAAAGAAAAAATGAAAAAGAAGAATAAAAAAAAAAAAAAAAAGAGGAATCAACTGGATATTTAAATTAAAAAAAAAAAAACAACTGAAATTTGAAAAATTTTCCAATGGGATCTTTGATTGAGTCATTCAAAAAAAAAAAAAAAAAAAACGTCGGTCGAAATTTGACTGACAAAAGTTTTTTTTTCTCCAACGGACAGACCGGTCCGAGTTGATTATAGCCGCACGTGGGTTTTAAAGGTTATAAAGTACAAGGCCTAAGTTTTATATAATATTGAATAAGTTACAAATTTTAAAGCATAAGTTACAAACACGTGTGCCCACATAAATGGCGCAGATCCGGTACGAACCCTTTTGAATAAATTAAAACATTCAAAGTAAAAAAAAACCTCCTGGCATTCTTTCATTTAATTTAAATCGTACCAGATAAACAAAAAAGATTAAGGACCCCTTTTTTTTTTCTTTTTTTTCTATACCTTAATTTACATCTTAAACACCCTTTGCATCCCCCTCCATTCTTCCAAAATGCCTCCAAGACGCTCCAAGAGTCTTAAATGGCTTGCGGTCCCTGCAGTCTTCATCCTCGTCACCTTTTACTTTATCCAATTCTCGGTTCGCCTAGACGGCCAGGAACGCACATCTATTAAAACAAGACCCAACTCTGGTGAAGATTATGACCAAAACGAAGACTCAATCTTTGAAAACATCCGCAAAAATATTCAAGACAAACAACCATACAGACCCCCAGGAGAAGTTGCTACTGTCACCGTCACCATCAAGGAAACAGTTACATTTGCACCTGCTTCCTCCCCAGACTCTCCTATCGACAAAACTGCAAACAGAGTCAACCCTAACTACAGATGCGACCCATATGCCCGTCCAGGTTACTATAACTATGGACTCAAAAAATCTGGTGTCAGAGATGAATCCCTGGATCTCGCAAAGGAAATCCTTGACTTATCCTATGTCTCCTTGGATCCAGAATGCCCAATTACCTCTCCATCCACTAGCTCGCGCATCCGAGAAAGTGATCCTTCAATTGTCGGTCTCTCTAACAAAACAGTTGTTCTTTTTGGTGATCAATTTGACCGAGACTTTGTTTCTTACTTTTGCTCAGAGTTCCGTGGTCATTTAATAGTTTCTGCCAGCGAAGATACCCATCTCAAAACACTTACTGAAACTGAAATCTCTGAAAGAAAAGCCCCAGATACCCTTCCTCGCAGATGCTATCTTCCTCAATATGATTTTTCTCTTTCTTCTTACTTTTTTTATGCAGTCTCTAGCAGCGAAACTAGTCCCACCGAAGAATCTGCGCTTTGGAACGAAGGCGGATCTCAGGCTGCTCAAAAGGTTTTTAAAATGGATATCCAGGCTCCTTACAATTGGCAAAAGCGCTTTGAAAATGCTTTGGCTGCAATTGAATCCCTCCACCGTACTTCCCAGGAACCTGACGTACTGATCGTCAACTTTGGTCTCTGGGATCTTCTTCGTTTCGAGCAGCTCACTCTGCGCACAAAAATCTTAGACGAAGCCCAACCTCGTCGTCGTAAGACTCTTACCAAGTCCCAACTAGAAACTTATACCGCCCGTCTTGACAACTTTCTGCAAACCCTGCGTGAAAAGTTCCCTCATTCTCGCATCATTTACCGTCAAACACACTATCCTCAACCCACAGTTTCTACAGCGACCAGCGAGTCTAAAGACCCCAAACAGAGTCACCGCAGCAATGTATTTGCACCCTTTAAGATCCACCAAATTTCCCAGATTGCTCGCTCTCTTGCTTCCAAATGGGAAATCGAGTACTGGAACATTGGGTTTCTCACTCGAGATATTCCCAAATCAGACATTCTTCATGCCGATGGAGGTAAGATATATCTTGATTTCTACCTAGTCCCTTTAACTAACAATTATAGTCTATCCGAATCAACCTGCCTCGCTTGCTCTATGGGGAGAGGGACTCCTGGAGTACACAGTCCGCACCCCCAAGCTGTAATTGTAATATAGATCACGTGACAACTATTTTTTCACTTTTTTTTTTTTTTTTTTTTCAAGGCTTGTTACAGTCACACTTGCTCACTCATTATGTAAAAAAAAAAATCTTTAAAATCACCACCACCCTTTATTTGATTCATTCATTTCCCTACTAATCCATCAATCAAAAATAATGGCCACTACGCTTCCTGCCCAGGTCCGCAAGGCTGCCCCCTCGATTGACTCGGTAGTTTCGGACTATGCTTCTGGCTATGTCCGCTACATTTGCAGCAATCTCTCGGATCCCTTTTCTGCAACAACCATTACAATCCCTAAAGAAGTCGACTTTGTAGCCAACATTCTCCAAAGTGCCGGAGCAGAGTCTACGGCAGTTTCTCGTCTACGCGAGTCTTTGGCCTCCGAGTTTTCTAAGCTATACTCTCAAACTATGGCTTCGTCTAGCGGTGCCGTCGACATGCATAACCGCAAAATTGATCAGAAAACATTGCTCACTGCCCAGCGCCAAAATGCAGCCGCGCTCAACCAAGCTACTTATAACAGCAGCATTGGTGCCGTTGCTGCAACTGATCTTGAGCACGTTGGTTCTCGTGCCATCAATACCCGTGTCGATAAGAAGAAGCTTGAAAAGGCCGAGCGCAAGATTGCCCAGAAACTTGCAAAGAAAATGCACCGCACCGTCGAGTACGAGGCCTCACGTCTCATCAAGGAGGATACCAAAGAAGACTACGACAAGTTTTTCCTTACTGTCAACCCTATCGACTTTACTGGTAACTCTGGTAAGACTAAAGATATTAAAATTGAAAACTTTGATCTCTTTGTCGGCAATACCGCTCAGCGTGTTCTTTCTGATACAACTTTGACTTTGTCTTATGGCCACCGTTATGGTCTCATTGGTCAAAACGGTATTGGTAAGTCCACTCTTTTGCGTGCCCTTTCTCGCCGTGAGCTTGCCGTCCCCAAGCATATTACCATTCTCCACGTTGAACAGGAAATCCGCGGTGATGACACCTTGGCTCTCCAGAGTGTATTGGATGCCGATGTTTGGCGTAAATCGCTGCTCCAAGACCAAGCTAAACTTAATGAGAAAATTGCTGATGTCGATGAGCGCTATAAACAAACTGTTGCCGAACTTGGCTCTGACAACTCAGCCGAACACTCTGAGTTGCGTGAACTTGACGATGAGCGTAGTGACCTCGAAAACAGCATGACGGAAATTGTCAACAAACTTACAGAAATTGAAGCCGACAAGGCTGAAAGTCGTGCCGCTTCCATTCTTTTTGGTCTAGGCTTTTCTCGAGAAGCCCAGCTCCAGCCCACAAACTCTTTCTCTGGTGGTTGGCGTATGCGTCTTGCTCTGGCGCGTGCTCTTTTCTTCAAGCCCGACTTGCTGTTGCTCGACGAACCGTCAAATATGTTGGACGTGCCGTCCATCACTTTCTTGTCCAACTACCTTTCAACATACCCCTCTACAGTCCTTGTTGTGTCCCACGACAGAGCCTTCCTTAACGAAGTCGCAACTGACATCATCTACCAACACAATGAGCGTCTCGATTATTACCGTGGTGCCAACTTTGATACCTTCTACGCTACTAAGGAAGAACGTCGCAAAAATGCTCTCCGCGAGTACGAAAACCAAATGGCTTATCGCAAGCATCTGCAACTATTCATTGATAAGTTCCGCTACAATGCTGCCAAGTCGTCTGAAGCCCAGTCTCGTATCAAGAAGCTTGAAAAGCTTCCTGTACTGGAACCTCCAGAGGAAGAACAAACTATCACGTTCCGGTTTGCCGACCCAGAAAAACTCTCACCCCCCATTCTTCAGCTCAAGGACGTTACCTTTGGCTACAACCCGGAAAAACCAATCATCCGCGATGTCGACCTCGACGTCGACATGGATTCGCGTATTGCCCTTGTCGGTGCAAACGGTGCCGGTAAAACTACGCTTCTCAAGCTGCTCATGGAGCAAGCCAGACCTACAAAGGGTGAGGCCCATCGCAACGGCCGTCTGCGTATCGGTTACTTTGCACAGCACCACGTCGATGGCATGGATCTTTCCATGTCGGCCGTACAATGGATGGCCCATGAGTTCCCCGGTAAGAGCGATGAGGAGTACCGTCGCCATTTGGGCTCGTTTGGTATCACAGGTCCGCTCGGTTTGCAGAAAATGCAACTACTTTCCGGTGGTCAAAAGTCCCGTGTGGCCTTTGCATGTCTGTCAATGAAAAACCCTCACATTTTGGTTCTCGACGAACCGTCGAATCATTTGGATATTGCTGGTTTGGATGCCCTTGCCGAGGCTCTTCAGAAGTTTAAGGGTGGTGTGCTCATGGTTTCGCACGATGTGTCCATGATTAATGCCGTTGCTCGCAACATCTGGGTCTGTGAAGACGGTACTGTTAAGAAGTTCCCCGGTACTATATATGACTACAAGAAGTATATTCTCAGCGCTGCGGACAGTTCTGGTGTAGTCAAGCGCCATTGATGAAAGTTTTTTGTTATTGTGTGTACATTGTTTATAAAAATAAAATAAAATAAATCTAAACAGGAAATAAATTTGTTTGTGTAGCCTTCCCTCTAAGATCTTCCACCATTACCCAAACACCTCCCTTTCAAAATGACAAATTCAGACCCGACACCGGGTCTTGCAACAACATACTACCTTTCGTCCACCTTTTCTCACCATTGTCCTCGAGGACCTAGAGCAAGTAGACCTGTAGTGTCACCTTCAGGTGCTCATGCAGTGTACCTACTTGGCCCGCGACTTATTGTACGTGCACTGGCTTCCCGGTCGCCATCTTCATCCACCGTGTCGTATCTAGCAGCACGCCGTGTCATTGATCTAAGTCCGGCACTTAATGGACGTCAAGCATCTGCTGTGCAAATGGCCTGGGATTCATCATACTTTCATCTGCCTTTTGAGAGCATCAAAGATAATACCGATTACCAACAAGAAAAAGTAATAATCGAAGACAGACTGGCTGTGGCAATAGGGCTTACCGTTTACATGTTTCTCTTCGAGTCGCCAACAAAAGATCCAGCTCAAGAATCTATCCGCGTGCTCCCGGACGGTGCTGACAGTATTCTTCAGTTTCCTGCATCACTCGTTCTCCCGTCGTCAGCAACTCCGCGTTCACGCGCACCCCACAAAACACACTCGGGTCGTAACTCACCCTCGTCACGGGCCCAACCGCTTGAAGCTCTCCCAGCACTCGGTGTATGTGGCATTCAATGGCTTCAGGGGTACTCAATGTCACTTTCTGGAACCGTGGAACCCACGGTGCGTCTGTGGGTGCTTGTTGGCGACCACGCAGCGGGTCCCGTTGCTGCTGCACTGTGCTCGACTAACCA
This sequence comes from Magnusiomyces paraingens, assembly GCF_902498895.1. Taxonomy (NCBI): domain Eukaryota; kingdom Fungi; phylum Ascomycota; class Dipodascomycetes; order Dipodascales; family Dipodascaceae; genus Magnusiomyces; species Magnusiomyces paraingens. Next base: position 3,943,290 of record NW_022474068.1, read on the forward strand.
GATTCTGCAATATTTTCGGAACCCCAAATCGAATCATCGGGTCCATGTGATAGGCCACGATGAAAATTCTTCACATTATTATCCAGGAGTTAATTCACCTAGCTCGTTGTTTGCGGTTGTAACGCGTGAAGGACCTAATGATACCGTTGTGCTATTTGATCTTGATGGAACAGTCTGCCCACAAAGTCTTACTCTCGGGCACTTGGACTCTCGACATGTTGAAATTTCTCCGTCAGGGCTATGGGTTGCATCAAGTGAAATACCTGCGGCAGGGTACTCTGTATCTTTACACGCGACGCTGGGTAGCTCTGAACCTTTACACACGTACTGTGGGCCGTACGTAAACAGGTCTCACGGGCTTGACGTTTATGGTGTCGGGGTTTTATGCTGGACCATCATTGATTCTCGAGAATATCTTTTGGTTGGCGATGCGGCCGGGCGAGTCACTGTTTTGGATGCAGAGCTTCTTATGCGACCTGTCATTGTGCTTCTCGCACATAGTACAAATACCCTTTTCGATGACAGCGACGAAGATACCCATACAGTGTGGCAGGAAACACTGGATAAAAATACCGGACTTATACGGTACGCTGCTGGTTTTGGCTTGCACCCGAGTAATGCGCCAACAACTAGCAATGCCATTTTGCACATGTGTGTATCTCAGCGTTATGTTGCAACAGTCGTGCGTAGTTGTCCCCAAAATGTGTATTTGTGGGAGCTTCTGCTTGACAAATCTACAGAACCTGCTCAGCAACAGAAACAACGGACCCGGCTGATAAGTGTTTTTAGTCACACGTCGCATATCACACGTATCCAATTTCGCAACATGACTACAACAACAGGCTCTTCTGCTGCAGCAGGTTCTGCACACACACAGCTTCTCATTGTCCCAATGGACGGACACATTGTAGGGCTCTGGGATAGCACGTCGACAACTCCACCGGATATCCTTCAGTTCGTAGATTTAATGCACGAGGAACAAGATGCGCCAGTTTCTTCTCGCAAAAATTTTGGCGCTACCTGGGCTAATTCTCAATGTCCTGATGAGTTTGGTGTAGTTGCATGGAACTCGCGCGCGTTTACGCTTTTCCACAAAACATTGGTTGCACCCGATTTTGATGCCCAAAGGCCACAGTCTACAGACTCAGAAATTGAAAGACAGCGCGAGGGAAGCCCATTTATTACAAATAACGAAGATGCGCATGCCCGCAAGCTTGAGGCTGAAGTCAAAGAACGAGAATGGGGATTAGCGGCACATATTGCCCATGCTGGGGCTGATGATCCTGAGGATGTTTTGACAGATGATACCTTTGTTTTTGTCAATTCGCGTCGGCGCAACAAGTCTCCAATTCGAACTAATACCGACGCACAGAATTAGATTCATAACGGCTATTTCCTTCTATTTATTTCTAAAAATACGGTATTATACAAATGGTTTGGGATTTTTTTTTTTTTTTTTTTTTTTTTTTTTTTTTGATTCCCCTAAGTATTTTTTTCATCACTTTTTGCGCCGTTGCGATCCAGACCCAGATCCACCACTGGAGCCAGAACCAGAGCCAGAACCTTTTGCAGAAGAGCTTCCAGAGCTTCCACTACTAGCAGATGATCCACGCCCTCCGCGCAAGTTCTTATTTGGGGACCCTGACTTGCTTCCTCCCTCAGTTTTTTCACCACCGGCAGATTGTGTTTTGTTAATACCGATACTCTTAGTTGACCAGTTGCGTTCTGTTTGCTGCTGTTTTTCTGCTGATCCAATCTCCGTCTCAGTGCCCAATTGCTCAACTAATACACGAAGAGCTTCGTTTTCCTTGCGAAGCAAATCGTTTTCCTTTTTGCGCATTTGCAACTCCACCTCCTTGAGGGCATATCGTCCTTGACATATAAGTTTCTAAAAAAAATCAGTTAATGCAATCCTTAAAAATTTTTATCCCAATACATACAGCAAGCATTTCATTTTCGCGCTCTAAAGTTCCAATGCGAACCACTATACGATGTGCAAATTCTGTCGGGTCTAAAGTTTTGGTTCCATCATTAAGAAGGGCTGGTGGGGGAATACCTGCAGTTCCAAGCGCGACCATGGCAGTATCCACGCACAATTGTAGCCTCGCCTTTTCCGTAGTTAAAGAATCAACCTCTGCTGCCAACCGGCGTACTTCTAACTCGGCAACATATGCCCCAGTATTACCATTCTCGTTATTATTTTCATTTTCCTCTGTGTCTTCAGAATTGGCCGGAGAGGGCAGGCCATTATCCAGAACGGTAGGTCCACCCGTGATGAACAATGATGCCGGGACAAACGAAGGCGTGATATCGGCAACAGTATTGTATTTAACGGAAGACTGTTCGGTAATGCGTTTTTGACTTAAAAGCTCACCAAGTCGTTTCACCTCGGCCTGTAATAATTCAATTTCGCGAGTTTTGCGAATGAGTTGTGCACCCGCTGCAGCTGCAGCAGAGGCCACAGAAGGTTCTTCGTTATAATCCTCTTCAGGAATCGTCATAGTAGACGAAGAGGTGGCTGGAGCCCCAGCAAACGATGAAGAGGAGATGGAGCTCGATGTCGACATTGACCCGCCGGAGGATGCACGACCGGGCGCCGAAGTGGTTGGACGATGAAGGTATGCATGAGGCGGGGAATCCTGCATGTAATACTGTTTTTGTTGTTGCGTTTGTTGTTGAAACTTGGGTAAGAGATTATTCTGTTGGGTATTTGCATAAGAATTCCACGTTGGAGCTTGAGTTCCTCCCGAGTAATACTTGAGGTTCCCCGTGCCGGTGTTATCAAATTGGTATGAGGACTGTGTAGCGGTAGCGGCACTGACAGTGGTTGCGGGGTACGAAAAAGAGCGGTAGGAGGTCGGAGAAGCTGCTGCAGCAGCAGGCTGGTCACTGTAGATCATTGATGTCGGAGTGTTTGTAAGATTGACGTTGCGGCTTGTTCCAAAGACGGAATTGATATGCGAGGGTGATGCTTGACTCTGCAGGGTAGGCAATGAAATAGGCGACTGCAGTAGGGTTTGCCCAGTATTTTGTTGTTGAAACCCAGCCTGGTACTGAAACCCAGATTGCAATGCCAACGAATTTGTAGAATTGTTAAAGTAAGCAGAAGATGATGATGGTCCAGAAAGAGATCCTGAGCGAGACCCAGAAGGTGTCAAAATAGATGGAGAGGTCGATGATGACGAGCTAGCAGACACTGATGCGGAGGGAGAAACAACACTAGTGCTACCTTGAGAAAACGTTGGCTTAAAAGAAAAAGATGTCTGCCCTGCAGTATTTGGTGCTGAGTAGGAAAACACGGAATTGAGTGAAGGCAGAGATGTCAACGAAGTGGTGGATCCAATTGGAGCTGTAGGAGAGCGTGCAGATGTCAGCGAGGTTGTTGACGAGTATCCAAAGGGCCCCCCAGAACCTGGAACGGTTCCTGCGCCAGAAGATGGGGTTGTGGGAACGGCTGCTGTAGCAGAACCTGTGGTAGGGAGGCCAGCCGCAGATCCATTTTGGTGGGATTGCACAGAAATTTGACTAAAGGCATTGGCCCGCAAACTTGGGGGATCGATCAACGACGCCGAAGAAGTAGAAGAGGATGAAAGGCCAATTGGAGTCCCAATGGGAGTTGGGGTTCCAATAGGCGATGACAATGCACTTTGATGGCCAGCTTGTGGGGTTCTAGGGGCGACTAGGGATCCCGTAAATGAAGGTGTCTAGCATATGTTAGTTTGTATGCACGTCAAGTTAGAGAAAACCGTTAAGAGCCAAAACATACATAGTTGGCAAGTCTGTCCATTAATAAAGCTCAATTGAAGTAATTATAATGAATATATTCTTTTTATTTTTATATGTGAAAGTTATGAAAAAAAAAAGAGGGAAAAGAAAAAAAAAGAGGAATTGGCTAACTATTTATACTTTTTGTTTTAGAGCGGTCAGAGGTGTAAGATGACTTGTTTGACAATATGTTAAAAATCTCATCACAAACACCAGTCATTATTTTTTTTTTTTTTTCAAAACTCACCACGTCTTAACAAAAGCTCGAAACCTTGTCAATTAGCACGTTCAAACACATAAACATAGGCAAACTTCTTCATTTCCTCTGCATCTGCTGCTGTTGCAAGAACCTTTTCGTCATTGAACAAAACCCATTGTTCAGTGGTGGCACCGGTTGCGGGATCAGGTACAGGCTTACGCACAAATGCAACATAGTGTCCAGCATGCACACTCTTGCCCTTATGGCAAACCACTGCGCGCAAAACATACTTAGCAGGAAGATCGCCAGAACCAACATTTTCGTCGACAGCGGGTTCTTCAACCTCTGAAGCTTGCTCAGCAACAGACTCACCAGGGTCATCAGGGTTAGAAAAGAGCCACTCCACGGCAGCTTCATTATTGCCAGCACTCACACGAAGAGCCTTACGAGCAGCATTGGGTGTAAACCCCATGGCCGTAAGCTGCTCGACTTGTTCCTCGTCAACAGCGGGTTTAGATCCGGTTAGTGATAACGGGACGTCAATATCTGCATCGTCCATATGCTCAAGAATCCAATTGACAGAGGCTTCGAGATCATTCTTGGTATGGTAAAGAGCCTTTTCAGCACGCACTATGGGGTAGCCCATAGACGTAAGAAATTCAATTCCTTCAGGATCTGCAGTAAATGCAGGCTCCTTAGCGTTGTCCTCTTCGGTTTCAACATCTTCGCCTTCAGGATGTTCGGGAGCTTTATATTTGTCAAGAGAAATTTCGTCACCAGGAACAGATACAGCAATATCGAGCTTAGTAGGAACCCAATTGATAATTTCAAATCGCTGAGCATTGAGCACAAGCACCTCAGGGAAAGTTGCAAAACTAGTCTTCTTGGTAGAAGTTTTGCCCTGACATGTCTTGCACTGATATTCCACATGTTCAGTCCGGGTCAGATTGTCAAACAGCTCTTGCACAATCACAGGTTCAAACTCTTCGTCGCTGACTCGGCGTACGGGGACATGAAGCGAAAGAGCTTCTTGGATCGTAGTATTATAGCGAACTTTGTGACACGAAGTGCACTCTAGACGTTGTTCTGCCTTAAACTGGAAAGCCTTTGTGGGATCCTCCTCCTGCTTTATTTTTTGAATTTTACCCACAAGATATGTCCAAAATTCAAAGGCATCTTGTTGACGCATTGAAGAAAACTCAGAGTTTCCTTCACCAACAAGCCGCTTAAACATGGCCGGCGCAAGGCCATGTTGAGTGGGCTTATCGTCACTCAATGCTGGGTCGGGAACCGAATATCGTCCAGACAATAATCCATCCGCTAGCTTAATTAGTTGTATTTCAAGATTGTGTTCAGGTGCGTCCACAATCTTCTGCATAGTGCCGGGGTGATAGTATGCATTGGCAAAACGTGGAAGTGCAAACAGACATTGAACAACAGATGACAAATAGCAACTGTTGCCGAGGTTCTTAAGACCAGTAAGCCCAGGTCCAAATACTGGGACAAGTTCTTCGCCCGTCTCAGATTGCAGACCAAAGTCCCATTTGACATTTTGCTCGAGTTGGAGTTCTGTCAAACTCTTTTCGGTTTTTTCGGTGTCAGCAAGGCGGATGCCAAAATGGGCCAGATGAGCAGCCAAGTGATGATCCTTGACTTCATCATCGCATGAATAACAATAAACATCTGCAGATCCATCGGGTGTAATACTGCCGAGCTTGACAGCAACAGGATGGCCCGAGGAGGCTGTATGAACAAGACCGTGGCCGTTACCCGGAGCGCCACCGACTTGGTTGCGACCACAGTTAAGTGCGCCGCAAGTCAAGCACAGCCAAAGATTTTCTGTAAGGTCGCACTGCGAGCAATGTTTTGTATCTATGGCCACAGTCGATGCAGGTCCCTGCTCGAGATCCATTGTATGAGGACATACTGAAACTTCGGGTCGCCACTCAAGCGCATCTTGTTTTTGACTTGCAGAAATAGCATTTAGAACTCCATCCACAACACGCTTAAGATTAGGTATTGAGTTAGGGTCAGTAACTTCTTCCTCCTCGGTCTCATTCAAGTACTTGACAGATGTCATTGTATCGTAGACGTCTTCTTCGCGATCTTCGCGTACAACAAGCTTGGTGATTTTTTTAGGCGACGGTTCGCGCGCACGTTTCTTCAGGACTTTACGAATGTTGAGAAACGCCCGGTGGCCAAAAGCATCGGCGTGAGCTCTGGTATAGTTTGCAGCTGGGCGCGGTGACGAGCCACGAAAACAGGAAAGGCACACATCGAGGCCATCAGAAGAAAATGGAGTATCAAATGAGTATGCACATTCGTCTTTGTAAACGTTGGTGGCAGCAGTAGGTGGAATTAGTGAATTGAATCTATCAGACATGGTAAATGTGTGTAGAGTTGGCAAAAGGGTTGGTTGCTGATTAAAAGTGGCAAAATGGTCTCCCAGAATTTATTTTGGATGGTGAATTTTTTTCATTTTTAAAACAACTATATACAGACGACTTTTATATTACTTTTTTTCTTTTTTCTTCCATTTTTGTAAAAAAACTATTACTAAACTAGTAAATCCAGTCAAGAAGCTGGACATCTGTAGGATCAGGCTTGGTCATTCTGACAATAATATCATCAATCTTTTGGTGGACACCAAGCTTTCCCCGGGTGATGTTGTCAAAGTGTTCGTGGACCTCCTGGGCCGAGACCTTAAACTCACGGTCTGGGTTATCGTTGCCCAGAACGTAGTCCTTAATCTGCTGCTCAGAGGGAAGACCAAAAGTGTGGGGGTACTTGGTGAAGTTGTTTTCAGGGTGGATGAACTCAATGTCTTGGACAACAGAGTCTGGGCGGTTGGAAATGTAGCCATTAACAATGTCAGGAGTAACTTCCTGGAGAGTAGCGGGCTTCCACTCAGGAGTGCGTGCAGGCTTAGAAATGAGTTTGGCAGAAACACCCTCAACAAACTCATGACCGTACATAAAGTTCTCAGCAAGTCTGTACTCAGCATCAAGAGCATCCTTGATACCGAGAGTCTCACCACGGCGAAGAGCAGCAAGGGTAACTTTGACGGCAGTAGGAGAGCGAGAAAGAATAGCCTTGAGAGCAGACTTGGCGATGTCAGAACCGTCAGCCTCGAGAGCAGCGACAATATCTTCAACAGTCTTGTTGGAGAAAGCAGCATCGATAGATTCACGAGCCTTGCCAGAAAGCGAGAAAACGTAGCCCTCAGGAGCGGCGGTCTCAAACTCGAGAAGAACCGAGTTCACAAGAGAGTGAGCATCAATAGGAGCGACAGAGTCAACAAAGACTTCGGCGAGACGGCTTTCAACGTCAGGAAGAAGAGACTCGGGAATATAATGGGTAGCAATTCCAGCAGCGACAGCGTCGTAGCCTTTCAGACGGGCAGAAGTAAGGGCGAGGTAGGTACCAATCTGGCCATCGAGTCTAGAAAGGAAAAAAGAACCACCGACATCAGGGAAAAAGCCAATGTCAGTTTCAGGCATAGCGAATAGTGTCTTTTCAGTAGCGATGCGGAAAGGAGCGTGAACGGAAAGACCAACACCACCACCCATGGTGATACCGTTCATGACAGCGATGTAAGGCTTAGGGTAAGAGGCAATGAGGTGGTTAAGGGTATACTCATCCTTGAAGAAAACAGTGGAGCGAGCAGAACCCTCAGGGCCGTTTTGGGCAATGTCATTGGCAAGAGCAGCGACGTCACCACCGGCGCAGAGAGCCTTGTTGCCGGCACCTTTGAGGATGATGGATTGGGCAGTGTCGGACTTGGTCCACTCAACCATACGGGGGATAATTTTGTCGACCATAGACTGGTTAAGAGAATTGAGCTTGGCTGGTCTATTGAGGGTGATGGTTCTAATTGCGCGGTTGGGCGCAAAGAGCACGTCGTCCGCGTCAGATGGACTGGATGAAGACGCAGAAGAGTTATTGCGGGCAAGAGCCGGGAGCATGTTTGGGTTGATTTTGGCGCGAAGGGTCATTTTTATAGGCCGTAAAGCGGAACGAGCTGAGCGTGAGAGCATGGTGGGATTTGGGGAGGGGAGGTGAGTGGGGGAAGTCCCAGGTATTTATAGGATTTTGGGTGTGTGGTGATGAAGGTTTAAGTGGAGGTTTAAGTGGAGGTTTAGGAGGTGGTGGTAGTGAAGGTGGCTTGCGGAGTCTCTTCTAGTGTAGGCGTAGGCGAAAATTTTGAGCGAATGATCTGGGTTAGGGTTTTTAATGGAGGTGCGGAGAAGTAGAAGTGGGCTTTTATTTTTTGTATATGGCTGGCCAAACATTAACTGTGGTAGGCTGTTAGTACGAAGAGAAGTGCAAGACATCTCAATTGACTTTGAACTCGGAAAGACTTCGGCAAAAACATGAAATTGAGCTTATCATTTGGCATGTAAGCCTCAAGATATGAAAGGGCTTTTTGTTCTTGTGGGCTGGCGGGGTGAAACGGTTTTAAGAACTTGAAAGAGCTTACGGGGGATCTATAGAAGAGCCGAGGAGAGCTCTGTGTGGGGGGTGCAATGTTACATATCTTGTTACATTTTCTGTTATCTGTTACAATAGTTATGACAAGTTATGTTACAAAGTATTGTTACATTTTAATTACAATTTTGGTTACAATTATTATTGCAATTATTATTGCAATTATTATTGCAATTTTTATTACAAATTAATATTTAGTTACATTACAAAACGTAGTACACTTTTGTTAGCCCCTCATTCTTTATTTTTTTTCTGCCCCAAAAAAACTCCTCGGCTGCCTCCCCCGCGGCCGCCACCGTGAGGGGTTTGATGAGGCGCTGCAAGCCGACCAGCACAGCGGCTCAAAGACCCGAGCAAGCAGCCGCCCCTCACAATCATGATTGCCAACACCAACATGCCAACAAACAATTATCAAAACAGCCCGTGCTGAAATATCCTGGTACACCACACTCCGTGCCCCTCCCAGGCTTAAACTGGCACCGGCTGTTAGCCCCTCCTTTAAAACTGCGTTTACTACTGATTGAGTTTTTAACATGGGCACATAACATACAAAACCTTCCCAACAACTCAAAAGAGTCAACCCAAAAAAAAAAAAAAACACTTTGATTACCGTGTATATCATACTAAAAAATCTATATAAACTACACGCTATCCCTCGGTTCTATTATTCTTACTTTCTTTATATCATAACAATCCCTTTAATTAACCTAAATCTTAACCAAATCCTTCAATCCTCCATTCATCTTACCGCCCATCATGTCGGAGAAAATGCCTTACGAGCTCTTCACAAACAAAACTCGAGCTTTTGTTTATGGTCTTCAGCCCCGCGCTTGCCAGGGCATGCTTGACTTTGACTTTATCTGCAAGCGCGAGATCCCCTCTGTTGCTGGTGTTATTTACCCCTTTGGCGGCCAGTTCGTCACCAAGATGTATTGGGGCACCAAAGAAACACTTCTCCCTGTCTACCAGCAGGTTGAGAAGGCAATTGCCAAGCACCCCGATGTTGATGTGGTTGTTAACTTTGCCTCATCTCGTTCCGTGTACTCTTCAACTCTTGAGCTTCTTGAATACCCTCAAATCAAGACCATTGCTATCATTGCCGAGGGTGTCCCTGAGCGTCGCGCTCGTGAGATTCTCTACAAGGCTAAGAAGAAGGGTGTCACCATCATTGGCCCTGCCACTGTCGGTGGTATCAAGCCTGGCTGCTTCAAAATTGGTAACACTGGTGGTATGATGGATAATATTGTTGCCTCCAAGCTCTACCGTCCCGGTTCTGTTGCCTATGTTTCCAAGTCTGGCGGTATGTCCAATGAGCTTAACAATATCATTGCTCATACTACCGACGGTGTTTACGAAGGTATTGCCATTGGTGGTGATCGTTACCCTGGTACTACCTTTATCGACCACATTTTGCGTTACGAAGCCGATCCCAACTGTAAGATTATTGTCTTGCTTGGTGAGGTCGGCGGTGTCGAAGAGTACCGCGTTATTGAAGCTGTCAAGAATGGCATTGTCAAGAAACCTATTGTTGCCTGGGCCATTGGTACCATTGCCTCCAAGCTTAAGACCGAGGTTCAATTCGGTCACGCTGGTTCTATGGCCAACTCTAACCTTGAAACAGCTGTTTCTAAGAATGCTGCCATGAAAGCTGCTGGATTCTACGTCCCTGATACCTTTGAAGACCTCCCAGAAACTTTGGCCCAAGTTTATGATTCCCTTGTTAAGAAGAAGGTCATTGTTCCTGAACCTGAGCCTGAAGTTCCCAAGATTCCCATTGATTACTCTTGGGCCCAAGAACTTGGTCTCATTCGCAAGCCTGCTGCCTTTATCTCTACTATTTCTGATGACCGTGGCCAAGAACTTTTGTACGCTGGTATTCCTATTTCCGAAGTCTTTAAGGAGGATATTGGTATCGGTGGTGTCATGTCTTTGCTGTGGTTCCGCCGACGCCTGCCTCCTTATGCCTCCAAGTTTTTGGAAATGGTTTTAATGCTGACGGCTGATCATGGTCCGGCAGTTTCTGGTGCTATGAATACTATTATTACCACACGTGCTGGAAAAGATCTTATTTCTTCCCTCGTCTCTGGTCTTCTGACAATTGGTGAGCGCTTTGGTGGCGCGCTGGACGGTGCCGCCAACGAGTTTAAGAATGCCTTTGATAAGGGTCTCTCACCACGCCAGTTTGTCGATTCGATGCGCAAGCAAAATAAGCTTATTCCTGGCATTGGCCATAAGGTTAAGTCGCGTAACAACCCTGATTTCCGTGTCGAACTTGTCAAGGAATTTGTCAAGAAGAACTTCCCCGCTACAAACCTTTTGGACTATGCGCTGGCCGTTGAAGAAGTCACTACATCTAAAAAGGACAACCTTATTCTTAACGTCGATGGCTGTGTTGCCGTATCGTTTGTTGACCTTATGCGTTCGTCTGGTGCATTTACACCAGAAGAAGTTGAGGAATACTTGAAGAATGGTGTTCTCAACGGTCTATTTGTGTTGGGCCGTTCTATTGGTCTTATTGCCCATCATCTCGACCAAAAGAGACTCAAGACTGGTCTTTACAGACATCCATGGGACGACATTACCTACCTTGTTGGCCAAGACGCTATGCAGACTACCAAGCGTGTCGAAGTTGACGCTCGTGGTGTCTCCAAGGCTGTCAGCAAGAAGGGTGGTCCTCAAAAGTAATTGCTTTTTTTTTATCTATGTAGTTTTTTTTTGGGTTTATTTTGTTTTTTTTTTAATTTAATTTTTTTAATTTTTTTTTACACAAACCAGATTTTACTCTTCACTATGAGGCCACATTTTTTTCAAAGCCTCGCTGACAATTTCAGCATTATAATCCAGTACTGCCGTTTTCTCAACAGTTTCTGTGCGAATAAAGCCCACGAGCGCCAGGCCCTTGACCATTTGCGAGAGATATAGTGCAATCCCGTTTTGCATTTTAGACATGGTTTTAAGCGGCACCGGTTGCTCTTGCTGTTGTACCGACTGCTCGTCATCGTCTTGAGCTGTTGAGTCATTATTTCCGGCTGCGACTCGCCGCAGAGCACGCATTCGGCGCTCAACTGTCTTTCTATCCTCTCGAGTTTTATATAGTTCGTCAATCCTCAGCGTCACATCAATAAAATCACTGCATAGCTCATAAGTCTGTGGATCCACAGGTGATGAATCTGTTGCAATATAGATTTTGGTCTTAACATCCATTAAAAAGGCCTTTTCAACACCTGAACTTGAGCAAAGATTATTGAGAATAGACTCAAGGGTGGGAGTTTCAGCAATAAGCCGCTGAACAATGCGTGACAGAGCGTCGTGAATCGATCGGTCATAAATAGAGGTTAAATAAAAGGTAATTTGAGCATTCTTGAGACCAAGCTCTTCGAGTTCTGCCTGGATACGTTGTATAATGTCACGTCGCGTTTCATATCGGAACTCATAGGTGAGCCCATCGACTTTGTGAATCAGTACTTCTATGTTGATCAGAGGGTTGACTGATAGCGCTTGGTGAATGATGGCCACAAGGTTCTGAAGCGCGCCAAGGTATTCTGACTGACAGTCAATCACGTAAATAAGCGCACCTGTGTTTTGCAAGTACCGTATCACGTCAAGGTCCGATTCCTCTGTGACGGACATTTGCCCAGGTATCTCCGTAATGTAAAACCGAAACAGCGAGCTGTGACTTCTTTGTTAATAGGAGGAAATTTTTCAAAACCTTTTTTTTTTTTTTGGTCTTTTAAGAGTCAACACTTACCTGGCGTTTAGTATTTCTCGCGAAGTTGGGTGTGTCGTGCTTTCAATGTATAACGCTTCAAGTGGTTTCATATTGTTGAACACCACCTCACAAATGGATGACTTGCCAGATCTACATTTCGAAAAATATGTTAGCCTAAGAGTCTCATAAAAAATTTCTGGGGAAAAAGGTAAAAAAAACTTACGTGCGCAAGCCCATCAGCAAAATCTGGGGGCATTCCTCCGGTGAAGAAATGGAAGAACCTGTGCCTGGTCGTAAGACATCCATGGTCATATCTATATAAAGCGTGGGTAATTTATCAAACAAAAAATAACGTGTCAAGTGGATATAGGGACTAGAAAAAAAAATATCCCGGTTGTATTCTGTTTGAAAGGAAAATGAAACTGAACTTGATAATATTTTAGTTCAAACAAGGTTGGGAGGTTTACTTTTTTTTTTTTTTGGAAAAGAAAGGCTGATGACAGCTTAATGTCTCCTCTGGGTTAGGGTTATAGCTCATGATAGTACGGGACACCCATTTTTGGGCAAATCGTAGCTTATGCGGCTGGAAAACACATTACGGCTACTGCCGTTGTTTCTTTTTATTTTTTGCTGTCTCCATTGACTAACTCCAAAACTATTTTAGAATCAAAATCATGAAAATCGGATCTCAAATAAGAAATAAAACTAGTGATCATATCTAATAACAAAAAATAAAAAATAAACATTTTATCTGCTTTTATTGTTACCCCTCTTTATTTATTTATCATTAAGACATGAGCATCCGTCAAGTCCAAAACTTGTGTAATATTAAACGCTTCCTAAGTGTTATCTTCTTTTTACCATTCTTTTTTTTTATGAATCCGAAATTTCTTGGCGACTGTTTTTTTTTCTTTACTTCAATTAATTCCGGGACTATTCCGTAACTTAAATTTATTTTGTAAATGTTGTGAAACTACCTGAAATGCGTTTGAAAAAGTAGTTACTAGACTCACATTGACTCAATCTGTCTTTCCCGATATGTCCATTGTTAAAAGAAAAATGGTCTCAATTCGTTTCGCTCATTAAATCGTTTACAATAAGCAACATTGAAAATTGAATCATTTCAATATTGAAAAGAAATTACAAAGAAAATAAACTTCAGTTCTTTGTGCTCATATCTTTCCATAATAAATTGAAGAGATTGATGAACAAAAATTAACTATTGGTTTAAGACCAAAATAAACTCTTAGAAAAAAATATATTTTAAACAAATTAATTGAAATTATTGTTATTCAATGTTTTTTTTCATATATTCGAAATTTTCAACTATAAAATAATAACAAGTTCTTCTTCTTCAATATTTTTTTTTCTCTTTTTATCTTCATCAAACAATTCTATCAGTTTTTTTAGCTTCTAATTACACTTTTACTTTTTTCCTCCAAGTTTTACAACTTTTATTATTTAGTTCCTTTAAACAAAAAAAAATGAAGTTCTCTGCTGCCGCTATTTCCATTTTTGTTGCCTACACTTTGGCTGCTCCTGTTGCTGAAGCTGAGGCCAATGCCGTTGCTGAGCCAGGTGGAAGTTGGGCTAAGTATGGGAAATCTGGCTGTGTCACTTGCAGAAAGGTTTTCCCCACTGTTGTGACTAGTAGCACTATTGGTGGCATTACTGGTGGTACTATTGGTGGTATTACTGGAGGAATCACTGGAGGCACTTCTTCTGGAGCTACTGGAACAGGAACTGGCACCACTACTGGCGGAACTGGTACTACAACTGGCAGAACGGGTACTACCACTGGCGATTCTGGCTCTACTGGTGGAACTGGTACTACTGGCGGTTCCACTGGCGGTTCTACCAACAATGAAAGTAACACAACCACAAACACCACCAACAATGTCAATAACACCACCAATAACGCTTCCAACACTGCCACTAACACTAACCACAATACCAATGGCAACACTAACGGTAACACCAACAATAACAACAATGCCAGTACTAACACAAACGAGAATACCAGCAGCAATACCAACGGTAACCAAAACATAAACTATCAGGTGTCTTTTGCTGGTAACTTCAATGTTGTCACTGTTTACATTCTTCCCAGTGGTCTTCTCTCACTCTCATCTTCTTCCGGTGGTGTTCCCTTCAGTTTCATTATTTCCAGTGGCTCTCTTCTTACTGCTGCTCCTGGTTTCAGCTCTTACACTGTTATCATCAACTCTGAGGGTGCTCTCCAAGTTGTACCGAGTGGCACCTCATCCACCACTTCTTGGACTTCCGATGGTGGATACATTACCCCTGGATCCGGAACCATTGTTGCATGCCCCGACGGCAGTGGCAGTTACACTCTTTTCTGCAACTCATCTTGTGCTGACGGTAAGGTTGTTGCTTTCACTTCTGACGGTACTGTTGGTGTCAAGAAATAAATAAGCTGTTACAATTGAGTTTGAAAAAAAAAAAAAAAAAAAAAAAAACAGCTGGTTCTGTTTTTGTCTTTTGCTTTTTTACAAAGAAATGCTTTTATAATCTTTAAGAACGAACTGAAATATTTAACTTTATTTATTATTTATTATTTATTATTTATATTAAGAAAGAAATGGAAATTTTGTTTAAAATCAGCTCAAAATATTAGGTGTTTATGAATGTGGTTCACACAAGAATTGATTTCTGATTTAGAGTATGATATTAGGTTCTCTAGATTTGGTGTGTTTGTAATAATTTTGGAACGTTTTAAATGTTAATGAAGTGATTTGAATATCTAGACTAATCTTAGAAATCCTGATAAGAAATAGTTTAAACTTCTAAACTACTTGCCAGTATCAAATAAAATCTATTATATTAATTTTTTTTAAGAAGTTGTATAATTTCAAAAGGCTACTACAATATTTTTTTAGACTTTAACTGAAACAAAAAAAGACTTCTAAAGATTTAAATATTTATCTTCGGGAACAAATTTATAGTGAATGAAAGCATCAAACCAAAAATTAGATTTTTACAAAATATAATAAGTCTTAAATATTTTTGATAAAAGGTTTAAATTTTATTTCAAAACCAATATGTACTTATAATAGGCTAAGCTTAGGTTTCATGATTTGGGCAACTCCAACTTTTTTTTTTTTTGCATAAAACACTTCACTATTAAATTTTCCAATAGTTTTTTTTTACCCTAGCCCTTGAGGAATTTTAATAAATAGCTCCAAATGCAAACAATAGTCATCGAATAATGATTTTAAAATAACCTAAGTCTTATTTTTAAGTTATTTAGATTAAAACTATAAAACCCTAACCCTATAGTTATGACCATGTTGGATCTGAAATGTCAAGGGTAGCCTTTCATTTCTATTTAATTTTAATTAAAAACGTGATAATATTATTTTACGTAATAAACCTTAAAAGGTTTAAGTTTAATCTCCCGACTTCTCTTGAGAGTTGACAATCAAAATAGAATTATTTAGATGCAGAGTAACCGCAGAAGTTTCCTCATGCCTAAAAAAACTAATATTGACCCAGCTTTGGCTGACCAAATCCAATCAAAATCAATACTCATATTCATAAACTTTTTCAAATAGAATACTGAATTACAAAAAAAAAACTTTATAACTATATTTTGTGATTCTTGTAGACATGAAGAAGAAAAAAATTATAAATTTTATAATTTTATAATTTTATAATTTAATAAAAAAAATTATAAGTTAAATCAGCAAAAAATGGGCTTTAAAACGAGATTTATTTAAAATTGTCCAATAAGCAATATTAATAAATTTTAAAGTATATATAGAAGTCAATTTTTTTTATAAAAGTTTTCTAATACTTTTTTTGATGAAAATTTCAAACAAATCTCTGAGTTTTGCTTGCTGGTAGATTATTTCAAGTACTGCCGGGTAATAATAAAAGCCGCACTGAATAAATTTCCATTTATGGTTAATAAAGTTTTTTTTTACCATCTCTTCTCACTCTTTTTTTTATACAATTTTTTTTTTTTTGATTCCTACATTTTTGAAAATATACGCGATGGCCAAAAAACAAAACGACCCTTTTGGGCAAAAGAAAAAACACATTTTACAACAGCTGGAACAAACAGATGTAGAGCATCCGGATGCCTCGCCGAAAGGTACTGTGGACGTGCCGCTGCTTCCGTTAATTCATCTCATCAACTCGCATCCAGATATGGTTACGACCTCCTCATGCTCAGGTCGTGTGAGTGTATTTCTGGAAGGAGATCGAGTGGTTCCAGCTACAGTGGCAGTCACTGCTTCTGAGGGTTCAGAAAATGCAGACACACGAGCAAAGATTGGAGGCAAAGGGGCTGGTGGGAAATGGATATTTGTGACACACGATCCAACAGAGCTTGACACCGACGCATGGCTCAAGCAGGTCAAGGAGTATCATGAGGAGAATCCTTTGGCAGAGAATACGGTGAAACGGTATTTGCAGTATAAGTTTGAAGCTATGGTAAGTTTTTTTTTTTTTTTCGTGGCACAAAAAGCTGAAACGTTGAATATCCTCAAAAAAAAAATAAAATAAAATAAAATAAAACTAATCATGTTATCGATAAACAGATTCTGCACGTCAAATGTCGCGACTTGGCAACAGCTCAAAAGCTCTACACAATTGCAATGGGATGCGGGTTCCGAGAAACAGGAATCGGGTCAAACGACCTGGTGGGGATTCGAATCTCAATCCGGTTGGACGTGCCACTCGGGTACTTGGACACAGCAACCGGCCGGATCCATTTGCTTGTGCCGGACGACTACATTCGAGAACTTGATGAGATGTCACTTGCACGATTTCAAGAGAATGCCCGGCGGCGGGATACGCTGTACGCAAAAATTGAGAAGAATATGTTTGTAGATAGAGAGTAGTGGTGTCAAAGAGTTACCCGGCCGGAAATGTATGACACATTAAAAAAACTTTTATATCATTTTTTTCTTCACCCCTTCCTCTTTTTTTTTTCTTTCTTTCAATTTCTATACAATCCACTCAAC
Source organism: Magnusiomyces paraingens (assembly GCF_902498895.1). NCBI lineage: Eukaryota > Fungi > Ascomycota > Dipodascomycetes > Dipodascales > Dipodascaceae > Magnusiomyces > Magnusiomyces paraingens. The sequence goes on from NW_022474068.1 coordinate 3,960,442, forward strand.
AAAACCCCCCACCTCCAATTCCATCATGTCTGAAGAAATCACCAAGAAGACTGAGGAGCTCAAGATTTCCGAGGCTCCTGCTGCAGCTGCTGCAGCCCCCGCTGAGGGCGTTATTTTGGAGTGAGTAGGCGAAGGATTGATTAAGATGAGATTTTATTAATTAACATTGGATATAGCGCCGATGGCAACCCTCTTTCCAAGAAGGCTCTTAAAAAGCTTGAGGCCGCCCGCTTGAAGGAGCAGAAGAAGGCTGAGAAGGCTGCCCAGCTTGCTGCTGAAAAGGCCGCTCGTGAAGCTGCCGAGCCCGATTACGGTACTGAGAACTATGGTAAGCTGCCATTGATCCAGAGCACCACCAAGTCTGGAATTGAGCGTGTTCAGATCAGCACTTTGAGTAAGGCCAATGCCGGACAAGAGGTTGTTTTCCGTGCTCGCGTGCACAATTCGCGCCAGCAGGGCAACAAGATGAACTTCATTACATTCCGTCAGCAAAACGCCTTAATCCAGGGTCTTGTTGCTGCTAATGCTGACTCCATTTCCAAGAAGATGGTCAAGTGGTCTGCTTCCATTTCCCTTGAAAGCATTGTTCTTGTTCATGGTATTGTTGGTGCTTCTCCTGAGGAAATTACTTCGTGCACTGTTAAAGATGCTGAGATCCAGATCACCAAGCTTTACACTATTTCTGAGGCTCCTGCCCAGCTCCCCATTCTTATTGAGGATGCTTCGCGTTCTGAGCAGGAGGCCGAGAAGGCTGGATTGCCTGTTGTGAACCTTGACACTAGACTTGACTATCGTGTGATTGATCTGAGAACTGTCACAAACCAGGCTATTTTCAAGATCCAATCTGGTGTGTGCGCTTTGTTCCGCGAGTACTTGTCTAGCAAGGGCTTTGTTGAGATCCACACCCCCAAGTTGATGGGATCTGCTTCTGAGAGTGGAGCCAGTGTTTTCCGCGTTGACTACTTCAAGGGTAATGCTTTCCTTGCTCAGTCTCCTCAATTGGCCAAACAAATGCTGATTGCTGCTGATTTTGAGCGCGTTTTCGAGATTGCTCCTGTTTTCCGTGCTGAGAACTCGCAGGGTCCCAGACATATGACTGAGTTTACCGGTCTTGATTTGGAAATGGCTATTGAGGAGCACTACGACGAAGTCATTGATGTTCTTGCTGAGCTGTTTTCATTCATCTTTAATGGTCTTAAGACACGCTTTGCTGAGGAGATTGCAATTGTCCGTAAGCAGTACCCTGTTGAGGAGTTTAAGGTTCCCAAGGACGGCAAGATGGTGCGCATTCCTTTTAAGGAGGGTATCCAGATGCTTCGTGATGCTGGTGAGGAGGTGAATGATTTTGAGGATCTGAGCACTGCCCACGAGAAGCTTCTTGGTAAGCTTGTTCTTGACAAGTACGACACTGACTTTTACATTCTCGACAAGTTCCCTCTGGCTGTTCGTCCCTTCTACACTATGCCTGATGCCACTGACTCGCAGTACTCTAACTCATACGACTTTTTCATGCGCGGAGAGGAGATTCTGTCAGGTGCACAGAGAATACACGACCCTGAACTGCTCCGCGAGCGCATGAAGGTTCACGGCGTTGATCCTGAGGGCGAGGGTCTCAAGGATTACGTTGATGCATTTGCCTACGCTGCTCCTCCCCACGGTGGCGGTGGTATTGGTCTTGAGCGTGTTGTTATGTTTTACCTTGGATTGGGTAACATTCGTCGCGCTTCCATTTTCCCCCGTGACCCCAAGCGTCTCCGTCCTTGATTTAAAAAAAAAAAATTGTGTTGTTCCTATATAAATTTATATATATATATATATAAAAAAAAGTAAATAAATAAAGTGGTTTGATGTAAAAGTTATTATTTCTTAAAAGCTAGTATCATCGAGTTCCTGGGCCAAAGTTTTATGTGGTTGGTTTATAGGAGCCAAGTTTTCTCTCATTGAGTCTTCGTCGCTGCTTGTGGCACCCTGAGACGAAGTAGACGAAAGTGAGCGCTTTACTGGAGACGAGTTTTTCGATGGATAGTGATAAATTGTTGAGCCGTTTTCAGGCATAGCACGCTTGGTCAGGGTCATTGGTCTGTACTGGAAAAATGACATTGATGAGATGCGTTTGTGTGCATTTGCGCGCTTGGTTGGAGTTGTGTTAGTATTGGTATTGGTGGTAGCAGTGGCATTGTTACAAGAGGTTGGCAAGCCAGTTCCAGTGCCGGTACCGGTTAGCATGGAGAGTGTGTTTGCGAGCTCTGCTTTTTTACGCGGCGATTCGTTGTTTTGTGGCAGGTTGCCAGTTTGAGATTCCTGGAGGACTACATGGGAGTGTTGCGTGTGTGTACTAGTAGTGGGATCTGTGGCCAGGGATGTTTGCTGCAACAGTTTTTCATTTTCTGCACGCAACTCATCATTCTCAACACACGACGCATTGTAGCGCTGTGTTAGAAACTGGGCCTCAGATGCATGCTGTTTCTGAGCTAACCGTAACAATTTCACTTCGTTACGTTGCTGCTCAAGCTCTTCTTCCAGACGAGCCATACGTGCCGCCATTTGGAAAGTGTCCTCGGGATCCAGCAAGAACTTTTCCGTAGATGTTGGCGAGTGCTGAGCCACCTGTTGTTGTTGTTGTTTAGTTTGCTGGTCATGGGCATCAATCTCAATCAACGCAGTTACATGGGCCTCATACTCTTCCACCAGAACCAACAGGTCCGCATTCATGTCGTGCATTTCGCGTAGCTCGTGAGTCCGTTCGTCAATTTCGCTCTGCAATTTCACGTTGGTGCACACAAGATCAGCATTGCGCGATTGCACAGACACAATGGCTTCCTCATAGTCATTTACCACGCACTCTAATAGCTTAACACGGTCGCCATCGTGGTTGTGGTCAGCATGGCAGCATGCGGTGTATGCAGAAGTGGCAGGGATCAGGATGGAAGAGTTAAGGGAACGAGGCTTGGCTGAGGAAGAAGAGGATTTGCCGGAACTGCGGCAGTTGGTCGAGTTGGTGGAAGTGTTGTGTGAGGAAGTAGAAGTGGCAGAGGCCATGGACACGTCGACCAGATCGTCATCGTCGTCGTCGTCGTCGTCGTCGTCGTCATTGTCATTGTTGTTGCTATTGTTTTCGTCTGAGGACTCTGTGAGAGACTGGCGCATGTATGGGGGTGGGTTATCAGCAGGTGGTGAGAGCATTGGGATTTTCTGTGTGACGTAGGAGTAATCTTTTTGTGCATGTGGTGGCGACAAAGGGGGTTGTTGTTTGGAGATGCTAAGTTCTTCTTGAAGCAGCTTAACCCTGCTGAGCAGCTGCTGGGACTTGACGCTAGTAGATGATGTGAATGATGAAGAAGAGGCTGGAACTGGCGACAAAAGCATGCTTGTATCATGGTCGTCATCGTCTTCTGTTTCGGATGCACTACTACATGCTGTTGTTTGTGATGATGAAATCGACGAGACTCTACTGATAGGAATTGCCGAGTGGTGAGCACGGGAGAGGTGAGGATTGGAGGTGAGTGCGGAGAGATCGGCCACGACAAAGACCGTGGAGTTTCTTGGAGCCAACGCTGGACGTAGAACTTGTGTGAGATGGGATGCATGGTATGGCACAGTGTTAGGGTTGGCTCTTCCTGCAGCGGTTTCAGCGAGGTGTGCAACTACGGCTGCCATACCGTGAGCATCAGCGGGAGAAGCCAAAGTCAAGTCAACAATGGTGAGAGTGGATGGTGCAAGGGAAACAGATGCTGGCGGGCCGTTTGCACGTAGTCCGATTGTAAGAGTTAGAACTGCAGGGCCTGCGAGCGGGAGCGGTGGGGCAGCTGTTGCAAGAAGGTTTTTAAAGCCAGTGTAGGATGCGACTGGACGGGGGCCAGCTAAGGGTGGGTGTTGTATGGAAGAAGATGAAGTTGATGTATTGGTAGTAGTTGTTGTTGTAGGTAATGATTGGAGCAGGTCACAGGGGGCTGCTCCTAGGACTTCAGGGTCAGCAGGAAGCTGGCAATATGCGAGTTTGATTTCTGAAGTGTGGAGAGTATGTGACTGGACAGTTTGGTCGAGGGATTGGCGTCTGCCTAGTGGAGTTGATGGTCGGAGTTTTGTTTTGGAGACTGGGATGGCGGATGGCTGAGGTAAGGAGGCGGATTCGAGGTGAGCAAAGAGAGGTTTTGCAGCAAGGTGAAGGACATGAGAAGCTAGTGATGATGATGGGTCTGGGAGAGATCCTGGACGCAGGAGTAGAGTGAGATTGTGGCCTGGGGAAAGGACGAGACGTTGAGCAGCAGCTGCTAGGGATTTGTCTAGAGAGTGTGGAGGGTTATGAATGGGGAGAGATGGTGATGGAAGGGTTTGTAGGTTGTTTTGAAGGATTGTAGAGATTAGAGAAGTGGATGAGTTTAGGAGTGAGTATTTCTGAGGGTTTGTTTGGACACAGGAGACTTGAAGATTGTTAGAATTGGAAGATTGAACGCTTGAAAGGTTGGAAACTTACAGATTGAAACAGAGGACGAAGATGAAGGAAACCCTTGGAGAGCAGAGGATGTACGTCTGGTAGAGGGTTTTGCTGGTGATGGTGCCAGCATTGGGATTGCTGAAGGATGGGCAGAAGGCATTTATATGGTTTTGAATTAAATTGAACTGAATTGAACTGAATTGAACTGAACTGAACTGAATAAGATGGTTATAAATGTTAAGAGAAAAGAAGGGAAGATGACAGAGTATTAAAAAAAAAAAAAAAAAAAAAGGAAAGAAGTTTTTTGATATTTTTTGAATTCAAAAGGAGAAACTTTTTTCTTTTTTTATTTTTTTTTTATTTTTTTTCTTTAGCGAGGTTTAAAAGACTTCTTTTTTTTTTGTAATTTGTAAACTGGGTTGTTGGGTAGAAAGATGAAAATATTTTAGTAAAACGAAGGAGAAATTAGAAATGAAAAAAGGGTCTTTCTTTCTTTTTTTTATTTTATTTTATTTTATTTTATTTTATTTTATTTTAGGTGGATAAATAGATTTAGTTAGTATTTAGTATATAAATATATTATAAATTTAGAATATATTAAAATACTAAAATATATTAAAATATCAGATCGAAAAAATAAAAAAATAAAAAATAAAAAAAATAAAATCAACAAAATGGACTTTGTTTTTTTTTATTTATTTATTTATTTTCAATCAAGCAATCAATCAAGCAATCAATTAAACAATCAATTATTGTTTATTTATTTACTTTTATTTACTTTTATTTACTTTTATTTACTTTTATTTACTTTTATTTACTTTTATTTACTTTTATTTATTTATTTACTTTTATTATCTCCTTTGTTCATTTGTTTTGATTCTGAAAAAATAATTTTAAATCTTTGGACTCAATTTTTTTTTTTTTTTTTTTTTTTTCTAAATAACTAAAAAAAATCTCCAGTGTTTAACTTAAATTTTTTTTTTATTTTATTTTATTTTTAAAACGTTTAAACAACCCTTTTAAGTAATTCGCGTAGACGCGTTAAAAAAAAAAATAAATATATATATATATAAATTTTTTTTCAATTTTTTTTTTTTTTTTATTTTTTTTTTAAAGCTATATTTAAGTAAGGCTGGAAACTTTAAAAAATTAAAATAAAAATAGCCGTGCACAGCGTGTCAATCAATCAAACAATCAATTCTACCAAGTTCCTGGTACCTCGCGACGCGCACGTGTAATTAACGCGTGTCATTCACGTGAGAAAATTTTTTTTTATTTTTTTATTTTTTTTATTCCTTCGCTTCTGTCATCCCTGCATCATCAGCTTCTCACGTGCCCATCACTTTTTTTTTTTAATTTTTTGATTTTTTTATTTTTCTCCTGCGTATTTCCCAAATAGGCAAATAAATCTTTAATGGAAAAAAAATAAAAAAAAATAAAAAAAAAAAAAAAAAAAAAAAGACAAAAAACTGGTAAACCTCAAATGTAGAAAAGTCTTTCACAAAATTAAAAAAAAATAAAATATAATAAAAACTCTCTCTGGTACACATTTAAAAAAAAAAAACTATTTACATAAAAAAAACCCTCCCCTAAAAATAACACATACAAACAATTATTCACCACCACTTCTTCCCAATCACTGATAATTAACAGCCTTTATCCCCCCAAACGCAAGAACCTCCTCGATCCGTTTACTTCCAGTCACAAGCATACATAACCGATCAACTCCAAGCCCCCATCCTCCCGTCGGTGGTAACCCCCATTCTAATGCTTCCACATAACTTTCATCTGGCAATGGTACTTCGCCATCTTCAAATTCTGCCCGTTCACGCTGCTGAGCTGCAAACTTGTGCCGCTGTGCCAATGGAGAATTCTCTTCTTCATACGCATTCACAAATTCTTTCCCATCAATAAAAAGTTCAAACCGTCGACTTAGCCCACTCACTAAATCTGTCTTGGCCAAGGGCGACATGGCAGCAGGATGGTTCGTAATTAATAACGGCTCAAATGTACCCTCTGACTGTGGCTCCAAGTAATGTCCAGCCAACCCGTCAAGAAGCTTAGCTGCACTAACCAGGTTACCCGGCCTAGGAATCCCAGCACTTTTGTAAAACTCAACAAGTCTATCAACATTACTCAAATCTGCAGGCAATTGGAGACCTGACTTGGCTTCAATCTCTTTAACAAAATCCACAGCACGAAAGTCTGCTGCAAATGCATCCCGAAGCTCCCTCACTCGTTCAGTAAATACATCTGGGTGAAGCTCACCAATCCGCTCTACCACCCCGCGCAGCAAGTCCTGGGTTAGCGCTACCAAGTCGTCTAACGTCGCATAAGCCTCGTAAAACTCGCACGTTGTAAACTCAGGGTTATGAGTAGCATCAATGCCCTCGTTACGGAAATTTTGTCCCACCTCAAACACCTTATCAAACCCAGATACAACCAGTCGCTTGAGCCAGAGCTCTGGTGCAATTCTTAGTGCTAATTCGCGCGGGGTACCGTCTGATGAAAGAGCCTTTGAGTGTGTCACAAATGGCGTAGCTGTGGCTCCGCTGGCCAGATCTGCAAGCATGGGCGTTTGTACCTCCAGAAACCCCTTGTGGGCGAAAAACTCACGTACATATGCAAGTACAGTTGCTCGTACAATTAGCACATCCCTTGCAGGTTTATTTGCAACCAAATCTACAACGCGGTTATGTCTACGAGTTGTTTCATTAGTCAAGTTAGTTGGAATTGGATGGAAACATGGGGCCAGGAGCTGAGCTGGGCGGTCTGCAAGTAATGATAGTTCGCCACTTTTCGTTTTCCAGGGAGTTCCAGTGCATGAAACAATATCTCCACGACGTAGTGACGCGTGTGCGTCATCAAAAGTTTCCTGTGAGAGATTGGCTTTTGTTTTATTAATGACAATTTGCAGTTTGGTCTGATCTTGGATCAAGTCCATAAAAATTAAACCCTTGCCAGACTTACGAATGGTCCGGATGCGACCTTGAACAGTAAACAAAGGTGGAGGTGCCGACGCGTCCACGCCGTAGGGATTGTCAATGTGTGGTGCATGAGCTGTCCATTTTGCCCGAAACTCTGGGATACGTAACCGCGGGGCTTCCGGGAGTGGTTTGAGGAGTGGGTAGAGGTCAGCACCCGATGCTAGTAGGGTTGCTTTGCGGTTAGCAAAGTCGAGAGCCTCGTTTTCGTGAGTAAGTGTGCGGGGTTTTGATTTGGAAGAGTGTTTATGAGTAGGTGTAGTTGTAGTTGTAGTTGTAGAATATTGTTTAGAAAAAGAAGTTCCAATTGAGTAACTGAAACGAGCCCAGTTTGATTTGGGCACCAAGCTTCTAGCAAATGTTACGGCGCCCATTGTTCTATTTATTTATTAATTTATTTATTTTAAGTTAGAAGATATTGCGAAATAAATAAATAAATAAATAAATAAATAAAAACTCTTTTGAAGGTTGCTTGCGCGTCTCAGCGAGAAGATTGTTTAAAGTTTTTCATGAAAAGGTCTCAAGTTTAAGAGATACGTGATTCGTCATCTTTGAAGCGCAATCCTAAGAGTATTTCTTGCTTTTAAAAGATAAAATTAAAAAAATAAAATTTCTTGTTTTTTATTTTATTTTATTTTATTTATTTTATTTATTTTATTTATTTTATTTTGCCTAATTCAAAACTTACCTGGATTTGATGATGTGATTTTGATTTTGATTTTGAGCAGTGAAAGTGTAAGGAGGGGGTAAAAGATTTTTTTTTTTTTTTTTTTTTTTTGAAATTTTCTTTATACTAGAAAAAAAAAAAAGGCGCACAAACGACTTTTGTTACATTTTTTTGTTACAAACAACTACAGTTTCAACGCCCTTCACATCTCAAGTATTGCTTGCTTCTTCCTCCAGCAAAGAAACTTTAAAGTCCATTATAATAATTAGGCATTTCCAAACATTATTTTGTTTATAAACAATAATTACTATTTTATCATCATTATTATTATTATTATTATTATCACTATCATTCACAATCCATGTTTTGTTTTAAATAAAAAAATAAAAAATAAAAAAATAAAAATAAAAAAACTGTAGTACTAACTAATTAAATTCATTAAACGCCTTTCCTTTACTACTACTAATTTTTATTTAACGATTCTTTTCCTCAGCATGGAATCCAGTGGGACCTCCAAGAAGAGTGCCGAAAATATTACGAACATAGCCCTTGAAAGTGATCCAGCCTTCCTTGACAGCAATAGGGATATTGGGATTGCTCAAGGTACGATCAATAAAGACTTCCCAGCTCTGAATGACGCGATAAGTGTAGACAGATGTTTGGTAGCGGAGTCTGAAAAAGACCAAAAAGACTGCAAATTTGATAAAGGCAGCCAAGCGGAAAGTGAAAAGAGCCAAAGTCAAACGAACAAGTAAAAACAGCTCAATGTTTGCGACTGTTGACATAAAGGCTGGGGTATTAGTAGTCAAGAAATTGCTAATGGAAACGGAAAGTCCGCTTTGAGAAGAATAGCCGAGGGCTGGAAGAAGGTGGGAGTGCAAAAATGAAAGAACATGAGAAAAGGAAAAAATGGCAAAGGGAGGAAGTGTACCGATAAAGGGAGCAAAGATGAACCAGAGAATGGAAACAATAAGGTACTGTACATTGGCATCGTAGAGAAACGCCACAGGGGTAGTAAAGTGTTTAATGCGAAGCTTGATATAATCCGAGTAAAGAATAAACACAAATGACGAAATGATTAAGAAATATGTTTGGCGGTACCAATATAATCCTGCACGGATACTAATTCCTAAATTTAGCGAGCTGAGAGCGTAGAAAAAGGTTCCGAGGAGAATAAAGACATGGCCGAGGAACCAGTAGAATTGAGGGTCCTAGAGAGACGCGTTAGAAATAAGCTGGGGAGGGGAGGGGGGAGTGGAAGGGCAAAAGAGAGAGATGAGGAGTGGATGAAGTTTTAATAAATTCAATTGGACAAGTAATGGCTTACCTTAGTCAAAAGTTGAAGCTGTGAGACAGGAGAACGAGGTGCTGCTGATCCTGACGAAGATTGAGCATGTTCTCTATGTTCTTCGCCTTGGTTTCCAGTGTGTGATGTACTTGACATTGTTTATGAATATTGAATATATATGTATATATATATTTAAATTTTTAAAAAACACCTGATAAAAGATGATTAAGTTTTTATTTTTTGTTTTTACTAATATAAAAAAAAAAATTAATTTGGTGGTAAGAAAGAAAAAAAAAAAAAAAAAAAAAAGGGATCCAAGCAGGTATTTATAATTTTTGGACGAGTGTCGTGGTGGTTTTGGGTGGTGTAAGTGATATAACTGAGTTTTTTTTTTTTTTTTTTTTTTTTTTTTTTTTGGCTGGCTAGCTGGCTGGCTATCTGGCTGGCTGGCTGGTATTGAAAAATATTAGGTGGGGAGGCGTCATCCATCGTTACAAGGAAAAACTCTTTTTCTTTTTTTTTTTTTTTTTTGCTTTTTTTTTTTTGCTTGCCACAATCTAAAGTACTTTACTTACTAGTGAAATTTTTTGTTTCCAGAATTCTCGATAATTTAATTAACTACAATTAAAATAATTATTTTAATCTTCATTTTAATCTTCATTTAAATCATTATTATTATTATTATTATTATTATTATTATTATTATTATTATTATTACTTGTAAATCATGTTTTTAAAAAAAAAAATTTAAAATAAACAGAAACAATCCGCAATACTATCTTCATTTAAAATAAAAATAAAAAAAATAAAAAAAATAAAAAAAATAAAACACAATACAATACAATAATTTCCAAATTCTGCTTTATTTTTCTTTTTTCTTTTTCTTTTTTTCCTTCTTTTTCAGTAACTTCTAATTCGTTTTTATTTTTTTTGTAACATTCTTCTTCTTCTAATTTCATCAACGTAGCGAAAATCCCTTGCGGCCCTTCTTTTCTTCAACAACCCGGCCTGCTTCCAACCGTACCTTCTTTTCTTCCAAATCCTGGCGCTGCTTTTCCAGCTGCTCCTTCATTTCTCGGTGACGAGCAAACAACTCAGCCTCAGATTTCTTCAGCTTTTGCTCCTTTTCTGCAACCTTCTTCTGGAAAACTGCCTTCATGTCAGATTCCATTTTAGCCAGACGAGCCTCATGAAGAGCCCGCTCTTCCTCTTGACGAACCGCAGGATTCACCTCTCTAAACACAGATGTATCCTGTTTAATTCCCATCTCTGCAAGCTTCTCTGTGCGGTAGTTTTCATACAAAACATTTCCAGTCTTCTCACGAAGCTCTTCAAGGTGTGTACGAATCAACAACTGGCGCAGCTTAACAAAGTCGCAATGTGCTTCATTCTCAACCTCAATTACACCCCAAGGATAACTGCGGCCTCTAGTCACTCTGCCATCTTCCGTTGTCACATCTTCAATTGATCCAACAATGGCAAATGGAACATTGCTCATCAATTCTTCGTTTTCAACCCGTGTTTCCTCGTCATCATTTTCATACTTGGGCGGCTCGAAAATGTCAATTTTTTGATTGTGGATATCTGTCATGATGCTCTGTTTAAATGCAATCACTTCTTCTTCAGTAAGGGTATCTGCCTTAGCAATAACGGGGATCAAATTCACCTTTTTATGCAGCTTCTTCATCACAGTCACGTCCAGCGCCTTGAGAGAGTGACCTGTGGGCTGAATAAAATACAGGCATGCATGGATACGATTGTCAACAATTGATGTACGGTTCACCTTGTTTTCCACCTCAAGGTATGAGTCAAAGCGCTCGTCAATATCGTCGACAATGGGCTTCCACGAGTCGGTATTGTTGACAAAGTCGCCAAACCCAGGGGTATCAATTACAGTCAGGTGAAGACGGACATTGTTTTCGAGAATGTCAGCAGTGACAGCTTCGATGGCAACAGTTTTGGGAAGTTCTGCAGCAGGGTCACGGGCAGTTTTAGAAGGGTAAAGTGTTCGGTTAAAGAGGGTAGAAATGAGAGTTGATTTTCCAAGACCACTTTCACCTAGTTAGAAAGAAAGCAAGAAAAAAAAAATAAGTAGGTTAGAACAAGTTAAAAAAAATATATATATATAGTTTTGGTGCGTAGAGAGGGAAAAAAATATGTCAAAAAAAAAAAAAAAAAAAAGAGAGAGAGAATATACAATCATGATACATACCAACTACCATAACATTAAGGTTGAAGCCCTTCTTTATACTTTTGCGATGCCATTGATTAGGAAGATTTGCAAAGCCTACAAGACTTCTAAGTTCACGCTTGATGATTTTGGGCTCTTGGTAGGGTGTGGGGTTAATGGGGAGACTTGTGTCCAACGGAGAGTCCACGCGGATAGGTGCCATTGTGGAGGACTCAATGTTAACTTAAAGAGAATATAAAGTTAGATAGATCAAAGGGGGGGGAAGAAAAATTGAATCAAGGATGAAATATATATATATGTATATATGTATATATATAAAAGATAAAAGATAAAAAAAACTTACCATCGACGGTGGCCATTATGAAAAGATGGAGAGTATGGGTAGTTTATATAGAACTTTGGGACAAGTGTGGATATGAAAAGAAATGGTGGTAGTGATTAATGTCGAACAAGATGTTTTTCTTTGTCTAAGGGGGTGGAAGGGAAGGAAGAATAAAAAAAAAAAAAAGGAATGAATGAATGAATGAATGAATGAATGGGTATGGGCAAGAAAGAATGGGAGAGAGAGAGAGAGAGAGAAAGTATAGATGATGTTTGAGACTTTATGGTTTAAGTCAGATATTTTGGTCTAAACAGTTGTTTTTTTTTTTGTTTAACTTTTCTTTGAAATGATTTGAAAAAGGATATTAGAAAAGAACAATGGAGAAAACAAAAAAACAGATAATGATGATGATGATGATGAAAATTAAAATGAGAGTTTTTTTTTTTATTTAAAATATAAAAATTGAATATAAAAGAGGAAAAAAAAAATTTGTGTATTAAAAAAAAAAAAAAAAAGGGGGTGATGTTAAAGCTGTTGTGATTTTGTATTTTTTTTATGTTTATATATATATATATTGGCTGTTAACAGGGCGGCCTTTTTAAAAAAAAAAAAAAAAAAAATTAAAACGCTGGGAATGTTGTTGTTGTTGTTGTTGTTGTTATTTATTTACTAAAAAACACAGGAGGTAAAACACGGCTCATCGTTTTAGCATTCATATATTTTAAAAAAAAAAAAAAATGTTGACAATGTCAAACAGGGTCTTTTTTTTTATTTTTATTTTTTTTATTTTTATTTTTATTTTTTAAATTTATTTTTATAAACTCTTTGTACATATCATATCTTTAACCCATTAATTATTTTAACACTTCTATATATATATTATAAGTGATAAAATTATAAAAAATAAAATAAAAAAAAACTTGTCCTGTCATATATATATATATACATATATTTATAAAGGGGGTTTTCAAAAATTTTTTTTTTTTTTTTCACTCGTGTGTGATTTTTCACTTAAAGAAACAGCCCCATATGTTCACACTTGCAGTCTCAAATATACGCAGATAGAACAAGAAAATTAAAAGCCATTTTCTACCAACCTGCCTCAGTTGTGAGACTTTAAGACAACAAAAAAAAAAAAAAAACATATTAAACTGTTTTTTTAATTTTAATTTTAATTTTTATTTTTAATTTTTTTTCATGTTGAAAAGTCTTCATGATTCCTTATTAGTTACCTGATCTTCTGAAGGTTCTTCGTGTAGTGCTCCATTTAAAATGAAGGTATACTGTTGACTGGAATTTTCAAGATCGTAGCCAATGGGCAATTTGCATCTTGGGCATTTATAAACCCACCAGACTTCTTCTTTATTTTTACTATTAAACAGGAAAGAGATGTTAATGTTAATGTTAATGTTAATTTTAATGTTAAATTTTTAACTAATTAACTAATTAACTAATTAATCAATATAGATAATAATAATAAAACTCACTTGGTAACTAGTAAGGGGTACTTGTCACGATATGCATCCAGACTAAAAACACACTGGTCACGCTTGCGAGAAATGACAATACTTTTGTCCTCAGATACCTGTGCATTACGTCGAGGCAGAACATCTAATCCTGGTGTTATTGCCAGTATAAATTGTGAGCAAATGCAGTAGTAACATCTGGTAGGAGTGGTTAACAACATATATAGGGGCTTTTATTTTTATTATTATTAAGAAAGAAAGAAAGAAAAAGAAAAAGAAGAAAATGCTTACTTGATGTCTGGGTTTTCAGTTGCAGTTTCCATTGTGAAGAGGATATATATTGGCTACTTGAAGAAAAGAAGAAAAAAAAAAATGAAAGAGAAGACGTTGAAAGATAATAAAAGATAAAAGATAAAAGATAAAAAAAAAAGATCAATAAACAAATATTCAATGGCTGAGAATATAATGATTGCTAATTAAAAAAAAAAAAGGTCTTTAATTTTTATTTCATTTTGATTCAAACTTTTATATCATCTTGAAAGCATTTCAAAAACATTCTTTTTTTTTAATGAAAATGAAAATGAAAATAATGATTGATGATGGCATTTTTAATAATTTAAAAAAAAAAAAAAAAAAAAAAAAAGTTCTGCAAAAGACACGTGACACGTGAAATTTCCATCGGGACTTTTGTTTGTGCCCCGACATATTTCAATTCTGCGCGAATACATAATGATGACGATTTGAAAAAAAAAAAAAAAGAATAAATATATGAATAGATATATAAATAAATAAAAAAAAAGACGCTCAAAAATTAAAAGTCCTTTTTTTTTTTTTCTTTTCTATCAACTGGTAATCCCCGTATAAAAAAAAAAAAATCTTAGATAAAAAAAAATATAAAAACCTCCTTGATATGATTTGATTTGGTATAAAAAGTGAATTCCGTCATTACCGCCGCTCCCATCCAAATATGGCTATATATATATATTTACATCTTATTTACTTTGGGGCTATTCTTACTCAAAAAAAAAAAAGTATCTATTCTCTGCTTTAGTTCAAGCTTTTACATAAAGAGAGAGAGAGGGAGAGAGAGAAAAAAAAAGAAAAAGAAAAAGAAAAAGTCAATCTACAAGTGTAGTTTCTGTTTGGTTTGTGTATATACACGATATATTATATATATCGAGTAAGTATTAACTAAATATCCCAGTTTAAGTGTATTATTATAATTATATATATATATATATTAAATATATATAAAGATATATAGTTTTTTTAGTATTTACATAGTACTACATACAGAAACTTCATTTTGTTTTTTTTTTTTTTTACCCCCCCCTCCTTCTCGCCCTCCTTTTTCACCACCACCAAAAAAAAAGATCCCATCAATCCCATCACCAACCACCAAAAAACCCTCCTTCTTCTTCTTCTTCTTACACATTTCATCTTCAAACAAACAAACAAACAACAAATAAACAAAATCCAACCACCCTGTCCTTTTTTTTTTTTTTTTTTTTATAAACCTTTTACATATACACACTTTTTCAAACTACCCACTTCTAATATTAATAATCCATTCTCTTTCTATTCTTTAAACCTCTTACTTTACTACCTCTTGTTTTAACCATCACATGTCTCTTCTGCGTTAACGCACATCTCAACCCTCCCCTTTTCCCACAAGAAAATGCCTCTGCTGTTACCAAGGCGTAAAAAGGGCCGTCAAGCTCCATCCACCGTCGCGGCCGCTTCAGCAGCAACTTCATCTTCAACCCTCCCATCTTCTTCTCCACCCAAAAAATCCCGCTTCAAAAAGTTCCCTGCAACTTCTTCAACAAGATCTACTGCTGCTACTGCTGCTACTGCTAATGCTACTGCTAATGCTTCTGCTACTGCTTCTCACTCTCAAACCCCGTCACCTCAAGACTCGGCAGATGCTTTATCAAGACCCTCCATCTCTTTATTGGCTTATGACCATCCAGATACCCCAGTCAGCGCGTTCCAGACCCCTCCTTTGTTGTCTTCTCAAGGTGCTACTGGCAACACTCAAACAGCCTCCAGTTTCCCATTTCCTACAGTTACAGATTCTTCTGAACAAGTAATCTCTCCAATATCGGAACACTTTTTAACAACTGGCACCTCTAAAGTCAATGTTGAAAATAATGATGTTCCTTTCCAAGCTTCTGCTGCTGCTGCTGCTGCTGCTGCTCGCCCACCTTCAATAATGGAACTCAATGAAGAAGAAGACGACTTGGACAATCATCATGAAAATGGAACCCCTCAAGAACGTACCAATCATCAACCATATGAAACTCAACAACATTCATCCTTCATAATGGACCCCTTGAAAATTAAATCTTCTTCAAAACGAAGAATAAAACCTCGCATCTTTTCAGGATCAAGAAAGTCTTCTGCTGCTTCTGCTGCTTCCGCTGCCTCTGCTACTACAGCATCCTCTTTTTCTTTCTCTGCCTATGCCCCTGAACCAGAACTTACCACTGTTCCACCCCCCAACCTTATTTTACCTGTCAATAATACTCTTGACTCAAACGTGCCAGCAGTTCAAAAATCAAATACAAACCCTTCATCAGGTGTCAGTGCTTTTGCCTCCATTGGCGAGTCAATAGTAAACACTTTTACTTTTGGCTCAAGTCATGATAATAACAATGCTAATTCAACTGATGAACTTAACACTAACCCATCAAGTGTCCGCGCATCCATTGACTCAAGAGGCGATTTAACCATTGATAGTCAAGCCGCCGCTACTGCTGCTCCAACATCGGCTTCTACAACACCAACCTCCCGTTTCCCATCTGTTTTTGGTCGCCGATCAAGTGCTGTTCCAACATCTGTTGCCACCACTTCTACTGCCACCACCAACACCAACACCACTTCCACCACCACCTCTTCCTTCTCCACAAAACCCTCCAAGTGGAAACTTATTCCAAAACGTAGAGAGTCTATCTTGGATCTTCATCAAAGTGCCGCTTCAACTTCAGCTACTTTGTCTTCAGCTACAGCCACTTTTAATACCTCTACTACTCCCGCTGCAATAATAAACACTAATACTCCAGCAAATAACTTTACGGCGCTTCCACTACATAATGCCTCTAGTGTCTCTTTAAATACCCACATGCGACCTCCCCCATCTTTACCCTTTTCTCACAGGCTTTCTGTCGAAGATCTTCATTCCTACTCTTCGGTCCCACGTTCCCGTCGCAGCTCTCTTAACGTCATTCTCTCAAGCTCTCCTAAACCTCCATCCATGCGCTCCATTGGTACCGACCGTGCTAGTATTGTCTCAACAGACAATGAAGCAGATGACCTTCATACTTCACAAAATGCTCCTCAAGCTTCGTCAACAACCCCAGCAAAGCTATTTGACAATATTTTCAAGGGTGACTTTAAAAACCCCTTCCATCGGTCTTCTCATCCAACAACACAAGACAATGGAAACTCGTCCACTCCACCCTCTTCATTCAAGTTTAAACCTCCATTCATGGACGACCATCATCACTCATCAGCCTCATCGAGTCCCAGAAAACAAGCAGCAGACAATGGATCGACCATTCTTCCTCCTTCTTCCTCTGCTTTTGCCACTGTTGCTACCACTCCTCCTGCTTTGTCTATTCCAGAAATTACACTCTCTGAGGACCAGCAAAACAATAATCAACCCATTGATGATCAGAACATGTCTCCATTGCATGAAAATATGGACTCTTCCACTCTTCAGCAACATCCAACGGCAAGCATTGCCAAATCCTCACATTCTCTCTTTGCGCTGGCAGCAAATTTTATTTCTGATCATACTTCAAGTCATACCCAAGAGACTTCCACGGCTGCAACAACTCCTATCCCTTCAAATACACCAAACACAACAACGGACATTAATGACCGCAGCATAAACAAAGAGTCTGAAAGAAATAGTACTTCTTTGCCTTTCCCTTCTTTGTTTCAGCCTCTTTCTACGCCGCCACCACCACCACCACTACCACCACCACCTCCTCTTCCTCCTTCTTCATCATCTTCTACCCCAAACTCAATTGCATCTACGTTAAAGGCACCACTCTCTAGAATCCGCAGAAAAACAGTTTCCATGCTTTTTTCTAGTGAAAGCAGCTTCCCTGTTCACAATACCCCGGAACTACCTCGCGAACTTCCTCCAATCACTCCAATCACTCCTTCCATTGACTTATCCCACACTACTCCCCAAAGCGATGTAGGCAGTGATTTCCAGCACGTGCAGCAATTCCCTGCTTCTCCACTGCCACAACCTTCTCCTATAAAAACGGATAAAAATATCGATAGCAGGCCTTCGACTCCAAGTTTGCAAAACTCAAAGGGAATTTTCCCGCTCCAGCGTACTCTCTCAAGCCAGTCGCCTACCCGTAATTCCCCCCAGCGTTCTGACAACTCACCCACCGGCTCTGTTTTTAACCTTTCTTCCCGGCCCCGCAGCAGAACTCTCTCGTCTCTCGAGCAACACAGGCACTCAACCCATTCAGGAATCTTCTCCAGCAAGTTTAGCGAGTCTAATTTGTCCTCAATGGTCACAGCTAGTAACGACGGCGCTGTTACTAACAGAAGCTCTCCTTCGCCTACGTCTTCCCCTGCACTTCTCCCTGTGCCCATAGTCCCTGATTCTATAGCTGCTGGCCAGAGCCTACGCAACTCACAATCAGTCGTGGGTCTCTCTGCTCCTAACAATGACCCTTTTAGCGTGCCTCTTCCTCCCACTGAACCAGATGACACTCCAGCTACTTACTTGAGCAAGATTTGCGTATTGGGATATGGAAGTAACATCACTGGTCTTTTGGCTTGTGTTGATGATGACTTTCATCGCCAGGTTCTTAAACTCTACCTCAATGGGTTCCACTTTGAAAACGACCCACTTGACATGGCTCTACGCAAATTTCTCATTTCAGTTAAACTTCCTCGAGAGGCGCAGCAGATTGACCGCGTATTGGAAGCATTTGCGTTCCGTTACCATGAGTGCAACCCGGAGATTTATGATCGCCCAGAAGATGTTTACTTTTTCGTCTTCTCTCTAGTACTGCTTCAAACGGATTATTTTAACCCGCACAACAAGTCCAAAATGTCCAAACCGGATTACCTCAAAATTAAAAATGAGCCTGACCATCAAAACCTTCCAGAAGAGATTCTTGGGGTAAGTATAACATTTACTTCTATTCATCTTTAACTAACCTTTATAGTATTTTTACGATAACATCACTTATACCCCCTTCATTCACACAGATGAAGATATACTTGACCCTGGCCAAGTGCCTCGTGTAACTTGGCCTCGCCGTACTACCACTTTTGGCAGAGGCTCTCGCGAACCTTTAGACCCTTATTCTCTTTTACTCGAAGGCCGCTTGGATTCCATTCGTCCACGTATTTCTCTTAAACCTGATGATGATCCTTATGATTTCTTGTCTGTAAAGGACAAGGCTGAAATGATGAAGCTACGCCAGGACTTTGAAAATGGTCCATCGCTACAGTTTATTTCCCAGCGTTCACGACCTGACGCATTCAGATCAATCAACTCGGGAGCTGATGACCCAAATGTCAGCGGGCCAGGCGTGGTCGGCATCAAAATTGTAAAGGCTGGATATCTCTACAAGTGCGACGCCAAGCGCAAGAATTGGCGTAAATGGGGCGTCATGCTCACTGCTTCCAAACTTTACATTTTCAAGGATGTTAATTGGTTTCATAGCAATATTATGAAGGACATGGAGTCAGCTGCTGATTCCATTTCGGGGAATGTACCAACAGAGTCCAAGTTTTTGCGGCGCCCAAGAAGGGCACAAACCGATGTGTCAGAAGCAACTGACTCATCGCAACAAACACCCTCTTCTGCTGGATCTTCATCTTCTGAGCGTGCTAATACTACCATTATTCCTCCAATTGAGTTCCACCCTGCTCCTGTGATTCGTCCCTTGGTTGATGGCTTTAGTCCAACAAATGTTATTGTCACCAGTGACATGGCTGCACTCTTTTACTCAAACGAAGAAGTCAAGCGCAGCCATAGTTTTTTGCTAATTGGGCGTGGTGGCTCGCGTGAGTGGTATGCTGGAATTGACGAGGCTGATGCCAATGACTGGATGAAAAAGATAAACTTTGCAGCATCATTCAGTACGTTTTTCGTGGCTGGAATGCTTGGTCTTAATATGATTCCTGTTCCTAAACGGCCTGTCAATAGAATGCAATCACTTCGTCGCAACAGCGAGTCTTCTGTTTCCACAAGCACCTCAAATAACGTTCCATCTATTGTGGTTCCTGGACAAACTTTTTCAACAACTGGAGCTAATACCTCTGATGATGTGGAAAATGCAATTTCCCTAGACGCATCTATGGCAAATAGCTCTAATGAAACTAGCGACCAGGAAACTTCTGTGGAAGAAAAGGAAAAAGAAAATAAAAGCGCTGAAGAAGCCAAGGCTGCTGCTGCTGCTGAGGCGGATGCTGCAGCTACCATTGAGGCCAACAAGGTCCGGCACCTTGAGCGCAAATCTGCTGTGGAGCGTCGCCTTGAAGATATTACACGGCAACTTGATAATAAGGAAAAGCAAGTACAAGAGCAGATTCGTACTGCGCGACATATTCAGATTTTGGCACCAATTCTTGCTAAAACTCGCGACTCTATTTTGCAATACGCCGGGTCGTTGGCGGCTAAACTGGACTGGAATTTTATGGAACGCAAAAAATTACTGTGTTACCAAAACTTTTTCACAATCGATTTGGAAGTTGAAACAGACTTGTGCAGACAGCTCGGTGTGCTATTGACTCCTACTGCCTCTGGCATGTCTGGGTCTATACAATCAAAGTCTCAACACGCATCATCGTCTTCTTCCCCGCCATTCCCGGCTAATTTGGTTTCTTCTGGAGACCATGTGCCTACAAATGTCATGTCTCCTGCTGCACTTTCTCCCACTGCTTCTATGTCATACACTAGCAATGTGAATCGGTCCAACTCAAGCCCAGCATCGAGCCGCATGCCGTCGCCACAACGTCGCAATGCCAGCTTACCTGTCTCATCGTCAGTCGCGCCATTAAGCGAAACACGTGAAGACAAGAAGCTTGAGGAAGAAGGCTCCAGTGGCGAAGCAAATGAAACCACAAGCAACTCTGAAGGCATGACAAGCGAGGAATCTGCAAGTTTTCAAAGCTCCGTCACAGATGTCAGCGATGAGCCTAAACGAGCTGGTAATACCACACCTAGCGTGCCACAGGAATCAGAAACAAACAATGAAGAGGAAAAGACTGAAGAGTCTGCGTGCCACAGACACGTGCCTGAATCGCCAACACGTTCAATTGATGAATTATCGACAAACACTCTTAAGGAAGGCCCTAGGGTATTATCTCCGGACCTCAATTCAGCAAGTACTGTTGTTGGGACCGTCCCGCAAATTGCGGCTATGGCATCAAGTGCAACTCCACAAACAAGTGATGATAGTGGACAAACACGCATTGTCGAGGAAGAAGAACCTAAACTGTATACAGAAGCTGCACCTGGGCTGCTTGTCACAACCACCACATCAACGGCTTCTGCCACAGAGGGTCCAGTAAGCCGACATACAACCGCAGAACAACCCTCACTTGCAGCGCTGGATACTTCAAGCTTGCACACAACAAGCACTGTGGCTAGCAGTGTGTCTACAACAGTGCATCCTCGAACCGCAGGGGGTGTTTCGGTACCACCTGGAGCCGGGCACAACCGCCGTGCGTCATCTGTGAACTCTGTAGCCTCTTTGATTTCATCTTCTTCGAAAAAGACACCGAGCAAGACGCGGTCTTCGTCGTCATCCTCTTCATCATTTGAAAATTTACCATCAAAATCGATTCGTGACCATTTTTGGTCCTTTGCATCGTCATCATCTCCAACAGAAACAGTACCCAATGGTTCAGAAACAAGCCACGGATCGCCATCTAAGCGGTCTATTCGCCGGTCTATTTCTTTGTCATTACGTGGATCTAGCCGTCGCAATAGTGTCAACATGTCAATGGCTGCATCGTCATCACCATCGTCGTCGTCGTCAAATGCCGGAACTGCTGCACCTTCAGCAGCTTCAGCAGCTTCTGTAAGTCCTACAGCTTCATCAAAACGTATGCTTAAGACTTTACGCGGAGACACGGCTGGAGGTTCTGGATCGTCCCCTGTGTCACTTCCTGCTGATGGTTTTGGAAAGACTATGAGTACAAGAAGTTTGCGCAAGCATTCACTTGACAAGAGCTCATCATCACCGGTGAGTACAATGTCTGGCGCTGCATCAAGTACGCCAAACATGGTGGCATCACCATCTGCGTCTGCACTGGCAGCTGTGCTTTCTAGTAGTCGCGATGGGCAGGCTGGCGAGACCCGGGGGTCTTTTGATTATGGACCCAACGGGGATCGTGATCCTCGCCGGCGCCACGATGGTGGTCATGCTAACCATACTGGCGAAGGAGGCGATAACGGCCCTGGAAATGCTAACAACAATGGCAACGGCCCTGGACGGTCACCCTCGCTTGTGCGCAAACAAGGTGAGAACATTACGCTATTGGGTAAACAGTTTCACGTTGTGGAGGTGAACCCAGAGTTTGGTGGACCGTTCAATCAGCACCGCCGGGCTGTTTCACAAAACTTTTCAGCAGCATCTTTAAGTACTTCTGCATCTCCATCTGCATCCCCAGTTACATCTAATGGGACTCGAGTAGAAGCTGAAAAGAAGGAATAAGTTAAAAAAAATCATTTGACAAAGAAAAAAAAAAAAAAAACAAGAAAAAAATTTGTATTACTATAGAAGAATGAAATAAAAAACAGATATATAAAATCTAAGAAATATTGTACAGTAAAAAAAAATGAAACATTTAACAACAAAATAAGTATGGTATTGGTATAGATTTTCTTACCAAGGCTGCTGCTGCATTTTTGCCTTTTTCTTTTCATACCAGAGATCACTTCTACTGGATCCCAAGTTGACGACTTTTGGGCACCCGTCACGGTCATGTTCAAGCATTGTACACTCGTAACAGTAATACGCGTCAGAAGTTCCCTGGCCTCCACACAGAATACATTTGCCTGCAAAGTTACCGAATGCGCACTCTTCGCAAATCTTGACAAGAGTTGTAGGCCGTACATATGAGTCGCAAATGGGACAACGACCATCACATTTATCACAGAGGCGGCCGACGGTTTTGCCTGGCTGCTTCATGCAGAGAACAAGGTCAGGATGGTGGCGGGACATTTTAGGCGGGGAAGGGTGGGAAGTTTATATTTATATTTATGTGAAAATGTAAAGAGGTTCAAAGGTTTGGTTTTGGGATAGAAAATAAAATAGAGAGAGAGAGAGAGGTGTTATAAAAAGAAGAAAGAAAAAAAAAAAAGAAGCCGCAGGAAGGTTCTTTTTTTTTTTTTTTTTTTTTATTAATGAAATTGAAATTTGGGTGGATTTGACTTTTTTTTTTTTTTGAGAGAGGCGAAAGATTAAACGTTATAAAAGAAAAAAAAAGTATAGTGTAGGTTGGTTATGTAATAAGTATAAATAAATATGTATTAAATAATAAGTTATAAGTTATAAGTTTTAAATATAGAAATAGTTAGATCGTAAGTGTAAAGCGCGGCGATACCACTAAGAAGATTTACTCAGTTGTGGCTGTTATAATTGTAAAACATGATACCCTTTTTGTTAAATAGCATTTCACTGCTACAATCTCTTCATCTTTTGGAGATATCTGTGTTTCTTCTTGATCTTCTAGTTTCAATCCGAAAACCTTACTTTGGCGGAAATTAGTCACAATTACTAGTCCTAATAAAATATCCTTTTTTTGATATATTTTAAAACCAAGTAACTTTTCATCTTTTCCAAATTTAAAAACTTCACAATTACCTTCAATAAGACCAATTCTGGTAGGTAAATTTTCATAATTATTTAAATGTGAATTAATAAAATCAAGAGAATAAACCGCAGTTTTGTCACTTCGAATGTGAATTGAATCAATGCTATGAGGAACAATTGCTGCATCAAATTTCCCACGTTTCGTACGATTAAACAAAGGTCTGGCTTGTAAAGTTTTCTCTTCACGACCAAAGTTATGAGAAACTATTGTTTCCATGGATTCAATTTCTAACAATCGTTTTTTTTCTTCTCCAATCTCTTTTGGTATTAACATTAACTTGGGAACTAATACCACACTAAAGGAAACAAGCCAGCATGTAACATATGAGCAAACACCCACTATTTCCAAATCTTCATTTTCCATCACACAATACTCATCTCCATCTAAAGATGTCCCGTATATCGGACTTTTCCTCATATTGGTAATAAATTGTATTTGTCTTAAATCATGACCTGCACGAAACCAAAGCCCAATCAATCGTTCTCCTTCTTTGAAATTAAACTCACATATTTCATGAGAATAGACACAACATTCTGAATCATCATCACTATAGTTATCATCGCTACAGTCTGCATCCTCTCCAATTACAAAAGATTCATCTTCATCAAGTAGTGTAACATCGTCATGAGAAACAAATTTAATTCCTCCAATATAGTCACCACTCACAATCTTAATGCTTTTAAGATTTCGAGGTATTATTGCCATATCTTCCATTTCTTTATACTGGGAAAAACACCATGTGCTATACCCTGAAATGGGGACATGGCCCCGAGCAAAATTACTTTCGCATTTAAACTGAATATCAATATCGCCTAACTGTGGTGTTAGGTCTATTGTTATTTTTTTGTCTTTTTTTGAAAAATCTGTATTATTGATAAAATCCATCTGACTGAAATTAATGGCAAGTTGATGAAATAATGAATGATTAAAAGGATTATTTATATATTTAAGCCTTTCATTAAACTTAGCTGCAATATTAAAACTTAGCAGCTAAAATAAAAATATGTTCCAAGTTATTATGTCATGACTCATTATGATATGATATAAATTACCATTACTACAACACTTCAAAACCTGTCACACTTATCTCCGAGGTTTTGTAACTAGGTGCTATTAGTTTTTTTTTTCCAAAGACCTGCACCACCACCACTCATAATTATGATAAGTATCTAAAGAAGAGAACAATAGCAACAAGAATTAACGAGAGAATCACCTTTTTTTTTTTTTTTTTTGTTACACAAGCATTACTTTACTGCTTAAAATTTTTTCAAGGCCCAGAAAAAAAATCGACCCCGGTGAGGATTGAACTCACGATCTCACGATTAACAGTCGTGCGCCTTAGCCAGCTTGGCCACGGAGTCATCACGTGATAGTTTACTAAAAATGGTTTCTAAAAAAACTTACTGACTAAAACATTATCACGTGACTTTGTTTTTTTATGAAATTTTTTTTGTTGACAGATTGCACCTGTTTCGTATAAAAAAATTATAATTTTTTATATAATTATGCTAATATAATCTAATTATATTAACATCTCTTAACAAGCCTCAGTTTTGGTTTTTCTAAATAAGTTATTAAAAGAAAAGACAAAAACTTTATATGAAAAAAAATATAAAATGAATATGAAGGATCCGAATAATACGAGCTTTTGTGGACTTTATGGATTATGACTTCATAACGTTGAAGAAAAGAAAACAAGGGGGAAAAACGATGAACAACATTTTTTTTTTTTTTTTAAAATGGTAATTTGGATTGCTTTTTTTTTTCTCTCTTTTATTTGTTTAAACTGTTCAATTAATTGTTGGGAATTCATGAGAAACAAGGAAAAGCGAATTCCTAGTTTGCCTTGAACTTGAAAAAGATTTTTATAAAACTAGCTTTTAATAGACTTAGTCAGTTAGAAACTAATTAAGTCTAACGAACTAACAAAAGAAAAAAAAAATAAAAAATCCAAGACAAAAGATTTAAAAGTCAATTGAAACCAAATAGTCATTCTTTATTTCAATTAACAATAACGACATTTTTATTTTGTCAGATTACACCGTGTCGTTAAGAAATGAGTTAAATCAAGATTTTTATAAGCTTATATTTTAGGGTTTCTATTGAAAACCAAGTCTTTATCTAAAATAATATGCCCTCCTTTTTCCAACAGTGCACACACGGGTCCCACTCGAGTACACAAGGTCTGGAACTACTGGTACCGTTTTCACACAAACCAATTCATTGACCCTCCCTTCTCCCTCTTCAACTTTCTTTATTTTATCCTTGCCTAGTTGCAAAAACCAAAAGAGATTTTCTGGAATGTTTTAAAATTCATTTTAAATATATAAGTGAAAATTTTTTATTTTCATTTATATATTGCTTATTCAAAGAAAAACTTGGTTTGTTATATGTAATATATATTAAAGCTTTGTATTTATTAACAAAAAGAATCATAACATTGTGAAAACAAAAGAATAACGAAAGAAAAATAAACTCAAAAAAAAAAAAAAAAAAACGAAAGAAATAAATAAAAAACCTATGTATATATGAAAATAATAATACACCCAAAGGACTCTAAAAGTTTGAGGCCACCTTCCTGATATCTTCACGTGAAGGATATTGATGGTTTTGCAAGGAATAGGGAGGCACAAAATTAGTGGCTCCACTTCCTGCACTAGTAGGGCCTGTCAATGCCGTGTCAATATTACTATTGCTGCCATAAGTCCGAGGCACACTGGCTGTTGATGCAGATGGCACTGCATGGTCTGTAGTGATGGCTGTAGCCACTGCTTCAGTCGCTGCATCTGTAGTCGATGAAATTGGAGAGATTAATGGTGCATTCCCATTGCTCATGGATCCCACCGGTTGTCCCACAGCGTATGTAGGGTACCCAGAAGACTCGTAGGTTGTAAGGGTATTATTATACTGTGCAGAAGGTGAAGTGACAGACGAGTTATAATAATAGGAGCCATTATTATTATCAAGACCCTGTACTTGGCCGGAACCTAATGGATAAGCCCCAGGAGGAGACGAGGCACCAAGGGTGCGTGCATCAGGGGACACGGAACCACAATGGGGAACAAGGCCCTCGGCTGACCGCTCATACGGGTCGGAAGATGTGTACGAAACAGCGGTCGCATTGATACTGCCGGGGGTCGAAGGCCCAGTGGTATAAGTTGCATTGTATGGGCTACTACCATCGTGGGGTAAGAAGGCAGCAGCTGCTACAGAAATTGCACCTGGCGCAGGGGTGGTGGTGGGTGCAGCTGCAGGTCCGGATTGCAGAGGCATAACTGACTGTGGCAGTGGAGGAGAGTCTCCATAAACTTGTGTCATCTGTGGTTGTTGTTGTTGTTGTTGTTGCTGCTGCTGCTGCTGCTGACCCGTCATTGCACCGCTAATAGCACCGACCCCGAGACCTGAAGGAATAGCCGTTACAGCTGGTGTCGTTGGAGGAGCAGGCCCCCATCCACGGTAATTGCCCGATGCTGGGTCATCGCTTGAAGCCTTTTCTCCAAAAACATTCCCGGACCCATGTAGAGTAGCCAAACTGTCTGGTCGTTCCTTACCGTTTGCGCCCAGCCGGCGGCCATTGCCTCCAAAAGTGGGGCCCAGCATGTCGTCATCAGTTCCGCGAGATCTTTCTCTGTTATTTTCGTCATCTGAATCGTCGTCGTGACGAATATTCGGATTAAATCCATAGTCACGAATCTCGGCAAGACGCTGGGACCTAATAGCTTTGGTGCGCCGGTGCCGCCTCCAAAAGAAAATACCCACAAGTGCAAAAATAGTAATCACTCCACATGGCACAGCTACGGCCAATGCAATGATGCCGCCGGATGATAGTCCTGAAGACCCATGGCTAGCTGCTGGTGAGGATGATGATGATGATGCCGCTGCCTGTGAAGAAGCCGTAACTGCTGGAGAATTGTCTAAACCAGTAGCAGAGCTAAAAGGAATTGCCGAGTCTGAGTTGATCAAGGTTCGGTGGGTGGTGATGAGCAGAGTTGTGACGGCGCTAGAAAACGCTTGTGAGGCATCGGATGTTATGGGTGGTGCTGTTGCATCTGTGGATGGTCCTCCAGGTGTTGTTTCTGGAGTTGGCAGAGCCAGGCTGGGGATAATTGTGGAAGTGGAGGTTAGGACCACTACCACTGTAGTATCTGCGGAAAGTGTGTCAGCCATGGTTATATGGTAAAGGAAGAAGAGATATTAAAAGTAGCAATTTATTTGTAAATAATTAAAAAAGAAGAAAAAAAAAGAGAAGAAAGAAAGGGGAAAAAAAAGGAAGAAAAAGATGAAAAGGAAGAACAAGGGAAAAGGAATGGAAGGTTTATTTTTATTATTATTATTATTATTATTTTTGATAAAAAAATAAAAAAAAAACTAAAAAACGAGAAAGTCGCCAGTTTTAAATATAGTACTCTCACACACACCTGCGCGCCAACTCTAAAATGTTCATATGGCAGTCACACCGTGCTTAAACTGACCAGTCAGAGTTTCAACCAAATCATCTTTGCAGGGTTTTATTTTTTCCTCATATTTTGATAATGGCTGGCAGATTTACCGGCTGGCAGACTGGCCAGTACAATGAATTGTGGGGGTAATGTAGAAGATTGACAGAAAGCACTGGAATTCACAACAACAATAACAGCGAAAAAAAAAATATTCACAAACACGCCTGTGTCTCCGTGTCTCTGAGCCCGCCCGGCACACAAGACATTTGTGTGTGAAGACAAAAGGAGGTGAAGAAGATGAGGCGATTGTAGGGAAGAGCATGAGAGATAGAAAGAAGCCAGTAGACCAGTAGACAAGCAGACCAGCAGACAAGCAAGTTCTCAAAATGGAAATTTCAAAAAAAACAATTATAATAGTGTATTATTATACTATAGTTTATTATTTCTTATATAACCGTCCTTTATAATTATTGTTATATTATAATAATCACTTAAAGCAAAGAAGTACTTAAAATAAAGTCATCTGAATAGCCTTTTGCTTCCTTTCGTTCCAAATAATAAATATTTTTTTTTTATTTTTTTTTTTTCAAAAATAGCAGGCGTCTTTTACGGTGGTCTTAATAAAAAAAAAATAAAACTTTAAGTATATACTCAGCATTTACTTTTTATCCTCCACCTTCTACAGCATGTCTTACCTTCGAAACAATGAAGATCGGTTCTGTGTTTCTTCTGTTTGAAGGAAAAAAGTAACCCTAAAGAAGGGCTTCAAAGAAAGGAGAAGAAAAAAAAATAAAAGAAAAATAAATTTTATTATCCGCAACAAACTTATATCATGAGGGGAGGGGGGAATAAATAAAAGAATTCTTTTCATGGAAAGCTTCTTAAATCGCTTTAGTTTCAAGGCACGCAATTCATGCAAAAAGCTTTAAACCCCTCGGAGTTTTTCATTGTTTTCTGCTTCCATCGGACATAAATATCAGCCGTACCTATGTTGCATCTACTAAACGTTGTAACATCCAGATCATCTAATAACAGCCACACTGTTGTCCAAAGACAGGGGTACAATCTGATGAATTAAAAAATAACAAACTGCCTGTTTTCTTTCTTTCTTCCTTTCTTTCTTTTACTATCAATATCACCCTTATTATTAATCCAAATATGAAAATAGCATCGCCATCTTTGAGCATCTTTCTACTGCTGCTCTCAGTATCAGCTTTTGCTCAAATTCTTGACCTCACTGCTCAAGACCCAGAGCAAAAGGCCCAGTCATTTTGGCGTCTCGACGATTCTATTGCAAATCTCTTCGCAACTCCAGAAAACAAGTGTACCCCAGAAAATTGTTTGGAATCTAAACGCAGCAAAGCAACCGAATGTGGATTTGGTGATAGTACCTGTCTTTGTCAAGTTCTCTTGGAAACTCGCACATCTTGCTACAGTTCTTGTTCACCTATTAACGTAAAAAAATTACAAGATTAAAGTGATGCCTCTAAGCAAGTATCCATTTCACTAACTTTTTTTTTTTTGATTTAGTCTCAAGTTAATGTCCTCAATAGAGCCATCACTGAAACATGTGTAGGGTCTCATTATCTTTTTTACAATTATATTGCCAATATTCTTAATTATGCTCCGTTTTCTAGTGCCCAAGCAGGTCCCAATGAATTTGACAGAAGCGATGAAGCCACCTGGAAAAATGAAAATATAGAAGAAAAACTCAAAGAAGATCAAGAATTTGCAATTGATTACCCTAATGGTTCCATAAAGACAATTGCCACTCAGCTTGCTACTACGCTTCACCCAATCTCTGTTGGACTGCCAACGACTACAATGAATGTTGCGACGACCGCCACAACTACTACTTTTACCAGTCACAAGATTACCAGAGGACCAATTGTAATCACTCTTTCCGGTTCACCTCGTATTCCAACTCATTATATTCCGGATTCTGATTATTCCCCTACTTTACCATTCCCCATTGATTTGACTTCATTTGAATCAACGTCAACACTTCATTTGACTTCCCTACACAGTCTAATTACTACCTCCTCATTGCCACATACCCCATCACTTTCATCTACCATTCATTATACCTCTTTCTTGCCAAATACTTCTCAACTTGAATCTGTTGCACCGTCCACTTCGCACCTTTCTTCTACACCTATAACTTCTTCCATGCCAACAACCTCTTCCACTTCTACATCCACAACACGCACCAGAGGTCCCATTGTTATCACACTTTCTGGAAATCCAAATCCACCACCCTCCACACTTCCACCATTTTTCACTTATAATCCTCCTCCTCTCCCCACTGAAGACTTCCCCCCTGATTTTTTCTCTACTACCACTACCACCTCAAAGTCTTCTAAGACATTGATTAAAACTACCTCCCTAGATATTATCCCTCAAAGACCACCTTTTGAAACTGTCAAAACTGATCCAGGCCTTGGCTCAGCTCAGAACTTTGGAATGTTTGTGGTGATCCCTGACGAAGCTAACCGAGGTGTTTTTGAAATTAAAGACTTAGGCAACCAAAAACAACTTAAGTTTGTTTCTCATAAAGATAGTGACAGTGACAGAAATAAGAAAATAGATATGGAAAAAGTGCAAGTAGAAGAAAAGGACAATGATGACAACAAGATGACAATCACTGGCAGCGACAATTTGGTATTTCAAGATGCTAACGCTCTTGGGAACAGAATTGATGGTATGATTTAATTTCCCCTTCTTTTTTATAGATGAAATAAAAATATCAAAATGATTTCTAACTTTATTTTTTTTGTTTATTTTCCTATTTGTAGATTTTGGTAAAGATGGTATTTATGACGACTCTTTGTGGTTAGGAAAACGAGATTTTGAAGAAAAAGAAGAAAAAGAAGAAAATAGAAATACAGGCGATGAGACTTCAGAAGAGTATCTTATGTTTGGAGATCTAGACAATGATGTTTCAGGTTACGAGTATCCAGATGACTTCAATGATTATGGCTATTATGGCGAAGACAACGACAACGAAGATGATCAGATTGGTGTATACGGTGCCGAATACAACGATCCAGATATGGTAGTTGCAGACGCTTTTAATTTTCAGAAATCCATGAAGAAGATTGGCAAATTTTTCAAAAAGATTGGTGGTGGAGGCAAGAAGAAGAAACAGAGTGGAGATTCCACATCTTTTGAAGGTAGCACTCAAGATCCCAGTGGTGGTGAAGAAACCGGGGATGATTTCTTATCTGAAGTTGAAACTTCTGACAACAACAATGGTGATGAAAATACGGAATATGTCCCGAAACCTTCAAATCAACCTGGTGTCGAACCATTGCCAGAAACTGAACAAGAACAAGTGCCAGAGATTTCTGAGCCAGTACCATTACTACCACCGCTTGCCCCCGTACCTCATCCAGAGCCATACGAACCAGTACCGGAACCTGAACCTGAACCGGAACCTGAACTGGAACCTGAGCTAGTTCCTTCATCTTCTCCTGAGCCTTATGAGCCAGATCTAGATCCAGAACCAGAACCAGAACCAGAACCAGAACCAGAACCAGAACCAGAACTTAAACCTACATTGTCACCGGATGAGTCCCTTGTCAAGCCTGCCCCTTCTCAGACTCCTCAACCTCAGCCTGAACAGAAATTTACATCTGAGCTCCAGTCCCATCCTAATCCAGAAACAGAACCCGTTGAATTTGAGTCATCTTCTGATACTGTTATTGATCCTGAAACAGAAACTAGTTTTTTTGAATCATTTTCGGAACCTACCCTTGAACCGAAACCAAAACTAAAACCGCTACCCGAACCAAATCCAGATCCAGGGCAAGAGCCAGATTCCGAACCTGATTTTGAATTCGACTCAACTTATAACCCTTCACCAAAAATGACTTCCGAGCCCTCATATGATACCGAGTCAACAGAAATACCCAGTTCAAACTCATCTCAGGAGTCTTCATTTGATTTCTCAATTGAACCTTCTGAAACTTTTGTTGAGTCGAGGCCGGTTTCATCTTTTGACTCAGAATCAGAGTTTAGCGAATCTGGCATCTCATTGGAGCCAATATTTGAAACCATTGCGGAACCAAGTACTGAAAATTCAACCACGCTTTTGTCTAAATCTGTTCCAAAACCTGAGCCTTATTTTCCCTCGGAATCAAACGTTTTTGAGTCTGAAGAAGATTATGAATCAAGTTTGTTGGAATCAAGTTTGAGCTCAGAAGAACAAACAAAAACAGAAGCAGATTTATCTGAGTCTTATAGTGAAAGAAGAGTTTCTGAAAGTACTAAATCAGCTTATAACGACTTTGAGGAAACTACATTGTTTGAATCTTCTGAAAACTTTGAAGATGACTATGTCACAACCTTAAGTTCTTCTGAGCTTCCATTTTCTGAAACTTTGGATGATACACAATTTGAAAGTGAAGAAAATTCTTCATCTTCTAAATATTCTTTTCCTATTCCTATTGACGATGTTGAAGAACCAAAAGAGCCTTTAGAAACTGATTCATGGAAGACGCCAGGTACTACATCTTCTACAGAGTTTTTTGAAGGGCCAGTTACTTCTGATCAACCTGAGTTTTTTGAGAGCCCAACAACGTTAGATGGTTCGACGGAATCACAAATTTTGGAATCCTTGAATGAAAGTGAAATTTATCATTATCAGCCAGAATCAGATTCAAAGTCATCTGTTGAATCTGAGTCAAATTTTTCTAAATCTTTTTCCGAGCCGGTTTTTCCTTCTGAGAGCATTTTGGATCCTCCTGTCGAGTCTCCCAATGAATCTTTTTCTGTTGAGCCTGAGCCTGAGCCTGAGCCTGAGCCTGAGCCTGAGCCTGAGCCTGAGCCTAAGTCTGAAGTTACTGAACCAACAGAGATTACAGAACCTGCTGACTCTTCCCCCAATTATTATCACTCGACTGATTACGTTTCAGAGTCTCCAGAATCTTCTGTACCTTTGAGTTCTCCTGATCAAGTTGAAACTTTTGAGCCAGTTGAATTGATTGAATCCTCAAAAGAAGAAAATGTAGCGTCATCTACAGTCCCCACAGATCACACCAGCACTACATCTTTTGAAGTCCCTTTTTCTGACTCTTCGATTGCAGAAGATCCCTTTCCAGACACTCCAGTTTTAAGTGATTTTACATCAGAATCATATTCATCTACAGAAATTACAGAGTCCTTGGTGCCACCCATTTCCTCGCCCTTTTCTCAAAAGCCATTCCGCACTGAAGACCTGTTTTTTGATGAATCTAGCACGATTTCCTGGGAAGATAAAGATCTTGACAAAACTTCTGAAAAGGAAAAACGGGCCGATTATGCAATTGAAAGTCTTCCTGGACAAGTCACTGTACTACCACCTTCTCCTCCACCGCCTCAAAACAAATCGCCTGTGCCAGCTCCACCAGCAACTAGTGACCAGTCTCCAGTAACTGTGACTTCAAGCTTACCCACTAACACTGGCATTTTTTCAATTGCAACACCAACATGGACTGTCTCAGGAACTGTGACTTTGCCATTTAACGGGGGACTCAGTGTTGTTACTTCGACATCGTTTGATGTTACTTTACCTATAGTCACGACAAGTAGCGTGCCGACAAATTCGACATCAATTGTAATGATTACTCAGGCCCCACCTTCTCCCCCAGCTTTGCTAAATCCTCCTGCTCCTCCTGCTCCTCCTGCTCCTCCTGCTCCATCTGTTTCATCTGTTCCACCTGCTCTGCAGCCATCTCCTACTTCCACTCCACTTCCACCCCCTGCTCCTCCTGTTCCTCCTGTCGCTGCTCCACTTCCTCCTGTTGCTGCTCCACTTCCATCACCTCCATCTGCTCCTATACAACCACTTCCGTTTCCACCCTCACCTACTCCAGTCTCATCTGCCACCCCTGTTCCACTACCATATACACCAGTAACCACTTTTTCAAAATCAATTCCTGTTAACACTCTAAGTTTCAACTTAACCTCTGGTTCCGGCTCTATCAGTGTGTCTGGTTCAAGTTCTGTAGCTATAATCAGTACTTCTATACCCGACACGTCTTTTTCTTCTTTAAGCCAGTTAAGCAGTACTTCAATTGCTGTTCCGGGTATTTTGTTACCTGTTGCTACCGGTACTACGAGCACTACTGTTAGTAGAGCAAATTTTACTACTACAACTTTCTTACCACCAAGTGCCATGCCAACTTCAACGATTGCCTTGTCTGGTACTACAAGCAATGAAAAAAATACCCCAGGGATATCTTCTATGACTTCTACTAGATCTGTGCTCACAACTACCTTGAGTAATGTTACAACAGCAACCAGTTTGTTAAAAAGTTCTTCTTCTAATAGTACAAGTTTGGCAACTTCTACAAAAGTTAATTCAACTAGTGTACCAGTAACTGTGACGCCAACAAACTCAGCAATATCGAGTGGCCTAAACACCCTCACCTCTGCAACTACCACTATCGGAACGTCTTCTTCTTCTTTTTCCTCTAATGGTACCTCAATAGTTAACTATACTACAAGTTCATCTTCCACATCTGGTCTATCACTGAGATACTCTAGTATTAAAACAGATATAACTCTAACAAAACCATCCTCAAGTACAAGTTCCAGTTCTACTGATTTACCACCTACCATTATTTCTACCACTGCATCTAATTCCAAAGCAGTTAAGTCTGAAGTCCCAGCTTCCACAACCAATTTGGCATCCAGTACATCAAAAAGCAGCTCGTCACTAAGATACCCAGTAACTAGACCATCTACATCACAGTCTGGCTCTAGTTCTACTTCTATTCTTTCCAAAACAACGCCTTCTGCTTCCATTGTCATATTAACTACCACTACCAGTCATATTTCCAGCTCTACTTTCAGTTCAAAATTCTCAAATATTTTATCTTCTTCACAACCCAAGACCAGTGTGACTACCACAAATAGTCCACCCCCAAGCTATAGTAAATCAGTTTCATCAGGAACCACAATGCCAGCGGGGAAAATCATAGAACCTCCATCATCTACTCGACTACCACCTCGAATACCGTTTGATAATAAGGGCAGTGATGTGGGGAAAATTCAAGTTCCAGAAGAAAAGAAGAAAATGGGCGATGATATTCAAAAGAGAGGAAAGAAGAAAGATGCTGAAGCCAATATTCCTAAAGAAAAAAAGGAAGAACAAAAAAATGATATTGATGAAGAAAAGGGAAGGGAAGAAGAGCCTAGTGATTTGGAAGAGATACCGGAGGAAAGTGAAGAAGAATATGAAGAAGTTACAGAACCTGAATATGAAATTGAATGGCCTGATTCTGAAGAATATTTTGAAGAAGAGAATGAAGAGCCGGAAACTCCAGAGGAGGAGAAGGAAGAGGAGTGGATTGAACAGCCTGAAGAAGAATGGAGTGATGAAACTGAAGAAGAAAATGACTATTCTGATGATGACTATTGGGATAAAGAAGAAGAGTTAGACAATGATGAGCTAGGAGATGAGTGGAATAAAGGTGACTCTGGAGAAGAAGGAAATAAGGAATATGAAAATTCTGAGGGTGACAACTGGGGTGAAAAGGGGAATGGAGAAATGGATATTGATGAATCTGATTCGGGAAATGAAGAACTAGAAACCCCCGATTATGAAGAGCTTGAGTCTGAGGAGCCCGAATATGAGGATGAGTTTGATGATATCGAGCCTGAAGAGCCTGAAGAGCCTGAAGAGCCTGAAGAGCCTGAAGAGCCTGAGTACGAAGACATTAAGTCTAGAGATCCTCAGTATGATGACTCCGAAGATATGGATGTGGATGATCCAGAAGAATCGGAAACTTTTGGAACTAGATTTACTGAGCTACCACAAGAAACTCAGGCTCCTAAAAGGAAACCTATCAGGCGACCAGCTGTCAAACCTCCAGCTGTCAAGCCTCCCGTTGTTAAGCCTCCCGTTGTTAAGCCTCCCGTTGTTAAGCCTCCCGTTGTTAAGCCTCCCGTTGTTAAGCCTCCCGTTGTTAAGCCTCCCGTTGTTAAGCCACCAGTCACTGTTAAACCACCGAAGGATACCAATGAAAAAAAAGAAGAAGAAGAGGATGGTGCTGATGATGCTGATGATGTTGATGATATTGATAATGTTGATGATAGATTTCAGGAAAATCTTGAAAGGGAATTGGAGAAGGAGATTGGCAAAGAGTTTGATGGAGATGAAGAGATGGATGAAGATACCGAAAAAGATTTGGAGAAGGAGATTGAAAGAATTATCAATGATCAATTCAGAAAGCACTTTTCCACAATGACACAAGTACCACCCAAAACAGAGTCTGCAACAGCTAGTATCACTTCTTATTCAACAATTGCAACTAGTAGTGGAAACCAATCATTGACAACATCATTTTCAACAACACCTAGTAGTATTACTATATCAGGACCAGTCACAGTTACAGTTACTCTTGGAGAGCCACCTAAAAATGTTTCCAATTCTACATTGACTACCAACTTGACTACCAGCTTTAATAGCACGATCTTGAGTAAAACCGATCCAGCAGTTATTACTGTGACTGTTACACCGAGCCCAACAAAGTCTGCAAAACCAACCAAGAAGAAATGGTGGTTTGAAAATGACGATGATGACGATGACGATGATGACGATGATGACGATGACGATGATGACGATGACGATGATGACGATGACGATGACAATTATAAGAGATATAAAAAGATTACCAGGCCCAAGAAAAAGAAAGCCATGATTATAAACCCCAAATTTCCACATGTCAGAGAAGGAGCTCGCAAAATTTATTGGGTTACCATTACTGAGGAGACTACCAAGACATCGTACTCTACAGTTTATTTTGAGTATACTGATACAGTGACTGAGACTACCACGTTAATTTATAGGCGACCTCGAAAGTGTCTTCCACATTTCCCCTTTAAAAAGAAGTATGGTGATGATTACGAAGAAGATGAAGAGGATGAAGAGGATGAGGATGAAGGAATAGAGTCGGATGAGCACTTTAACGTGATTATATCTACAAAAACGGAAACCGAGACAGAGTATTATACCAAGACTATGATTCCATCAAGGCTGAGATTTGTGGGTAGTGATGGAACCTATGACTATTATGATATCCCTAATGTCATTGAAGAAGATGATGATGAGGATAATGAAGATGGAGAAAATGACGACGAAGATGATTATGACGATGAAGACGATGATGACGATGATGAAGACGATGATGAAGACGATGATGAAGACGATGATGAAGATGAAGATGATGATGAAGATGAAGATGATGATGAAGATGAAGATGAAGATGATGAAGATGAAGATGATGAAGATGATGATGATGATGAAGATGAAGATGATGATGATGAAGATGATGATGATGATGATGATGATGATGATGATGATGAAGATGATGATGATGATGATGATGATGATGATGATGATGATGATGATGATGATGACGATGACTACTATCGGCCACCCAAAAAGATTACCAAGACCAGATTCCGGACCAAGACTGAAACTGAGCTTTTGAGAGAAATCAAACGGCCAAAAACCAAGACCAAAACTAAAACCAAGATTCCCAAAGTTGTGACAGTGACATCTATTTCTTCAGGGTCTAGTATTAGTGATACCAAAAGTGTGAGTGAAATTAGTAGCACAATTAGCACTCAGAGAAGTTTAAGCATTACCATGGGTGACAATAGTACGACGAACCTTGTTAGTACTAGTGCAAGTTTAAGTATTCCTGAAGATGGGAAAAACGGGACGGATATTAAAGGACCAAGGGAAAAGATGAGCAAGAAGGAAAGGCTTCGGAAGAAAAAGGCGGCCAAAAAAAGGCACAAAAAAGAAAAGATTGATGGGATAAAGAAGAAGAAGGCAGCCAAGAAGGAACGCAAGGCAGAGAAGAAGAAACGCAAGGCCGAAAAGAAAGCTGAAAAAAGGAAGAATATGAAGAAGAAGTTGCGCAAAATGAAGAATAAGAAGAAGAAGAATGAAACTGTGGGGGTCATGGTGTTTAACATTGCTGGAGGTGATGATCCAGTGATGGCGCTGGGGATTCCAGCACAAGTCATTGCTTCTGCTACATCATTAGTACAAGTTAAAGTGTCTGGTGGTGTTGGAGATGGAGATGGAGATGGAGATGGAGATGGAGGATTAAGGCCTACAGGAGTTTCAGGAATTTCAGGAATTTCAGGAGTTTTAGGAGCACTTGCAAAGGGTGTTGTTTATCCCGAAATATATCAGGGTCCTATGCCTGGGGCTGTACGGATACCTCGGTGTGTATGTACAGGGGCTCCTGAGGGAGGGGGTGATTATTTAGGAGAGCGGCTAGCAATTCAGGAGAAGATAGATGAGGGAAGAGGAGAATCAAAGCCAAAGCAGAGTCCACCTTTTGAGTTTTCTTCTGGAGCTTGGAGCATACGTGGGTTGAAACGAAATGCTGACGTGCGCTGGTTACGTGCGCTACGAACGACGGGGCTTGGAGTTGTATTTGGAATAATTGGAATGGGAGTGAATTTCTTATTTTTATGAGTGATGAAGAGACATCTTTTAAAGGGGTTCAAGTTGTTTTTTTTTTATTATTATTAGTATTATTATTATGTGAAAGATATATATTTATATATATATATATATATATATATATATATAAACAATTTGAATGGTTATTTATGAGGTTTGAAGAATATATACTGTATGAATTGGAGAATTGAATAATGTGGGCTTGAAATAGTTTCAAAAAAAAAAAAATGGTGGTTGAAAAAATAAATAAATAAATAAATAAATTAATAAATAAATAAATGTTAATGATTACGTAAATTTTTATTATATGTTTATTAATGTTCACGTGATATTTTAAAGGTCTGCCAAAACGGGACTTTCCTTGTTAATAAAGAAACGAAAAAAAAAAAAAAAAAAAAAAAAAAAGTTTTCTTTTAAGCGAATGAAAAAACTTTTTTTTTTTTTTTTTTTTTTTTTTATTTTTCAACCAGCATTATTATATCGACTACTATAATTTCAATATGATTTTGTTTTAAAACAAAAAAAAAAAAAAAAAAAGATATACCTTGATGAATTAAACAGATCAAATATATATAAATATAAGTGAATGAAATATTTCTTTCTTTCTTTCTTTCTTTCTTTCTTTCTTTGTTTATTTGTTTGATTGTTTGTTTATTTGTTTATTTGTTTTGATTGTTTGATTGTTTGTTTATATAAATTTTATATGTTGTTGCCACTCACCACGGCGCTTTTTTTTTTATTTTTTTTTATTTTTTTTTTAAAGTGGCGCGCCTTGCCGCGAGATTTTTCACTGGCAAAGGTTTTTTTGTGTGTAAAAAAACAAGAAGATGGGAAACGTGTGTTGGTGGAATTTTTTTTTTTTTTTTTTGGGTACCACTGAAATCATCGCCAAAATGGACTTTTATAGAAAAAAAAATTTATATAAATATAAATTGATTAATTATTATAATTGATAAAGAAAAAACAGCATATATATATATATATGAATGAATGAAATAAATATTTATGTGTATATATAGATATATAAAAATATATGATATAATTTTTTATTATTCTAAATAAAAATAAGAAAAGAAATTAAAAAAAAATTTGAGAAATAATTGGAAAAAAAAAAAAAAATTTTATATATATAAATAATAATAAAAGTAAGAAGACCGCACCAGGGGGTCTATTATACTTATATGGTTTATTTTATTTTTTTTAATTTTTTTTTTTATTTGGGAGAGGTCGTCATAAACTTGGATGCAAGAAAACAGGAGAAAGTTGGATGAGATGTTTGAAAAGCTTTTAAAAGTCGTGTACAAAATGCCTTGATGAAATATATAAATAAAGATTTTTTTTTTTTTTTTTTTTTGGATTTGGATTTGGATTTGGGAGTTTCCATTTTTACTTAAAAAGCAAAGACGGCAACGGCACCAGCAACAATGGCGGCAAAAGCAGAAGCCTGGACAAAGGCCGAAGAGGCAGCATTGTCATTGACAACAGGCAAGGTGGTAGGAGAAGTAGTGTTACCGGTAGTGTTGCTAGAAGAGGTGGGAAGAACAACTGCAGGAGAAGTGGAAGAAGAAGAAGAAGAAGAAGAAGCGGAGGCTGAAGAGTGGGCGTGGCAAGGAGAAGTGGAGCACACAGTGGTGAAAACAGTGGAGACCTCAACCTCAGCAGTAGAGGAAGGCTTGACGACGGAAGAAGATGTGGTGGTAGGAGCAGCTGAAGAAGAAGAAGCCTTGGAAGAGGTAGCAGCTGCAGAAGAAGTAGAGGCAGCGGCAGAAGAAGTAGCAGCGGCGGAGGAAGAGGCGATGGAAGAAGCAGCTGCAGAAGAAGTAGCGGCAGCGGAGGAAGTAGCAACGGCAGAAGAAGTAGCGGCAGCGGAGGAAGTAGCAGCGGCAGAAGAAGAGGCGATGGAAGAAGCAGCTGCAGAAGAAGAAGAAGAAGAAGTGGTAGTTGCAGCAGCAGAGGAAGAAGAGATGGTCGAAGAAGCGACAGAAGAAGATGAGGATGAAACTGTAGATGAAGAAGATGAAGAGGAAGAAGAAGAAGAAGCCGAGACGTCCTTGCCCTGAGCGGAACAAGAGCTCTTAAAAGCCGAAATAGCGGTGTCTGCATTATCGTTGGGGCAGATAGAGTTGAGGCAGCTAATGACAGAATCGCCATTAGAAGTGCAGATACAGTCAAAGTCGTTAAGGTCGGAGCAGGACTGAGCCTTGGAGACTTGGGAGACACAAGCGAGAAGACAGGCGGGAGGGGTGGCCACGACAGCGGCAGTGAGAGAGGCGACAGAGACGACAGCTGAGAACTTCATTTTTTTTTTTTTTAAATATTTATTTGGTTATTTAGATTGAAAAATGTAGGTTGGTTTAGTTGGTTGGTTGTTGGAATGTATTTATAAATATAAATAAATATATATATATATATATAAAACAGTATTTTTTTTATTATGATTGATGAAAAATTAACGAAATAATAATAATAAGAAACTGGTGATAAAAAGAGAATTTAACGAAAGACTGAGAAAGAAAAAAAAAAAAATCTCTCTAATAAAGAAGATCTAAAAATAAGTGGTGGCGGGTTTTAAACTTGGAGTAAATAAAAACGAGCGTGTATAGATGAATTTCGAGAAATTTTGTAAATTCAAGGTTGTTATTGAAAATGAAAATGAAAAGGAAAAAAAAAAAAAAGGGAAAAGGAAAAAAAAAAAAAAAAAGGAAAAGGAAAAAAAAAAAAAAATTAAAAAAAAAAAAAAAAAAGTCTGCGTGTCTGCGTTTCAACTGCTGCTGCTGCTGTTGCTGCTGCCTCGCCTGTCTGTTTTAAATTTTTATATATTTATTAAGTGGGTGCAGCCATAGCGACGGGCCGTATGGGGTGAGAAGTATCAACAACAATCAACAACAAAAAAAAAAAATAAATAAAAAAAATAAAAAAAATAAAAGCTGTGACATAATTGTTACAAAGATATTACATTTTATAAAATCTTATTACAATTATTATTATTATTATTATTATTACTATTATTACTATTATTACTATTATTACTATTATTAATAATATTTATATTCAAATGTATTACAAAATTAATTTAATATTTGTTACAATATCTCAGTTAATTACATTAATGTAATGTAAAATTTTATTGTAATGTAATGTAACAATGTACCCCCACACAAACACACACACACACATGTATTATATATACCTAAATTTGCTATTAAAAAAAAAAAAATACGCCGCAGCGTCTCAAATTAGTCAAAAAAAAAAATGAAAAAAAAAAAAAATCAACATCAAAATATTTCAGACATAACAACCTCCCCCTCTAACATTCCTGATCTATTCATTCATTCTTTCATTTAATTCTTTTTTTTTCTTGTCTTATATTTTATTTCATTCATTGTTCTTTTTTTTTTTTAAAAAAAATCTTCTCATGTATGACGAGCCCGATCAGGTAATGGTGGAGGTGGCGGTGGATATGCTATACTTACCGTTTCATGTGCAGGATACCCTGCTCTGTTACGACCATTAGAAGAAGAAGAAGAAGAAGTGGCCGGATTTGGTTGTGGTTGTTGTTGTTGATATTGATGTTGATGTTGATGTTGATGTGAATTCAATTGTGAACTGTGACTATTGTCGTTACTACCTTGAAATACACCTGAATCTTGAGAACTAGATACCCCAGATAACTCAATCAACTCAGGATGACTTTTGCCTGAAGCAAAATTCGTGGTAGTATGCAAATCATGTCCTTGATCCTTACTAGTAAGCAAACTACCCGTGCTTGGTTCAGGAATATCCTTATATCCTTCGTTATTACTTCCACTTCCAAATGTAAACCATCCAGACTTTTTCTTCTTACCAATTCCAAGAGTCGAATATTTCCCATGACGAATGTTATCTTCGGCAGTATGTTGCAAATGGTGCATCAAAATCAAATTGTTTCGTGAGTTACTCTTGTATAATGCTCCTGCAATAATACCCAAAACAGGTGTAATACCTAGTAAAAAATCCATTGTAATATTGGCCATCATTTTGGATTGTACACCCACAGGTAGTCCTCCTTCAAGGCCTTGGGCCATGTAAACAAGACGTAATGAGAGATAAATGTTGATACAATCGCCAACAACTGGAATAATCCCAATGATTGCTGACCAGCCCAATCGCATTCCACAGAAACTGAAAAACATGTCTAAGTTCCAAGCACGTTTACTAAATTGGCGCATGATTTCTTGATCCTTTTCACAAAGACCAAGCTCAGGAGGTTCTTTCCAAACACGTTTGGTCTTGACTTTGCCATTGGGCTTTGTGACTTGAATCTAGGAACAACATTAGAATTATATTAAAATATTTGCGGGGAGAGGATGAAAAATAATTAGGGGAGGAAATAATAAAAGTATAAAAGTAAATAATAACTTACAGTATCATAGAACGGGTCTTCGTCACCAAAAGTCTTCTGCACTGCCGTGTTGACGTACTACAAAAAATAAAAAAAAAATAAAAAAAAAATCAAAGGTCATTATTGTATTAATTAATGTGTATAATAAAATATCAGTAGATGTGCATAGATGCAACTTGTTTTAAAACAATCAAGATTTTTGCTTACCTTCTGGCCAATTTTCTTAACCAAAAATGACATTATTTAAAAGTATAAGGTTATTGTATATACTAGAATGAAAAAA
Organism: Magnusiomyces paraingens; assembly: GCF_902498895.1. Classification (NCBI taxonomy): domain Eukaryota; kingdom Fungi; phylum Ascomycota; class Dipodascomycetes; order Dipodascales; family Dipodascaceae; genus Magnusiomyces; species Magnusiomyces paraingens. Next base: position 4,003,239 of record NW_022474068.1, read on the forward strand.
AAAAAAGAAGAAGAAGATATTATTAGTACTAAATAAAATGAATAAAAAAAATTTGGTTTGGGGGGGGGGGTTATATTTAAAAAAAAAAAAAGGACCGTCTTTCAGAGTCCTTTTATATATAAAAAAAAAAACTCAAATTTAAAGACAAATAAATAAGCTTGCTCACCTGTGATATGTGGAGAAACAAAAGAAAGAAGGTTTATTTCTGTGTTTGTAAATATATATATATACAAGCAATCAAAAAAAAAAATAAAATAAAATAAAATAATAAAATATATAGTCGGTTGGTTTTCTTAAGAGCAATGATATTAAAGATTTAAACCCGAATAAGAATAAGAATAAAAAAGAAATATATAAAAAAAAAACTCCTCTTCTTCCTTTGACTTAAAAAAATTATCAAAATATCTTTTCAAAAATTGATATATAATATAAATAAAAGTAAAAGTAAAAGATAAATATTTATTTGGTAAAAATAAAAAATAAAAAATAAAAAACACCACTCCTTAATACCCTTTTGATTGATTGTACTGACTTTGAAGATTCAGGTAGTGTCGGTACCAAGGCGGGTCTTCAAAAAGTTTTTTTTTTTTTAAATGGGCTGACGCATATTGTGCCAGCCACTACTATTACTTTTTTTTATTTTTTTATTTATTTTTTTATTTATTTATTTTTTTATTTATTTTTTTTTTTTTACCATGTACTTTTAGTTTAGTATTCACAACAAAACTTGTCAATATAAAAAAATAAAAATAAAAACGCGTCAAAATTTTCAAGTTTTTTTTTCAAAATTTAACGCGTTTCTAAAAACAAGTTAAAATAAAATGATAAACTATTTTCATCTTCATCTAAGTATAAATTAATTATTATTATTATTATTATTATTGGTTATTATCATATATTATATCTTATATATATAAATAAATTATATATATATATATTATCACAAAAAAAAAAAAAAATAAATAAATAAAGGAAAGAAATTCTCAAAATAGTCAAAAATAAAAAAAAAAAAAAAAGACATCTACACAATCTCTAAAGATCCCGCTTCATTTTGCTTGGATCAAGAGGCTGTGGATGAAACGAGTGTTGCCCATAGTGCTGGTCATAAAGCCCACTCTGCTCAGCAGCAGCAGCAGCTGCTGCTGCCTCTGCCGCCGCCGCTGCCGCCGCCGCCGCTGCAGCTACGTTGGCATGATGATGCTGCGACTCGTCTCCATGTCCAGCATCTTCATCATCATCCTCTTCTTCAGGAATTCCTCCACGACCAAGTTCATGGTGATGCTGTGAATGATGATGATGTTGATGATGAGATCCCACTCCACTACCACCACCATTTCCACCACTTCCCCCAGCATTGCCACCACTACCACTGCCATCTCTGACATTGCTACCAGGCACACCACCACCACCACCAGATCCACTACCGTTACTTCCTCCTCCTCCTACTCCTCCACTATTATTGTTCCCATTACCTCCACCTTGACGAGCATAAACTGCGGGCGGCGTAGGAACTCCTCCAGGATGCTCAATAAGCCGCGACTGGAGCGCCAGAATGTAATCTCGTAGTTGGATATTTTCCTGGCGCAACGCCTCAATAGTTTCCTTAGTCGTCTTAAGCTCATTCACTTTAGCTTCAAGATCTTTAATGTACATTTCTTTGCGTTGCCGAAACGCCCGCTGGGCTTGTCGGTTTTGTTGTGCTCGTTTGGAGCTACTTAACGGCCGTCCAGCTCCAATAGAATTATTAACACCACTGGAAGTCCCACCATTAATATGTGATGTTAAAGGCTCAGAAGTTTCAATCAGGTTATGTTGCCCATGGGCTGCCGGGTGCCCTCCTTGTCCATTAACATCAATTCCCATCCCGTGTAATTGTTGTTGTTGGTGATGGTGATGTTGTTGGTCATCATTTGGAATTTGCCCATATGATTGTTGAGATCCATTACCCCCACTCAAAGAAGTTCCGGATGATTGGCCAGACCCTCGAGCGTCGCCATTATCTTGCTGATCCTGGTCGTTTACGTCTTGTTGTTGTTGCTGCTGCTGCTGTTGCGATTGCTGTTGCGATTGCTGTTGCGATTGCTGTTGTTGGTCTTGTTGAGATCTTTGAGCCCGAGATTGAGATGCTCGTGATGATTGTTGTTGGGATGTTGATTGTTGGGATGATTGTCCTCGTTGTTGGCCTTGCTGGTTAAACGCGGGATCAATTTGTGATCCGGACTCCAAGATGGCTGCAACTGCAGCTTTGGAATCTGGCGATGTTAGTTCGTCGCTATTCCAGTAGGTGGTTGATGGGAGGGTCATTGATTAGTCGGTTATTACGTGAAATAAAACCTGGGGCAGAACAGAAAAAAACAAAAAATATAAATAAATAAATATAAATTTGGACAGAAAACAAAATTAAAAAAAAAAAAAAAAGGCTTATTAAGAGGAGGTTGGATTGTTTGTAATCGATGAAGGGGCTGGGGGGAGGGGAGAGAGAAAAAAAAAAAAAAAAGGAGGGAAGAGGAGAAGAAGTTGATGGGATGAAGAAAAGAATAATTTTGTTAAATTGCGGTGGTAGTGTTAAAAATTTTCATAAATTAGGTAATCATTAGTAATATAATACATTTTAAAGTAGTTAAAGATTAGAAATAATTAGTAATCATTATTACTAGCTCTTGTTTATGAATTTCTTGATTGATTAGATTTTCAACAATGAGATAATGAAAAATCTCATTACTTTGGAATTTTTCAATGATTTTTCAATGATTTTTCAATTGCTTTTTTTTTTTTTTTAAAAAAAATTATTTTTTTATTTGAAATATCCAATATCAATCCACATACATCTTTCAGGTAGAGATGTTAAAATTGAAAGCTTTATTGTTAATCAGTATATGTTGTTTTTTTGTTTTTATTTATTTTATAGTAATATGAGGTTTCCCAATTCTATTCAAAAACCAACGTTGGTTTTTATATATATATAAGAATAATCAATCGATTGTTATGATCTACATTACTTTAATACATGTTCCTTTTTTTTTTTTAACCTCTTTTAGCTATTTTAGATCTCTATCTTCAAAATAGAACTTACAATTCCGATCAAGAAATGAAAGGGAGAGAGAGAGAGAAAGGAAAAAAAAAAAAAAAAAGAAAACAATTGATTTGAAAAAATTTATGTATATAGGAATAAAAACAATGGACATCTTAATACCAACTTTTAACATTTATTTTTTTAAGCATCCCGTCATAAAGAAATCAAAAAAAAAAATATAAAAAGTACCAAAAAAAGTATCTTCTTCTTTGTATTTAAACTCACCTTTTATGGATATCATAATCATAATCAAATACTTTATTCGGAATATAATAATAATAAAAAAAAATAAACTTAAATAACAATAATAATAATATTATTATATTAATAGTGATGATGATGATGATAATAACAACTAATCAAAGCTTGATTGTTTAAAAGTATATTTTTAGTTACATATACCTTAGATATACCAACAAACAGATGCCAGCTGGTGTGATGGAAATTTGTAACGTGTGTGCGTGGGCTTTTTTGCGCCTTGTTTCCTTTATTATGTGCGATAAACTTTCGCATAAATTACTTATCTCATCCCAAAATGAATATGAAAAAAAAAGGGAAATAATTAAAGCTAAGTTTCCCTTAATATTAAATAGAAAAAAAAATGATGATAATTATGATGATGATTTTTTTTTTTTTTTCAATGGGAGAAAGAAAGACATTGAATAAATAAAAATAATAATAAAAAAAATCTTTCATGAACAACAAGATACAATACCCAGATACATTTGATGGTGATAGTTTGATAATTTTACCATAGTTAGTAATAGTACCGCACACACACACACACACACACGCATGTCGAACATAAAAATAAAAATACTAATTCCACATTGGTGAAAATATATGGAGAGAAATTTTTTTTTTTATTTTAAATTTTGGAGCTGGCGATAAACTTTTGTTTTCACTTTTAGAAAATATATACAACAAAGACGAGCGAGGGATGTGTATCAAGTTTAAGTGGGTCGACTGGACAAGAACGAGAATGGGAACTGCCTTTTTTGTTTTTTTTTTAATAATTATTATAATTATAATAATTCTATTAATATAGCAGTTTACGACGGGTTAAAACAATTTGAAGGCTGGCTGGCTGGCTGGCTGGCTGCTTCTGATGTTAATGTTAATGTTGATGCTGTTGATGCTGTTGATGCTGTTGATGCTGTTGATGCTGTTGATGCTGTTGTTGCTGCCACTGGGGTCGCTTTTCTTATCGCTTATCGGGAGAAAAAAAAGTCTCTCTTTAAACAAGTTTTTTTTTTTTTTTTTTTTTTTTTTTTTTTTTTTTCTTTTCTGTGGCAATTGCACTGTAGAGTGAATAAACCATATAGTAAAGTTAAGTCCAAAGTCTCCCATGTCGATACTTCAAACAGTTAGACTTTTAATAACCATCGAGCCATTCTCGCCTATCCTATCCTGTCCTCCCTTCCCCCCCTTGTTTTATGAATGTTTTGGTAGGCCTCCCTTCGTCCTGGAAGCAAATCGTAGTAGTTGTTATTGTTGTTGCTATTGTTGGTCAAAAGGCTTTTGGATTTAACAAGAAAATTTTTTTTTTTTATTTTATTTTAAAAATAAAACAAAAAGCATTTTTCCCCCCCCCCCACCTCTTACAAAAAAAAAAAAAAAAAAAGACTACCCCATCCCTAAATATCAAAAATTTCCTCATACGTACCTATTATTTACCAGCATATATACTAAATATATATATATATTTGATATATATGATATGATATATCCATATATATATTTCTTGTTGTAGTAGTAGTAGTACCACTGAACTTTTAATGCTACTTATAACTACTACTGTTACCTTTTACTGTAGCCATTATTATTCTATTTTTTATTTTATTTTATTTTATTTTATTTTATTTTATTTTTTTTTTACCACTAGTAAAGAGCCAGGAAAATATCCCACACATTTTAAAAAAAAAAAAAAAAAACAACAACATCTTCATTTCTATTGACTCATTTAGCAAACCTCCCAAAAAAAAAAAAAATTTTTTTTTTCTGTTTAGAAATTTTTTTTTTTTCAAAAAACCTCCCTATTTTATTAACACAATCTATCTATTTAAATTATTCTATATAAAAAAAATACTTGTCATAATAATCATCACAAGAATCTGCACATTAACAATAATCTCCAAGATATAATGAGTTTCTTTAGAAGCTCTAGTCCAGGAGGTGCCTCTACCACAAGTAGGGCAGACCAGAAATTAGCTTCACGCGCCGCTCTTCATGCTGCCAACGATAATAATAATAACTCTGCCAATTCTAATTCTAATTCTAATTCAAATTCAAATTCGAATTCGAATCCAAATTCTAATTCTAATTCAAATTCAAATTCAAATTCTAATTCTAATAACCTTCTGCCAACTACATCTTTAACTAATACTACTACATCCAACACAGCTGCTTTTGCCTTTGCGCCTGCCACCACAACCTCTTATCCAAGTTCTCCTAGACCAAGGTCAATAGCCAATTTTAAATCCACCCCAAACTCTCCTTCTTTATTTTCTTCCTCTTCTTCATCTGCTACTTCTCCTCCAGCTGTCACTTCGGACAAACTTCCAATCTCTTTGGATGACCCCCATTCAAACGTCCCTTACACTGAGCATCTCTCCAATCATTCCAGCAAAAAATCAGCTTCTCGCTCTTCAGGTGCTTCAATCTATTCTGTCAACTCATCTTTTAAAGGTGCTCGTGCACTTCAACGCATCTCTTCTGTCGCTTCTTCTGCCACATCATCACTCTTTAAAACTCAGCTCTTTGGTGGATCTAATTGCAATAATAACAGTAGCAGTAATAGCAATAATAATAATAATAACAACAACAACAGCACTTGTTCTAAAAAACAACAAAACTCATCTCTAGAAAAGGACGGATTTTTTCAAAGATCAAATAGCACAGGATCTTCCTCAAAGCTTTTGAAATCTAAAATGAGTACTTCACATAAACAAGATACTTTCCGGTCATCACCTGGCTCACCTGCAGTCCCAGTAAATATCTCTTTCCAACAAAAAACGCAGCAACAACAGCAACAGCAACAGCAACAGCAACAGCAACAGCAACAGCAACAGCAACAGCAACTTCAACAGGGTTCGCCACTTACTTCTCCGCAAAATGCAAATATTTCTCCTCTTCATCAACAACTACCACCTCTTTCTACATCCTCCTCTCCAATCCAATACCCTTCATCAGCTACTCATAGTCCATTTATTGTTCCTGCAAACGTCTCCACGATCTCAGACACTCCTCCAGCCTTTATCACTCAGCAACACAGATCTAGACACCCATCTGTTTCATCCACTCTTTCCATCTCTCCTGTTACTTCTCATCAATCTTTTTCAAAAGCCTTTGAACCACGAGTATTAGCAGCAGCAGCAGTAGCAGCAACTACTCCAACATCAACTCCAGTAACAGTCTCCAACTCTATTGTCCCTCCTCTTCCACAGCAACATTCAGTAATTCCACCACCAATCTTTAAAACTCATATGGAACAATACACCCAGTTGAATGCAAATACTACAGGAACAGCGGCAGCAGCGGCAGCAGCGGCAGCACCTGCAGCAGCATCTGCATCAAGTTACCCCACTTCCCATATTGCTTCTAATCAACTGCCTTCTCCACCTTTCCATTCTCCAGATGATTCTGTCACCCTAGATGACCCGCTACAGCAACAACTGATACAGCTTTTGCGTGCACAACAGCATTTGAATGAACAGCAACAACAGCAACAACAGCATCCATTTCATCCACCACCCTCTCAAGCGGTACATGTTCCAACACCATCATCTACAACTTCATTCTCCATTCCAGACTCATCAACTCTTCCACCACCACCTTCCTCTGAATTCATCGATACAGTCATTGCACGTTTCCCATTTACTCCTCCAAATGCATACTCATTGGAACTTAAACCAGGTGACGTGATCAAGGTACTTCTGAAGCTTGATGGCTGGTGGGATGGCGTCAACTCCCAAGGCCAACGGGGCTGGTTCCCCTCAAACCTCACGTTGCCACTCTCTGAAAACCAACTTCAGTTTCTCAGCAATGGCGCCCAACCCGATGTTGTTGCTGTTTCAGATAAACAAGATTCGCGTAGTCCCTCTATGGGGTCTCATAGCAACCTCTCGCAGTCACAACTACGTACTGTAAGCAGCTCCAGCAGCCTCCATAGCACGGCAAGTGCCCGAAAAGATTTTGATCTTTCACAAGCTCCAGGTGCGTTTACACATCAGCGCCCACATCAGCAGCCGCCTGCACTATCTGAAGTCTCTGCTCCGTTGCCAATCCAGCAACCAGTTGCAGGGGCTCCTGACTCGATTGATAATTTCAATTCGTTTTTAAACTTTTCTCCAAACCAAGCGTTGCCATCTTCTACAGTATGTTCGTCACCTTCACCATCCTCTTCTAGCCACAGCATTCACAATAATATTACACCCACTGCTGTTGCTGCTACTGCAGCAGCAGCAGCAGCAGCCGCCGCCGCCACCACCACCACCACGGCTACCACCACCTCAAACTCTGGCACTACTGTTAACCCAGGTGCTGCAAATACTTCACCCGGGGCTTATTTTCCATCTTCGCTTGACCCAAAGGTCACTACAACTTACCAAGCCACAATGGACCAGCTTGATCCTTTGGCAGTCTCAGGTGCGGCGGCTTCTAAACAATTTCACCTGGCTCAGCAACAGCAGTCACAACCCCAACATCCGCTACTTTCTCAGTATGCGCCACCACCTTTACCACAACCACCATCATCTAACCACGTTACTCTTAACTCCGCTGCTACTGCTGCTGCTGCTGCTGCTGCTACACTTACATCAAATCCATCCAACCTTACTCCTTCAACTTTCCCTGGCAGAAGACACAACCCAGTGTTCAACAACGTTTTCGAATCTACTCCCATACAGCCGGACATGTCTTCGGTTAGCTCCCGCAGCCTTAGTGGCGTTGGGGGAAGCAATGATAACTCTCGTAAAGGATCTATTGTGTCCTTCATGTCGTCAAATTCCAGAAACGATGACTCTGAAATTTCATTTTCGGAAACTCTCAATCTTTCCGATTACCGCTTCGTCGAGGCTGATACTCTTTTAAAGCTCTCCCAAGGTGACTCGAATCCGTTGCTTTCCGAACACCGAACTTTTTGGAACCCTTACTCTAATAGCCAGACAAAGCTTTTTTTTTACAACCCCCAGCTTAAACTCATTACAAATAATATTCCATTTGAAAGCGTTTCAAGGGCCCAGGCGGCCACTCTCGCTTCAATGCCTCTCCCTACAACTTGTCCAGGACCTAAAGATTTGTCTTCAGTCAGCGAACATCCAACTATTTCTCTGACATCTCTTGATGGCGGGAACCAAGTGTCGCCCCCGATTATTAAATCATCGGGCGATCCTTACAAAGAATTGGTATGTCTTAAAAAATTTTTTTTTTTGCGGGGGAGACCTCCCTAACTTAAAATTTTTATTTATTTTTTTTTTTAGCTCTACAAGTACTCTCAAAAAAATTATGAGTACAACAAGAACCGTACTCGCTCAGATTCGGAATACTCCATCACCAGTTTGTCCAGCTCTCTTTCCATCCCCTTTAAGTATACAGATAATATCGAACATCTCAAAACATGGTCCAGCATCGTGGGCCGTTTGGAGCTAATTGCCTCCAATATGTTGTCTAGTCTTAGCAGCAGAGACTTTAATGGCATTTCCAACTCTTACGACTCCTTCTCCAACATTATCGCCCACATCAGTTACATGTCTGGCATTCCTCCTAGCACAGTTCCAGCTTCTATTCCTTCCAACCGCGAAATCTCCCGCACTTATCGTCGAATGGTGACTTGTCTTTCCAAACTAGGCTTGTCTGCCGACATTGCTAAAGACAAGTCTGAAGCTTTTACCGAGTTTTTGAAAAAACCCCGCTCTAGCTCCGTGATTTCAACTCACAGTCTCGGATCCCTATCACAATCAAGCAACTCAACCCTCAGTGGAGACCGCAAGTTTTCCATCATTTCCGAGCTATCCGAATCCGGCGAAGATGCCGACCCTTACAAGCTTTGTGCACGCGACACAAAAATGCTTCTAAAATGCACAAAGGCTTTTATCAAGCAGTTTAAGCAAACTCTTCGTACAGGAAGTGTGTCTACAGGAAGTGGCACCAACTCTAGTTCTGGAGCTCTCCCAGTCTCTTCTTCTTCAGAATATGCAAACTCTGAATTTAGCAATGATGACTCTGCATCCATCACCTCGCGTGGCAGTATTGATTCTCAAGCATCTATCTCTTACCCTGTCAAGAGGTTCCGAGCTGGTACTTGGTCTAACACTAACATTAGCCCCACATCACCTAGTGGAGTGCCAGGAGCACCACGCCCGCCACGCCGTGCCTCCATCGTTCCTCTCGAAGCTTACGACTCTATAATTCCACTAGATTATGTGGTTGTCACTGTTCTTGAGCACCAGCGGTCCATGGTGTTAAATATTTTGCGTCAAATCTTCAGTCTCATCAATAACAAAAGACCTTATGATTCTACTACAAAGACACCTTCCCACATGTCTACACCTGCATTACCTAACAATCCCCCATACCAAGTAGCCCCTGCAGGCACGTCTGCCTCCTTTTCCGATTTGAAGGCAGCCGCAGCTATTCGTTCAAATTCTGAAAAGTCATATCTTGATATGAAGGAAGACCGCAGGGTTTTGTTTGTTTCTTCACTTAACGCTTTAGTGGCTATTGTTACAAACATTTCCAACTTACTTGAGTCGTTGGACCTTTCAGTCTACCAATCTTGCATGCACTCACTGCACAAGCATACAGGCGACTGTAGCAACTTTTACTCCCAAGTCGCTTCTCCTTCTAACGTGCAGTCTCTTATTTTGCTTTACGACTTTTTGAATGTTAAGCAGACCATATATGATGAGTTGCTGGGATTTCTGGCTGCAGTTCAAAGCAATGACATTTTGGAAAAAGACTTTATTGAGCATTTCGCCAATACCCTTGAGGCTACCAAGGTTTCTTCAACTCTTGTTAGCATGGCTTCATCTACGGATTTGAACAGGGTAGCTGCAAACTCTGCATCATCTTCAAACCCTGCATCTTGCTGTACAAAAAAGTTTACCTCTACTAACCATGAAATTTCGGAGGGTGCCAAGTCTTGCGCCAATGACCATGAACGCATTATCAAGATGCGCGTCATGGAAATGGGTATTGCTGTGGATGCAGTTGTTCAGACTGCTGCCCTCCTTGCAGAAGAGCGGCCTCAAGCTCCATTTGGAGACTCTGAAGGCCCACAATCTGGTCCCGCGACATCTGGGTCTGCAGTTTCTGCGCCACCATTGTCTGAAGACACTCAAGACCCATTGGGCTACTATCCAAGAGATTCATCTCATTCACAAACCCAAGTTTCTGGGCCAAACAATATCCGTTCCCGGTCGAGCAGTGTTGCTGGCCTGGAAAGTAGTGGAGGATACAGTATGGTGTCGTCTAATAGCTCTGCTTCCAAGGTAAGCAGCAAAACTGAAACCCCATGGTTTTTAAAGGTTGATCATGCGGATGAGCTTATTTTTGATGGCAAGAATCATGTCAAAGGAGGAACGCTTATTGCACTTGTTGAGCGATTAACTCAGCATGATTCGCGCGATGCAGCATTCATTGACGCCTTCTTACTTACATTTCGGAGTATGATGTCGCCGCAGCAGTTGTTTCAAATGCTATTGAACCGTTATACCATTCAGCCACCTGCAGGGCTTACGTCTGATGAGTTTAATTTGTGGACAGAGCGAAAGCAAAAGCTGATTCGGTTTCGAGTGATTAACATTTTGAAACGATGGCTGGATGAGTTTTGGTACGAGGATCCCAATAGTAAACCAATCCAGATTTTGTTGCAGTCTATGATGAACTTTACAGTCGAGCTCAAGCACCAAAATTCCCCCGTGTATGAGCAGATTCGCAATCAGATTGAAATCAAAATGAAGATGGATAAGGCCACGCATAGACGTATAATCCAAAATACCCCTACCACACCTCCTGTGCCCATCTTGCCTCGCAATCTCAAGAAAATCAAGCTTTCGGATCTCGATCCGCTCGAGCTTGCCCGTCAGCTTACTCTTCGGGAGTTTAAGTTATTTGAGCAAATCACTCCCTTTGAGTGTCTTACACGCCGGCAAAGCAAAAACAAGACCCGAAACAATACGCTAGAGGGTACACCCCATATTGATGACTTTATCCAAAACTCAAACAACTTGACCAATTGGGTATCTGCCATGATTTTGACATACACTGAGCCAAAGAAGCGCGCACAAGCCATCAAGTACTTTACCAATGTGGCGGAATATTGCCGACAACACAATAATTTTTCGTCTATGATGGCAATCATTTCAGCTCTTTCTTCGGCCACAATTCATCGATTAAAGAAGACATGGGTGCTTGTTTCTGAGAAAACCATGTTTGTGCTTGAAAATATGAAGCGCATTATGAATTCTTCGCGCAACTTTAACGAGTATCGTGATATTATCCGGTTGGTTATTCCGCCTGTGATTCCGTTTTTTGGCGTGTGCTTGACAGATCTTACATTTTTGGAGGATGCTAACTCGGATTACTTGCACGAAGATTCCAACATGATTAATTTCAGCAAACGGATGAAGTCTGCAGACATTATTAGCAGAATCATGCGGTACCAGGTTGTACACTACCCATTTCAGGAGGTGGCAGAAATCCAAAGCTTGTTGACGGCGGGATACTCGCAGGCAGAGCCCATTGACTCGCAGTACGATTTGTCACTTACGCTGGAGCCTCGTGTGAATACTGACGAGCGCGTAACCAAGTTGCTGGAAGAAACTGGGTTTTTGTAATAAATGACAGGTTTCTATCAAGATAACAAAATAATAATGAAAAAAAAAGACTTTATGAATTTACGAAATATATATATATTTATATACTTGAAAAAAAAGAAAAAATTAATATTTTTTTAAAAAAATCAAAATCTACAAAACAGGTACATGATTTATTTCAACAGGCTTTATTTGAACTCGATCCAGCCGTTCGCAAAGTGTTGGGTGGGGGGGAATTTTTTCATTTTTTTTTCATCTACAGGACACCCTTAACAACAGCATCCTTGCGTTCTTCCCAGACAGTCTTTCCGGAGCAGCTGCAGACAGTCTTGTCGTTTTGCCAGACACCAGCGCTGCGAGCAATGACGCCAATGACGGAGTCCTCATCAGGGACCGGGGTTTTACTGACAGCAATGGAGCGGCCGATGATGTCAGAAATCTTAATGTTTCTAGTGACATAAGATTGGCCAAAAGTATTTGGGATCTCACCGTCTAATGGGGCTGGAGGGGCTCCAGGCTGGGCACAATTGTCTTCAACAACAATGGAACCGAGTTCCTGGTACTCACCACCTGCCGACTGAGCGCCATCGACAAGGCAGCCGCCAGTGCGAATAGATGTGTAATAAGTGCCTGCGGGGACTCCGCTCAGGGTGATGTCAAAAAGAGACTTTGTAGGGCTGACTGAGATAATACGAGCCAAGCCCTTGACAGAGTGAGCAGAAGAAAAGGCAACGTTTTTACGGAAAACTTCAAGAATAGCGACGGCGGCAGAGTTAGGTGCGCCAGTACCGCGGACAATGGCGTCCTTGCCAATCGCCTGGATGGAACGGACGACAGCTGAGGGTGCAGTGGAACCTGTGATCGTGACGATCTGGTTTTGGAGATCTGGGGAAATGGAGGCAAAGCCAGGAAGTACGGAAACAGCGTCCTTGACAGAGTTGAAGCAACCCATGCAGTGCATTGGGACGGCATAGGTGGCCTGTGAGTGAGAAAAAAAAGAAAAAAAAAACAGATTAGCAAAGAGGAAGAAATGATTAAATGGATAGAAAAAGATTGATTAGCTAGCTTACCGTAAAAGCATCGTCAATGTTTGATTGTTCTTGGGTCATTTTTGTGTGTGTGTGTGTGTTTTTTCTAGTAATCTAAAGGGTGTATGTATAGATCAATATAAGATCTCAACAGATTTGAATATCAGTGATAAATAAAACGAATGATGAAAAGTGTTTATATTAAAGTATAGAATAAAAGATAAAAGAAAGAGGAAAAAAAAAAGGGGTGGATATTTAAAAAAAGTATTTATTTTATTTGCTCAGTCAATCACAAAAAAAAAAAAAATGATGGGGCCATTTGACTTGATTTGTCATGATGGGTTGTAAGAGACAACTGTTTTGGAGGTTTTTTTTTTTTTTTTTTTTTTTTTTTAAAAAAAAAGGGCAGCCACACTTATTTATTTCAAGTTAAAAAAACACGGGACTCGGGACTCGGAACACGTTTGCTGATATTTGCAACAAGAGTTCAGCCCCACATTTACATTAGTCAGAATGAGTAATATATTACATAATAATAATAATAATAATAATAATAATAATAATGATTAGCGGTTGTGCTGTGCTGGCAGAGCGACTGGCCAGCCAAAAATCGCAACATTAATGGGCAGCGAGGCAGTCCGAATAGAAAATTTTACAATAAGCGTAAAATTCTTTCGTATTTATAATTATTTCTACTTAGAACAAAAAAAAGGAAACTTTTGAAAATATTTTATATTAATTTTGATAACTTTCATATAAATTTTTTTTTTTTTTTTTTTTCAAAAACTTCAAAAAAAAAATCCCTTCTTTTGTTCTTCGGCCACTGTGGATACAATACTGCAATCCCTGTGATGTTAAATGAAATATCTCTAAAACCACCTTACCTAATCACGTACTACTAGTACTACTATTACTACTACTAATAACACTACACCTTCTTTCTCTTTCACTACCACCCACCCTTCTTTTCCACCATTCTGCAACTAACAACCCTTGTTCTTGCGCTCTTGCAACTTTTAGAAGACCTTTGCCAGGCCCTCTATTGCACCCTCTTCATCTTTATTCCCTTCATGTTTAACAGTATTCAAAAGTTAACCAAGGGTCTTGCAGACGAGTTTGAGCATGCCATCAAAAACGTCGGCGATACGTCTTCGGCTAACCAGCGTCAACAGCGTCAACCCACCAACGCTGCCGACTCAACCTCGTCTGGACAACCTTCCAAGGGTGTCTCCAAGGCCTTTGATACCCTTAAAGCTAATGCAGGGATTTTGAGCACACAAACCCCGGACCCGGACTCGCTCGATATTCATTCCTCTCCAAGACCTGAAACCCCAAGCAAAGAACTATCACCACAACCATCATCTCATCCTACAGAAACCACAGATTCTAACCAATCAACAACAAATTCATCAACACAAGAGCATGGAGATACTTCTGATTCTAATCATCCTGATAGCGAACCTAATAAAGATGCACAGGCTGCACCTCCTAATCCCGTTAACACTGTTGAATATGACGGATTCATCGTTCCTAGAGAAATTGTTCCGAAACTCCGGAAATTTAAAAAGTACGAAGCAAAGTACCCAGGTATGTTTTATTTTTATTTCCTTTGAATTTTTAAACAATCAATTGACTTTTCTTATTTTTATTTTTTTGTAGAGCTTGTCAAGGCTTACCGACTAGAAAAGAAAAAGACCGAGCTCATTGGTGTTTTTGAGCGCGTTCTCCAAGAATATACCCCTGCACACTCCATCTCAGAATCAGAAACACTTGTCGAGTACCTTCAAAATCTTACTCTTCAATCTTCCATGCAAAACGAAGAGCTGCGGCGCATGGCTACTGAAATTGATTCACTGAAAAAGTCTCGCGATGCTGATGCTAAAGAAATCCGCACCAAGACGGAGGACGTTCAAATCTTACAAGTCGAAAAGGAAAGTCTTTTGGAAAAAATCAAGGAGCTTTCAGAAGCTAACAAGGAGATTGAAAGCAGCCATAGTAGTAATGTCAATGTTGAGGAAATTTCAAAGGAGCTAGAAGAAGTCAAAACTAAAGAAAAGGAGGCCCGAGAAAAACTGGAAAAAGACCTTGAAGATCTCAAAACACAACTCGATGAATCTAAAAAGGGATTTGTTGTTCTTGAGACTGCTCTTACCACTTCTAAAGAAGCGTTGGCCAAACTCGAAACTTCGCTTTCAGAGTCCAAGGAGGCCCATTCCAAGACCGAGGCCGAGCTCAAGGAAGCCCATGACACTAAGACCAAACTGGAGGAAGCAATTGAATCCAAGTCTAAGGTTGAATCTGAGCTTAAGGAAGTAACTGACGCCAAATCTAAGGCTGAATCTGACCGTATAGAGGTGACTGAAGCCAAAACCAAGATTGAAGCTCAGCTTAAGAGTGAATCCGAGGCAAAGTCTGAATTAGAAGAAAAACTTAAAGCTGCTATTGAGGCCAAGACCAAAGCTGAGGCTGAGATTGCTTCTGCTGCTGTTGCGTCTCGTGCTCTTGCAGAGACCGAGAGCAAAGATGCTGCCGAATCAAAGGCTGCTCTTGAAAAGGAGCTTGCAGAAGCTACCAAGGCCAAGGCTGATCTCGAAGCTGAGCTCAAGTCTGCGACTGAAGCTAAGGCTACTCTGGATACCGAGCTCAAGAGTGTTTCCGAGTCCAAGACTGTTCTTGAAACTGAGCTCAAGTCTGTTACTGAATCTAAGTCTACGCTTGAAAATGAATTGAAATCTGCTACCGAGTCGAAGTCTACTCTTGAAACTGAGCTCAAGTTTGCTACTGAAGCCAAATCAACTCTCGAATCAGAACTCAAGTCTGTTGCTGAAGCAAAGTCTACTCTTGAATCAGAGTTTGAGTCTGCTAACAAAAGTAAGTCCACTCTTGAATCAGAGTTGAAATCTGTCAACGAATCCAAATCTTCTCTCGAATCAGAACTTCAAGCAATTACAGAATCCAAGTCTACCCTTGAATCCAAGTTTAAATCTCTTATCGAGTCTAAGTCTAAGGATGAAGAAGATCTCAAGGCATCATCCGAGTTGGTTGCGAAACTGGAAACTCAGCTTAAGGATTCTGAATCCAAGTCTGCAGAAGAACTTAAGGCTGCTAAGGAGGAAGCTGCTACCCTTTCCAAGTCGCTTGAAGAATCAAAGAAGGAACTTGATGACCTTCATGAACAAAAGTCTAAGACTGCTGCTGGCTTTGAAGAAGCCAAGAAGAAGGCCGAGAAGCTTTCTAAGGAAGCTGCTGAACTTAACAAAAAACTTAAAGAATCTGCTGCAGAACACAAAAATACCCTTGCCAAATCAGTTGCCGATATTGATGATAAGAACCAACAAGAAATCAAATCTCTCAACACCCAGCTAGAGGAAAAGAATGTCGCCATCACTAAACTCGAGCGAAAAGCTGAGGTTCTTACTAACTCAGCAAATGTCATTCGCAACCAACTGACGACTAAGAATGAAGAACTTGAAAAAGTCAGAGATGCTCGGGATGCTCTTTCAAAGAAAGAATCTGAGTGGACTCAGCTACGCGAGTCTTTGGAAAAACAAATTAATGAGCTTCGGGTAACTTCCACCAAGCGAAGTATCGATGATGAAGAAGAGTCTGAGACTCCTGAAAAAGTCACTGAGCAAATCCCCGTCAAAGATTCTTCTGCTTCTGATGAAGAAGTTTCTGAACTTAAAACGCAAAATGCAAAGCTCGAATCTGAAATTTCCGCTTTGCATACTAAGCTTTCAGAGGCCAACAATAGCCATATTGAGTCTACATCTAGTCTTGAAAAGGAAGTCACCGGTCTTAAGGATCAAATTGCTGAACTAGAGTCTAAGTTTGAGGAGGCTTCCATTACTGCCGAATCAGTTCCCACTCTTGAAAAGGAATCTCTTGAACTCAAGAGCCAGATTCAGGATCTTGAAACTAAACTGAAAAAGGCATCGACCACTGCAGATTCTGTTCCTACTCTTGAAAAGGAGTCAGCCGATCTTAAGAGCCAGGTCAGTGATCTGGAGACTAAACTGAAAGAAGCTACTACAACTGCTGAATCTGTACCCATTCTTGAAAAGGAATCGTCTGAGCTAAAGAGCCAAGTTAAAGATCTTGAAACTAAACTTAAGGAAGCTTCTGCGACTGCAGAAACTATCCCAACTCTTGAAAAGGAGTCCAACAAGCTTAAGGATCAAGTCAAGGATCTTGAGACCAAACTTAAAGAAGCCTCTGCTACTGCTGAAACCGTTCCTACCCTTGAGAAAGAATCTGCTGATCTTAAAGATAAGATCAATGAACTTAAGACTGACCTTGAAACTGCTGCTGCTGTCGCTGAAGCTTCATCTTCTCTTGAAAAAGAGTCTACTGAACTTAAGAACAAAGTCACAGACCTTGAAACTAAACTTGCTGCTGCTGTTGCTGCTGCTGCAACTGTTGCTATTCTTGAAAAGGAAATTTCTGATCTCAATACTAGAAATGATGAGCTTTCTTCGAAGCTCTCCACCGCTACTGCCACAGCTGAATCCGTTCCTGAACTTGAGAAACAAGTTTCCGAACTCAAGTCGAAGAGCACTGAGACTGAATCCAAGTACACTGATAATATTTCTGGTCTTGAAAAGGATCTTGCTAATTTAAAGGATAAAAATTCTGAACTCGAATCTAAGCTTTCTGCTGCTGGTGAATCTTCCAAGGAAGTTGAAAATCTCAAGTCCGAGCTTTCGGAACTCCAATCTAAGCTTGATGAAACACTTGTGGATAGCAAGGCCAAGCTTAATGCAGAAAAGGAAGAAGTTGGAAACTTGAGAGAAATGCTTAAGGAAGTTGGTCAAAGTCTTGTTGTTGCACGCGAGGAGATTGTGGAGCTTAAGAAAAAAGAGAATGAAATCCAACAGACTGTCAAGAACCTTGAGGATGAAAAGACTAATTTGGAAAAACAGGTTGCCGAGACTGTTGATAATAAGGAGGCTGAAGAGGCGCATAAGGCTGAACTCTCTAAGCTTAATGAGCAGCTCAAATCTCTTGAAGATGAAAGAACCAAACTTCAAACTGACCTTGAAACTGCAACCAAGAATCTTGAAGAGGCTACCAAAACTTCTCAGGAGGAAATTTCCAAGGTTAGGGATGAACATCAATCTGAGAAGCGTGGACTTGAAGAGAAGCATGAGGTTCTCAACAAGGACGTTACTGCTCTCAAAGAATCTGAGGAGAAACTTAAGAAGCAGCTTGCTGAAGCAAACGAAGCCAAGAATGCCTTCCAGGATGCACTCAAGAAAAAGGAAAAGGACCTTTACAAGAAGATTAACGAGTTGGAAAATTCTATTAAGAGCACTGAAAAGGAGGCTCGTGCCAACCTCAATTTATCACAAGAGCGCTATAAGGAAATTTCCCAACTCAACGAAACAATTTCCCGTCTTCAAGGTTCTCTCAAGACTGTTGCTGAAAAGGCCGAAGGTTTGGAAACTACTAAAGAGAATCTCAACCGTGCAAATGACGAAGTTAAACGGTTGACTACATCTGAAAAGGCTCTGCGCAATGAAATCAATGCACTTACTTCTATTATTTCTGACAAGGAGGATTCTCTTAACAAGCTCACTGAGGAACTTACTACTGCTGAGGCACAACAAAAGAAGAGCGAAGGCCGCATCAGCACTCTTCGTCAAAATATTCAGCGTTTGGAGACAGAGCGTCGCAAGTTTGCTGATCGTGAGGCTCTACTGAAGCAGGATGTCGACCGCATGCAACAAGATGTTGAGCGGCAATCGTCTCTGCAAAATGCCTGGGAGACAGAGCGTAATAAACTTGTTTCAGAAGCTGGTAAGCTGCGTGCACAGCTTGATTCTCAAGAAGCTCAGAGAAACAGTAGCAACAACTTGCTGGAGTCACTTCGTAAGCAAAATGAGGAGCTTTCTGTGCAGCTTGCCGAATCCACTACACGTCTTGAGGCTATGGAGGAAGAGATTTCGCAGACACATAAGCATCTGCAGGATCGCATTACAGAGGCAGCTACAATGCGAAGATTACTTTCTGAGAGCGAGGGTTCTCAGGGATCCAAGCTGAAGGAGGTTACTGAGAAACTTGCTTCAATGCAAGAGGAGCGTGACCAACTGGAGGCTGAGGCAGTGCAGTTGTCTAAGCGACGAACAAGAGAGATTGAAACCCTCAAGGAGCGTATTCGTGATCTGGAACAAAACCTTACTCTTGTTCAGGAGGAAAAAACACGATACCATAAGGATATCATTGAGTTACGGACATCGCGATCCCATGCGGACGATAAACTTCTGGATGTGGAGAAGGAAGTTTCTGAGTCTCGTGGAGTGATTTCGCAACTAAGAGAGAATTTGGCGAAATCAGAACAGGCTCTGCGGTCGTCGACTCATACGTGCACTAATCTCAAAAACATGTTTGAGGAGGCACAGTCGCGCATTGATAAATTGACACAAAACCAGCATACCCTCAACACAGACATTCGCGCTCTGCAGGCGGAGAAGCAGCGGCTCAAGGAACAGTGCGATGTACTGCAGGCAAATGGAGGTGCCAGTGCAGGACTTAGTTCACCAACAAACGTGTCAATGGTATCTTTGGCATCACCAATTGGTCGCCACAGCCGATCCCCTTCACTATCATCGCTTAATGGTGTCAAATCCATTCCTAATGTGGGTTCCTCTGCGCTTAATACTCAATATCTGAAAAACATTTTGCTGGGCTACTTAGAGCATAAGGAACAGCGCCATCAACTGTTGCCTGTTGTGTCGGCTCTACTTGACTTTAAAAGCGATGACGAGAAGCGCTTCTGGGCTGCTCTCAATTAGACGATAAAAATGTGCCATTCTTTTTTTCCTTTCCTTTTCTTTTTTTTTTTTAATGAAATAAAAAAAAATACATACAGTAATATAACGTACTTTACAAACAAACTACATTACTTACTACCACATTTATAAAAAAATATTCTACTGCCAAGTAACATTTGTTTGATACCACTTGCTGTTGATACAGTCTGCTACCGTAAACTGGTTAGATCCCAAGACCTTGGCCACATCTACACCCAAATTAACAGTATCAATGGTCGAGTCATGCTCGAGGATAATACCGCCCTTTGAAAGATCTTGTTTCCAGCCTTTTACATCTAAAATAACTTGCTCAGGAGTCTTCTTCTTGTCATTAACTTGCCAGTCAAAGGTATCGTGGTCCCAAAAAACTGACATGAGACCAAATTGGCGGATAATAGCTCTGACACGGTTGTCACTGGCACCATAAGGAGGGCGGAAAAACTTAGGAATTATTCCAGCTGTTGCATTCATGGCCCAAATGGACCATTGAATCTGGGCAGTGATTTCTTCATTGCTAACTCCAGCCAAGTTTGAATGGCTCCAAGTATGTGAAGCCAGCAAGTGACCTTTAGCATGTTGCTCTCGAAATGTATCAGGGAACCTCACAACGTTAATACCTTGAGTGAAAAAAGTAGTCTTTGTTGGAAGATGGTCCAAAAGTTTGGGAGTTCCTGGACTGGGGCCATCATCAAAAGTTTGTGACATGACAGAGCATGTCATCATTTCATCCACAGCCATGCATCTGTAGCAGTCAAAGGAGCAATGCTCAAGGGTGACTTTGGTACAATCACCAAGTTCACGACGTGGAACATCAGGGATTCCAGTAAGGTTAATTCCAGCCATGGGGATAAATGGTGCATCACGACCGGGCCATTGTGTCAAGTGTGTAATATCAGCTAGCCATTTGGGGAAAGGAGCAAGACCTTGTGAAGTTTCTCTAGAAAAGCGTGTGCGTACTGGCCGATTAAATCCTGAAGAGCGATCAAGGTGAGCGGAAGCCTTTTTGGTATGCCATTGAGAACCGTCATCATCGTCATTACCATTGTCACAGTCATCGTAATCATCATCTTCTTCAAAAGCGTCATTTTCAAATTCATCACCATAATAATCTTCTTCGTCAACAAGTTCATCTACCCACCTCTTATCTTCAACCTCTTCAGTGTCCTCAGATGTAGCTTCAGTACGATATGATTGACTCATAAAGTTTTTTTTCAAATCTGAAGGAAAACTCATGAGGCGACGTAAAATGGATTCTGCCCTAACCAAGCGGCCTCTTGGTCGATCTTCATCATTTTCTTCATCTTCATCTTCATATGACTCTGGCTCAGAATCGGTAAAAGTAAACCCTCGTTTTTTTAAATCAAGAGAGGGGTTTTGATAAACTAATGGAGAAACTTCAGCGTTAGCGGCTGCAATATAAGCTTGAGTTCCAGAACCAGCAGGAGCGGAAGCGTTTGCAATTGAAAGAGCTAGAAAGGCAACAAGTGTTGCGCTAGCCTTGTTAAGAGGTGTAAGCACAACCATTGTAAGATAAAAGGAAGAGATCTATAGATGTTGAAAAAAAAAAAAAAAAAGAAAACAAAAATCAAAAGAAGTGTTAGTTCAAGAGAATAATGTAGAAATTAATGAGGAACAAGACATTTATATGAGTAGAAGTTTTTTTTGTTTTTTTTTTATTTCAGTAAACATGTTGTGATCGAGGGTTCTCACTATCAAAATGAGCCTCGTCAAAAGTGATCCAAAAAGGGGAAAGCATACAGCCCCACGTTTTTTATGTCAGCAAGCTAAAGTTTAGAGGAATTCTTACGCCAGACCAAAAAATTAAAATATTCCTTCTTCTTTTTTTTTTTTTTTTTCACTACCATTCTATTAATCTATATACAATTCACTTTTCACATAACTAAACCAAAATGTCTATTCCTACTCTCCAGCCTCTTCCTACAAAAATTAACAACCAATCTCCGGAAAAGAAAGATCTGGCAGACTTGCCTGAAATTATTCTGGGTGCTGGAGTGTTCAACTATCAATACAATGACCACCCGGACGAGTTGCCCGCGGATAAGATTCTTGCGCGTGCTTTTGACTTGGGAATTCGTGCATTGGGTATGTAAAAATGAATCCTTATAATTTTTGAATCTTGTCTAATTTTTTTTTTTTTTTTTTCATAGACTCTTCTGCTTATTATGGCCCTTCGGAAATCATTGTTGGTTCCGCACTGGACCGCATCCGTGACAAGTACCCACGCAACTCATATGTGATTTGCACCAAGGCAGGCCGTGTCAAAGAAAACGAGTTTGATTATTCTCCTGCTCATATCCGTTCCAGTGTTGAACGTAGTTTGGAACGTTTCCACACAGACTACATTGATGTGCTTTACCTGCACGACGTTGAGTTTGTGGACGCAGACTTGGCCGTTGGTGCTATTCGTGAACTCTTTGAACTGAAGAAGGAGGGCCGCATCCATCACGTTGGCATGTCGGGATACCCACTGGACTACTTACTTAAACTTGCCATCAAGGTGCGTAAAGATCTGGGACAGCCATTGGACTTGTTGTTAAGCTACAGCAACTTTTGTCTTCAAAACACGTTACTTAAAGAGTATCTTCCTCGATTAAAGAGCACAGGCTCTGATGGTGCTGGTATTCGCCATATTTTATCGGCATCACCACTTTCAATGGGTTTGATTCGTGCACAGCCCGCACCTGGATTCCACCCGGCATCTGATGAGCTCAAGGCTGCCATTAGCGAGAGCGCAAAGTATACGGAGTCCGAGGGTGGTGTGGATTTAGCTGATTTGGCCGTCCGGTTTGCTTTGCGCAATTGGGCCAAGGCCATTGAAGCTGTAGATGGGCCTGATGCACGTACCGCGCGTTCTTACGTATACGGGCTTTCATCTTTGCAAGAAGTTGAGAATGCTGTCAAGGACTACTGGCAGGTTAAGAATGGTTCGGAAACAGATTTGGACGAAAAGCTGGTGGCTGGTGTGCAGGCCATTTTGAAGCAGCACGGTCAGCTCAATGCCACCTGGCCATCGGGAATTGAGCATCCTGAAATTTAGACGTTATAAAATAGATAATCTTGTTTATATATATTTATATATATATTTATAAAAGAAAAAAAAATCATTGAAAAGGTTTAAATAAATAAAAAAAAAGAAACCTAATTAAGAGGTTTCTTCGAGGGTATGACATGGCCGGGTATAACAATGATGCAATTTAAAAAAAAATAAATAAATAAAGTCGGAGGCCCGAAAAGCAATATTGACACAAGAGACTTTTTTTTTTTTTTTCATTCTTTCCACTATTTATAAAAATGAAAAAAAAAAAAATCATTTGGCATTTTTAAGTCTTTCAATCTCTTTATCTTTTTCAGCAACTAATTTAACCAATTGTTAGAATAAAATACAAATTTTGAAAGAAAAAAAAAAAAAAAAAAAAAAAAGGAGTTAAAACACTTACGTTTCAGGGTAAGATCGGCAAGCCGTTTTTTGAGATTGTCATTTTCCTTGCGAAGGTTCAGCAAAATTGGGCTATCTTCTGACACAGATCCAAAGCTCTTGCGCGCCGGGCGTGGAGTGGTGATTGAACTTGCAGCGGTACTGCCAGATCCTGCTGGCTGTTGTGATGGCTGAAGCTGTTGTGCAGATTGCTGTAATTGTTGATAGACTGGGGTTCCAGAAGATCCAGGGGTCAATCCAATAGTAATTGAGGAAGATGAGGAAGAAGAAGAAGAAGACGGGGTTGCTATATTAGCGGTACCTGCAGAAGCTACAGGTGGAACAGCATGACCAGCACCGCTTGCAATATTTTTGTGGCCACTGAAATGATGGTCTTCTGTATCGCTGAGGGAATAGACAGAGCGTGTGGAAGGGTGGCGTGAGATAGATGTTGACGAAGAGGTAGAGCGAGATCGTGAGCGACTGCGTTCATTACGTAAATGAGCAATTTCCTTTTGAAGTTTGTTGACAATGGCTTCTTGTTCACGCTCTAATGTGTCGTAAATTTCTCCAGGGGTTGGTGTTGTTGGGAATCGGGTGGGCTGATTTATAGTATCTGTGGAAGGTTCTGTAAAGGAGCGCATGGATCGAATGGACCCAGATGAATTGTTACGGTGGTGGCGAGGTACTGCAGGGAATGGTAAAGTAGCAGTAGGAGTTCCAATGATACCAGAGGTAGTAGAAGAAGAAGAAGAAGAAGAAGAAGGAACCAAGGCTGGGGAAACTGCAGAAGGAGAGGTCACGACTAAAGATGATGTTGAGGATGTAGTGCTTGGTTGGCCTGATCCATAAGCACCAGTAGGCTGAAGGCCTTGAGGACGAGGAGCAGTAGAAGCAGAAGATGAGGATCGGTGTTGGCGTGGAGATGGAGGTGGTTTTGCAGCTGGTGCAGGTACTACTTTTCTTCTAGGCTTTGCTGAGGTTGAAGTCTGCGCATATTTGGATGTAGGTTGTTGTGTTGGAGCAGGTTGCTGTTGGGACATTTCAATTAAGAATTGGAAATACTATAGTTAATTGGCTTGATATGAAATTTATAGTTTGAATAAGAGGTAGGCTTATATATATATAATAAGGAAAAAAAATATTAAAAGAGTTATGGAATTGGTAAAAGTGGTGATAATGGTGGTAATGATGATAAATAATGTTGGTGGTAGTGGTGGTGTTAATGGAATGAAGGAGAATTCAAAAGTTAAAGGGGCCGCGGTCTTTTTTTTTTTTTTTATTTATTTATTTGAGGAAAAGGCGCAGGTGCCAACAGTAACACCAACAACGGCTTTTTAGCGCCCCACACGGCTAGCGCACTGCGGTCTACCGGCTAACCTCAGACACACGTAAACACGTAGTAAACACGTAAATACTTTTTATATAAGAGGAAAAAAGAAAAAAAAAATAGGCAGAATGGCAGTGTAAAATGAAGATTTTCAAGAAAAGTTTGAAAAGTTTGAAAAGTTTGATGGTGGAGGAAGAAGAGGATGTTGGCAAAAAAAAAAAAAAAAAAAAAAAAAAAAAATACATAGAGAGAAATAGAAAAAGAACTCAATTCATTGTTGTTTTTAAAAAAAAAAAAAAAAAAACAAGTCTTCGAGACTTTTCTCTCAAATATGAAAAAAATTTAAAATTACATGGAACAAAGAAAAAACTTGTTGTCGTCACGTTTAGAGGGGACTGTGGATGGCAAAAAAAATTGTGTGGAGAAACAAACAAAATATTCACGTGACTGCCCACATTTTCAAGGCTATTCAAACTTGACCAAGACAATCAAACCATCAACATTAATAGTTATTATCATTATTATTAGTAAATAAATTAAAATAAAAATTATCTCTTTATTTTACTCTCTATATTATTAAAATGTATCCTTTTCCCAGCTAAACTCAGAAAGACGCTCACTGCGCTTATGCAGCGGTGGAGGCCCGCCACCATTGCCATTGCCATTGCCATTGCTATTGCTATTGCCAGTGGGGGAACTACCATTGTTCGGGCTATTTCGTGTAAGTTCTGCTTGGGAAACCATCAGTTTCTTTAGCGCACGTTCTCGCCATTCTTGGTATAACGGGTCTCCAAATCCATCCGAGGAAGGCAGAGAAGGAGGCGATGGGTCCCTGTGGAAATTCATTGACTGCTGCTGCTGCTGTTGCTGTTGCTGCTGCTGCTGTTGCTGTTGCTGCTGCTGCTGTTGCTGTTGCTGCTGCTGCTGTTGCTGTTGATTGCCATACCGTGCACTGCTACCTTGTGGTGGACCCGCAAATGGATTGGCTCCATTACCAGACTTATGACTCAACGGAGAGCTATAACTTTCTGGTGAACTGTTTTGTCTTTGTGCAACAGGACTTGGCGAAGCCATCACAACATCACCAGAGCCACCGGGGCTCAAGTCATATTGTCGCAAAAGAGCCCGCTGTTGTTGTTGTAAATGGTGTAACTCTTGCAAATCTTGCTGTTGTTGTTGTAGTTGATGTAACTGTCGCTGTTGAAAATCTGTATCTGGGTAATGCCGTGAGGAACCATACACTACTGTGTGTAATGTGTTTATAGTGGTATCTTCATCTCCCCCCAAAATTTCATCATGATCTCGCTGCCCAAATAATTTGTCCATTCGTGAGGGCAATTGTAACCGATCAGGTGAATTATCTTGATTTTCTTTATTAACCATGAGCATAGTCGAGTGATGCGAAGGTGATCCAAGAGACATCTCACTCAGCCTAGACCCAGCCTTATACTCTTCTTGTTCGTTACCATTGTTGTTGTTATTATTATTATTGTTATTGTTATTGTTATTGTTTCCATTAATATTAATATTCCCATTACCATTACCAGCATGTAAATTATTGTAAAATCCCAATTCACTTCGACTTCGTTCAGGTTGATGGTCTAAATGCTGATACTGACTTCGTAAAAAGTTTGCTGGTTTGCTTCCACTATCAATAATAACGGAAACAGGCCTAGTTTTCGGCATTCGTATTGGTGACGGAGGAGACCCTACACGATAAGATCCTAACGAGCTTTGTGATCGTGGAGCCAAGTTTGGGACTGTAGGAACTGGAACCATAATATTGTTAGATACTGGCGGTACTGGTGCGCGTGAAAGAACACTGCGTGGGCGAGGAGGAATAGCTCTTCTTGAAGGTGAAACACTACGTGAAGTCGTTGATTTTGGTGCTGCGGAGGATATGTGTCGTGGCGCGGCAGCATAGGGCCGCGTCGGAGAAGTTGCACCCGCACGAGATCTCGGTCGTGTCGGGCCTGCTTCAGCTGTGCCTTGCTGTGGTCGTGAGCGTGTAAGAGGGGTATTTTTAATAGGTGATGATCTTCCTGAAGAAGTCATGGCACCTGCTCGTGTGGTTCCTGACCCTCCAGAATTGGTTCGAGGTGCAGTGGTTCCAGAAGATGAAGACGCTGTATTTGCTCTATTTCGTGTCAGTCCTAACCGAGATCCCGGTACCAACTTGGCCATTTCCTCGTCTATAGTTTTGGTCAAATCTTCGCCATTAATTGTTAGTGGCCGACCCGATTTTTCTCGCCAAGAGTCCAACGCTACCTTAAGTTCTTGAACAACCTTAGGCTTACGCTTTGCAATACGCTTCCGCATTTGCTCTTCACGAAGTAATCTCGTTGGGTCCCTTTTAGGAGCTTGTGAAGACCCATTACCACCACCGCCACGCTGAAGTAACCGCGACGCGTCCTGCGACGCCGCAGCCAACTCACGTTCTTCATTTTGGAGCTCTTTATATTGATCAATTAGCTTGATTATGGGTTCACGCTCGCTCAAAACATCCTGCAAACGTGCAATCTCTGTCTCGTGGGCTTCAAGAGCAGCATCAGTATAAACATCTGCCCAAGCTGGAGAAAATTCATATGTCTCTGCTTCAGACATGTAAAGACGGGCCCATAGTTGTTCTAATTGCTCGCGAGCATCTTGAATAAAAATACCAACATGTGCTCTCTTTTTTTCTAATAATCGAGCATATTCATTTTCATGTGCCTTTAATGTTTGCTCAGAGAGTCCGCGGTTCTGTCTTGCAAAGCTTTCTGTGTACTCTTCATCTTCGCTTAACTTGGACCAAAGCTTCTCAATTTCTATATGGAGAAATTCTAATCGTTCTTGCCGGCGTTTTTTTTCCGTAAAAAGATCTGCTAACCGGGTTTCAAGATTCATCAAGTCGGGTATTGTGGTGCCTATTTTTTCTGGTGAAGATTTATAATTAGACATGATTGTTGGATCAATTTCATTTTGCGGTGTTCCTAACTCGGCCCATAAATTAACAATACGTGCTGAAGCAATAGACACAGATGCAATGCGTGACTGAAGCTCAGCACGCCAACGTCGTACTTCATGCTCAAATTTTGCAAGATATGCAGCCGAAAGATCAACTTCATCAGTACCACCAGGCCTTGTAAGTTCTGCAGCAATACGCATGGGTGTGCGCTTAATTTTCCATTCGGGTGGTTCTTGCGTGGTATCATCTGCTTCATCTTCATCAATTCCTATTTTCCCAACCAGTTCCTCAAGTTCAGAAAACATAGTATTGGCCACTGCTGACCGTTCCTCATATACTTCTTCTACCCGGGTCCGTGCCCGCAATATGCCACTCAGAGCTTCCTTATATGGAGGTTCAACTTCAGCAGCTACAACAGCAGCATCGGGTCCAAGAAGAGAATTAGAATCAACATCGGAAAGTGCAGCAAGCATCGAACGAACGTCTGCAAGAGCACGGGAACATTGTTGGCGGACTGCATCGCGCTCGGCAGTAACTTGAGAAACGTAGGATTCGAGAGCACCGGATATCACCGAGTAAAGCTGACGCTCCCGCTCGTCTCGCTCAGAGGAAGTCAGCCCAATGGCATCGAACAAGCCCTGAAGATGCTGGTTGATATTATCCAACTGCGCGGAGATATATGACGCGCGCCTGTTTGGGGGCATTCTTGCGAGATTTTAAGTGTAGTTGTAGTTGTTGTTGTTGTTGTTATTAATGGTGGTGATGATCTGAGGGGTCTTTAAAAAAAAAAAAAGAATGTTTTGAGACTCTAAATAAACAAAACCTTTAGTGTTGCTGTGGCAACCCAAACAAGTAAAAAAGAAAAGAAAACACACGAAAATAAATAAACAGATTGATTGGCAAAAAAAAACAAAAAAAAAAAAAAAACTCTAAAATCTTTAAAATCTCTAAAACAAAAGTCAACTTTCTAAATTCAAAATGCCCCGGACCACGCCTTGGACTCCGTTAAACAACAATACAGGTTCGCCGTGGCTTAAAGACTTGATGGAAATATCATCTTCAACCACCATTTGCTTCGACAGCAAGTGGTGGCGTACAACTCCGCAAAGACACCCGGTTCCAAGTGGAGGAGTACGCCAAGCACCATCGCGATAAAGTGCCAGATTGAAAATGGAGCCTTCGGTGACTTCATCACGCGTGTTATATAAAATTACTTCTTGAAGTGGGTTTGAGGAGCCGGGTCTAAGTGAGCGGGCTCGGGCGGCGTCGTAAATATCACGTTTAGTAGTTTTCAACGAGGTAAAGGGCGAAACCATAATGCTTCGGGAGTCCAGGTAAACTTCATAAACTGGATCCATGCCTGAAACTTGAGTGGATTTGAGACCAGAAAATATGTTTGGACGAACAGGCGCTGGGGCAACTTGGAGTGTCAAGGTTCCAGTTTTATCAACCAAGGCACGAATCTTATAGGGCCGTCGCCAATCTACAGCTTCTGCAGTGATCGCACGATTAAGTTCAGAACGTAAAAGATCAAGAGGAATTTCCACGTCCCAGTTAAAGAAATCAGCACCAAACTGGAGTCGTTGCTGGTGGAGTTCAAGTAAAAAGAAGCACTCATCGGGTACCTTTTTTTGCTCTTCAATCAAAGTGTAAAGTTCCTTTAATGCGCGTTCATAAAGTTCAGCTGTAGTAGGAAGTGGTGGAGATGAAGATAAAGTTGAAGGATCAACAAGTGTAGTTACAGAGTCTGACGAAGATACTGTGTGGTTGGCCGCATAGTGATGCACATAAAGCGCAGGATCGTATCGAATAGCAGATGTAAGAGAAAATTCCTCATTCCCAGAGTATACCTCTGAAGTAATATATTGTTCAACAAGAGAAACTTTATCCGGAGGTGTCAATGTAGTAGGAGCTGAAGTTGGAGCGGAAGTTGGGGCGGAATCTGCTGATGAAAAAGTGGAAGCTGAGCTCGGGGCTGATGATAACGAGCCAAAGGGGACTGGCGCGGGTTGGAGCCAGTTTGATGTAGTTGGAGCACCACCAGGTAAGACAGAAGAATCTGCCACAAAATCGCCACCTGTATGGTTTGCAGTTAGAGCGAAAATTGGTTCATTTTCTAAAACCCATTGGTTAAACTCTTCTTGGGTTTCAGACATGATGGAAAGATAATATTTGTTTTGTATAATAATAATAATCAGTAATAACGAGAAGGAGGAGGAAAATGTGTAGAAAACGTCGTTTTGTGGATAAAATAATTATTTAAAATTAAAATAATTATTTAAAATTAAAATAATTATTTGGTTAACTAAACAATAATATTATGTGCATGTTATATATTGTTATCAAATTAAATACAGTTACAAAAAAAAGAATAGAATAAATTATTAAAAGTAAAAAAAAAAAAAAAAAGTTACCAAAAGGTAAAATGCTACGCTTCAATTTTACTACCAACTGTAGTCGTGACAACAGGCCTAGGATTCTCAGAAGATACCGAGGTACTGTTATTATTGGCCGTTGCCTCAAAATCAAAGAGTTGATCAAAAATATCAAGTCCTAGTTCAATGTTTGGCTTGTTTTCCATCTCGTTCAAGTTTTCAAAATCAGGGATATTGAGCTTATTCATCCAGCAGTTACGCTCAATCATCCGCTTAGCCTGGTCTTCTTCAGCTTTGCGTTTGGGGTGAATTGTAGTCTCCACAGTGTACTCATAAAGCTCGGGCAAGACATTAAACATAACATTGCACAAACTTGTATTGAGCTTTCCAGGAAGAATCCAGTTACGCGAAAAGCGTTTTAGTGTGCTGCTCTCAAGTTTAACAGCTTCCATAAGTTTTTGAACATTTTCTTCTCCACAAGTTCCTCGTTCACCAGAACCTGCACCTTTGGTACACCAATGATATGCCTTCATGTGGACTAGCATAGCCATAGAAAGTGAACAGGAAAAGGTTGGTGAACGGTCCATAATGTGGTTTACACCAATGAGCGGAATAACATTAACAATAGAGTTTGCAGCCTCAATGCAACGATCTGTACTAGTTTGAGCCTCATGCTTTGAGCGCTTTAATGCACCAGGGCCCATGATAGGACCTGAAGACTCCGTGCAATCGACATAACTCGGGAGTTTATTGCTTTGCATAAGGTTGGAAAAGGGGAAATTAAGAATTATTGCTGCAAAGTTGAGAATCATAGAAGCTTGATGAATACCATCGTCCACAAGTCCACATGCAGGGTCAACTAATGGGGGGAACTGTGAATGTTTATTTTGGCCTCCTCCAGATAAAAAGACTCTAAAAGTAGAAATTAAAGATTGGATGCGACCAAACTCAGTAGAGAAGCAAATTCCAGAGCCTACTGTTGTCAAGGAGCACAATATAGTTCGTACAATTTTTGCAGTTTTGTAACGTGAGTTGTATGCAAATCCAGGAATGTTGGATACTGGAATAGTTTCAGTAACTCCAGAAAGGGCAAAACGGGTTAGTGGGGTGCGGCCAATTAACGAAAAGAGAATTTCCAAGAAAAAGGCTTCGTGAACTAAACGTGCAACTGATTCTTGAAGAATTTTTTTATCAACCTGAGCCAGCCGAGGACTGAGGAATATATCTACTGGAACAGAAGCGCCAGAATTGTTAAAGTCGGAGACAGGAGCCATGAGATTATAGGAGGAGAGTTTATGAAACAGAAAGTAAAAGAGCCAGTTGCGCAGCGAAAGCGAGGTGGTATTATCTGTATTGAGATGAGCTGCAAGTAATAGTAAGATTGAAGCTTGAAGTTTAACAACATCATCAGGGGCTTCTTCCAAAGTAGAATAAGCTGATTTAATTCGGGGTTCAAGGTCTGAGAGCCGAGGAGAGGCCGGGTTAGTACTAATGTAGACTATAAGCTTGATTGTCATAACAAGCTCAGTAGGCTTGTCAATAGAAGCAAGGTAGGATTTAATCTTTTCGCGTGGAGGAAGAATGGGATTCTTTTGATGGAAAAGGGCATAGTAGAGGTCAAGGGTATCATCCAAAGACTGTTCTGAAGATTCTGACCCCAAGGGTGTGGGGAAACTTGGGGAAGTTCCTGAGGAAATATCTTTTTGGGGTGAAGTTGAAGGAGTGGAAGAAGAAAGTTCTGGTGAATGGTCGAGTGACCCCATACGGTTGCAAATGTTATCTGACCGCTCTGCATAAGGACTAAGAGCGAAAACACCATTAATGACTTCATTAATTTTATTTTCCTCGGAATTATCCTTCTTTTTCGCCGGAGAGCATTCAGGTTCAGGAGAGAATCTAAGAACTAAAGGCTGAGGAGGAGATTGGGATGAAGATACAGAGAGAGTTGTTGAGTTTGGAGAAGATGAATTTGAGGGTGGAGAGTAAAAAAGAGTATCCACTACTTCTGACTCATTTTGATAATTTTCCGACTCAATGGGTACTGGAACTTCTTGAGACTTGTTGCTAGAAGCACCACGAGCCGTCATAGACTTGGCTAAAACTGAGTCCATCATGCAAGGGGATGCAAAAGCCCACTGAGGCTTATCCTTATCCTGGAGTTGTTCTTGTAACTTGAGTTGTTTGTTTTTTGGTATGCGCAAACCACCACGGTTAGAGGGCACATAGGAGCACTCACGATTATTTTCTTGGCATTTTTTGCAAATGGGCATAACACCGTCGCAACGAATATGACGCTTTCGGCATTCTAGACATGCGCGCCGAATATGCTTGCGCGGTTTGCCGTCAGAAGTTATCGAAGGATTACTATTATCCATTTCTTCTGATGTGAGCTTGCGAGATTTTGACTTGGCAAGCTGCATTTGGGCATTTTGCGTGAGTTGAAGCGGTTGCTGCATTTGTTGCGGTATTTGTTGCTGTTGCTGTTGCTGTTGCTGTTGTTGTTGTTGTAATTGTTGGGACATAATGGGTGTTATTTGAGGTAACAGTGGGACTGAAGATGAAGCAGATGATGGCAGCAGAGGAGCTGTTTGAATATAGAGAGCTTCACTGTTTGGTAGTTGTGGTTGAGATGACAAAACATCTGGAGAAAGAGAGCTTAATCCTGGGGAAAGGCCTGGGGTGTTAGCAAAAGGTGCTGTTGTGCCAAACATGTCGAGGAAAAGAGCAGGGTCTGGGTCTGGCACGGCGACCTGTGCTGAAAGCTGAGAAGCAGTCTGGTCTACTGTTTGACCTCTTGTTTGTTCCTCCCATAAGGCAGAAAGTAGAGCGGAATTTTCAGGGTCCATTTTAGAGGAATGTTTTGATGAAGCTTTCTTTGTGGTTGATAGAGTAGAAGATTTATTTGATATGTTAGTTGTTGTAGTTGTTGTTGAAGTGGTTGTAGTGGTTGTAGAAGTGGTAGTGATGGGAGGTTTTGATGAAGTTGGTTTGGTAGGTGGAGGAGTTTGTTTTGGGTGGTGGATTTTATTAGAGGAGGAGGAGGAGGAGGAGGAGGAGGAAGAAGAGGTAGAAGTGGAAGGAAAAGAAGCGCTTTGTGTGGAAGCGGCAGTTGTGGGTTTTTCGGTAACTACTGACATGGTTACTTATGGTAACATATGGGGTAACAATGAAGAATAATGGAAATTGTTTGTTTGTTTGTTTGTTTAAAAAATAATGGCAACTTTTTGATTTTTTTTTTTTTTTTCAAGGAATTTTCTCTTTTTATATATGAATTTAAAAGACTCTTTTTTTTTTTTTTAATATAATCAAAAATAACTTATTTAATAAGAGAATTTCATATTTGTTTTTACGGGATTTTTCAACGGCAATTTCTTCTAAAAGTTTACAAAAAAAAAAAAAAAAAATAGAAAAAGAAAAACCCCTCTACCCAAAACATCGTTTAAAGCTTCCTTTTAATCTTACTGAAAATCACATACTTAAGTTACCCTTTTTTATTCAACTTTTCCATACAAAATTTTCCAGCGCTATACAAAAAAAAAAAAATAAAAAAATAAAAAAATAAAAATTTAAAAATTTAAAAATTCTCCATGTTTTTTTTTTATTATTTTCTTTTCTTTTTCTATTTGCTACGTCACTTTTTTTTTTTTTCTAGCTTTCCCCGGGGTCTGCCGCTTCTTAGCCATCCCCGCAAAACCCGCACAGCCATACCCCGCGTGTTACCCTGAAGCAAAATCAATCAAATCCGGAATATTGACTTGTGTTATTATTATTGTTGTTATTGTTGTTATTAGTTAGAATTTTTTCCAATTTGAATATGAATGAATAAAAAATGTAATAAAAAAATCATAATTGAAATCAAATCAAAAAAAAAAAAAAAAATAAATAAATTATTCAAATAATACTTTAATAAATATATAATAAATATTAAAAAAAATAAGAAAAAAAAGAAATAAAAAAAAAGGTCTGGCCTCTTGTCGATTGTGGAAAATGATTGCAGTATTTATAAGGCACCTGAGTCTCAAACGGAACTCTCCAAAGCCCTTTACCCGATTTCCAAAATAGTTTATGAAAATTTCTCAGCTGATATAAATATCAAGTAAATAAAGGAATACAATAAAAAAAATTAAAAAATTAAAAAAAAATAAGAAAACTAAAAAATTTAAAAAATTTAAAAAATTTAAAAAATTTAAAAAATTAAATTAAAAAAAATACATATATTCTATCAATAAGTTGACCGGGAATTGAACGGGATTGCTGAAACCCCGGTGCTAATTGATTTCCATAAATAAAAGTGATCTTGTCCATACAATCTCTATTAAATATTAAGGGCCATGGTTTGTGTTGTGTCTAAAAGAAATTGATAGACTAACGATTTTTTTTTTTAAAGACTTTAATTTTAACTCTAAATTTTGATAAAAAGAAAAATACCTCCTCGGTTTTTTAAGAGACCGTTTTTATTAAATGGACCATGGTACTTATGTAATATACATACCTTTATTTGCAATACCCATGGTAACTTCACCGTTGCCAAAAAAATAAAAAAAAATAAAATAAAGTTGAATACTTAATTAATTATAATTAATTTTGTTTTAACTTGAATGCCTAACTTTCTGCCCCAAATCGCATTAATATAATTTAAAAAAATTTAATTTAATTTAAAAAACTTCACCAAATTTAATCAAACACAAATATACTCACAGTGACAAAAAAAAATATCATATAAATATCTCGCAATTGCCTCACTTTTCAAAAGAAAAAAAAAAAATAATAATAAACAGTATACTGTTAATACGTATTAAAAGCTTCCATTATCGGATTCAATATACCCGGTCTTAATTGTATCAAAACACTGGCAGTTCTTGAATTTTAAACAAGACTTTTGAAATATTTTATATTTATATACCCCAGATAAAAGTTCTTACATTTTTAGATTTAAAAGAACTTAGTACTTATTACTTTCATTCTTTCATTCTTTCATTGTTTGACTGAATACAATGGTTTTTGTTTGCTAATTTTCTTTTTTTTTTTTGTCTTTTGCAAGTATTTCTAGAAGATTGCTTGCTTGATACCCTCTCAGTTTAAAGTTTTCTGGCGCAATTGTATTTATTTCTGTGATATCGCGCTTAACCAATTAACCTTCAATCACGCGCATTCCCCAAATTGCTAGAATGACGCCCAAACGGGGAAAGTCCTAGTATTCTTATTGGACTCACTGAAAAATTAATATATACTAGGTTTTTTGTTTTGTATTTTTTTTTGTTTTTGGTTTTTGTTTTTGATCATTCTGGGTAAAAATACCTTGTCATCATGATGGTGCGCGACTTTTTTGTTGCTTTTTCAAGTGGGGTGAGGGGCTTTTAAGCGATATTAATGGAAAGAAATATAAATACTACTTGCCTTGCTGATAAAATGATGAAAAAAATAACAAAAAAATATATATATCTTTAAATTTACTCTTTATTATAATTACTCTTTTTTGTTTATTTTTTTTATATATTGTTACTTTTAATAAATAATGTTTGCTAATTCTTTTGCGGCCATTGCTTTCTTTTTCGCAGTTGCCAATGGTTTACCAGTTCCTCAAAACTCTACCCCAACTTTTTCATCAGTGTCATCGTCATCGTCAGCATCGGCATCTGCATCGGCATCTACATCATCTGCATCCTCAGCTGTTGCTTCTACAGCCGTTTCATCTTACAATTGGAATGACGGCTTTACTCCTACCATTTCTATTCGCTCATCATGTAATGCTACTAACTCCAACATTCTTTCCCGTGCACTCTCTGATACAATTGATGTTGCCCAACATGCAAGACTCCATCTCTTGCGTTATGGCAATTCCTCAGACATTTTCCCACGCTACTTTGGAAATGCATCTGCTGCTGCTGAGCCTTTAGGTTGGTATGATTTCTTGGCTAATGGTGATAAAAGTGGTCTTGTTTTGCGCTGCGACGACGTTGATGACCGCTGCAACGATACTACAACAGGAATCTATACCTACCGCGATAATGAAAGTGTTATTTGCCCCAATGCTTTCAGCAACAAAATTTATAACTCTGACATTTGCGCTCATGGTTACACAGTTGCAGGAAACAATGCAACAGATACCTGGGCTGGCACCTTTTTGGGTCAACTTTTGAATTCTCAACGTATTGGTCAAGGCTCAATTTCTCATAAAGCTGAATCATACGCTTCTGTAATTGCCCTTGCTAAAAGTAACTCTTCTGTAGCCTTACACAACACCGCATCTCTCCAGTATTTTGCACTTCACGCCTGGGCATACGACATTGCCGTTCCTGGTGCCGGATGTACTGGAAAATATTCCAATGCCTCACTGGCTACCAATTCCACTTTGGCCTCATCCTCCAATACAACGGTGTCCACAAATACCACTGTTTCGTCTAATTCAACCAGCACAGCCGCACAAAGACAAACGGCGTCCAACTCCTCAGCAGCCTCACAATCGCTTCTCGTCGTTACTGGGTCTTCTGTCTCTACTTCTACATCTGGTAGTACAAGAACTGTCACTTCCTCCGTTACAGCTTCAGGCTCTTCTTCTTATTCTTCTATCTCTGCAACCCCCTCTGCAATTCCCTCTAGCCTTTCTGCCACAGCATCAGGAGTCACACGTACAGTTACTGAAAGTGTCACATCTCCAATAAGCAGTTCAGCTCGTGTGACTGTTACCGAGAGTGTGACGGCAACTCCAAGCAGTTCTGTCAACTCCGTTACTCGTACTGTTACGGAAAGCGTCACCCAAACGCCTGAGGTTACCAAATCCACAAGTGCTAGCCGTCGTACGATTGTAGTCACTGATACTCAAAGTTCATCTTAAAGCACAAATTATATTTAGTATTATTTTTTAGATAAATATTTTTAATAAATTAATGGGCCTTTTCAACCTCTAGCTTGACCTGGTAGGCAGACAGTCGTTCGTACTTCATCCACAACGTCTCATCATCAATTTCATTAACAGGGATGTTTAGCCAATCAGTTTTAATACCAAGAACATTGTAATTCTTTTTGTAGTCTTCCCATCCAGCCAAAAGTTCATCAAACTTTTCAGGATGCTTTTTGGACAAATCATGGACCTCACCTGGATCTTCTCGGACGTTGTAAAGTTGCCAAATATTTTCTTCAACCGGGTTTCCAATAAAGGTAATTTTCCAGTCACCCTTTCGTACAGCAGCTTGTCCAAACAACTCCCATCCCACAGTCTCGTCTTTGTCGTAAATAGGAACTGTCTCCCCCGCTGATTTTAAAAACTTGACCCAGGATTTACCTCGAATTGGGGCGATTTCGCGGCCCTTATAGTTCGAGGTTTCAGGCTGTTCAACACCAGCAAGCTCCAATAATGTCGGAGTAATGTCCATGACTGTGGAAAAAATACTGTTGATAGTTCCCTTATGTTTTTCGTCAATACCAGGACCATTGACAATGATAGGTACGTGAATACCACCCTCAGAAGAAAATGTCTTAAACAGTTTAGAAGGTGCAGTAGCAGCCTGTGCCCATCGTGGTCCGTACCATACATAAGAATCATAATTGCCAATATTGTCCAAAGAGTTGTTGTAGTACTTCTTGAGGTGTTGTTCGATATTACTTCCTAAAATAGGCTTGGCCTCCAACGAAGCACCCTCAGCACCATTGTCTGACAAGAACAAAATATAAGTATTCTCAAGTTCTCCACGAGCCTCCAATGAAGAAACAACTTTACCAACATTCCAGTCAAGACGTTCAACCATAGCTGCAAATGTTTCCATAGCACGGACTGACTTGGCCTTCTGATCATCATTTAAAGTTTCCCATTCAGGTGAACCGAGGGGAACCACGGGGTGCGGCTCAACATCATTGGGAATCAAACCAAGCTCCTTTTGTCGAGCAAGACGCTTCTGGCGTAAAGCTGCTGGACCATCATCATAAACACCCTTGTACTTTGCAATAATTTCTTGAGGTGCCTGCAATGGCCAATGAGGAGCAGTAAATGTCAGCAATCCAAAAAATGGTTGCTCCTCATTTTTGTCAAGATGGTTTCCCAAAAACTCCACAAACTTGTCTGCATAAAAGTCGGAAGAATAAAAGTCTTTAGGCAATGGATCAGTGGAGTATTTTTCATCTTCGGCATGTAGCACTGGTGCAGCTGATTGAAACAATTCAGGAACAATCTCATCGGGGTCCAGGTTTTCTGGAGCCAGTTGTGGCTCCCAACCATAATGATTAGCAGCACCAGGAAGCAGAGCAAAACTCTTTTGGAACCCTCTTTTAGCAGGGAAAGCTTCTGGGATAAGACCCAAATGCCACTTACCCGCGAGGAAAGTATGGTAGCCTCCGCGTTCAGCTAAAATTTCAGGGAGTGGAGCCACTTTATCATTAAGGTATCCTTCATATCCAGGTTTTTCTCTGAATCCTGGAATACTTCGGACAAACTCAAACATAGCTCCAACACCAGCAATATGGTTGTCGGTTCCTGAAAGAAGCATTGAGCGAGTAGGGGAACACGCGGCAGCCGCATAAAACTGATTAAGTCTTAAACCAGTCCCTGCAAGTTTGTCAAGGTTAGGAGTGTGGATTTCCCCGCCAAAAGTGCCCAAGTCGGAAAACCCAAGATCATCGGCAACAATTACAACAAAGTTTGGTTTTTTAGTCATAATTAATTAATAGAAAAAAAAATAAGAAAGAAAATAAATAATCAAAAAAGTTGATAAAATGATAATTGATGTTTCTTTAGAATTACGGAAATAGTAAGCTCTTTATATTGCAATAATGGTATAAATCCATTTGGAAATTTGGCCCCGAAATGTGCCATATGGCGCAATAGTTCAGCGCCACAGGACGGAAGTCCGACAAACACGGAATCGGAAGCTTAGAAACATTGCACTAGATCTAAGTATCAATAGCCAAACTGCAACATTATTTTTTAAAAAATCGGTCGTATTTGAATGAAAGTGTTCCCTTGTGGCTTGATCTTTTTATTACGTTTGGAGGCTTAAAGCTTTAGTGTTTTGTAGTAATAATGATACCCCACAGTCTGCCAAAGTTTGAAAATTTCTTGGTTACATTATATGTATAGATGAAACTTTCTCATGCCATTAAACTCATCTATCCCTTTCATTTAAATTTAAAAATTTCCGTTACTTGTATTTTAAAATAATTTCCGTATTTGTTAAAATTAAATGAATAATAAAGGTAAGTATCGTCATCATGGTGTGGCAAGTTGGTTTCATGCCCAGTATGAAATTAACGGACTTATGTACATTTCAGTATATTATGTAAGGATGACTTTTGATTACATAATGTAATTTATTACGAAGTAATAAACCTCTGTCACCAAGCTGCTACCACCATCACTGGCGCGCAGTTTTTTTTTTTTTTTTTTTTTTTTTCCTCCCTTATAAGCCTGCTTTTTCCTCCTTTTGTTCTCTTTCTCCCCACTTACACTTCAAATAGAAACGTCACGCAAATCACCAACCTTTCAAAATATCCTTGTAAAAGACCTTTTATTATGAACTAGCTCTTTATGTTGAGTACTTGTCGTTGTTAACGCGATAGAAAAAAAAAGATACTTTTACCTCATTATTTGGGACTGGTACACTATACAAACACCGTAGTACTTTCAACAGGTTAGTTTATTCTCAATCTCCACCTTTTTGACGCTCTCTCTCTTTTTCTACCCCCAATTTTTTTTTCCCTTTTATATATTTCTCTTACTATATCACAGTCGACTAACTAGACCTAGTCTGGTCACAGGAAGATTCGTATTGATCACTGTTTGAGAAACTTATTTTATTTTTGGTGTAAACGTTTTAAATTTTAAATAATTATTTGTCTCCATAAAGAAATGGATTCAACAAATCCTTATGAAACTTTCAACTACATGTTTGGAAGCGGTGCAACCGAGCCCCAGGGTTTAGCTGCCCCGAGTGCTCACCACCTCCAACAACAGCATCACCATCTCCAACCGCTGACTTCTAAAGTCACGCTAGAAGATGTCACTGGGTTTGGCCAAACTCACAACTCTGCTGATTTTCACCACCAACACGCGAACCAGTTAAGCATGACGGCAGCGGGACCCACTACCACAACCGTTTCTGTTTCTTCAAATGTGGCCGATCTTCAAAATCCCTTCAATCTTAACGGTCTTTCTGCAGTAGCCACGACTATACCACAGAATTATCAAAGCAATATCATTGCCAATGGTGGCAGAGACTCAGGTAGCAGTAGCAGTAGTAATAGCAGCTCAGGTAGCGGTAGTAACACAATCAACTCAAACTCTAGCATTCTCAGCAACAGCTCCAACCCCAACACCGGCTCGGCAGGCAACCCATTTCTTTCAGTCACGACACCTGCGCAAGCAGTATCGCAATCATTGATGGTTAATGGAGGATATACAGAGACTTCAAATAATAATCAATTTTCTTCTCAGCTTTCAAGTTCTTATGGAAACACTTTGACGCT
Source organism: Magnusiomyces paraingens (assembly GCF_902498895.1). Classification (NCBI taxonomy): domain Eukaryota; kingdom Fungi; phylum Ascomycota; class Dipodascomycetes; order Dipodascales; family Dipodascaceae; genus Magnusiomyces; species Magnusiomyces paraingens. The sequence goes on from NW_022474068.1 coordinate 4,043,511, forward strand.
GCCGCTTGAGTCTGCGCAGCCCGTAGCTGGAGATGCTGGCTATTCGTATGCTTCTGGCTTGTTGTCATGGCAACACCACAATGAAAACGCGCTGGCGTCTCACCAAAATAATAATAGCCACCACTCGCAAGAGCAACAACAAGACCAGCACCATCAGCGTAAGTCTTATGTAATGAGATCCCGTGCAGACCCTAACCCGATAACCGTTTTTTCTTTAGAAACGCCGCACCACCACCAGCTATCTCCCGCCACTACTGCCTCCGCCACAACGACCCCCACTACAAATGTCAATCTCGCAACGGCCGCTGCAGCCGCAGCTGCAAATGCTCTAGCCCTGGGCTACGCGTCCCGCGTCACACAATCTCTCAACAACCACCCGTTGATTTCTTCTTCTGCATCGTCACAAGCACCGGCTTCGGAGTCCGGGCTTACTGCTACGCAACTTCGTCAGCAACAGATTGACCTTGAAAACAGAGCGTTACTGGGATCCCTAATGGGTTCATCAACATTTTCTCATTCAGATGAAATCCCTCCATCAATTGACTCTACATCATCCCAGTCTACAGCTGAATCTACTCTAGCTAGCTCAAACCAGTTCTCGATTATGCCTAACTCAAACTACTTTAATATCTCTTTGGCTAATCAATATCCCGATCTTCAGTCTCAACAAAAGCAGCAGCAGCAGCAAAATCAAAATCAAAATCAAAATCAACAGCTGCAAAAACAACAGTCATCTATAAGTCATGCTTTTGATTTGTATCAACAACAGATGTATGATTCCACAATAAATCTCATGGAAAATAGTCCGTCAATGCCAATAATAATAAGCGATGATATGGATCCATCAATTGACACGGAAAATGGTTCTACTTTTTCTCCCCAGTCATTAGAACAGGCACTTAAACTTCAACCGATAGCTAAAAAACGAACCCTCCCTGAACCTGAGAGAGACCCATACCCTTCCAAAAAGCTCAAGTCCATGTCTACAGATCTTTCGGAATCGTCGCGTGTAATTTTTGAGTCCAAGCCTTTGGCCGATCAAATCAAACTTCGATTTCAAGCAGTGTTTATGACTTACATTAAAATGGGTTCAGTAGCTGAACTTGTTGATCGGTTTTCTAAGCTTCTACTAGAAATCGACACGTCAGGTGACCAGATTCCAGACCCAGACCCATTTTCGATTGCATTTGAGGTTGCGCTAGAAAACAACCTTGAATTGTTTTGGACCGGTATGCGGTCTCAAAGCCTTGTTATTACACGGTGTCGTGTTTGGATTGCTAAGCTGTTCAAAGCACGCCACTGGGACCAAGCTACAACAATTCTAAACGCATTATTGAAAATGTCATTGACACAGTCTCATTTGGAGACGTTTAAACTTTCTAGATTACTACTGATCATTTGCAAGAAAAACGAGAATCCAGCAGCTCGGAAGGCTGCAGAAATGTTATTACAACGTGCTGAGCAACTAACTGAGCTCAATTCAAGACCTTCCCAAAATGGTATTTCTGGAAGTCCACTAGCTTCTGCTTCAGATATACTTAAAGCTGCTTCATCTCGTAGTAAAAGATTATCTCCTTCACCAGGTCCCACTGCAACCAAAGTTAATTCCACCAAGCCGCTTCAACCAATTGAACCCATAACCAGTAGCTCTCGCAAACGAGCCAAAGCTGAATCTACAGTCACTAGCAACACAGTCCCAGCAGCTCCAAGTACTACATCTACAGCTACATCTGCATCTAGAAAAAGACTTCCTACTAAAGAGATTAATAAGAAAGCTCCTTTAAATTCTGCAATGACGCTCAAGACAAAATCCTCGACAAGTACTGCAGCGTCTTCTCCCACATCTTCGTCTCGCACTTTTACAATCCCAAGACGATCACAAACAACTGCCGAATCAAAACCTGCTACAACTGTTACTGCAACATCTTCAGCTTCAGCTTCATCGTTATCATCTTCATCTGCACCCGCTCCAACCAGTCTAGCATCTTCCTTTTTTAAAGCACTTAAGCCCCATAAGGCATCAGCACCCCTTTCTTCTAAGCCAGCTCCTACCTCAACATTTTCTTTGCAAAATCACTTGAAAATTATTCGGGGGGCGGCCAAAAAACCTGATGTTAAAGAAGAGGAAAAAGAGGATCGTAATAGTTCTAGCAATAGCAATAGCAATAACTCGAGTAGTAATGGCACCAGTAGTACCACGTTGCGCAAAAAGCGAAAGCGTGTTCACTGGAAAGAAGATGATAATTTGGTTCAGGTCAAGGAATTTTATCTTGATCCCGAAGAGGCTGCTGCTAAGCGGTCTGCACTTGGCATGAAGCCTTTAGATTTTAATGAAGCCAAGAATGCATTTGCAATGTTCCGTGAGACTCCTGAAAATGTGGAAATGATAGAATGGTATACGCCAGTTCCTTTTGAGGATTACCCCGGATGTGAAGATGTTTCAATCCCGCGTGGTGGCAGACGACCAGTTGAAAGCTATGAAGCTGAAATTCAGCGACGTGCCGAAGAAGAAAGGCTAATTGCTATTTATCTTAATGATTCTCAAATTCCAGAAACCCCCAACGAGTCTCTAGTGGACCGAACCCAGCCCAGCGATGATACTTCAGAAACTAAAATCATTCCCCTTGCTGATGAACTTGCAAGCCACCCACTTCTCAATGGCGGCAGCCCTGTAAATGATGACGACGATGATTACGACCCTAGTGCGTTCTCATTACGGCAAGCATCATCAACACCTAATCCAGACATGGATGCAATTAAATCTCTTTTGGATGGGCTTAAAAAGACGGTGGGCACAAGTAATGGTGGTGGTGGTAACAAAAACGTGGGCAATAATAACACCTGGTCTGGTAACCAGGCTCCCCCTATCCCAGCAGAAGCTCTTTTAACACATTTAACACCTTTCTTAAACAATGGCCCCAAAAATTCGACAGATAATGGAACCCCGTCACCCGAAAAAAAGCAGTCGCGGTGGGTCAATAATAACTCGACGCTGACGCAAAAGCACCTAGAACTTCGGTCTAAAGATGTGCGACCCTTCGTTCGCAGCGACCAAACGACAATGGACAAATGGAAATTCCCTTGTCATTTCTTTAAAGACCACTGTGACAACGGTGATCAATGCACATATTTGCATTTACCTAATTGAAATTGTTATATATAGTTGTTTTAATATTTAATCATTAAGGCATGAAAATGTCTACCACAATTGTTTAAAGAATTAACTGACAAAAATAAAATCAAAGTGCTCGCGTGACAGTTGGGCGACGTTTTCACGTGAAACCGTGTCAGTGTTTATGTAAGCATTCTGTAGTTGTGTTTTTATTTTCGGGCGGCTTCTTTTGGGAGACCGCCATTCCATGTTTTGTATTTTGCCCAAACCACCACCTGAAAGTAAAGGACCCACTCACCACAACACGCTTCAAGGCTTTTTCTCCCTTCCGAGTCTTAATACTATCTTTGCTAATTACCATTTTCGGCTTCGAACTCTGTTTTCAAAACCTCCTGGATTAAAACCGGAGCCAGCATACTACTAAAAGAACTGCGTTCTAAATAATATATTTACCGCAACCTTCCTTTTTTTTTTGTCATGAATGGGAACGACGACGAAGATATTCCCTACGACCCTAGAAAGTATCCACTCCGGCTGTTAGGGGCTCAGCTGGCAGTCGCCACTGCAATCGGTGCCTCTGCATTTTTATCTTTCTGTATTTTAAGACTTAAATGGCCAAATCTTTTTGATGCCCGTCGTGCACGAAGAAGTGAGTATTTTAGACATTTAATTTTATCAGCTTTCTAACCAGTTTGTCTGTTTATTTAAGAGGAACTTCCTGAACTCCCAAAAAAGTTCTTTGGCTGGGTAGTTAGTTTATACAATATAACGGAGGAGCAAATCCTTGAGCACGCTGGTTTAGATGCGTTTGTCGTAAGTTTTAAGTTTCTTTTTTAACTTTTTTTTTGTCTTCTCTCTGACCAAAACATTTTTATTAGTATCTGGGATTTTTTAAAGTCTCTGCACAACTCTTTACATTGCTCACAGTTTTTGCTGTGACAATTATCAGTCCTATTAGACTACATTACACTGGCAACTATGACCAAGGTGAGGACGGTGATAATCCCTCTAAAACTTCAATTTTCACCGGCACTAAAGATGGCAGTGGCGGTGGTGGAGGTGATAATGATGATGACCCCTCTAATACCTACAAGAAATACCTGTGGACTTATGTAGTTTTCACTTATATTTTCACGTTTTTAACTGCATATTTCATGATGCGCCAGACCATTAAAGTTGTGCGAGTACGTCAGCGATACCTAGGCCAACAAAACTCCATTACTGACAGAACAATTCGGTTATCCGGCATTCCACCGGAGCTTCGCACGGAATCTGCTTTGAAAGACCATATTGAGTCACTTGGTATTGGTAATGTACGTTCATTGCATTTGTGCCGTCATTGGGATCAACTGGATAAGATGTTTGAAAAACGCAAATACATTATAACAAAGCTTGAACATGCTTGGTCTAAATATCTTGGTCCAACATGGAAAGAAAGTAATGCAATTAACAAAAACATGGTTCTTCCATTTTCTGAAGAAAATGGCGTTTCCTCGCGTTCAATTCCCTTGCGTAATGACTCTGTGTCTCAGTCATACCGTGACAATGACCATAGCCCTCAAACAGATGACGAGCTGGAACATTTGGTGACTAGCAATGCTACTTTACAACTCGGTACAGCTACAGGCTCTTATCGCCGACCCAAAGAAAAGCTTGGGTGGATGGGACTTTATGGTGAAGAAATCGACATTATTGACTACTACACCAATGAGTTGGAAATGCTTGACGCTCAAATCGAAGCAGCAAGACAACGCTACTATACCCCTACTGACACTGCATTTTTGACCATGGACTCTGTTGCCAGCGCACAAATGGCTGCACAGGCTGTTCTTGACCCAAGACCCAATCGACTTCTTGCAAAGCCTGCTCCAGCCCCGCATGATATTATCTGGAAGAACTTGTACATGCCACGCAATGAACGCTTTGTGCGCACATATACGATTACCATTATCATTGCTATTTTAACGGTTGCCCTGATTTTCCCTATTTCATATTTGGCCACGTTTTTGGAACTTAAGACTATCAAGCGTCTGCAACCAGCTCTTGGGAAACTCATTGAACGCTCTGAATGGCTGACAACTTTTGTCACTGGTATCTTGCCTCCTCTTATCTTTACATTGTTCAACTTTTTGCTTCCTTACCTGTACTGGTACCTGGCTGGGCTCCAAGGTTTTGTATCTTATGGTGAGGTTGAGTTGTCTGTTATTTCTAAAAACTTTTTCTATGTATTCTTCAATATGTTCCTCGTCTTTACAGTTGCTGGTAACTACTGGACATTTCTCAAGGATACAACGCAATTGGCTTATAAGCTAGCTGAGTCACTTATGAAGTTTTCACTTTTCTACATTGATCTTGTTATTCTACAAGGTATTGCCATGTTTCCACTACGCTTGCTTCAGTTAGGTAGCATCTTCCAGCTTCCGTTTGTTTTATGGCGGTGCCAATCCCCCCGAGAGTACCGCAACCGCTACCGACCTCCTATTTTCAACTACGGCATTAATCTTCCACAGCCCATTCTTATCTTTATCATTGTCATTCTTTATTCCGTCATTTCCACAAAAATCGTCTTTTTCGGTACCATTTATTTTCTGTTTGGTTATATGACATACAAGTACCAGCTTATGTTTACAATGGTTCATCCGCAGCACTCCACAGGTCAGTCATGGGTTTTAATTTTCCGCAGAGTGTGCCTTGGAGTTGTCATTTTTCACTTGACAATGACTGGCATTTTAGCCTTGCAAAAGGCTTACTTTTTATCTACAAGTTTGGCACCACTACCACTGGCCACCTTTTTCTTTTGGTACAATTTTGAAGAATATTATGTGCCACTATCTAACTTTATTGCTCTAACTGCAATTGAAACATATGGTAGTGGCGGTGGAACCAGCAACTCTAGCATTTCAGACCAAGAAAATGGGACCGCGGAGCGCCAGGAATCCGAATCTGAGGTAGAACCACTATCGCCACATCCAACGCCATCATCCACACTCTCACTCCCGCCTCCCTCTGGAACATCTACTCCTCTTCGAAATAAAATTCGCGGTCTACAACGCAACGTTACACGGCGATTGGTGGATACACAAATTCCCAATTTCCAAGTACGGCCGTTTTCAGTGTCCAAGACTCTGGACGAAGAGCGGGAGCGAAACCAAAAATATGTGAACCCGCATTTGGTACGGCCACTGGATGGCCCATGGATTGGCATTGAGGGAAGTGATGATGTGATTATAGCTAACAGTGAGGGCACAGTGAAGCGCAAGGTTCAGCTGGAAGAATGGGAATAAAGTTAGGTTTGTTTTTTGTGATTTTGTTGTTTTTTTTTAAAAATAGTTTGTAAATTTAGAAGTAAAAAAAATTAATTAATTAATATATATTAGTAGTCTACATTTTATATACATGTTTGTACTTTTTTTTTTACAATACGTATTGCCAAAATATTTTGAGAAGAGGAAGCACGACGTGGTCGCACAAAATGTTGCGGACTGCAGCCGCCGCGGCGGTCATAAGACCTGCGCGCAAGTACCCGCATTGAAGAATAATGGTAAGGGCTTCTATAGTATTGAACGAGACTGCCCAGCCGAGCACAGTTGCAGCAAATGGGACATCGTAGGACCAGATTACCATGAGGATCGGGAAAAGTTTTGAAGAAGATGAGATAAGAAGAGCAGTTGAGAGGGCAGCCTTTGCCGCAGCCACTGTTTTTTCAGAATTATCTTCTTCTTCTAATACCTGACCATCAGTCTCAGTCTCAGTTTCAGCCTCAGTTTCAGTCTCAATGTTTGACTTTGGATTTGGCTTTAGCTTTGGCTTTGGCTTTGGCTTTGGCTGATGCAGACCAATTCGTGCGGCGCCGCGCCAGCGCAGCACATGGATGGCCAGAGCGCGTAGCACGCAATGTGTGGCCAGACTTTCAGCCAAACACAGTACGAGAAACGATGAGTATTGGGCCAGCACGGGCAGTGCAAGCACTGGGACATACCGTGCATCCTCAGCTCGGCGTTGCTCGGCGCGTGCCCAAGTCAAGTATACATCAAACAGAGTCACTAGCAGCCATAGGCGCTGAGCTTGGACATGGAGGCCGGAAATAAGTGGCACTCTGAGGGGCCACAAGAACGACGACGACCGGCGGCGCGTGGTGTGGAGAGAGTGGGTCGGAGATGCAGGTTCGTGGAGATGGGAGGTCGGTGTATTGGGTGATTCCGGCAGCGACGTGGATTGTTGTTGTTGTTGTTGTTGTTGTTGTTGTTGATGTGGTAGATGTTGTTGGTTTGATTGGTGATGTTGGTGGGTTTGTATGGCAGTAGAGGAAGGCGTTGATGTACTAGAAACCGGCGCAGACCCCCAGACCTGTTTTTCGCGTGTGAAGACGTTAAACACAAGGTGTCGGTAGGCTTGAGGTTTAAGCAGAATCACGTCCACAAAAACTAGCACAGAGTCGTACTCAATATATTTGTCGGCAAATTTGTTGCACCGCGGACAAGCGGTCAGCCGGATGTTAGACACATTAGATCTAGAGTATCGCGTATACAGCGACCGCACGGGCTCCATGCACTCAATGCAAATCATAGGGAGTTGTGTTCGACGGGGAAAAAAAAAAAATTCCTTCTAGTCGAAGATGCTTCAATGGTGGACCAAAAATGGAGACAGGTGGGGACATTTTTTTTTTTAAGGACGGCTGGCTTTATCTCGTTACTGAAATTAAGTTACCACGTTTGTTACTTTTACGTTACTCGAAGTAAATTAAGTTTTTAATTATTTTTCTTTCATCTTTTTTTTTACTTTACATACAAAAGCTCCTATTTTTCATCCTTTTTTTTTCACTTCAACTATTTCCATTTTCCTTTTCCTTTTTCTTCTTCTTCTCCATCTCCTTTTCCTTCTTCTTCTCTTTCTCTTTCTCTTTCTCTCCTAAATTTCTTCTTTACGCCTTATTGGCAACAGCTGCAGGCTCACTTTTGGTGGGGGCAGAGCTAGGGCTGGTTGCAGTCGAAGACGCGGACGCAGATTCAGACGCTGACTGGGTTGACGCAGAAGCAGCAGGAGATGATGAGGTTGTCGAAGATCCCACGCTACCGCTCGGCGCCGAGCGGCCGCTTCCACGTGTGGAGTGTCGCGGTTCGCCTCTTTCACTGCGGCCACGGTGTAATCCGCCTCTACCGCGTGACGAGGATGATGATAACGACAATGAAGGACCCCAGCTGCTATTACTACTACTGTTACCAGCAGTCGAACTGCTAGTACTAGGGCCACTACGATGACTGCCGCGTCCGTTGGTGATACCTAAAGACGATGAAGTGGAAGAAAGAGGTGCTGATCTGCCCTCGCTTCGAGATCCTCCGGAAGTGCTGCTGCCGCCACCACTTTTAATAATGGATGCCTTGCCTGCCTTTTCCCTGTTGATACGTTCCAGTGAGCGAATGGCTTGCTCTTCGGTAGAAAAGTAAACAAGCGCAAACATCTTGTCGCGGTTCATGTAGTTGTCTTTAAGAACAATGGCGCGAATGTTCTTTTGGTCATCTGGATGGAAGTAGTTTTGAACCTCTTCGCGGCCGGGGAGACCGTTGGGGACCCAAACACCGGGGAGCTCTACAATTTCGCCATTGGGGAGGGTGGTTTCGGCAACAGCAGGTACAGTTTGGACGGGTCTTTTTGATTCCAGCTTTGAAGATGGAGATGTGGATGTGGCTGATGAGTTGTTTTTCAAGATAGACTTTGCAGGGTACCGCGAAGATTTATCCAGAGAAGTATTGAGAGTTGCAGCTGTGGTTGTGGGTGTAGTTATCTGTTGTGCTGCTTGAGTGGCTGCTGTAGCTTGTTGATTATTGCTGTTTGAGTTTGGTACTGACACAATAGCAGTGGTAGCGGTTATTCCGGCAGTTTGAGCACGGGGGAATCTATACTGGAAATTAAAGCCTTCGGAGTAGGATTCGCTAGAGACGCGTCCACCAGCAACATTAAGAACAAGGGCACCATATTCTGCGTCGCAGAGATTGAAATGCCACATGTTTCTGAAAGCCACCTCAATGTAGTCTAATGGTTGATGGTGAGAAAGGTTTGCTGTGGATGGGTTGGCTGAAGGGTTAGTGGTGGTAGATTTAGAATCTGCTGGAGAAACAGGCATTGCTTCAAAAGTTTCGTAGGCCAACATGAGCTGTTGCTTCTGTGCTTCGTCAACAAGACTGAAAAGTGGAGTCTTGACAGCGTTCCAGAGCTCCATAAATTGAGCGCGGGAGGAAGCCAAGAGACCCTTAAAGTGGTCGATGGATGGAAGCGCGGAAGTTTCATTGAAAGAAGATCCATAAAGGAAATGGAGCCCTGAAGAGATTGTAAAGTCTGAACGAAGAGAAAGAGCGAGCTGAGCCAAAAGACCTTCACGAGATGGAGATGGATGGGACACAAAGATGCGTACTTCTGTGGGATCAAAGGATCTTTTGACTGTTGAAATGAGCTGGCCCATTTGCAGAACTGTGGTCCACATGACACCAGGAGAACCGGCGATGGAGAGTGTACCGTCACCATGGTCAAACAGACGGTGATTGACAAAAGACCCTCCGAGACCAAAGAGTCGAAGAGTCAAGCCAGAAGGAGTTTGTATGGCATGGGTGGTGGCCTCATCTATAATGTAAAGGTTGGGGACTTTGTAAGTGCCTTCCTTGAACTTTTCCAGAACAGTAAGATCTTCTGCGGCGCCATAGATGGTATAAACGGGGACGTTAAGACGCTGGGCACCAGAGAGGAAGCTGGGGAGTTCTGAAAGGGAATCTGGGGCGATGGTCTTTTTGATTTCCTCTGGATCCTGGGGGAGAGTCTTGGTATCTAAGAGAGGAGAAAAGACACAGAGTTGTTTTATAATTCTATGAAATGTTAGTTTTAAAAAAAAAAAGAAAAAAAAATTATTGATCATAAATCAAGAAAGACATACTTTAAAGATATTCTGCTGATGGAATTTGAATCAAAGAACCCAAAGTTCCCTGAATGGATGATGCAGGAAGCATTGTACTTCTTTGCCATGGCATTAAGCTTTGAGAGCTTACCACGGATTTCAGCCACGCAGAGAATGCGTTTGCCATGCGCACTAAAGATCTTGACTTCGACCGGGGCTATGGGCTGTTGCAAATGAGCCTGAGATGTTTGCTGAGGAGCAGCACCAGCACCAGTAGCCGAGTGTCTTTGGGCTACATTTTCAAAAGTGGGATTAGTACCTACACCTGCAACTCCTGCGGCCGAAGCAGTTGGGTGGTGTGCCCCTGAACCCGCAGGAGTGGTGGTGCCAGTGTTTTGCGCGCGTACTGGGGGTTGAGAAGAGGCCACGGAGGAGTAGGTCTTGTAGGATGTTGATGGCCCACCATTACCGCTTCCACCGGCAACTGAAAAGTGCGGTGGTCCGAGGGACTTAGCGGAACCCGAGGATCCAAGCGGTAGTTGTGAAGCACCAGAAGAGGGTCCGAGAGGCACTGAACTGGAAAAGCTGTTGCTGTGGTTGTGGTTGTGATTGTGGTTGTTGTGATTGTTGTTCATGGTGCTGTTGGCTGTTGTCAGGGTGGTGCCGGTGGTGGTGGCTGCGGTGACTGGAGCACGGGAAGAAGAGCTGGAACCAGAAGGAGGGGCGGCCGCGGGGCTAGAGGAAGATGCCGGGACGATTTGTACAGATGCGGCAGAGGCTGAAGAGGCTGAAATATCTGCGGGCTTTCGCTTTACGGGCGCGACTGACGAAGATGCAGGAGATCGGGCTGCCATTGTCGATGATGAGAAGCACTTAAGTGTATTGTGGGTGTGTAGATGTGGGTGTGTAGATGTGGGTATGTTAGGTGTGTGGGAGAGAGTGAGAGAGGGTTAGGTGGTGCTTGTGGAATGTTTGGTGATGTGACAAGAAAAAAAAAAAAAAAAGTTAAAAAAAAAGTAAAGTTTTTGGTGGTAGTGCTGAAAAAAATTTTTTTTTTTAACAAAACAAATAATAAACGTATGGCAGACAAAAACAAATTTATATATATATATATATATAAAAAGTTAACACAAAACGCAGTTAGTTTGAATATGAAAAAAAAAAAAACCTGAATAATTGCTACATCTAAAGTTTCAATTATACACAATGAAATTAAAAAATATATATATATAGATATATAAAACTATTTACAAAAAAAAAAGTGGCAAACGCGTGTTCTATGAAGATGTGACACGACGCGTTTTGTTGTTGTTGTTGTTGTTGTTGACAAAAAAAAAAAAGCTTCGCGTTAAAAAAAAATTAACATTTTGCCACATCACGCGTCACGCCCTAACCCATGTAATTGTAACAAATCACATGATTTAAGTGTGCTTACATAAGAAGCGTTCCGTCAATGCTCTCTGAAATCCACCGGGCCAGCTCGTCATTCGGAACATACCCGGCAACTTCCTTACCCACATACTTAACACCGGCACTCTTATCACCGGCAGCCCGTTTTTCTTCCTCCAACTCAATCATGCGCCGCAAAAACTGAAACTCCTCCTCAGCAATCGAACATTCCTCAGGCTCCACCTTAAAGTCTAACAGCCTACCACGATTGACACTAAACGTAATGGCCAAATCATTGTTGCCAGATAAAGACGCTGGGGGTAAAACTACACTTAAAGGCCACCCGCCTGGGAACTCTAACCGGTGAGTAAACTCAGGTGTTTGGCCAAACTGCCATTCCCAGCCCATGGACTCGCGTGCTGCGTCGTAAATTTCCCTTGGTAAGTGTTCAGGCCGCACAAGCATAACAGGTAAAGGATCACCGTTCAAAACCACAGATTCAGGTACTGGCAAAGACTCCCTTCCAAGCTCTTCGTAATCATCAATTCCAACAGTCAAGGGGTTCACAAACTCATCCTTAGTAGTAACATTGTCAATGGAAACTGTCGTAGATGACGGTGATGGTTCTAATAAACTCACATCACAGTATTTGGCTGCAAACGCATCAATCACCGTAGATATAAACACATCCTTGTCCATGCCTAAGTTGGCCACAGGTGACTTTACACTCTCAACGCCACGACCCACAACCTTGCCCAGACGGGCCTCGTCTCGGTGCAGCAAAGCTTTAAGGATATCTAAGCGTGCATTCAGTAACATAGTTCCGTGATGGTATGCCCTATTGCGTTCAATTTTGTATGCAGACCCAGAAATCTTTGGTGGTTGAGTATCTTGGGGAAAAGACGGATCTTCCGTAATATCTTGGATGATATCATAACGTGTGTTAACAGCAAGTTTAATTTGTGGGCCGGGGACTGGCACTGCAAGGCCTTCGGTTGGGATATCACTTCCTAAACCACCAGCACCATCAAACGGCGTTGCAATTCCATCCATGGGTATATCCATTTGGCTGTTTCCCCCCAGCAACTCATCTGCATCATCTTCCAAAATATCTTGCTGACCTTGAATCCGTTTTTGTACCTCGGGAGGAAGTTTGTTAACTGCCTTCACAATCATTTGAGCATGCTTGTCACGGGTGAATTCCTCGCGGGGTGTCATGACTGAAAAATTGACGTTCCCTGAATCGTGTACTACGGCACCACCTCCAGATCTACGCCGTAACAGTGGCACACCTAGTGACTTTACTAACGGTAAATTACACTCGCGCCATGGATTTTGGTTGCGACCTATAACTATGCAGGCCTTGTTGACATAGAGCAGCAACCGGTTATGTGTTTTGGGAGTATCGAGGTCGTAAGTTCCATCAATGTCAAAACCAATAATATCGTCAACTGAAGGAGAAGAAGAAGTAGAAGGAAAAGACGACGGTGATGATGATAATGGTGAAGATTTGGAATCAACCACGGGCATATGCTTGAAAATATAAGACTCCAGTGCTAAATTAAGATATGGATCCTCAAAGCCAGACACAAATGCTCGGGGACCTGAAGCACGTACAAAGCGCTCGAAATCTTCAGTAGAGCTCGGTTGTATGAGCACCGTGAGGGGTTTGTTTGTAGTCTCAAGTTGAAATGCAGTTGAAGATGTATGAAAGGATGCTCTAGCCACAAAGAGGCTTTGTGAGTTCCTTAGCAGTCTCGCTAAGCAAATCATGGTTTTTGAGTTTTTTTTTTTTTTTTAGTATGTCAAAGCAGATTTTGATCGATTTAGACTGGGTTTTCCCTAAGACTGAAGAGATATACAATAAGCCCCTCAAAAAAAAAAAAAAAAAAAAAAAAAAAAAAAAAAAATATTGTGTTGATAAAGGGTTAGGGTTTTTCATTTGAAGAAAAAAAAATTTCAAGCTCTGTATTGTCCATCATCATTACATCCAATCTCCAAGAACCAATTGAGAAATAAAGACCATGGCAGATTCAACATCCTCTCGCGACTTGGAGCTCGACATTCTCTCAAAGAGCCATGGTACTGATTCTGAAGCACAAGAGTCCATGGCCCGTCTTTTGGCAGACCGTTATGCTCTGTCTGGATCCCAGAAACCGTTTCTTATGCTCTCTGCGACTGAGCGTCGAGAAGATGAGCAAGCCGCGGCAGCCACAAAGCGCCAGGAACTCGCGTCACAATCGCGGCAAAAATCAGAGCATGCAGCCAAAACGATTCGTCCAGCAGGCGGGCCAGGAGGACACCCGTCGGGGACTGGTAAACGTGTGCGTAGCGTGCGACCATCGCGGCTGGCACATGCACGTACAGGATTGCGAGAGTACATTGGAAACGCACAAAGGGCTCAAAAGCGCGCGGAAAACGAGCTTCACCGGGTGATGCGCGGGCAAGCAGTGGGAGGAGGAGAAGAGTCAGTTGTTGTTGTTGTTAAAGCTCAAGCGATTGCACGGAAACACGGGGTACCCTGTGCGTCGCAGTTTAGTGGGCTTGCAGAGTTGTGGCAGGGCTATGCTCGGGAGTTACTTTTTGGTTCTCAGAATGGGAGCAACAGTGGTGCCACACAAAGACACGTGGAGAAATCGACACCAGGAGTGGAATTGGTGCAAATGCTTGGATATGCTGGCAAATTGGCAGCTGCAGATATGCATGGAGCCCGTGTGCGTGTTGTTTCTGCTCATAACCCGAGTCTGGTAGGTATTACTGGGATTATTATATGGGAAGCAAAGACGAATTTTGTGTTAGCTGTTGCTCCGCGGGGGGGTTTAAACAGTTGTATTAATTTGAAGACGGCTGTAGCTGGAGAGAAAAGAAAAAAGCAGGATGGAAATGGAAATGGAAATGGAAATGGAAATGAAAATGAAAATAATAATGAAAATGAAAATGAAAATGAAAATGAAAACGAAAATGATACCATTGTGAGTGCTGAGAACCCTGGTAGAGCCGCAAAAGGTGGATTAGCGGTGGCCCTGCGGTACTCGCTTAAGGACCGTATTGGTGGTTTGCGGATTGTGGAGAAACGGGGGACCATTTTTTCAGTACAAGTTGACTATGTGGAGGAACAGAATGGTACAACTAATAGTGACGCTTTGTCGTCGTCGTCGTCTTCGACGTCGTCATCTAAGTCATCGTCACTAGAATTTGAAATCGTGGGGTCCAGGTTTGTATACCGAACAGCAGAGCGTGCTGGCAGGAAGTTCAAACCGCGAGCCGTTGACGATCTTATGTGAGTGAATGTGACCATTAATGATGGTTATCCATTTATGGCTATCCATTTATAGCTATCCATTTATGGCTACCCATTTATGATTATGGCTATGGTTATGGCTATGGTTATGGCTATGGCTATGGCTATAGTTGGTGTGGTTTAGTTTAATTTAATTTAGTTTGGTTTGGTTTGGTTGCTTCAGTGTAAGAGGGAAATGATATGCGGGCTCGCTGTGTATTACATAAGCATGGGTTTGAGAGATTGAAACGCAGAAACTTTCCAATTAAAGTGGTGTGCGGCGTTGCTTATCAGTCAGACAAAAAATAAATAAATAAATAAATAAACAGTGCAAGATAAGCACAAAAAAAAAATAATATAAAATTTATCAAAAAATTAAAAACGCGGTGGCATTTGCCGGCCGCACCACCGACCGAGGAAGAACGAAGAAATGAGAGGCCATCGCAGTTAGAACTTTTACAATCGCGGTTAAAAATAAAAATAAAAAAGACAACAAACAAAAAAAAAGGTAAACATTTGGACTTATCAATCTTTGTTTCATAGTTTATGACCTTATTTTTATAAAAAAAAAAAAACTCTATTACACCGTTTTGAAGGCGGTGCATGTTTATAATATATATATGATAACCATAATTATGATAATGTTATAGTAATGATAATGATAATGATAATGATAGTAGTAGTAATAGTAATATGATAAGATTAATGAAATTATTAATAGTGATGAAACAACATTCATATGATTCTAAAGTGTCAAGATTCAGCCACTAGAATTTCATGACTCACACCTCATCATCATCACCATCGTCTCTGTTAGACTCATACTGTTGGTGATCATGAGCAATTACGCGCTTCAATCCAACGCGTTCATTCTTGTGAATAAGTGTCTTCCAGTGTTTGGACATGTAAGGGCCTTTACGCATTGGCTTAACAACATCTTCTCCCTTAAGGCTTTGTTTTTTTAACGACTCTTGCTTCAATGCCCCTACCACTGCTTCAGAGACTGTTGGTTTGGTTTCTCTAGTTTCTACCACTACTGTAGGGGTTATTGATTCTAAAAGTACCGAAGAATCATCAAGATGCTGAGAATCGAATAATTGCTGCTGCTGCTGTTGCTGCTGGTCATCTGAAAGATAGTCATCACTTACAGCTCCATAAACTGCATCCAGCGACATGGCAATGGCTGGTTTAGGAGCTGCAAAGTGAGTAGGGTCTCTTACATGCGACATGTTTGCCATTTCAGCATATGACAACGTGCGCACTTGAACATCAACAAACCCAGTACTGTCTTCGGCAACAACAACCACCTTTTGGTTGGGTCGCACGGTTGCCAAGTCCTGGGGTTCTGAACATGAAGCAGACTTTTTAGAACCGAAAAGAGAACTCCATACTGACCTTGGAGTTTGGGTGGTAGATTCGGCAATAGGATTTTGAGCCAAGTTCACGACGGGGTGTTGTTGTTGTTTTAGTTGATCATCAGACTTGGGAGTATTTGTAGAGAAAAGGAAAGGCATTTGTAAATGTTTTTTTTTTCTTTATTTATTATTGTTTATATTTATGTCTAAAAAGTGTTGGATTATTTGTGTATGTGGTGTATGTGTTTGATAAAGATTGATAGGAAAGCTGTTGAAAAAGGATTGTTAATGTATAGTTGTTATTAGTATTATTATAATTAAGGGGAATGGAAAAAGAAAGTGATGTTTTGAGATTATTTGATTGTTTGTATTAAGAGATTTTGTATATATATATGAATAAAAGAATGTGTAAAATAAAAAATAAAAAAAAAAAGGAAAGAAAAGGAAATTAAAAAAAAAAAAAAAAAAGATGGAATGTGGGTTGTTTTATAACTTTTTTTTTTCTTCTTCTTCTTCTTCTTCTTCTTCTTCTTCTTCTTCTTAATAAAATCTCCCCTCCTATATATATTTCTTTACTCCCCCCCCCCTCTCATTCATTCCCACCCTGTCTAATAATAATAATAACGGCCGTCATGGTAGTATTTTTTATTTTTTTGTTATTTATTAGTATATATTAATTATATATTAATTAGTACCACCACAACCACTACCACCACCACCACCACCATCACCACAAGGGTTTTGTGTGGTGACAGTCAAAACGTCATTGATAAGATAAATAACATGCGGGGGGGTTCGGAAGGAGGCAGAAGAAAAAAAAAAAAAAAAAAAAAAGAAAAGCAAGCAAAATAAACGCGTATATTACTAAGCTAATAGTTAAAATGTTATGTAAAAACGGCTGAGATTTTTATTTATTTTTTTTTTTTTTTTTTTTGAAAGCAATTATGAATCACGTGTGTCTAAATACGGCTGAAGAATTTAGCTCATCATCATGATCGTCTTCTTCTTCTTCTGCACATGTGATTACCAATTGTAACTACCATGGCAAATATATTAAAATTAAAATTAAAATTAAAATAAATAAAATAAATAAAATAAAAAAGCCCTTGTAAAGGCAGTGCAAAGCCTCGGCCAGCCAACCACATAGACTCGTGCAAGAAACAATAACGAAAGTCATCAACAATATCAGTTTATATTTATATATTTATATATATATAAGTTTCATAAAGAATGATTTTCTTTTCTTTTTTTTTTTTTTATTTTACTAAAAATATAAAGAAAAAAAATAAATAATAAAAGAAAATTAATTAGTTGAAACAAATATATAATAATGACTCAGAACATTATGGACCAATTTTAATAATTTTAATAACAATTCCATGTTTCCATGGCCCATCATTTTTATTGTAATGTAGTTCTTCTACCTCTGGAAAAAAAAAAAAAAAAGCCTCGTTTTATTGCTAAAATGATCCTTTTGACTAGTTCCTAGTCACCTTGATGGATGGTATTCATTCAATACAACCTTAATCTTCCTTTCTTCTTCTTCTTCTTCTTCTTCTTCTTCTTCTTCTTCTTTTTCATTCAAGCGACCTTGGAGAGCAATTTAAAGTAACCTGTGCGGCTCAATTGCTAATTGCTAATTGCTAATTCTTTTTTTTTTTTTTTTTTTTTTTTTTTTTGCTACATCGTTTGCTAAATTATCTCAACCTGTTTTTTTTTTTTTTTCTTTTCTATCGTGTATTTAAAAAAAATACATTAACCATTCAACTCATAAAAACACATGTTCACGTTATACAAAAAAAAAATTACATATAATTTTTCAAATTCTTTCTTATTTTTTTTTTCTTTTTTTGCTCATTCAAAATAATTCATTCTTGACACAATACTTCATACTCGTCCTCCAATTTTATTTTTTTGTTATTTTGTTATTTTGTTATTTTGTTATTTTGTTATTTTGTTATTTTGTTATTTTTTTTTTTTTTGTTTTCATTTTTGCCCTTCAGTCTCTCGAGCCTTATCATCCGCCTCAATAATGTCCTTGCTGCGAATCGCAGCACTCACAATTGCCTGGAATGATGACAACCCAGCAGAACTCGACGTTGTGGATGACCCAGACCCTGTGCTAGTCACAGTTGACGACAACGTGATTTTTGGACCCAAGCTCACCCCTCCAAGACCTGCAGATACACTGGCCACAGAAGCTTCTGATGACCTGCTACTAGATTTCGACAAAGACGAGCTACCATGACCCTCAACGCTATCATCCTCATCATCACTGTCTACTGAATCAACAACTGCAGCAAGCTTGTTGCGCAAGCGAATGGCCTCGATACCCTTGCGCAGCTTCTGGCGCGCATTGAACCCAGGACGAATGTTGGGCAGCAAATCGTGGGTAGCATTGGAAACAGCTGAATCGGAAATCCAAGGGTGGAGACGTAGTTCTTGGATGGTTGGTCTCTTGGACGGATTTGTGTTAAGCATTTTAGAAATAAAGTCCTTTGCTTGGTCTGAAATACACTTCCAGTAACGCTCATGAAATACCAAAAAGTGAGCGTCATCCACTTCATCAATGAAATCCTCAATGGTTTCCGACCGGAATGGCGAGTACCCAGAAAGAATTGTATACGTAATAACACCAAGCGACCAAATATCGCATGGCTTGCCGTGTCCAGTGCACTTAAGAACCTCCGGTGCAGCATACCCAAAAGACCCGGCTCGCGATGTCAGTTGTTCATTGGGGCTCTCTAGCTTCTTGGCAATTCCAAAGTCTGCTAAAACAAGAGGCGAGTTCTTGTCTCGCGTCAAATACAGCAGGTTCTCAGGTTTCAAGTCACGGTGCACAACGTCACGGAAGTGTAGGTACTCAATTGCCTCCAGAATCTGGCGCATGGTGGCCACTGCATCACGCTCTGTAAATTTGCCTAGCTCGCAAATTCTGTCAAACAGTTCACCACCTGTGGCAAGTTCTGTAACAATGTAATACTTTTCGCGGCTTTCAAACCATGCCTTAAAGTGCACAATGTGTGGGTGGTTCATCATTTGTAACATCTTCAGTTCATCCTGGACCATCTGGTCATTTCCCTGTAAACCCTTTTTGAGAATGATCTTAACGGCAACATACTCGCCTGTGGGGATATGAAGAGCCTTTTTGACTTCACCAAAGGTTCCTGCACCAAGTGTTTGTTCAAATTTGTACTCGCTCTTGAGTTTGTAACTCGCCGGCTGTGAGACACGGCTCAGTAAGCTGCTTCCAAATGCCATAATAAAGTAATGATTGGTTATTTCTTTTGTTGGTATTATATAAATATATACTTGATTTGCTAGTAGATAATGATAAATTGGTTTGTCAGAAGATTGGTTATTGTAAGATAAAAAAAAAAATAAAAAAAGAGCAGTGGTGGCAGTGTTATAAACGTAAAGATAAAAAAAAAATAAATAAATAAAATACAATAAGTATGCCAGGCAGCTATTAATAAAAGGGAAAAAAAAAAAAAAAAAAAAAAGAAGGCGCTGAAAGGTCGTGGTGTCTCACTGACTTTCCAAGCGGCTGCGATGAGTCATCATTATACTAAAGCTTATGTCACAATCAGCCATTGTAGGAAGGGGGGAGGGTGAAGGATGAAAAAGCCTTAGGCTAATATACTAGTTGAGATAGTTTGAAGAAAATCATGGGGTGGAGTGGGTAGGAAGAAGAAAAGAGGGTTTTTGATTTTGAATCTTAACAAAGCCATTTGGAACAATGCTAAAATATATATATATATATTTCTTTTGTTAAATTTTATTTTAAATAAATAGGGTTCTTTCAAACTATTTAAAAAAATAAAATAAAATAAATCAAATGGTAAAGTTTTGTTTTAAAAATCGTCAAAAGCTCAACTTCTCCAAAGAATCGTCATCAAAATGTACTTTCATTACTGTACTATTTAATTATTCATGTGATTTGTTGCAAAAACCTCATTTATTGTAACTTAATTGTTTACAAACACCCTAAACCTTTCTACTTTTTTTTTTCTTCATGATCTTTTAAAACCTTTTTTTTTTATTTTTATTTTCATCAACATTCATTAAAAAAAAACCCTAGTCTGTCTGTCTAATCATCATGTCTTATGTTCTAAGTACCAAGTCTTAATGGTCTAGCCTTACAAATCATTCGGACACTGTTCGGCCGCATCCCGTAACCACTCGTGCGCCAAAACACCACCAATAGAGGGCCGAGCAGATGCGTCAATGTCCAGCATCTGACGCACAAGGCTCCGCGCCTCTGGGGAAACTCCACGCCAAATAGCCTGGCCTTCCGGCGCATCAAAGTATCCAAAGTCTGGCCGACACACCTCCTGCAAAAACCCGCCAAACGTCTCTGAACGTGACGGTACGCCCCTACATAGTAATGCAAATAAAACAACTCCAAGAGACCATACATCTGCAGCCTTTCCATTCCCGTGAAGCTTCAAAAGAGCCGGATGCTGGTGGTGATGTTGATGTTGATGTTGATGTTGATGTTGATGTTGATGTTGGTGTCGGTGCGGGCGACTGTGACCATGGCTATGGATATGGATATGGTTGCATGCCGGTGGGTTTTGGTTTTGGTTTCGGTGACCTCCCCAAGTGGCGCGCCGCAGTGCATAAAGCGCCACACACGCATCGCATACCATCAAGGCTTCTGGAGCTGTATAACAAAAAGGCTCAAAAGAACCTGCCGTGGTTTGTAACAACTGCCGTGAGTAACTGAGCTTTTCTGCGCGACAGAAATTAGTCAAAACCAGGTTCCAGGAACATCTAGTAATGCCCTGCTGCTGTGGTGAGGGAGGACGTTTTAAAAACTGAATATTTTGTGCACTTAGCGCCCGATACACAATGTTCTTGTCGTGCAAATAGTTGAGCCCAGCAGCAAGCTCACGCATGATCCAAACTGCCTCACTGGTGGTCACACGCCCGCTACGAAACACCAAAAAGTCATGCAAATCTTGTCCTGTGAGCTGCTCAGTGACAAGGAAAAACTTTTTGCGAGTTTCCAACACGCAGTCCAAAGCAACAATGTTTGGATGCCTCAAAGCCTTGAGAATTTCCACCTCCGTTTTAATCTGACAGTAATGGTGGTTATGGCCGCGAGAAAAACACGAAGCCGGAGGTACAGCAGCCGCGGCCGCTTCCGCAGCACGTGCGTGGCTCAAGAAAAAAGTATCAGCAACACACGTTGTTGCAGTTGAACATGTTGTTGTTGTGGGTGAAAAGGAAGAAGAGCGTCTCATCAAAGTATCTGCTGAAGAAGAAATGCTGGATCGTCCTCCACCAGTAATCTGTCGCAATGTACGAAAAGATGACTCGGAGGGTGAGGTTGACAAACTTCTTCTTCTTCTACTGCTACTATTGCTACTGCTGCTGCTATTTTTTCTTCCATTTAGTTCATGTTTTCCATGTCTTCGGTGATGGTGTCTGCGAATAAACCGATGAGATGAAACCTTGGGAGATGAAGAAATGTTGGTAGTATCCAAAATATGCTTTTTGTAGTGTTGAACTCCGTTTCGAGCAAATGCAACTGAAGGAAGTGATTCCTGAGGGGTATCAGTATGGATAGATAAATTTTCACCTTCATTGTCATCGTTATCTTCAACCTCATGTTCTTCTTCTTCTTCTTCTTCTTCTTCATCGTCGTGTTCGTCATCATCATATTCGTTGCAGTCACATTCTTCATCACATTCTTCATCACATTCATCATTGTCACAGACATTATGATTGACATTATAGTTAATTGTTTGAACAGTCATGTTTTCATCAACTTCAACGTCAATATCATTTTCATCGTCATTTTCATCGTCATCTTCATCGTCATCAACATCAACATCAACATCAACACCATCCTTTTCTTCCTCTTCCTCTTCTTCTTCATTATAATCATAATCGGAACCATAACCTCCGGCATAGTAACAACCAAGCAAATGAGGATCGGTGCGTTCATCCTTCAACCGGCAAAGCAACTCTAACATACGACGACGGCCAGCCTTTTTGTTTTTGCGCACTACTTTGACAGAAACTTTAGCACCAGAAAATGGATTGTGAGCGCGCCAAAGGCCGCGAACTTCTGGGGGCTTAGATGGATCGACAAAGACAATGGGTGAGTCAAAGACATACTCATCAATTTGAGAGGGGACAGAGGAGTAAGGAGTAAGGGATAGTAAAAGCGATTTGATTTTGCGAAGCAGCTTCATAGGAAAAAAAAAAATTTGGAAAAGTATGAATATGTTTTTAAAGAGAGGTGAAGGAGGAGGAGAATGAGAGTTTATGCGCCAGCAGCAGTGAAGCGATTCGCGCGCGAGACTGCAGTGTGAAAATACTGAGAAAAGAGTAGGGAAGAGTGGGGGTTAGTCAGACGAAAGAACATATGTGATGGTAGTGGATCGTCGTCAAAAAGTCCTTGGACTGGAGGTTTGTTGTGTAAGAGAAAGGGAAAAAAAAAAAAAAAAAAAAAAAAAAACTTAAAATGATGAGGGAAATTTTAAAATTTAAATATAAAATTTTTGTCAGACCTGGATGTGTGTGTGTGTGTGTATGTCAGCAAATTTACCTTGTCCACCATTATGGTGGACAAGGTAAATTTATACTAAGTATATAAATATATAAATATAGTACACATGCACACACACCGGAAAATCAATACCTCAAGTTTACTTTCCCACACACAGAAACCAGGCATGACGACACAACAGCCAGTGATCTGAAAGAACTAAAAAAAAAAAAAACCTCTCTTTTTTAAGTAAATAATTTCCGTAAAAAAAAAATCCGGTCTGGGAACCGACATTTTTTTTTATATATATCTTTATTTTTATATTTGATTTATATATATATATATTGTCATATATGGCAATTTTTCTTAGACAAAACTATATATATGACTTGCCACAATTTTTTCTGATAGGACACAAATCGCCGACCCAATACCATGTGCTTTTTGAAAGAAAAAAAAAAAATCTCCGATGATCGCACGCACATTCAAGTGTGATCTAAACGATAATTAAATAGAAGAAAAGGTGTATTTGAGAAGTAGAAATATAATAAAAAATAAAGAAAGAAAGAGGTCATTAAGATAATGTAAAAGGACTATAGTAGTAATTTTCATTTTAGTATACATCTAGCAGCTGGGCTTTTTCAGCACCTTTATTTATTTGAAAAAAAAAAAAATAAATAAAAGGGGGATGATGAATCGATGTAACTCATCAAAGTGCAAAACTTTGTGTCACATTTTTTTAAAGAAATTCATAAATGATTGTGAGGGGTTTTTTTCATTTTATTTTTATTTTATTTTGGTGGCATTTCAAATAATAGAGAAAAGCTCTTTGTTTTTTTTTTTTGCCTTCTTTCTTATTTGAAATGTCAAAAATATTAAAACCAAGCTTTTTTTTCTTACAATGCCCATATTTTAAGGCTTGTAAGCTGAGTCCTTTTTGGCCCTGAAATCAAATAATCTGGGGAACTTTTTTTTTTTGACGCTTTTAATTTTTTTTTTTTTTTTTTAAAAAATTTTGAATTCAATATCAAATACTAATCTGAAAATTAAAAAAATATTTTAAATTTAAAAATAAATAATTACTTAAATGATTCAAAAAAAAACACCTATCCTACAAACATTTTTATTTATTTTATTCTTTTTTTTTGAATCTTTGCCCGTATCATGACAAATTTTTTTCTTGTAGTTTTGTTTTTTTTCTAGTTAAACAGTTTGCTCATTTCAAATATTTAAGTTGATTGGGTATCATTGATATTTTTTTCCCCCATCACCATGATAAGAACTGGTTTTCAGGTCTTTGCTGCAAGTCATCAAAATCCATGTGCATTATTGTTTTCACATGTTGAGGCTGATAAATGCCACTTTTATTCATTGATTAACTGATTGATTTGTCTTGAATCAATAAAAATAAAAATAAAAATAAAAATTCCGTCCGTCTTTTGTTTCCAATAATACTGTTGGCACCGATTGCACCAGCTGAGTGGGACTCATTTAAACATGTATACGCTTGTATTCACTTGTATGTATGCACCAGTATACACTCGTAAGCTCAATTAACCAATATTGGATGTTGGGTGTGTAACATATATTATTATGTTATAACTATATTGCATCGTTAGTCAGCTCCTTGTAGCAGCTATATAATTATTATAAGGCATTATTGATTGTTACAATTTAAAATGTCATTTTCTTAAAAGGCTCTTTCTTCTCAAGTTATCCGGTTATTTCCAGTTAATATTGACAATAGAATATTAAATAAAGTATTTCGGTTAACAAGTAGTTTTTTTTTTATTTTTTACTGTAGCTCATTTTTTGTTTTAAATATTAAAAAAATTGAATGATATTTTGAGTTAATTTTGATGATAGCTCTGTGTACTGACTTGATCAAAAGTTGAAAACAAACACTCCAAATGATTGCTCAGATAAAAAAAAAACTTTCAAGTGACTGAGACAATTGTGAGCTGGCAAAAAATAACACCAAAAAAAACCAATAACTTTTATCTAATATACTAAGGTTTTGAAACATGGAAAAAAGAAAAAGAGAGAGAGGGTTAAAAAAAATACACACACACACAAAAAGAATAGACACAATCATTCACCTCAAACTTTTTTTTTCTTTTTTTTTTTTCATGTAAAGACGTAATTGATAAAGTGGCAGATAATCAAGAAAAAAATATCATGTTTTCATCATCATTTAATTTTGAAAATATCATGATATTTTCTACTTTTTAATCCAAGTGAAATTTAAAATTTGTATATATAATAAAATCATAGTACTCTGGGTCTTTTCTTCTTTTACCCATCTGTTGGGTTCCCTGTGTGGAAATGTTTCTGTGCAACCGCTCATAGTTTACTAAAAAAAAAAAGAAAAGAAACAGATGGGACATTGAAATATATATCGTTATACCAATATAAAATTCATGCAACAAGCTCTTAACTTTACTATATCTATGAAAAGATATTCTTGATTATATATATAAATAAATAAATAAATAAAATCATAAATTGAAGTTGTATACAAATTCAAATTTCAACTTGAATAGATTTGGATACTTGGGGACAATGGCTCAAACCTCCATTCCCAGTGCTCCAACTATCACCACTTTGCCTAACACTTACAAAAAAAAAACTATAAAATTTCCAAAAGTTTTCACCCTCAATTATTCAACCCTTTTTTTTTCAAAAAAAAAATTGCAAATTATAGTTTCATATCTATTTCTACATATATATTATCCTTAAGTTTTGAACAACATATATCCACCCACCTTTCTTTCTTGTACCCTCTTTTCTTGGTTGTCTCGCCAAAAAAAAAAAATAAAATAAATGCTATACAAGCTTATTTTTTTTAATCTCGGGTGCCGCCCAGCGCCCCGCCCAGAAATTATAAAAAGCACAGACGTTGCCGCAAGCCCAACCTCCCTCGTGCATAAAACCAAAGTCTCCGCCAGGGTTAGGTCAAGCCTGAGACCTTTTCTGCTCGGATTAAAAGAAAATACGGTGGACCCCGTCTGTCACTGATTCCTGTTGCTCCACTTCTTTCCTGAGTTCTTGTCAATAATCACTTTGCCTACCACCTTTTTTTTTTTTTTTTTTTTAAACAGCTGTCATCCTGGTTAATTAATGCGTGTTTATGTAAAAGATGAAAGCTAAAGTTGTCTATGGCTTGTTGCGTCGTTTGTTCTCTTCTTTTGGTTACTATATATATATGGACAATTACAGCATAGCAACAAGTAACAACAATAGTCCTAAATATGCGCAACACCCTCCTTGGGTCCAGAGAATAATAATCATTTATGCAAAATAATGGATCCGATTTATGACATGCTCAAATATACTAACATTGTATAGTAAATATAATAGCCCAGATGATGTTGCGATGCTGGCTAATCGGTGCTCCTATTTTAATCCTGCCTGTTAACAAAAAATGCCAAATACTTGACTTAAAACAGCAAATCTACAATCCAAATCTACTCAAAACGTATTTCCTCAGAACTCTAAAGAAGATCTACAACTCTAATTCAAGTTGGTATTGATATTATTTTATTTATAAATTAAATAAAAAGCACCTACAAAAAAAGTCTATCAATATACGTTGAAATATAGGCTAGTTGCAACAACTCCAATACGAAAGGCCAAGACCACCAAGAAGAACAATGTTCCCTTCTTTCTCATCAGCCGAGCCCTGCCCACAAGTACTTGCAACACACCCGGTATCTGCAACTGTAGTGTAAACGCTCTTCTCCATCTCCAGCTTCTCTCCATCGCCAACCCGCCAACTCCGCACGTTTTGGTCCACGCCCACTGAAACAAACGTGGTGGTCTCACTACACGCCCCGTCAGCAACAGTTATCGTCCTGGCCAATCCTGTAACTGTAGACGCATGTGCAGACTCAACGCAATCAAGCTTATCCGCTGAAACACTGCCATCACTGCCTTCAATTTGAATCGTGCTCAAACTTAGTGCATTGTCGTCACCGCCGCCAATGTGATGATAAAGTCCAGCTCCACGCGAAATTAAAATAGAATCCTTAACACTTGATTGGTGGATCTGTAGCCGGAAATCCCATGGCCCCAACTCAAACTCTGCTCGTTTATCATTAGGATTTCCCTCTTGTTCAACAAGCTCGCCATCTTTAACTACAATTCCGCAGTGACTTTGAAGGGCAAAAGTCAAATTCCAACCAACAACATGGCCATCTGTCGAGCTAATTATAAGCATAGCAGATGACGTATATGCATCCACAATAAGGTTACAATTCAACAAACAGCATGTCCGGTATCGTCCCTGGCCAACAAGCTTGAAACTTTCTTCTGCTCCGTCATATACAAACACACGCAGCGCAGAATCAGAATACGCAGCAACAATAACATCCTTGTTGGTCCCCTTAATTCGCACAACGGCAAAATCCATAATACGCAGGTCTGCAACGTCAGTACTTGGTGGAACAATGGCAACAGGTGTCGCATACACGTCAGGAAGCTCATCCAACCGAGGAATAACTCTCACACGCCAAATGAAAAACTCCTCACGACCACCACTCGAGTATAGATATTCTCCGTCACGCGACCATTTTAACGCTTGAATCCCTGAAACGTGCTTCGGCAGCACACACCGAGGACTCAAAGCTCCTGTTAATGTATCTAACACTGAAACATGAATGCACGTATCCTCTGACGCCGTTGCAACCACCTTTGTATGATCCCCAAGCCCTTCTCCAGGCCAAAATGCAATTGCACGGATCTCGCGACCATGTGTTCCGTCTTGTAACAACGTCTTGCCAAATTTAAATTCCCGCGGACTTTGCATAACCATCACCTGGGACGTTTTGGAGTATGCAAATACTGTTCTTGTGTTCATGTCGAAATCCCAATTCCGATGTGGACCACCACACTTCTCATTCATAATCTCATATTGCTCAGTCTCGTTCCAGACAAAAAATAAATCGTTTCGGAACCCCCAAAACACTGTCCTGTCTGGCGTCCGGTGCTGACCCTCAATACTCCCTCTCTGCAGCTTGTTGGAACTCACAAGGTTAAACTCCAGAGGTGAAAATTCAATTTGCGCAGCACCGAAAAAGCCCCCGCGAGAGGTCATGTGCAGTGTGCTAGTAGTCTCATCGAATTTCAGCGATGTGATGCCGTCTGATGAAAAAACTTGTCGCCAGCACCCTTGCGGTTCGATAGATTTTGCAAAGTCGTAGTAAGCTACCGCACCATGTCGAGACCCCAAAAAAAGACTGGTGCTGCTCACCATTTCCAAAGAAATTGGCAAGAATGTTTGTGCAGGGGTAAGCCCAATCTGTGACTCCAATTCCAAAAACTTGTCAAAAATCGTTACCACAAAAGGATCCTTAGGATTTTGAGACTGTGCCAAAAGGTAGTACTTGTCACCAAACTCCCAAGTATGAATATCAGTCAGCTTGGCCTTCAATGGGTTTTCCATCTTAATTGTCTTTTCCGAAGAAATAATTAAACAAGATCCATCCCGGTACGCAACAACTGCTGCCTGTGCGCTGGCCCAGCCTTTGACAATAAGGTATGAATCATTCGACACTGCATCTGCAATTCGCTTGTACTTGTCTCCTGTAAACGAATAAACATTCCCCGCAGACGTGGTCAAAACAATAGTCTCACCCAAGATTTTAAAACTTTTAAATACCTCTTTTCCTTGGCCTGGAACTGAGAGTAATCTTCGGTTTTGATCAATGTCTTGAGGCTCGTCTAGGTCCCACAATCTAACACGCCCGTCAGACCCACTTGTTGCTAAAACCCCCCGTACATCGTCAAGCGCACAGCACCATGTATTACGGCCTAAATGACCTTCCATCACACGTGCAGTTACTAACTTGTCGCCCTGCAGCGTCCATACACGCGCGGTGCAGTCTTCCGAGGCACTGACAACTGTCAGTTGGTTGCTAGATTGGTATCTGTAAAACTTGATATCCCAAATGCGAGCCAGATGGCCCCACCCTGCTGCCACCTGGAGACTGGTTTCAAGGTCCCAAAGTATGATGCATCTGTCATCGGAGCAGCTTAACAGGTACTTATTATCTGGAGAAAAACGGACGCCAAAAATGGAACCTTCATGTGCCGTCAAGTTATGCAAGGTCTTACCTGTCTCCAAATCCCACACAATAACACCATTAAGTACAGTTCCAGCAGCTACCAAAACTCGCTCATCATTGCTCCCGACATTGATGGAGCCAGAGTATAGAATACTATTTTCCTCGGGATTTTCGTAAATGTTCAAAATCTTTGCTGATGGGTCTGCTGAAACTTTGAAAACGGTGTTGTGTGCAGTTAAAATAAGAAAATATAACTTTTCTTTGCTTAAATGTCCGTAGACAATCCAATCATTGTGAAACCGCTCGGGTTGAAATGCATTGATTTGCCCATCATTAATGCCAACAACTATTAACGATCGGCCACCCCAAATTAAAACAAGGTCATCAACTAATAATAACCATAATAAAAAAAACAGTTGTTAGACATGATTGAAGTGAGTTTCATTAATTAGACATCCTTACCTATGGAAAATCCGTGAATTTTGTTTCGTCGAAATACTTGCCGGGTGTCAATCAGCTCACCAGTAGCAAACCGGTACACTTTGAGAAGTGGACCCTGACCCACTAAAAGAAATTCTGTATTGAAAGCCACAGATATAACCGGACCATAATGAAAGCGAGACTGAAGAAAAAGAAGAAGAAAAGAGTTAGTGGTTGATGAACATAGTAGACTTGATTGATAGGTTTGCATACTTTGAGCTCCATAGTGTTAGTCTGGGGGAGATTGGATTTTATTTTTTTGAGGGCTGAAAAAAAAAAAAAAAAAATTTATAAATCAGTCACGTGTAATTCAGCCGTATAGAAAATAAACAATAAACAAAACAACCACAACACCCTTTTTCTTTCTTTCAAAATCAACATCAAGAATCATCATGACCGAAAAGCCTTCCGAGCGATTCCTGAAATCACTAGAACAAGAACCGAAGCCCGTGCCTGTACAGCGGCGTAAGACACTATCGTTTTTTCCGAGTGCTTCAGACCAAGACAGTCTTGCCGTCAAAAAGCCCAGACGAGCTCGGGCGTCACTCGTATGTATCCCTTTTGCATGATGTTCTTTTCAGGTTTCAGTTGACTAACAGTTTCTCTTTCTAGGTCCCCTCGCGTAGCATATTGAAGTCCACAACCGAGGACAATTACACCGTGACAGGTGTGATTCAAGTTTCAGTCAGAGATGAAAACAAACCCGGTCTCAAAAAGACAGACAAGCGACGAGTCAGTTTTGCGCCCGAAGCCACTTTACAGTATGTTTAATTGTTTTTTTTTTTTTTGTAAACCCCGATTGAATTATTTTTTAACTCAATCATATTCAGTACATTCCCGACCGACGGGTTGCAGCAGAACCAGTTAGGACCTCTGTTCAAGATAAATTCTGTCTCATCAAGTAGCAGTGACAGCGAGCGCGAGAAAGAAGCAGAAACCGAGCGCGAACAACTTGCATCAATCTTTTCGCTGAATTCTGAAAACGCAGATAATGAGAAACCACAAGTGGTAGAGCCCGTCCAGAATCCGCCAAAAGAAAGTACAGAGACACCACAGGATGAAAGCGGCATGGCAATGGAAGAAACAGATACAGCAGAGATTTTTGAAGCCGCGCGGCAGCAAGTTGCAGCACAAGAAGGTGACAAACCCTCAAGCCCGCCAAAAGCAAAAGCAAAAGCAAAAGACCCGCTAATAGTGCCATCAGAACCCTCTACAGAATCTGCTACAGAATCAACTAGTCCAGAAAAACCTAGTAATGTTTTAAAAGATGACTTACCCAAAGCAACTAAGGCATACAGCTACGCATCGCCCATGAAGAAGTTTTCACAACAACTCGACCAAGTGATTGCTCGGCGACAACAAAGTAGTCCCGGTGAGAGACCTAAAAAGCCGCCAGTTTCGCTAATTCCACAACTTCCAGAACCGAAGATTTCTCCAGCAGAAGAAGAAGAAGACGATATGGACATGACGCAAATGTTTGGAACTATCAAAGAAAAAGTTTTACAAACTTCTACATCATCGACGCCAATGAAACTCGGAGATAGTAGTAGCTCACAATTTTTCATGGCGGAAAAGCGACAAACTCCAGAGGTCGAGATCACTACGGCTAAATTTACATCTGTAGTTAAGGAAGTGTCTATCAAGGATGGGAAATCGGCAATTGATATGCTATTCGCCAATGTCACCAAGATGAACCACAACCAGGCGACTCGGCGCAAGTCTTTGGCTGAGATGTTTGGTCCGTTTTCTAGCAAACGTGCAAGTATCATTGAAAAGGTTGACAAAGACTCCGAGACTAGTAAAAAGAATGATTTGGAGAATAAGGAAGATGACATGGATATTACCGGTATTGCAAGAAAATCTACAGATGAAGATATGGACCTTACTGGTGTTGCAAGTAAATCAACTGACGAAGACATGGATCTTACTGGTGTTGCAAAAAAATCAACAGATGATGATATGGATCTAACTGGTGTTCCAAGAAAAACAACTAAAGAGAATATGTATCTCGCTGGTATTTCCAAAACGCCAGAAAGTAGTACAAACATTACAGGCCTATCGAAACCTTCAAACGACGAAGATATGGATCTTACTGGAGTGTCGAAACCAAGAGATGAAGACATGGATCTAACAGAAATTCCTAAAAAAAATTCAGACAAGGAAGCCAGTTTGAAGAAATCCAAGTCTGTTAACACAAATAAACCGGAAAACAATATGGATTCCGCAAATGATTTTCAAAAATCTGATCTGCTTTCAAATAGTATCAATGTGCCTAACAAAGATGACGATGAGATGGATTTCACAAATGTTCCAAGCAAACCCAAGGATAAAGACAAGGACGAAGAAATGGAATTGACTGAGATTCGCAAGTCAAACGAAAAAGTAACTGAAGATGAGGACATGAGCATGGAATACACAAACATTCCGGGAACCCTCCCAAAACCAAGTGATGATGATGAAATGGAGTTAACCAACGTTCCGCATAAATCGGATGGCCCAAAAAAGAGTGATGAGAGCGAGGATGAAATGGATTTTACCAACGTTCCCAAGAGAAACAAAGAAGTGGTTAACCTTTTGAGTAAAGACAATGAGTCTATGGATTTGACTAGTGTACCGAAAAAGAAACTTCCGTCTGTGGCAGCAACAGCAAGCATGACAACTGATGATGGATCTATGGACATGGACTTTACGGAAGTCCCTATTAAACCTACAGGATTGTTTGGACGTCGGCTTTCGGTCAAGGATAGTACAAGAGAAACCAAAGTGTCGACGACGCCTGAAAAACAAACAACAAATGCAGTGCAAGAACAGGGGACCCCAAGGACTCCACGACATGCAACTTCCCACGCAAATAAGGTGGGTGGACATCCCAGAGATATTACACCTAGTAAAGGACGATCTGCATCTCCCATTTCTCGGAAACGTCGACGACGGCAATCGTTTGATAATGGGGATCAACGAGGACCCAAACGACGACAAACTCTTCCTGCATCTTCAGGGGTAGGTTTAGCTAGTTTGAATGGCCCCGTGACGCGGACGCCTCCAAGAAAGCAGCCGCAACATGCAAGCACGGTGGAAACAACGCCGAGTTCAGGAGACAAGAGTGGTAAAAGCAGTAGCAACAGAGATGTATTTGGGGTTGCACCAGTGTTGACACCGTCCAAGGCTAAAATTCTTGCGGAGAAGATTGCACAGATTAGTCCAAGAAAATCAGGGGGGAGTTTTGGGCCTCCTCCTTTGCTTTCTGGTGCTCGCGGGCCTATAGGCAAGAATGTACCAGAACTTGAGGCCGTTTATAGATTTGAGGAGACGCAGCTTGGGTTCTCTAAGTTATTAAAGTTTAGAGAAGGAGAAAAAGAGCAGGAAGTTGGAAAGGAGCCTGAGAAACAGGAAAGTTCTTCTGGAGAGTCTTTATGGACAGGACTTAAAGAATTTTTGAGGCAGATCAACATTGAGTTTATGGACAAGCTTCTTGTACAGAGTCTAGATAAACCATATTCTACAGCAGCCAAGGCCCAGAGACTTTTAAGACTACATGAACAAATGATGAAAAAAAGTGGTGATGAAGGTGGAGATCCTGGGCTTGCTGAATATGCTGTGGAGAAACAGCGGATTCCACAGTGGGAAATGTTCAAGTTTGGGTTTCGCGAGATGCGCAAGGACATCAAGTCAATCCAAAATATTATTGCTGAGGTGGAACAAGATATGGCAGCAGTACCAGGGGGGCCTCGAGTTGTTGAGTATTACACGCGAGGAACTGCAGTGGACCAAGCAGCAATTGAAGCCAAGTTAATGATGGCCAAAAACTACATGCGAACACGTTCTAAAGGACGGTGGTACAAGTGGAGACTAGATTTGATGGGCGGGCTAGTGGATAGCTTGGAGAAGAACAAACAAGCCTTGGTCAACGACCGCAAATTGCTTGAGTCTAGGGTCGAAAACGTGGGCGGGACCCAGAAACTTGCTCAGACGCATAATGAAGTGAGTGAATTACACAAAAAAACAGCAGAGAGATTACAGCAGCTCAAAGCACGCCAGGCTACTTTGTTAGAGAAACAAAAGCAGGAGCACAGTGCTGAGGAGCTTGCTCGAGTGCGTTTGAGACATGAGCGGGCACGCAAACAAGTTCTTATGATTGAGGAACGGGTTCGCAAAGTGTTGGGTGAGCTGGCAGCCCAGGACGAGCGGGCAGAGACGTTGCGAGCAGAGCGGGATAGTTTGGCTACACGAGTTTCAAAAACATCGTTGGAAGTGCGGCAAGCGCGGCAGGATCGAGTGCACGAGCTGCGGTCAGTTATTGGAAAACACCAAGGTCTTAGTGTTGTTTCAGGAGTGCGGTATGTTGATGGAGATGTTTTTGTTGTTGGAGAAAGCGGTTCATGTTTGCGGGTAGAACTTGAGGGCGGGTTGCTAGTTACGATTGATGGTGATGGTGTGTCTCGAGTGCTGCGCATTGATCCACAAGACGTTAGTGAGTGGAATGGTAGCGGCGGCAAAAATAACAGCAGCAGTAGCAGCAGCAGAAAAACAGTTGTTGCAAAGTTTTTGGCCAATCGGCTATTTTTGGTGGAAGAAGGAATATTGATTGATGACCATAGCGGTGGGAAACCGTACGGCGATTTACCCGCGGAGAAGGATGAGAACACTGCTAAGTCATTGGAGGAGAAACTTGGGCAGGTGTGCTTAAGGTGGGCACGGGCTCGAGCAATTTTAGGGTTACTTGCGCGAGCCGGGTTGTATGCTGTTTTACAGGAGCGGGTGTTTGTTGCAAATGATGGTGGAGATGCACGTGTAGAAGTGACTGCGACAGTTTTTGAAGATAACGACGAGAATGCTCAGGCGGCAGTTTGCAAACGTCGTCGACTGGCTGTAGTGACGATTCGGTCCGAAGACGTTTGGGACCCATCTGGGAAATGCTTGCGAGGATTGTTAGGGCTTGTTTCTATGGTGCAGGCTAGATTAGGAGCAGCAAGTGATGTTGGGAGTGGCGCTTGAAGCTTGAATTGGCAAGGTCATGTTTTGTATTTTGTTAGTTAGTTTTGATAGTTAGTAAATTAGTTAGAAAGAAAAAAAGTTTTTTTTTTTTTTTTTTTAATGTTGCTGGGAAAGAATTGAGTTTCAACTAAAAAAAATATAAAAATAATATAAAACGATATGAAGTTGCTAATCTAGAAATGGACCAACGCTTTTGAGGATGCCAAGTGCCAAACGGAAAATAAAATGGTTTTTTTTTTTTTTTTTTTTTTTTTCTCTTTATTTTATTTTACAAGTTTAAGTGAAATACGAAGTTAAATAATCAATGAGATTTTGTTTTAAGGAAAAAAAAGAAAAAAAAAATTTTAAATATATTTTGCTTTGTTTCAAAGGTTTATTAGCTCAAATATATATGCGATTGTGGAAATTTTTCGCTCAATTATTAGGAAACATTGGTGGATCGACTGGGGTATGTTAAATAGCTATTTAGAGAAAAATATATAAAAAAAAATTATTTTTTTTTTTCAGTGCGTCTAGAAAAGACCCTGGCTTGCCTCATTATGTTTCTGCATAATTAAAAAAAATTTTTTTTTTTTTTTTAAATTGAAATGAATAGTTTATGGTTAATAATATAAAGAAAGAACAACAAAACACACCTGTTTTTTTTTTTTTTTAAATGGTTCACCATATCAAAGGCTTTATGTAATATAGTACTACGATACAGTGTAATACCTTTTTAAAGGAAGAAATCATATTTTTAATATTATTATTATTTACTAGTAAAATTAACGGATGGAAATGAGGACTTCTTTTTTCAACAAATGTGCCTCTTTAATAAATTTCATTCATTCATCCATTCATGAAAAAAAAAAAAAATTTTTTTAAATTAAATAAAATTAAATTAAATAAAATAAAAATTTTGAAATTTCCTAGATAACCAAAACTGTCACTGATATATAATAACAGTGCACTTACTAATTGAAATATTTTGTGAATCTATATACAAGACCCTTGTCCATTCCTTTAATGATGGTGCAAGAGGGATTTAACTGTATGTGAGGAGATTTTTTTTTTTCAGTAATTCAGTTGATATTTTTTTTTCTTTTTTTAAATATATTGAACTGTGAGAAGTGTGTTGCGATATTGTGAATAAGCCAGCTTGCAAATTCCCCCTTTGTCTTTCTTTTTTTCCTCCCTTTCTATTTTAACGCGTGTATTTGTTCTTGCATGTGTGTTTTATTTTGTTTTTCGTTATTACTCGAGATACTCAAGATAGTTGTCTTTATCTCCATGATTTAGGGAGAGAAACAAGAGAGCGGGAAAAACAAAAAAAAATTTAATTATTATTATTAAAATAATATTATTATTGCTCTCCATGAAGAATTCTAAATTTCTTTTGTAATCATAATAGCACAGTATTATGTAAGTGATACTTTTCTTTTTTATTAGGGGGGGAGAGAATGCACTTAGATCAAGTACATGTACTACGTTAATTCACATCACACAAATCGTATTGTCCAATTTTTTTTTTTTTTTTTTTTTTTATCTCTTTACTAAAATCAACAAACACAATATAAGATAGCTAAAAAAAAAAAAAAAAATTTTATAACTAAAAAAATTTTAAAAGCGCAAAAAAAAAAAAAAATTTTTTTTTTTTTTCAAGAGTTTTCAGTGCAATGTAGAAAAAAAAGAAGGTTTCTGGCTAACTGAATGATATGAAAAATTTATATAAATATATCGTTGAGATCATATGATAAGCCCCATTTTAAAAGAAAAAAAAAAATAAAAATAAAATTTAAGGTATAAAAGTAAAGTATAATTTAATATTTTGTACCAATGAGAAACACGTAACCTGCACACAAATGTTTGAACAGTGAAAAAAAAAAAAAAAAAAAAAAAATTACAGTTGGCTTATGGTATCTAATTGTTTAAAACATCATAAATAATAATATCAATACATGGACTTTTTTCAATTAACCAAAGCCAATGCATTATATTTAGAAAGAAAAATAGAATGAAATATGAAAGATGAAAGATAAAAAATAAAAGATAAAAAAATTTGTAATCTATAATTTTCTGTTGGTGAAGAATATTATTATTATTATTATTATTATTAAAATATATAAAATCATTAACTCTTGAGATATCACATGAGAAACAAAAAAAAAAAAAACAATTAAATTAAATCAATTCATTAGGTGATGAAAAATAAAAAGCCCCAAAGATAAATATAAAACAGATCCCTGTCATTTATTTCCATATTAAGGCTTAGCTATTCATTAATTTAGATAGCGAAACCTCACACACACCCCTGCTGCTCTCCAAATGATTAATTAATTAGATTATTGTTATTATTATTTGATTAGATTGAAATATATATATTTAGAGGCATACAACTATTGAATATTGACTAATAAAAAAAGTTTTTTTTTCCGTATTTATTTGTTTATCTAAGCATATCGATTATCCTCATTCAATATATCAATTAATTTTGTAAGATGTTAATATTTCATTATATCTTGATAATTATTATTATTATTATTAAAAAGCGGGTAAAACTAATTAATGATAATAAATAATGGTGGATACATCGAATAAAACGAAAATAAACTGAGAATTTCAATTTTTTTTGTGTAATCTACAAAATTTAAATTTTTTTTTTCTTTTGCTCTTTATTTCTTTATTTCTTCATTTGCTGAATTATATAAATATTTGAATTCAACTTTTTTTTTTCTTTTTTCTTTTTTCTTTTTTCTTTTTTCTTTTCTTTTATTTTATTTTTTATAAAAAAAAAATGCTCATTCTAAGAATATTAAGGAAAATAAGGCCCGGAGTGGATATGTTAAGCATGTATATGTTCCGTGTGTGGTTTCTATGATTACATCATGATGTAACCTCATTACTTTATTATAAATTTTTGGATAGTTTCAATATGTTACTGGCCTCAGATCATAATCATGTACATACAATTTGTAGATACCGGTGATTCGGAAAGCAAACTTATATAAAAATTTAAACAGCATAAAGAAAAATTAAAAAAAAAAAGAAAGTTTTGAAAAAAAAAAAAAAAAATCGTGGATTACCGCTATTATTTTACTACAAACAGTCAAGATGGTCATTAGAGAATCACCGATTAACAAAATCTATTTTGATTAAAAAAAACAAAATAAATAAATTTTTTTTTTCCCTTACTTCTTTCATTACTTTTGTCTACGCGCCCATCTTTCTACATTTTTTTTTTCTATACATTATTAGTAGTATACGTTAAAATTGTTTTGATGATGAAAAAAAAGAAACAAAAAGAAAAAAAAAATATGAAAATATTTGAAATGAAGACACAAAAAAAAAAAAAAGAAATAAAATAATGATGGAATGAAGCTCTCCAAATAATATCTATTTGAAAATATATATAATGCAGCAGTTATAAACATAGTATAACAATATATGATCGTAATATAGCAACTCGTTTGGACAAGATTAGAGTCAACAAAGAGCAGTAACCAAAAGCCAAAAACTGTATATATAAAATCATGACTTTGATATTTTAAAATAAGCAAAAGAAAAGAAAAGAAAAACGAAGCAAAGAAAAGCAAAAGCAAAAGCAAAAACAAAAGCAAAAAAATAAAAACAAAGAAAAGCAAAAAAAAGCATTAAAATATTAAAATATTAAAATATTAAAGCTCAGATGGTCATGAAAGTTTTGATGTTGATTGTAATGGCCACAAAAGATTAAATTGAACTACTGTTACAATAACAAGTTATTTATTTATTTTTTTTTAATTTTCTAACATTTTAAAGCGATCTCAATATGGCCAAATATATATATTTATGTGTATTGTTACTACTACTGCCTAAAGCGGCTTGTTGAATAGAAATAATGTTTGAAAATATTTATATTCCTTAAAACTAACTATATATATATTGTAATATCAAAAAAAAAAAAAAAAAAAGGAAAACAAAAACGTGGCCCATTCATTTTCTATTTATTAACCCCATTGATTA
This sequence comes from Magnusiomyces paraingens, assembly GCF_902498895.1. Lineage (NCBI taxonomy): Eukaryota > Fungi > Ascomycota > Dipodascomycetes > Dipodascales > Dipodascaceae > Magnusiomyces > Magnusiomyces paraingens. Next base: position 4,081,553 of record NW_022474068.1, read on the forward strand.
ATGTATGAATATATATTGATGGTTGTCCTTTTATTAAATTTATATATATATATATATATATATAAAATAACCGACTATATATGTGTTTGGTGTTCCAAAATGTCGGAATAGTCTATACTAGGTATATAGTCAAGTATTAATGACTGAATCATAAAAGTCTCCATGATTCAAAGTTTCAGAATTAATAACGTAAGATAGAATACCCGACTTGACAGGCTTTTCATATACACTTATGAAATTAATCAATGAACTAAACAACAATTGAAAAAAAAAAAATAAATAAATAAATAAAAAACCCAGGAATATTTAGATATAGGTTATTAAAATATATTAGAGCTTTATAAAAATTAGAATAATGTTTCCATTATTTTTAAAATAAAATAAAAAAAAAACGACTATTATTCTAAACATAGTTAGTTAAATGCTTTAATGGTACTAAATGATGTTTAGCCACAGACAGAAACTGGTCAATGTTGAAGTATTATTTCATTTCATTTTATTTTTTTGCAAAGAAATACATTTTGAATAAGTTTATTCAACTATACCATATTTAATTTACATATTAATTTGTGACAAAAAGAAAAGAAAAGAAAAGAAAAGAAATCAGTTAATTCTGGTAAGTATGGGGACAATCAGGCACCAGAGTGAGTTTGTTTATATCTAATTACTGAGGTTATATATATTTACAGTTAAAGTTATTCTAATTTTTAGATGTATGATCTGAAAGTTAAGGAAAGATAATATTAAATTAATTTGATAATATAAAAAAAAACATATAAATATAAAAAATATAGTTAACTTATCATTAAATAAAAATGTATTTAATATCTTATAATAACTTGAGAAATCAAAACCAAGACTTTTTTATTAATAAAAAAAAGAAACAAAAAACAGCAGTTTTTATTTTTTTTTTTTTAGGTTGAAGTTGGAAATGAGAAAAAAAAAAAGAAGCAAAGACAATGGTACCACAGACATACATCAATACTAGGAAGGCAAACGATACAAGATTTTGATATATACACACTTATTTAAATTGACGTGTGGTGCCTTGACCTTGCTTAAGAGAGAATATCCAAAAAAAAGTAAGTATTTACATATAAAAAGTTATTCCACAATTCTTTTCAGAATCGAAAATTGAAATGAAAAAAAAGCTCTTCATCAGAATCCCCTTTTATCTTTTTATTTTATTTTGAGTTTCGATCATTTTTTGGGTTCAATATTAAGCTTAAGCATATATAGTTCATCCCATCCTTTTCATCCCTCTACCTCCAAATGATGACGACCAAATCTTGTTTTAGAAACAGACAGGTTTTTTAAAAAAAAACCAAAAAAAGTATAAAAAGTTGTTTCTGGTTCAAGAAATGAAATCACAAAATAAAGTTGATATATCATATGGCTGAGCAGGGCATATCAGGTTGTATATAACAAATATGAGTAACCAGAATCCAAATCTCTTTTCATCCAAAAAAATTTTTTTTTTCTCATTCCCACATATATTTTGACAAAATATTTACATAGGATAGACAGAGGCTCCACTACCGCTTACAAGAGAGATATATTGGTAGGATTTTAATCTTTCCTAGTATCTGTATTTTCCTTTTTAATTGTTGTTAGCTCGCCTAGTAATGACACACAAGTAATAACAACATATATATATATATATATATATATATATAGACATTTAAATGAAATCATTCACTTTGTTCTAATTTTTATTCTTTATATTTTATTTTTTTTATTTTTTCTCGCTTTCTTTTCAAAATCAATTGTTCAGGTTTAATGACAAGTCTCGGTGTGCGCCCTGTTTCCCTTTGACGATTGTTTGAGAAACATATACTTACAGTCAAAAGCTTTCTTTCATTTTCCAGGCGAGACCCTTGTCTAATAATTAACAGCGGCTCGTTTCATAATATTGTTAATATATATAATAATAATAATAATGAAGTATTTATAAAATCAAAATCAATCAATTAATCAATTAATCAATTAATCAAAATAATGAAAATAATAATAATAATTGAATGCTAACATCAACATTTTTTAAAAAAAAAAGAAAAATAAAAGAAGAAAAAAAAGAAAATAAAAAAAACCAACAAACGGTCGCTCGTATTTTAATAGAACCCGTAACCTCTTTTTCAATGGTCGTCAAAAAAAAAAAAAAGAAAAAAAAAATCAATACATTACTGTTTCGTTTATTTTATTTTATTTTATTTTATTTTTTTTTTAAATAGTACTGTCTACTAGTCTTTTGATTTTGAAATCTTGCAATTTTCAAACTCGAGAAACATGGATGATCCTTGACTAAATGTTGCAATGATTGCTAAACACTATAGAACCAAAGCGTAAATACATTCCACTGGAATTACCATCAACATTCAATCAAACAAGTTAAAAAACAAAACAAAGCAAAGAAAAGAAAAGCAACAATAAATAAATAAATTTTTTTTTTAAAAAAAAAAAAAAAACAACTTTTGAAAAATAAAAAAATAAAAAAATAAAAAAACTTTTCTCCTCCTCTTTTTATCTTTTTAACACTATTTATTTCTATATTATTATTGTTATTAATTTTTTTTTCTCAAACTGCTACTATAATAAATATGGTGCTGCTCCTACATTTTGATGCCGTGAAATCATAAAAAAAAAAAAAATTGTGCGACCATTTCTTGTTGAATTGGTTGTCGTCGTCGTCGTGGCTTTTTTTTTTTTTTTTTGGAAGCTAAAAGGCATATATAGGCACGCAATTGTAAAAGCCTCGAGCCTCAAAAGCTCAAATTTATTCACACAAAAAACGCATAAACCCAATTTCCACCCCCCGGAACCAAAAACAAATTTGTTTGTATAGTACGCATTGCATCCAAAGCGGTTGGTTGCTGCTTAAAACACCCACAACCACCACCAACTGCATTGCAAGAAATAGCAAGTTCTTATGACCAGCTCAAACTAATTAAAAAAGCTTAATAAGTTGATGTTACTATTACACTATATAGTCAGTTATATATATATATATATATATATATAAACACACCCATGTCCCTACCCCATGCTCTCTCTCTCACACACTCACACACTCATACTCTCACTATCTTTTTTACATACCCCAGTTCCAGCCTCAAGTCGACTAGATATGTACACCCTAGTCAACAGCGATTTTGTTAGTTTTTTTTTTTTTAAAAAAAAGGCTCAATGTGTATTATACTTTTAAGAGAAATTCTTCCTATAAACCTTAGCTATATAAACTCCTTTTGTAGATATTATTTACACTAATTAGTGTGACCAGGGCTTGTTTGAGGATGATGATGATGATGATGTTGATAATGAAGGAGTTTGTCTGTGTGGATTTGCTCATTCAATCACATTTTCCTCCTCCTCCTCCCTTGTTCTAATTTTTTTTTTTTTTTTTCCAAGAAATATTCCAAGAAATATTCCAAGAAATATTCCATATATATCCTTATATTAAATAATTAAATAATTAAATAATTAAATAATTAAATAATAATAATATAAATAAATCTTAATAATAGGCACATGGCTCATCTATCCATCCATCCAAAACGTACATCTATATATATAGCCCAGCTTTAGCCCTGAGGTTTTCCTAAAAAAAAAAAAAATTAATAACAATAATAATAATAATAATAATAATCCAATTTTTTTTTCCTTTTCTTATTTACAATATTCAGAACTTTTTTTTTTATAACTAAACACCTTAAAGACTTTTATTTATATACACACACAAAAAAATATAAAATATAAAATAAAAACATTTTTATCTGCACTCCAATATATATATATATATATATATATATATTTTACATATTTTGATTATTGTTTTTAATTCCCTGACAAAACCCTAATATAACGAAATAAGCTTGATCCACATTTCTTTCCTTGAATTTCTATTTCCCCCTTTTTTTAAGCTTTTTCTATTTTTCTCCAAACATTCATACAGCCCCATCACACTCTGTGAAACAAGTCCTCAGACATTGTTGCAAAAAAAAAAAAAAAAAAAAAAAAAAAAATAATAATAATAAAAAAATTATACATCAATTTTACCTTTCTGGCTTTTCAGTTTCCGTTTCGTCTATATATATCTTTGTATAAAACTTAACACACTTTGATATATATATATATCTTTATCGGTTCATTTGGTCTTTCGTCATTTTCTCAATTACTCAATTAGAGACATTTCCTATTTTTAATTTTTTTTTTTTTTATAAATAGCCTTGGGTATCCCGCTTTTTTGCGCGTTCTCCAGAATGTTTAACAAACAACCTCCCCAAAATAACCAAAATAACCAAAATAACCAAAATAACCAAAATAACCAAAATAACCAAAATAACCAAAATCAAGAGGAATATCCCCCTCGCTATCAACAAAACTCTGGTCCTTCATCTTCTTCCTCATCTTCTTCGGCTTCATCTTCTTACTCTTCCTCTGCATACTCAACCCATCAAGCCCAACAAGCCCATCAAACTTATCCAACTTATCCAACCTACCCTGCAAGCTCCAACTACTACTCTCAGACATCCGCATATACTTCATCTGCCCATTTATATCAAACCCTTCCCAATTCTTCCTCTTCTTCCTCTTCTTCATACATGTCTGCTCAGGCTATTCCTCCGGCTCCCTTTTTGCCTCCATCGGTTGACCCTAACTGCGATTCAACGTTTAAACTTCCTTCAATTAATACTCTGCTTTCCACCCAACAAGCATCTTCTTCTTCTTCTTCTTCTTCTTCTGCCGCATCTACTAGCAATAGAAGATCTTTGTCTATCTCCAGCCAACTTGAAATGGCTTCTCCTGCTGTCTCTGACTCCTCTTCCTCAGGTTCTGCTCATAACATGCCTCCAACCTCTGGGTCTCCTCCACAGTCATACTACTCTATGAACAATGCACCTTCTTCTTCTTCTTCTTTCCCATCTTATACAAATGCTTACTCTGCAAACACTTCACCATCTCTTTCTTCTTCCTCTTCTTCTTCTAATAGAAGCCCTGATCAGTACTCTGTTAGTTCTGCAAGCTCGTACTTTTCAAACACCTCTCCTCCATCCAACTCATCTCAATCAAAGTTTATTACCCCGGAACAAACTTTTAACCAACAACCTTCGTACCCACTTTACCAAACACATTCACAACCCAATCTTTATGCAGGAAATGTTAATCATGAGCAGCAGCAGCAGCCGCAGCAGCCGCAACAGCCGCAACAGCCGCAACAGCCGCAACAGCAACAGCAACAGCAGCAGCAGCAGTATCATAATAATCAACATCAATTGCCCCCACCTCAACAACAACCCGTTTATTATCAACAACAACAACAACAACAACAACAACAACAACAACAACAACAACAACAACAACAACAACAACAACAACAACAACAACAACAACAACAACAACAACAACAAACCTATCTCTACAATGGTAACGCTCCTCAATATTCATACAACCAAAGTAACACTGTAGCATACAACACTGCATTCCCACCCACTCCTCCAGTTGGATTCTATTCTAATGCAACAGCTCCTCCAGCTTCAACTGGTTCCGCAAGTGTTTATGGGACTCAATCATATTTTAATGGTATGTGAAAATTTTTTTTTTCCCTTTAAACCAAAATTATAAACTAATTGTCAAATAGGTCAAATGGGTGTAGTCCCTTCGGTTACTAGAGAAATGAGAGGTGGGATTGGTGGAAGTAGCATGGGCAATACTGGTGTTGCAGCTACAAACGCCACATCATCTTTTGGTTCTTTTGGGGCCGTTCCCGCTGTTGGTAACAATTCAGGTGCTGGTCCTAGCAATGGTCAAAACAATTTTAACTATCATCCCAATAACAATAACAATAACAACAATAATAACAACAATAATAACAATGACAATAATAATGACAATAATAACAATAACAACAATGACAATGATCCCAACAATCGCGAGGCACACTTGGCCATGCTTGCAAATAGACCAGTCAAGCCTAAGCGCAAACGAGCTACTCCTGAGCAAACAGGTAGACTCAATGAGATTTTTACAGAGACATTTTTCCCAACCAGTACTCAACGTATGGATTTGGCCTTAGAGTTGGGAATGTCGCCCCGAACAGTACAGATTTGGTTTCAGAATAAACGCCAAGGTTGGCGTTCCGAAAACCGTCGTCCTGTTCCTCGGGATGGTCCCCCAGGACATGGTGACTATGATCGACGTGCTTCTCAGGAAAAGCAGCAGTATGTTGCAAATTATGGTGCTGGTGGTAGCACTGCGACTGCTACTGTTACCAGAGGATTTGGAGGTAGCACTAGCGGCAGTGGCAGTGGTGGTGTAGCCACTGCAGGTGTCATGACTAGAACAGTAACTAATCATAGTGTTGGCAGCTCTGGTAGTGTAGGTTCTAGTACTAGCAGCGCTGGGAATAGCAATTATGGTTCTGGTTCTAGTTCTAGTTCTGGTGCTGGTCCAAGTTCAAGCAATGGGTCGTATGCTTATCAAAATATCCATCCTCACTATAACCCATGGGGTGGTGGGTACTTTCCAGGATATATTGGACATGGACCTCAGTCTTCGCAGCCGAATTATGGGGGTGTTGGTCCTTCATCATATACACATGCTCCAATTGCTGGATCGTCTTCGTCTTCATCGTCTTCATCGTCTTCATCTTCGTCTACTTCAACAATGTATGGGCAAGCAAGCGGGTCGGGCCATTCTCACAGAATTTACGGGCAGATTCCGCTGCCTCAACTTTCGTTGCAGCAACAGCCTCAATTTGGGCAGCAACAGCAACAGCCACAGCCACAGCAGCAGCCTCAATTTGGGCAGCAACAGCCCCAGCAATTCCAACATCAACCAGCTGGCCAACAACAACAACATCAGCATCAACAGCAGCAGCAGCAGCAGCAGCAACAACAACATCAGCAGTATCCATACATGGGCCCTCCTGATTTCAATCGGTCGATGCAGTGAAATATTTGTTTAAGGTTTTTTTTATTTTTTATTTTTTATTTTTAATTTTTACTTTTAACTTTCTTTTATTTTTTTATTTTTTTTTATATATAATGAGTGTTTATAAATTTTTATGTGAATGTGAAAATGATTATAAGTTTTATTTTGTTTTGGGATTGATAAAAAAAAATATTAGTTATTACACTAAAAAATATTGTTGGAAAAACCGCGCAAATAAGATATTATAGTAAATAATAATAAATAATAAAGACAGGCAATCAGAAAAAGCGGCTGTAGGAACTAGCGGATGGTATTTCTCAGGTACAGGCGAATATAGGGGGTGGAGGAGTATGATGATTATTATTATTATATTTTATTTATTTGTTAAAGAATGAAAAAAAAAAATAAAATAAAATTTTATTTAATAACCATGAAGTGAATCAGGGGTTGGGATACTATATATATATATATATATAATTGAAAAGATTAAAAAAGTTAAGATTCTAAAGGCGGTGATTAGAAAAAAAAAAAAAAAAAAAAGATAAAAGGGGTAGATGGCATTTTTTTTATTTTTTATTTTTTTTTTTTAAAAAAGAAGAAGAAGAATAAATATATAATAATAAATATAATAATAACAATTAATAGTTGGTTGAGAATGAAGTTTTAGATTAAAGAAGGTTAAGCCAAAGAAAAAAAAAAAAAGGAAAGAAAAAAAGAACGTTGAAAATGTATGGAAGAAACAAAGTTTTTTTTTTTTTCTTTTTTTCTTTTTTCTTTTTTCTTTTTTAACAATTTTGAAACAGGGTCCATTTGAAAAAAAAAAAAAAAAAAAAAAAAAAAAAAAAAAATAAAAAAAATAAAAAAAATAAAAAAAATAAAAACAAAAAAAAATCTAAAAGAAGAGAAAAATAGAAATAGAAAAAGAAGAAGTAAAGTTGGTTTCTGATTCAGCTGTGCATTTAAATATGAATAGAAGAGAAATTATTATTATTTTTTTTTGATAATAGAAAGAAAAGAAAAGAAAGGAAAGATTTTTTTTTTTTTTTTTTTTTTGAATTCAATTTTTAATTTTTAATTTATTTTAAATTTAAATATAATAATAAAATTCAATTAAAATTGAAAAAATTAGAAGAATTATTTATTTATATATATATATATAAACGTTTGAATTTACAAAAAAAAAAAAAATTATCACATTAAATATCACATTAAATTTCAGGGTCTTCGTCTTCTTTTATTTCTGTATTGTTTTTTTTTTCTTATATTAAATTATATAAAGATGCAAAGTTTTTTTTTTTTTTAATATTAAAATTAATAATAAAATTAATAATATATATAAATAATTATTTATAATATAATAAAAAAAAAATGATGGGTATATATTTACAATTATTTTTTTTAAAATAAAATTAACAAAAAAAAAATAAAAAAATACCTTTTAAAAAAAAAATTAAATTAAATTAAAGAAGAAATTTCTAAAATATCTAAAAAATCTAAAAAATCTAAAAAAAATTGTTTTTAATTTTTTTTTTTCTTTTTTTTTACTTTTTTATTTAATATTTTGAATAATGTTTGAATATCATTGGTTTAAAAAATTATAAAAAAAATAAATAAAAAAAAACCTTTTTGTTTTTTTTTATACACACACAGAAATATTATTTTTTTATTATTATTAATAATAATAATATTATTTTTTGTCGTTAATTATGGCCATTCAAAAATCATTATAAAGTTTCCATTAACTACAAATCAAAAATTATAATAAAAAATTAAAATAAAAAATTATAATAAAAAATTAAAATAAAAAATTAAAATAAAAAATTAAAATAAAAAATTAAATTAAATTAACTTAAATATAAACTTAAATAAACAAAAATATTTTAACAAAAAAAAAAAAAAGAAACGACATAATTATTATTATTAATTTTTTTTTTTTTCTTTTCACAAACATCCTTCAGCCTCCAATGCACACAAGGCAGCACCAACTCCACTACCATCTTTTGCAATTCCCATTGTAATGCGAGCAACTCCCTTAGAACCTAATTCAGTCTGTTCCAAAGCCTCAAAAATCATTTCTTGAAACCGAGGATAATGTTCAATAACACTACCATCTGCACCCACATCAATAGTATCAAACCGTTCAAGAGCTCTTGAATGTAATACAGCACCAGCCAAAGGCACGGCCGAAAGATACGCAGCACGCTTACCAATGGCACAAGCAATGACACTCAGAGCAGCCAACTCATCTTGATTAGGTTCAAAGCCCAAATGCTCATACATAATTTTACGTGAATGGGTAAAGTCGTCATTATTGTTATTATTATTATTATTATTGTTGTTGCTTTCACCATCAAGTGTTGCAGGAACTGCAGTATTCATTGACCAAGGAACTCGCAAAGCATTCTGTGTTTTGCCATCCTTGGCATGAGCAGGCGACGGGTATTTAAGAGCTTCAAGGGCTTCATTTGTGGTAAACAAAAGTCCAGCATCATGCAACTCCACCATAATAATACGCAACAATTCACCCAAAAACATTCCACTGACACGTTTTTCAAACATATGGAACCCAGGGTTAGGAGTATTTGCATCCAAAAGTTTATCATACTTACAATTGGGAATTACCTTGAGGGCATTATCAAAGGCACCCCATTCAGTATTAATTACCATACTATCCTTACCAGGAGCCACGTGAGCAAGCTCTTCAGCTCCCAACTTGGTAATGTTAGCCAAGGGTTCACTATAAGCACCATTAGTGCCTGTTCCAAAAATACACCCAATAATGGTTGGGCCGCACCCAACTGGTTTAGAGTATGAGCGTGTTAGTAATGTACCAACTGTATCATTAATTACAGCAGTTAGGTGGAGTCGTAAGCCTCTTGAATCAAGTTCTTGTTGCAAGGCTTGCAAAATGTCTTTACCAACTGCATCATTAATACTATAACCCTTTGTCCATCTGATAAGAGTTCCACGGTTGACTGCTGTTTGATGAAGGGGGAATGAAAAGGTAAATCCAGCTTTAAGTTCTGGAGTTGATTCTGGGTCGTGTGCACATTGCTCAAGGAAAGATTGATAATAAATTTCCAAAAAACTGACAATACGATCACCCAAGTGTGAGATAAAAGTCTTCATATCAGAAGCCATAATCTCTGGATTTACAGCTTCTTTAATTTGATCAATCGTATGCTTTGAGTTACCTAAAAGTTTAACAAGACATACACGAAAGTTAGTTCCTCCCAAGTCAAGGGCTAAAAAGGTACCCTTTTCCTTTCCCGTGGGCATGGAAGAGACAAATGAGGGTAACATTGGGATGCCTACTGGGTCTTGATGGGCAAGACCATGAAGGGATTGTTTAACGTATTCTTCAACAGTTTTTTGAAGGTATCCATTTTCTGGAAGTTTAAACTGGTCTGCAATAGTTTTTGCAGTTTCCATGAGTTGATTTTGGTCTTGTTGGGTCATTTTTTTTTATTTTTATTTTTATTTTTTTTTTGATTGTGGTTGTTGTTGTTATTACTGATAAGCTTATTGTTTGTTATCTTTAGTGAATAATAATAATAATGATGATGATGATGATATATAAATAAATAAATAAATAAAAAAAAAAAAAAAAAAAAAAAAAAAAAAAAAACTATTTTAAAAAATGATTTTTTGAGCTCTTTATATATGATTTCTTTTTGATTTAATTGCATAAATATATATAGAAGAATGAAAAATTCATACAAACTTTTTTTTTTTAAATTTTTTTAAATTTTTTTAAATTTTTTTTGAAAAGTTTTTTTTGTTTTATGTAAAAAAAAAAAAAAAAATGGGCCACGCGCGCGCAGGCGCGGGGTGGTGGTTTTCATAAAAAAAATTATGCTGCTGCCACTGCCACTTCTATTGTTAATACTACTGTTTTGCCTGTTGTTATTGCCAGTTAAAATTATTTTAATTAACAATTTGATGCCGTTTTTTTTTTTTTTTTTTTTTTTTTTGTTGAAAACCATCCTCGAAGAAATAAATAAAAAAATTAAATAAAAAAAATTTTTTTTTTTTTTTTTTTTTTTTTTAAAATATACGGAAGTCACGCGCCCGTATGAAAGATTGAGTATCAGCATCAGTAAAATCAACAGAAGCAGCAGCATCAACAGAAGCAACAGAAGCAGCAGAAGCAGCAGAAGCAGCAGAAGCAGCAGCAACAGGGAAAAAAAAAAATTTTGGCCTAATAAGGCAGCTTTCCCCGCAAGTTATGTTTGGTTGTGGTGAATTGATAAATAGTTTATTGAAATTTATTGAAGTTTAATAAAAAAAATAACTTTTTATTTTTATTTTTATTTTTATTTTTAATATAGTTAAAATAATAATAATAATAATATTAATTAATTATATATAATTTAAATATTTATTGACTTGTCTTTTTATTTTTTTTATTTTCATTTTTTTAAAGATCAAAAACGGGTTTTTTTCTTTTTCTTCTTCTTCTTTTTTTTTTTTTTAAAACCAAAAAAAAAAAAAAAATTGCCACCACTTTTTAAAAGCCCTGTGACGTCGACAAAAGTGGGGGGGGGGCAAAGGGCAAAGGGGGAGAAGAAGAAGAAATCAGCTATAACAAGAAAAAAAGAAAAGAAAGTTATGCTTACGTAGGCAATTCAAAATGGGTTGATAATAATAACAATAACAATAACTACATTTAAGTTTAAATAACACAACTTTGGTTAAATTAAAAAATTTTAATATTATATAATCATAACATAACCATTACAAATATGTTAAAGCCGTTTGTTTACTTTTTTTTTTTAATTTTTTATTTTTTAAATTTTTATTTTTTTTTTTTTTAATAAACAACAACATCCCCTTTGAAATATTTCCACCACAACCACCAAAAATTTTTTTAAATAATAAAAATAAATAAATAAAAATAAATAAAAATAAATAAAAATAAATAAAAAATTAACTTTCCACCACAACCACCTCTGTCTTCCACCCCCCTTGCTCAGAAATATATACACACACACACATATATATATATTTATATTTATATTTATAAAAAAAAAAAAAAAAAAAATAAACCCCCTTTTTTCATCACCACCACCACCACAAAACCTCCCTTTTATTATATACACCTTTTTCTTATCCTCTCTCATCTTTCTATCCAATCCATCATCATCATCAATTATCACCATTTTTTATTTATATATAATCTGCCATGAGAGAAGTCATCAGTATTAACGGTATGCAATTAATCAAAAATAATAATATATATTATCAATTTAATTATATATATATATACTAACGATCTACTTGTTTTTTTTTTTATCTAGTTGGCCAAGGTACGTGTTGTTGCTAATCTTTATGATTCAATTTTTATCTCCTATATATATATATATATATATATATATATATATATATATATAATTTTTGATTCCTTATTTATTTTTTTTTTTTTCACTAACATTTAATAATTATAACAGCTGGTTGCCAGATTGGTAACTCTTGCTGGGAGGTATGCCATTCTTCTCTTTCATTCTTCCATTCTTTTGTTGAAACCTCTTTCTAACTTACAAATCATAGCTCTACTGTCTCGAACACGGAATTCAACCTGATGGTTTCCCCTCGGGTGAAGTGAGAAACGCTGGCTACCGTGATGAAGGCTTTAGCACATTCTTTTCTGAAACTGGTTAGTACTTTTGAATCTTATTAATCTACCCATTCATCTCTATTCATTTCTATTCACCTCTATCCATCTATTTGTTAACAAACCTTTACCCTCCCCTCCCCACCCCCCTACCCTTACCCCTAACTAACTTACAATTTCAATTCAATTTCAATTTCAATTCAATACAGGTACCGGAAAGTTTGTCCCAAGAACCATCTATGTCGACTTGGAACCCAATGTCGTTGACGAAATCAGAACAGGCAAGTACCGTGATCTCTTCCACCCAGAACAACTCATCACCGGTAAGGAAGATGCCGCAAACAACTATGCCCGTGGCCACTACACTGTCGGTAAAGAACTCATTGACCAAGTCATGGACCGTGTCCGCAAAGTTGTCGACAATTGCGACGGCCTCCAGGGTTTCCTCTTCTCTCACTCCTTTGGTGGTGGTACCGGTTCTGGCTTTGGTGCCCTGCTTCTCGAACGCCTCTCGGTCGACTATGGCAAAAAATCTAAACTCGAATTTGCAGTCTACCCTGCCCCTCAAAACTCTACCTCCGTCGTTGAGCCTTACAACTCGGTCCTCACTACACACTCAACCCTTGAACACTCAGACTGTACCTTTATGGTCGACAATGAGGCCATTTATGACATGTGCCGCAGAAGTCTCGATATCCCTAGACCCTCTTACGAAAACCTTAACCGCCTCATTGCTCAGGTCGTTTCTTCCGTCACAGCCTCCCTCCGTTTCGATGGCTCATTGAATGTCGACTTGAATGAGTTCCAAACTAACTTGGTCCCCTTCCCCCGTATCCATTTCCCCCTTACCACTTTTGCCCCAGTCCTTTCTGTCGCTAGAGCAAACCACGAAGTCAACTCAGTCGCTGATATTACCTTCTCCTGCTTCGAGTCCTCCAACCAAATGGTCAAGTGCGACCTCCGCAACGGAAAATACATGGCTACCTGCTTGTTGTACCGTGGTGATGTTGTCCCCAAGGATGTTGGCCAAGCTGTCGCAGTCATCAAGGCAAAGAAGTCTATCCAGCTGGTGGACTGGTGCCCCACAGGTTTCAAGATTGGTATTTGCTACGAACCCCCACGATGCGTCCCTGGTGGAGATCTTGCCCAGGTCAAGCGTTCCGTCTGCATGCTCTCAAACACAACCGCCATTGCCGAGGCTTGGAGCCGTCTCGACCAAAAGTTCGATCTCATGTACTCAAAGCGTGCCTTTGTCCATTGGTACGTTGGTGAGGGTATGGAAGAAGGTGAGTTTTCCGAGGCCCGTGAAGACTTGGCTGCTCTGGAGAGAGACTATGAGGAGGTTGCTGCTGACTCGCCTTATGACGAGCCCAATGAGTATTAAAAAAAAAATAAAAAAAATGAAATTTATTATTATTTTTTTTTTTTTTAAAACATTGAAGGAAATGTGGAAATGGGAAAGGAATAAATGAATAAAACTGGCTTTTGTTGTTGATGATGTTTTGTGCAATATATGATAATAGTAATAAATAAATAATGAAGAGAAAGAAACTGTTTTTTTTTTACATATTTTTTACAATTTTTTTTTATATTTTTATAATATGTGCTTTTTTATTCATTACTATTTGAATTGATCTAACAAGGAATCAGATGATTGTTCACGAGCTCGCCAGTACCAACCCTCCCGACCATCATCATAATCTTGGTTTTCAGGTGGTGGATCGCATGCAATTTTAGTGCGCATCGCTTCAATGCGATCCAAACGCCACTCTGAGTGCATGGCATCGTCTTTTGTTCGTGGAGGTTGTACAATACCATGTTGTTTAAGTAGACGTCTCACCTCGTTATCCTGGTATGATGTACGTGGATGACCAAATGACACTGATGCAGCAAACCCACAATACTTTTGGTATGGGTCATATCTAAACATTAAACAATCTGCTCGTGCCAAACATGCCTGTCTACATTTATCCACAGATGTATAAGCCTTATCACTATTGCCATCATTTCTTAAATAATCATCCACATTTGCATGACCAGATAAAACATCTCGCGCCCAAGAAAATTCAACTTCCTTTGCTCCATTATCCCACATATCACGCATCGGTAACAGATATGGCTTGACAAAATCTGTATACAAATCACCATAAGATATGGTTCGAGCTTGGTGCGCCTGAAGCCCATCTTGTGGTGAGAAAACGTGGCCTGCACGAGCATGTGCTGCGTACCCTCGGATTCGTTCATACTCCCATAGAAGCTCAATGGACCGTGGTGTTACATGATGAAATGATACAATGTCCGAACACCAGTTTTGCTTATTAAAAGCTGCCAGGGTAAAATCTTCACCTTGAAACCGTTTCCCACTCACAGACAAATTGAGTCCAACATCTAACTTTTCCTTAAGAAACGCAGCAAGCATGTAGTCACCACAGCATTCACGTAATGCACGAGAGCTATACTCGTCCACCCACTCATCTGTTTTATCATGACCAAACGCCATTTCCATTACCCCTCGCGATAAAATGATCCCGGACCCGCCATGTGCAAAAATGTGTTGCAACCCTGCAACTGCAGACCCCAGATAATATGGCTTGTTGGGATCTAATGTCGCAAGCCATTGTCCCAGATTGTCACTTAAAATGTAAGTGTCATCGTCAACAAGCACATACCAATCGTTATCCGGAGCATGTCGCCACGCGTGCTGCAACATTGGAATATTTTTAAACTTGTCCATTATCCAAGGCCTCTCATCCTTACGAATCCCATCAGCATATGTATGATCTCGTCGCATTTTTTGCTGTTCCACATACAACCCAAGCTGTCGATCCTTTAGTACCTCCATAGGCAAGTCCTGTAAAATGTCAATAATCTCATACCCTGCCATGGAGCTGGCGGCATCAGAGTAAATGGCAAAGTTGGGGAACCGCGTAAAAGTCGTAAAGAAATGTGTAGGCAATCGTTCCCATTGAACCGAACGCCCAGTTTTCATCAATAAAAATATGCGCTCAGTGCCTTCGCCAAAGTCATTGGCAAGGTACTGTTGCATATGCTGGGATCGCGATACTTTAGAATTGAGAATTTGTTGTTGCATTTCCCGTTGTTTTTCATGCGATAGTCCAACCTTCTTCTTCTTCTGATTATTATTATTATTATTATTATTATTATTTTCTGGTGAAAATCCCTTTTCTGGAGTTCCATAATGACGGTATTGGTCCTTTTGTGTTTCAACAGCCAATTGCTCTTCTTCATCTTGGGATTTGAGAATTTGTTGCCCTGCTCCAGCTGGCCGTGGCTGGAATTTCTCCCCACGCGCCTCCTGCTGAAGCTCATGGTCCCATGACTTGAATGGTTTGGCGAAAAATGCAGACTTGGAAGTTTCCGGATGAAGTGCTTTTGACTCGGCCTCATCACGCTTGCGCCGCAGTTGAGCACTGCTAAGTTGGCCTGGGAAGTAAGCTGGAATGGCAGCTACATCGGCACCTGCTTCTGCAACAGCAGCTGCTGCAGCCCCTAGAACTACTGATGAATCATAAGTTTGCCTCAGAACTACCGGAGAATCTGGGAACACTTCTGTAGGGCGCCAGGACTCATCACTCTCAAATCTATTATTTTCTGGGTACTCGTGGAAAAAGGAGCGCGAGGTGAGGAACTGACGCTTGAACTGGCCAAACTTTTGGGCTGCTTGTTGTGCTGAGGTTATACTACGCCGCCGGGTTTTAATTTTGTTTAAAAGCGCTGCACTGGCACGTTTTGCCACAGTGGGGCCTTGTATATTTTCCGTATCTTTAGATGTTTCATCTTTTATTGTGGGATTGGTATTTTCAAGCGGTTGCTCATAAAGTGTCTTCTTGTCACGCATGTTTTCTTTTTCTCGCAGTAGCCGACGTTTCTCTTGAATGTCGCGCAAAATGCTGCGCCAGTCTGCACCACCGGGCTGAGCTTGGTCATATAGAGGCTGGCCTGCCAAAGTAGTAGCTTCCTCAACATCCATGGGTGTTCTGTAAAAAGCTGGGAAAACTGGGGTGTCTGGGTCTTGTTGATAGAAGAGTAAAAAGATTGTGCAAAATAGTAGTAAGCACAGAATAAACGATCTGATTGATCGTTCTGGATGAGTTAGAAGGATCTTAAGGGTGTGTGTATATGTAAGGATATATAGAGCTTACTATTTATATATTGTCCTATATTAGACATGTTTTTGACCTGGGAGACTGGAGAACCATATGGGTTTGGATGGAAGTTTGTGTAAGCATCGTAGTATCTGCCGCTCGACATGGCTTCAAGGAGCATTAAAGGGTATATATGTATATATATATATTTAAGATTTTGAGGGAAATGTTTAGATATTCTAAAAGATATAAAAGAAAGAGGGGGATCTCAGGTATTTAAATAACTAAATAAAAGTCTCTTCCGCCCTGAGTGTTATTTTTGGATGAAGATAATTTCATCATCATGATTAAAGTTCTTAAAATCCCATATTATTATGATTATTATGATTATTATTTATTTTTTTTCTAAGCTTTTTATTTATTTATTTTTTTTAAAGGGAGAATCTGAAACGACATGCGCTTATAGCGGTGAGACAAGAAAGTTTTCAGGGTGAAAGCATCCCGAGAGAAATTGACTTTGAATTAAACAGTCCTTTTTTTTTATTATTATTATTATCAAAAATTAGAACTTGTAAATTTTATCTTTCCTTGATATATATATATATATATATATCTCTTTGGTATTTATTTATTAATGATTTGGATATATTTATAAATTAAAAAATAAAATCTTTTTTTTTTTTCAATATTGTAATCTCACTCTTGTTCAATAATTATCAAAATTAATAAAAAATTAATAAAAATTAATAAAAAAAAAAAAGACCCTCCCGTTTTCTCAATGTCTCAGTGGCCGCACTCCTCATGCGCCATGTGTCTTGAAAAAGAAAATAATCTTTTTTTTTAAATAATAAAATAATAAAATAATAGAAATAATGGAAATAATATTAAAAAAAATTTTCTTTTCTCGCGCACAGAAACTTTCGTCGTCGTCGTCGTCGTCGTCGTCGTCGTCTTACCATATTGCATATTATATATAAATAAATAATATTATATATATAATATATTATAATTAATTATATTATTATTATTATGCACCATGGTGATCTGACAGAAGGCTGGGCTGTTCAGGTGATATTTAGTGGTGGTAATGGTGGTGGTGGTAGTGAAAATAAAAAATAATAAAAAATAATAAAAAATAAATTAAAAATTAAAAATTAAAAAATTAAAAATTAAAAATTAAAAAATTAAAAATTAAAAATTAAAATATTAAAAAATTAAAATCTTTCAACAACACATAAAAATTCAACATCTAAAATTCAACATCCAACAACCACAATGACCTCCAATCCGTATGAACAATTCTCAAATACTTCTTCATATCCTTTTCTAATGACTTCCATTTCCTCAGCTCAATTAAAGCTTGTCTTTTTGGTAAGTCTTTTGTGAACCTCTATAGGCTTCTGAGCTCCACTTTCCGTCCCCACTCACAATCTCAGACATGGACGGCTTGCTCATCGATTCCGAGCACATCTATACAGAAACAATCAACGAGATCGCCGCAGAACATGGTCTCCCTCCAGTCCCTTGGGCCTTAAGAATTAAAATGCAGGGCCGCCCAGGTCCTGCTGCTGCTGCTGTGATCTTACCATGGCTTATTTCCCAGCGCCATGCTACATCAGCTGACCAGCAAGACCTAGACCAATTCCTCCTTCAGTTGACTACAGAGTTCCCTTACATGGAATCCCCTGAATCTTTTTTTGCTGAAACTACTCGAAGACAACGTGCTAAATGGCCAGGACGTACCCAGTTTTTACCTGGAGCATTACCTCTGCTTGAACGTTTAAGTTCAAACGGAACCCCAATAGCCCTTGCAACATCTACCTCTAAACCCAACTTTAAACTTAAAACAGGCCACCTCCGAACCACCGAATCTTCAAAACAATTCGACCTTTTCCCCAATCATCTTGTCATCACTGGTGATGACCCTCGTATCCCTCCAGGCCGCGGCAAACCCGCTCCGGATATTTGGCTTGTCGCCCTTGACTCTCTCAATGCCGGTCGCCAGGACCCTATTCGTCCAGAAGAGTGTCTTGTTTTTGAAGACGGACTCATTGGTGTTACTGCAGCCAAATCTGCTGGAATGAACTTTGTGTGGGTCCCCCAGGACGAAGTTCGCAAGGCTCTTGGGTCCGAAACAATAGAGGCACAACTGCTTCATGAAGAAAACGCCCTTCTGAGTGGACAAGTCCTTGAAAGTTTATCAGATTTTGATCCGGAAAAATACAACCTTTAACATAACCATCATAGGTACTACTATATATATATCAAAAGTTTTTTTTTTTTTTTTTTTCTTTTTAGCCTTATAAAAATAGTAAAAAAAAATTAATTAAAGTGTCCGTCCCCATTTACAAAGGAGCGTTTCTAAACAAATATGACACACTTTCACCATTGTGTAAACGACGAATCGACTCAGCAAGAACAAGACTGACATCAATAGTAGCAATCTTGCTACTCAGCTGGTCCTTACCCTCCAGAGGAACTGTATTGGTGCACACAACGCTAGCCAACCTCGACTTGTTGATAATGTCCGTGGCCTTTCCTGACAGAATACCGTGTGTCACAATCGCAATAACCGACTGTGCATTGTGACTCAAAAGAGTTTCAGCTGCCTTAGCAAGTGTACCGCAGGTATCTGCCATATCGTCCACCAGAATGCAAATCTTGTCAGACACATCTCCAACAAGAACCATTCGTGAGACTTCATTGGCACGTGCACGCTCCTTGTGGATTAGCGCAAAGTTCAGGTCCAACCGGTCGGCAAGAGCAGCAGCTCGCTTCGCACCGCCGGCATCAGGGGAAACAATGATGGCATTGTTGTAATCAATGGTTTGCTTAATGTAGTTCACAACACTGGGTTCAGCGTACAAGTTGTCCACAGGCACGTCGAAAAAACCTTGGATTTGAGACGCATGTAGATCCATCGTGATGACGTGATTGCATCCGGCTGTCTCCAGCATGTTGGCCATCAGCTTGGCTGTAATGGGTGCACGGCTCTTGTCCTTACGGTCCTGGCGCGCATAGGGGAAGTTGGGCAGAACTGCTGTGATCCTTCGTGCAGAGGCTGTCTTGCATGCATTGATCATAATCAGCAGTTCCAGAATTCGGTCATTTACGTCGCCAGAGCCAATCTGGGTAATGATGTAGACTGATGTGTGTGGTTAGCATACCATCTTATTTTAAATTTTTTTTTAATTTTTTTTTTTTTTTTCTTTCGGATTATTTCCCCAAGCGTTCATTGGGTCTCTCTTCCCTTATATTATAAAACTTACCATCTTCATCACGAACAGACTCGCCAATGGTAATAGAGGTTTCTCGGTTAGAGTCTCGGAAAACATCAACTTTGCAGAGCTTAAGACCCAATCTACCCACAGTCAGTTTTTAAGAACAGAAAAAATAAATAAAAATAAAAATAAAAACGGTTGGTGGTGGTGATGGTGGTGATGCAACAAATGATAACTAAATAACTAGCTTGTAGTAAATCCCCAGGATACCAACTCCCATAATCCTAGAAAGCTTTGGGTATCATATCAAAGGGTAATAATTATTTTCAAATCAAATCAAATCAAATGAAATAAAAAAATGAAAGAACCGTTTTATTTATTTATTTATTTTTTTTTGTCATCACCATTTTGAACCATTTTTCTCCACATTAATTTGCAAATGACTTACCGGTCAGCGACTAATTCCGCAAGGCCCCGGTGAACGTCACCGGCAATGAGCTTTATCGAGTTGGTAGACATATTTATTTATATTTCAAATAGATTCCTGGAAATCAAAAGTACTTAAAAAAGATTATATTTTATAACAAAAAAATAATCTCTGTTTTTTTTTTTTTGGTATTTTTGGTTTTATAAAGAGTAAAAAGGAAGGAAATTAAAAAAAAAAAATTCAAAAGAGAAAAAAAAAATTTTTTTAATTTTTTATTTTCTTTTTTTTTTTTTTTTTTTTGTCGACAGCCATTCTTCTCTCTCTCCAACCGCTTTTTTTTTTTTTTTTCGTCGGCTCATCTCTTAAAAATTTCCTATTTAAACATCTTTGTTACAACTGCATCTATGCATTGTAACGCAAAAAAAAAAACTTACAAAGACCCGCCCGGTACCCGGATCATCTTATTATCGGCTCTTCTTTCCTTTTTTCCGAATCATCGGTGGGTTTTCTGGAATAATAATGGTCCCTTCCTGAATATCTTCTCCAGCATTCTGTAACTTAGCTTGCGCTTCATGGAAAAACATTAGGTCTCGTACCGTTTCCCTTAGCTCGTCAACTTCCGCGTCCCGCGCTGCTGATTCCTCCTCTAGTCGTTTCAGTTTCTTAATTGTTTCTTCCCCAATCAACTTCTCCTCCCGGTACGATCCCTCCAGCTTTGTGCACAACTTATGAAGCTTCTCTGCTCTCTGTCGCATCTTCTCAAGCTCTCGCTCAAGTTCCGGAACCCGCTTCTTGCCGTACTTTTCAGCTTCCTCAACTAGCTTTGAATTCTCTTGCTCAAGCTTCGTTGCACGCGATACCGCAGCCGCTGCCTTGTCTGCTGAAGCGGCCATCAACGACTCATAATAGTCACGCTGAGATTCCAGTTGTGACGACAGTAATTGTGTGAAATGAATGCTCATATCGCTCACCTTTTTATCTGAATTATCTGCTGCCTTCATTGCTGCGTTCGCAACGTCATATGCTGCTCCAGTATCTGAATGACCCCAAGCTTCTCCTGGTGAGACCCCAGGTGGCCCACTTCCTCCCTCGCCACTACTACTACCAGAACTTCCAGGATAAAACCCAGGAAGCTCCACAAGCTTGCCATCATTCTGGTTTTGTAATAGCCTATGCACATATCCATCACTAAGATAATCCCACACTCGTTGCGTCTCAATATCCATGGCATAACAGTGCCCTGTAGCCTCATAATGATCAAATGCATGAGCGTTATCATACCGACCACACCCAATATGCCCGCAAATTAAACATATCCATAAATTTTCTCGTGCCTGGCAAACTGCACATCTGCCTCGTGATTTTGCAGACCCTCGCTGTGAATACCGGCACACAGGACAGCTTCCATCCTTCCACTTCGACAAGCACTGACAATGGAACGTGTGTTGGCATGGAATAGTAAGTAATCCAGTTGTCGCTGCATCCATACGCTCCAAGCATACAGGACAAGTAGGTAACTCTGTTAATATTGGTGTTGGAGGTGGCGCCGGTTTGTTTGCTGGAGGTTGTGTTAAACTTCGTCTTCCTCCTGGACCATCTCGAGACTTTTCTTCCTTTTTGGGGTCACTGTAAATATCTTCCTCATCTTCTTCGTCGATAGCACTCTCATTTCTGGCTGCTTGTGTGAAGGGATCCTCCATCAAATAAGGAAATTCGCTTGATTCCCGAGAAAATGACTTGGAAAGTTTCCGCTGTTCTCGTAAAAGTGTTTCGTCTCCATTATAGTTGCGGAATTCGATCCGATTCACGCTCACAATCTGGCACGTCTCCGCTTCCATGGAGTTAAATAACTTCCCATTGTAATCACGATAAAACTGAGCCGCAAACTCTGTATTCCGAAACTTCATAAGAACAAGGTATCGATTAGGCTGTGCGGTTCTTACCATTCGCAAATGTGATACATTCTCACGAGCATTAGGCCCAATAAACCCAATAAAATCACAGGGAGTCATGTACGAAGGGACTGCAAGAATCGCAAGAATAGTGCTAATATTCTCTTCCCCCTTTTCTTCTGATTTAACTGACTTGGCCTGAGTTTTGTTTTTAGGTTGTCGGGTGCAAGAAGAATACTGATACTCTTGTTCATCACTGTCAACATCTCCTCTATATAACCTAACTACTCCGTATCCCAAAAAGCGGGCCTTTAAAAGATCAGGTCGTGCATTCATAATAACACTTTTTGAACGAGGTCGTGGTGTTGTTTGTGCATTATTACTCCCTGCAGGTGGCGAAGATGGTGGAAGAGATGCAAAAGCCAATGGCTGGGTATCTAAAAGTGTTGTTTCAGGAACAGGAGTTCCATTCCCTGATGTGGTTAATGGAGGAGAAGATGCTTGAATTTTATCCATGTCAATGCCGCTGATTTCAATTTTCCCAAATCTCCAGTCAAGTGATAAGTGTTGTTGAAGTTCTGGGTCGTGGATATGATGCTGTTGGTTGTTACTAGTTATTTTTACTGGTTGATTCTTTTTTAATGTTGTGTTTACAGAATCAAAATTGGAAAAGATGTTCTTGTTAGAAATGGCTATTTTACACCAATTGTCAACTGGAACTGAAAGAATAGCACGAGTTGAAATTTCTTCAGTCTTGGTATCTTCCCCAGTTATATCTGAATCTCTTGTTGCTGTGGCTCGTAACTTTTCTTCCTTGGCTTGTTTCTGTAGATGCTCTAACTCAATCGCTTCAAGCTGCGTTGCGGTCTCAAAAACAATAGAGTAGCTGTACACCATTTCAGGTTAACCCCTGGTATTCTGTGAAGTAACCATGTGCTTTTCTAAAGGGAAAATATAACTATTCTTGTTTTATTTTTTATTTTTTAAAAAGTGTAATTTTTGTGTGTGTTTTATAAGAAGAAGATATATTTAAAAGGCTAAAAAATGGTGGCAAAAAAAAAAAAAATTAAATAAAATGATTACCAAGCTAAGCTATCAATTTAATTCATTTTAAACTAAATAATTTATCATTAAAACTCAAGAAAAAAAATCTCAACACTTCACCATTTACTATTAACTACCTACTACAAGAACCTTATAAATTTATATAAATACATAGAATTAGTAAACCATGTATAAAATAACAAGTCATCTCAAGAAACAGATACTAGGATAGGCAATGCATCATTTCGGCTGTCAGCATTTACAATCAGTCCAGGAATTATTTGAGAGGTCTCAGTCTTATTTTGTTCCATTGCAATAGCCTCCTCTTGTAGCTTCTTTACAGAAACCCAGCCTCTACCGGGTAAAAACAAACGACGGTAATTCTTCTTTTCAGACTCTTCAAGCTTGGCCTTAATTTCATCAAGAGTAAAAACAACTGCAACGCGTTCAGTTTCTTCAAAGGATTCTTTATCCCTATGTTCCAAAACAATCTTCGCCTCACCATTCGACAATTCTTCTACAGCGGTAGATCCAAAAAGTTCTTCAGCAGAGCAACTATTAACATTTTTAGAATCACAGCTAGCAGAATCAATTGCAGTTGTTGGATCTGCAGATGGCGATGGCAAAGATGATACAAGAGCATTGGCAGCAATAGTCATAGCATTCATGTTAGTGTTTTTGGGAATCAAAAACTCAATTCGTGCACTTTCACACCCAGAGTCAGAAGAGCTGAAAGCCAAAGGTGATGATGAATCATCAACAGATCCTTGAATTGGGTCAGGAGAGGAATTTCCACCCAATACCAAGGGAGCACTGCTAATTTCCTCAACAGAAGATTTAAGAGAAGACCGCTGATTATTGAAAGTATTCATAGCACGAAGCCATTCTTTTCTACCCAATTCAGTAGAAATATCAAATGTCCCAAACTCTGTCTTGAGCAGCTTTTTCTTGGTGTCTATAAAAAAAAAAGTGTTAGTTAAGTTAAAAACAGAATAATAATAATAATAATGGTGGTGGTACTATTATCAGAGAGCTGATAAGACTTATTTTCCAATTGATTAGTTGATAATGATGCAGACAACTCCTTTTCATCTTCAGCTCCAAAAATTAAATCAGGGGTATCAATCTTTTCGGGAATCAAGGGTAACTTTGGAGATTGTTGATGCAATGTTGATTCAAAAGAAGGAGATGAAGAACTAGAACTAGACGAAGATCCCAAAGTTTTGATAACAGATGCTATATTAGGTGAAAGGCGAGTGACTTTTGGTAAAGAGCTATTACTTAAACCATAATTGTTATGGAAGTTGTTGCGTTGGGTATTAGTTAACCTGTCTATATAAAAGTTAGTATAGAGCATCACGGCAATATTTTCTATATAAAAAAATAGCATACCAGAACGGCTATGTGATAATCGATAAGCATTACTCCCATATTTAGAAGAATTTAACTCTTGAAAATTAGAAGAGCTCAAAACGTGATCAAGACTAGAGTGGCCATTATATCTTCCAGTTCTTTGATTGTTATTAAGAGGGGTATTATGGTGTTGACGAGTTCCGAAAGAATTTATAGTGTTTACCTGTGGATGATTTGGCAAAGAATGCAATTTTAAGTTGACCATTCTGGTTTGATTTAATGGTCGAATCTGTTCAATCACAGACTCTTTCTCCAAATAGTTTTGGGTACTATCCTTTGGTTTCTTGGTTTCAAAATCTGATTTAGCTTCTTTTAAAACAAAATCATTATTATTTGTACTATCTTCAAGACCATCAAATGCGACTGCACCTTTGGATTTGTTGGTATCATCCAAAACAGAGATAGGGCTTTCTGTGACAGAATTATTATCAGAGCAAGGAGGAGAAGCTGAAGAAAGAGAAGAAATAGATGGAGAAGAGGATTGAGGAGTCAGCCCTCGAGTAACTCGATCAAAATTTTGGCGTAAATCCAAGTATTTTCTAACAATAAAAGGAAAATCGGTAGTGTCTTTCTGAAGTTTCTTATAATTCTCTTCCTGTTTGTTTTGAATCTCGGTAATTTTAGTCATGTCATCCTGTAAAGAAGACAAGTCAGTTCGAAGAACATCCAATCCTTCAGGAGAAAAGCTTTTAGAAATTGTAGCAACTTCGGAAGATAAACGGTTAACGTCCAAAATTAGATTTTTGCTTACAATTAGCCGCAATGCCCCAAGTTCCTTCTTTTGACCTAATAACCATGAGTAAAAAAATGTTGCCAGACCCACATATGATATTGAAGAGAAGAATATTGAAAAAAGTACTGAAGCATATGATTTTCCATTGTTTTTTGAAATCTTGATTGACTCAGTTTTAAGGGTACTTTTTTTGTTAATAGAGTCGTTGTTACTCTGTTCAGCTGACATTTTAAAAGCCACAACATGATTATCGTTGCCCTTACGCTTAGGCGGTGAATGTTTCAAGATTTCACTGAGAAAATTAAATTTTGTAGTAGAATCTAACTCAAGTCGATCAAGTAAAAGATTAAGTTCAAGAAGAGATTTCTCAGTCAAATGATCAGAAGTTTGGGAAAGAGAGGAATCGAATGAAGTAGAAGATAAAGAGGCATCTGAAATAGGTACCGATGGAAATGGGACTGCAGTGGAAAGAATTGATTTAAGAAAAAGGGGTTTCGTTAAATTCTGGAAATATAGACTGTTAGAAACCATTGATTTCAAATCAACAAAACCACATGCAGATAATAACAAGATTCCAGGAAGGACGCTTGTCATCACTATTAGTTGAAATGCCACTATTCCACCTATGCCAATAGCGACTTTTCGATAAAATTTATCCTCAAAGAATTTCATTTTGTTTCTTTTATTAAAAGTGAAAAAAAAAAAAGTAGGATACTTAAAAGGTTTAATCAGAGCTTGAACGAAGAATAAAAAAAAAGTGCAAAGTTGCGAGAACTAAAAGAAAGAAGGAAGACGATAGATGTGGAGAATATCAAAAAGTAGATTTAAATATGATGTTACAGGTAGTTGTAACAAAAAAAAAAATAAAACTAGTATTATGTAATATGTTTGAAAACTTTCTTGTTCGATCGCGATTCAAAGTTATTACGTTATGTACCATGAAATATTCAACTTATATAAGCATGCCTAATTGAAACTAGGCATTACGTAACCAATACACTTGACAGCAGTGCGATATCATCATTATTTGACGTGAGAACCAAACCATTTCATTTTTTTTTATATTTTTTATCTGTTAATATTTACAGAATTATATGGTCTGCTTATTGATTTAATTAATGGATATTAAGAATTTTTTATTGTTCTTATGATTAAATTTTCATTAATTTTTTTTTGTTAACCTTAAACAATTTTTAAAATTTTTAAAAGCAAAGAAATTCATTCAAATCCTGAAAAGATTTCTCTGCAAAGATTTTATTTAACCTGCTTAGGCAAATAGTTTAAGTCTAATAGTCAATCTTATTATTCATTCAATGCTGAAGAGCGCAATGAGATAAATACCCGGTGGTTACATATTGCACCCAGACTAGGAAAATATTCATAGCTTCTTTTATACATATTCATTCATATTGATTTAAAAAAAACCTATTCATCTACAGATTTCCGCATCCGAAAACTTTAAAAAAAAATAATAAATAAATAAATAATCATAAAATAATTTCAAGTCGTGGTGGGGGTTGATGTTTCTATTTTGGATGTCTTTAATACCATAATAATGACCTTTTTTGTTGAAATATGTAAGGTTAAACCGGTTTTGTGCGCGTCTGTATTCGTGACGTCATTATTTTTTTTTTTTTTTTTTTTTTTTTCTAAAATGCTTCGTCCTTGCGCACTCACCATCTTGCTTTTATATACTTCTTGAGAATTTTATTTGTTAAAATTTTTCACCTTTTAAACTAAATAAACAATTAAGCCATTATGACATCGTCATTATATATTAGAAAAAAAAATTACATAGCTATTATAAACAAGTATAGTCAATTAACGAGATCCGTAATAAAGATGTCTTAGCTTTATGAATAAAAAATAATTGGATTTGATTTTAAATAAAATGGCTGTTTATTTAAAAGTAAAAAGGTTTTTTAGGTGTATTTTTAAAGTTAATATGTAGAATAGGTACAGGACCCTAGATGGACCGAAACACTTTCAATAAAAATTAACATTTATTTTATTTTATTTTTAGTTGATTTATTTGTCCAAAAAACTATTTTTTTTTTATAAATAAACTAAGTTTTCTCTTTTTCTTTTTCTTTTCCTTTTCCTTTTTTTCTTTTCTTTCTTATTTTTATTTTTATTCCTCATTTCTTATTAAATTATTAGTTATATACCATACTTTAGTGTAAGTTACCTATATTGAAACTATTAGGTCTTAAATTGTAAATAACAAATTCTAACGTTTATTTTAGGAAAAACAAAAACTCAAAGCATGGGAATCTTTAATAGGTTATCAAGTAATCGCAATCAAGGCGAGGTTGACACGACCGATGCGGAAACGGTTAACGGTTCCCTAGATAATGAGTCAAAAAACTACTATAAAATATTTTCAAAAGCTTTTTCACAAAGAGACATGGAAAAAAACAATTACTCGACAAATGAAATACAAGAGTATACCAGCGAGGATTCGGACAATGCATCTACAAAATATGAACAAACTCATAGAAAATTAAAGTCAAGACATATTCAGCTGATCGGTATTGGTGGAACAATCGGTACCGGTTTGTTTATTCAAATAGGAAACGGACTAGTTAAGGGTGGACCAGGAAGTTTATTACTAGCATTCATTGCATGGTGTATTCCAATTCTGTGTGTAACAAGCTCAACAGCCGAAATGGTTTCATATCTTCCATTGTCGTCACCGTTCATTCAACTGGCAGGAAGATGTGTAGATGAAGCTTTTGAAGTCATGTGTGGCTGGAACTTCTTTCTTTTTGAAGCCATCATGATTCCATTTGAGCTTACAGCCGTCAATGTTCTTATTCACTATTGGAGAGAAGACTACTCACCAGCTATCCCTATGGTTCTTCAGTTGGTCATCTACTTTCTTATTAATGTCTTTGCTGTTGACTTATATGGTGAAAGTGAGTACTGGATGGCCATGGGCAAAGTAATTCTTGCAGTCGGTATGATCATTTTTACGTTCGTTACTATGGTTGGTGGTAATCCACAACACCATGCTTATGGCTTTCAATTTTGGAAGGACCCTGGTTCTTTTCTGGAGTATCTATCAACAGGTTCTTGGGGTAGATTTCTTGGATTTTTTGCCTGCCTGACACAAGCTGCTTTTACAATTGCTGGACCAGAATACATTTCCATGGCTGCGGGTGAATGCGTGAACCCACAAAAAGTTATGCCTAAGGCTTTCAAAAGTGTCTTTTATCGTCTCATCACCTTTTTCATTCTTGGTGCCCTATCTGTTGGAATTGTTGTTTCTTCCAGAGACCCTAACTTGATTGATGCTATTACTAACGGTAACTCCGGTTCTGCAGCTTCGCCATATATAGTTGGTATGACTAGGATGAAAATTAACGTTTTGCCTCACATTGTCAACGTACTCATTCTATCTTCGGCATTTTCTGCCGGTAATTCATATGTCTACTGCTCGTCAAGAACTCTTTACGGTCTTGCACTTCAAGGGCACGCTCCAAAAATATTTACCTTTTGCACTAAAAAGGGTGTTCCTATTGTCGCAGTTGTTTTTTCTCTCGCTTTTGGATTTCTAGGTTTTCTTCAGCTTGGGAAGACGGCTTCAACAGTTTTAAATTGGATTGTAAACCTTGTTACAGTTTCCCAAGTTATTAACTTTTGCACCTTGTGTGTTACATATGTTCGGTTCTACTATGCTTTGAAGGCTCAGGGAATTGATAGAAGAACACTACCTTACCGTGGATATTTCCAACCTTATGCTGCCTATATTGGAATGGTTTGTACTTTTGCAATGATGTTTCTGGCTGGATACCCTGTTTTTGTTGATTGGGATGTCCCAACTTTTATTTTTTCGTATATTATGATACCCATTTGTGTTTTTGTGTTTTTATTTTGGAAAATTGTTAAGAAAACTAAATTCAAAAAGGCTTCTGAGGTGGATTTGTTCACTGGGTTAAAGGAAATTCAGGATCACGTTGATTCTTTACCACCAGACACAAAACCAATCACTTGGTACGGCAAACTTGGAGCATTCATTAAAGGTGATTGATTTTTTTTTCTTGTATTATATATTAATTGTGTATGTTTTTATGTACTTTTAGAAAGTTTTGTTTATTTTTTACTATACTGTGAGTTGACCAACTCACTTAAAGAAGTTTATTTGATTATCGCTATCTTAAATTTTGTTTAGAATTTTTGTTTCCGCTGCTTGTACTGTTAAAAAAAAATAAGGGTTTATATTTAGGCAAATTTAAATCCATCTCATCATCTCCAGAGACAAAATCAAGAGACACTTCAAAAAAAAATTAAATCGTCAAAGTTTTTTTGGAAAAGAAACAGAGCTTTTGACAAAATCCTGAAAACTATAGTAACCCAAAAGTGATGGATTTCTCCAAAGTTGCATTCCTTTTAACTACTAATCTTTTTTCAAGTTTCATGCTGGTTATTAAAAATATATTGGCTAGTTTTAAACTTAATGTCCCATAAAGAAATGATTTGACTTGGACATTGCAATTAAGAAAAAAAAATTTAAATATAAATTTTATACTTGCATAAATTATTGAACTGAGTTTTTAAACCTAATGTATGCAATATCAGTGTAGTGATAAAGCTTTATATATTGGCATTTTTGTCGTTGAACTTGTTAACAATATAAAAAAATTGTATATTGTGCCATATTCCATATTCTTTATTTTGTGATTTCTTGTTTTATAGAATAATGAAACTTTTAAACCGAATCAAAAATTCACCTGAAATAGTTGAAAATGGTACGATTAATCAATTAAACCAGTACCCGGTGAATGACTGCAAAAATAAATCAGATTTTCACGTCAATAGTTGTTTGGTTTTAGAATGCGATAGAAATATAGATGGAGAAAACATTCAAATTGAAGGTTCAATTAGTAACAAAACTAAGAATGGCAAAATATCAAAAGAAGAATACACTCAACGAAAATTAAAATCACGTCACATTCAGTTAATAGGTATAGGAGGAACAATAGGAACAACATTATTTGTCCAAATCGGTCAATCTTTAGTGAAAGGTGGGCCAGGCTCACTTTTGTTAGCCTTTATTGCTTGGTGCATACCCATTCTTTGCGTAACAAGCTCCACTGCAGAAATGGTATCTTATCTTCCAATACCCTCTCCCTTTATTCGATTAGCCGGAAGATGTGTTGATGAAGCATTTGAAGTAATGACTGGATGGAACTTTTTTTTGCTAGAAGCAATTATGATACCCTTTGAAATAACTGCAGTCAATGTCATTCTTCATTTTTGGTTTAAAGATTATTCTTTAGTGATTCCTATGGTAATTCAAATTGTGCTTTATGCAGCAATAAATGTTTTTGCCGTTCACTGGTATGGTGAAAGCGAATATTGGATGTCTATCGGAAAAGTCTTGTTGGCTATCGGTTTGATATTTTTTACTTTCATAACAATGGTTGGTGGAAATCCCCAACATGATGCTTATGGCTTTCGATATTGGAAAGAACCAGGTGCTTTTCAAGAGTATATTTCAACAGGATCATGGGGCAGATTCTTAGGGTTTTTTGCATGCTTAACACAAGCCGCCTTTACTATGGCGGGACCAGAATATGTATCAATGGCTGCGGGTGAAGCAGAAAATCCCAGAAAAGTTATGCCAAAAGCTTTCAAAGCTGTCTTTTATAGATTGATAACTTTTTTTATTATCGGAGCACTTTCTGTAGGAATTATTTGTCCAGCTAATGATCCTAACTTAATTAGTGCTATTTCAAATGGGCATCCGGGTGCTGCCGCTTCACCCTACGTTATTGCAATGACGCGTCTTAAGATTAGAGTGCTACCTCATATTGTTAATGCCTTGATTTTAACATCAGCCTTCTCTGCTGGTAATTCTTATTGTTATTGCTCATCTAGAACAATATATGGATTGGCACTGCAAGGCCACGCACCAAAGATTTTGTCTTATTGTACTAAAAGTGGTGTCCCAATAGTTGCAGTTGGTGTCTCTTTATGTTTCGGTTTTCTTTCATTCTTGCAACTTGGTAAAGGCGCCCAAGCCGTACTCAACTGGATGGTTAATATTGTTACGGTTTCACAATTATTAAATTTCAGCACTTTATGTGTGACCTATATTTGTTTCTTCCATGCACTTAAAGCCCAAAATATAGATAGAAATTCTTTGCCATATTGTGGATACCTCCAGCCTTATCTGGCATATGTTGGACTCGTTTGCACTCTTACGATGACTTTTCTAGCCGGATATCCTGTTTTTGTTAATTGGGATGTTACGACATTTATATTTTCTTATATTATGATTCCAATTTGTGTCATCATTTTTTTGGTTTGGAAAGTTTTTAAAAAAACTAGTTTCAGAAAATCAATAGATATTGACTTGACAACGGGACTAAAAGAAATTCAAGAGCATATTGATTCATTTATTCCCAGTCAAAAACCACAAACTTGGTATCAAAGATTCCTGGCAGTTATATTTGGCAGCTGATTCAATCTATACGTATAACAGATATAAAAGCAAACTTTTTATTTCAATTAAATTAATATGAAAACCGCCATTCAAAAAAAAAAAAAAAAAAACCATAGTTTTAGAGCAAATAATATTTAATCAGAATTTCTTTTAGAAGACAAAATTGGTTTCAGAATTCTAGTATAAGTTGGACTTGATTCGAAAACATTGGATTTAGATTTTCGATGTCCATTACCCTCAGCATTAGTAGTTGGGGTGGTTTTGTCGACTTTGGGATAGCTAAAACTAAGAGATAGTCTGCGAGCTCTTTTAGGGGGCTTTTCTTTTTCCTTAAAGTCCTTAGAAGAAACCATAACAACCTTTTCTGAAGTCTTAAAAGTGCTGATACGTTGACTTGGTCTGTGTACTAAAGCCACAGAGTTGCTTGCAAGTATGACATCCAAAGACCCAGGAAAAGCCTGTCGCTTTTTGGAAGGTTCGCCATAAGTTTCAACAGGTAATGGCAAAGTACTATTCCTCCGATTAGCACGTACTGCTTCAGAGGCCAGTTTTGGCAAATTGACTCTAATAGGGATTGATCCATCAATTTCAAGGGGGGTTGATGAGTTTGATGGGCAAAGAGTCAATTGCTCATTTAGAACTTGCTTGATATTGTTTTCTTTGGTAGCTCTTTTAAAGTCATCAACAATAAAATCAGCTTCTTGAGAAAACTTGATATCATTTTCTGAACAACTCAGTACTTCTAACCCGGAAAGACGCACCTGCATAAACCACTCCTTCTGGATGAGTAGAAAATTTAAAAGACAAGGATCAATAATTTGATTTGTCAACTCCAAAAACACTGGAAGCTGATTCTTAAGTTGTGTTTGCAATTGCATAAAAATGTCCGCATTGGTGTAGGCAATAGCTTCGATGTGTTTCAGTTCACGCCGTTTAAGCTGTATGAACTTTTGGTAAAATGGGTGTAAAGAAGCTCGTTGCATTAAAAGTGCTGAGATGTTGCTGAACATTGTCAAAACTTTTCTAAGAGGTGTGACAACATGTTTATCAATTCTTAGCCTAAGAAGATTTGAAGAAACGTGTGCCTGAGAGGAAGTTGTGAAGGGTGTGCAATACAGTTGGTATAAGCGATATTTTTTATCGATACTAGCTGACAGCGGAGAAAGATCTTCAGTAGTAAAATCAAGATCTTCAAAACAATTTAGAAAAGATTCTGCTAATGAATTCGCTTTGTCAAAATGGTGCTGAATGTAACTGATACTTCCACGGATTGAAGCAATAAGATCTTTTAGTTGGGCCCGCTTGAGGTCAAATTGATGAACCAAGTCAGCTAGATCTTCATCAGCCTCATAGTTATTTGACAATTTCATGAGTGCCTTATTTTCATCAAAAGGAAGAGAAGAATTTAAAATATTATCTTCAAAAAAAGTCTCAGAAAAAGGTGGAGAGTTTCCTGAACGGGAAGCTAGGCTAGAAGAATCTGTTGGTCCCGAAGAAACCCCAGAAGGTGGTCTACTAAAAATCCAAGAACTGGATCCTGAAGTTCTTGAATTTCTCAGAGAATCGGATATGGAACTAGAAGAACCTGAGGTGGAATGTGTTGATGGAGATGGGGGAGGAGGTGGAGAATGGGAAGTGGGAGAAGTTTCATCATCTGTTCTAACTCTCTCAACGTCGTCATTGATTCTGTTGGCACAATTTCGGACCTCATTACATGCTTGCACTAATGGAGCATAGTCAGTATGTCTTTCTAAAGTGTAATCAATCATTGACCTTAAAAACAGGGGATACTTTAACAGACGCTGGACTGGTTTGATTAGCAATGCATCCAAGCCCCAAGCTTGAGTAACATCCCTAGAAAGTTCTCTGCAATGTTGAAACATTTCATCAACTGTTGGAGATGCCAGAGCTTCAATTCGATGAAGAGTCTTCATCTGAAATTCATTCTGGACACAATAAATCTTATATGCTGTCTCCATGATTGGTATATATTCCATAAAAACAATTCCAATGTTGGAATCCATGTCCAAAATCATGGGAAGATCATCAATATCAAGTCCGAGATCAACCTCATTGCTGATATAATATGGAACGTAACATCTAAGCTTACCCATAAGAACTTTAGATGCATCAATTATGCGATCAATATTACCAAACAAAGCTTGGATATCCTTATGAGTGAAATACTCGCGATAGGGGTGTATGACACACATTTGATAATAAATAAATTTTACCACCTCCATGTCTCTAATGTAAACCGCCTCAGTTTCAATGAGTTCCCTAATCACATTATACTTCTTTCTGATTCGCCATTGATTTACAGGATCAGCAAAACTTAAAGGGATATAGTCATATATTGTGCAAAGTCTCGCTTTAAAAAATAAAAATGTTAAAAAAAAAAGTTAAAAAAAAAAACTTTCACTCATATTTAATTCTTACCCTGTAGAATTCTAACATGCTCTCCATTAATCTCCAAATCAGAAATAGACCCCAATCTTTCATGGTCTTGTACCTCTGGGACACTATACAGCTCTTGGTCATTAGGTAAATGTATTATTACAGACGATGAAGAAGGAGCTGTAGTATCAAAAGATGAAGTAGGTTCAATAGTGTCAGAAGATGGGAAAGGTGTAGTGGTATCAAGTGACGACGAGAGTGCGGTGGTTTCAGAAAATAACGAGTGGTTTGTATTATCTAAAGGAAAAGGATTAGCGTCAACAGTTCTTGGTGTCCTAAGTTGTATGTCTTCTTGATTGGGTAAAAACTCTCTCTGGTTTCTCAGAGAAGCATCAGAAAGTTCGTGAGGATTATGGCCAATCCCGTTTTCCAGATCCATACTGTCCCAATCACTGACATCACTATTACCATCCAATTCATCGTCACGAGAGTAGCTATATCTTGATCGATTAAAAATCCCAAACCCAGTGTTGAATCTTTGGTCTAAATTTGATTGATTTATTTCATTAGAAGGTTCAGAACTTAAATCAACTATTGTATTATTCAACTCGGGATGAGAATAAATTACCGATTCTTCATTAAACCAGGGTTCTGAAGGAAGGCTGCTAACTTCATTTGTATGAACTTGGTTTGAATTATCATGAGTATGAGCAGTAAGGTCATCAGTGTTATTGTTTGTTTCTGAGTAAATGGTATCATTAAGAACAACAGTGATATCTGTATCAATCGTATTATTAAAGTTAATATTGTTGTTATAGTTAAATGTTTCCAAATCTCTTGGTGGTATTGCTGCTAAAAAGTCAATTCCTAGGTGATTATGTGAAGATACAAAGTTATTATCAGTAGATATTGAATCAATGTTGAGGTCAGAAAACTGCTGTGACAAATGAACAACATCGTGTTGAATGTTTGAATGAGCCGTGTTATTTGTATTTAAAGTTCCTAAGGATCTGGATCTGTTGTTTGGAAAAGATAGAGGAATGAGTTGAAGCAAAGAAGATGATGGTAATGATGAAGAAGAGGATAATGGCAAAAGAGGACGGCGGCTAGTATATGCTGTGTCGTCATCGTCGTCAAAATCTGACAACGAAGCTTGTGAAAATGTAGAGCTGGCTAAAGTTCCATTAGGATAAGTACCAGTTGTCGAATTAGAATTAGATGATTGGACTTCCAATGATGAAGAGTTAAGATTATTTGCTAAAAGCTGACGATTTCTTATTATGTTATTGGAATTGGTGGCACCACCATTAGAGGCTCTACTACTGTCAGAAGAGTTAAAAATTCGATTGCGACGGTTATACTCCATTTCTATGCTTATGGCGGAATTGTTAAACCATTGATCATATTGATGATCAATATTGTTGTAATAAGGAAACAAGTCAAGGTCATCAAGATCTTGAGTCATTGTTTAAACTTGTTTGGGGGGGTGGGAGGAATTTTATAGTAGAAAAAATGAAAAGAAAAAAAAAAGGGGGGAAAGAAAAGGAAAGGAAAGGAAAGGAGGGATCATGAAAGGTTTATATATATATATATATATATATATAAAAGACTAAAGATACTGTTTGTTAATTATTATTTATTGTACTGCGTGATATTTTAAAATAATTTACGTTTTAAACAAGTTGGTGAAACTAAATTTCCTGGTATACATAGACTAACATGATAGACCATAAAAAAAAAAAGTGAAAGACCATTTTTTAAAAAAAAAAAAAAAAAAAATCGTTAGCGGATATTTAAGACATTGATATAGTTTAAATAGATATTTAAGCTAGAGATTATTTGTCATCAATAAAAGCACACCTTAGCGGGCGAAGAGATGTGAATCAAGTTTTAGTACAACGTGGGGAATTAAGTTTTAAGCTCAAAAACTTTCACTGCAAGTTCTCTCAGTTTTAGCAAGACAATCAAATATATTTGCTCTCACAATATAAACAGTGAAAACTAGTTTCTTTTCTTTAATGTAAAATTTCATTGTTAAAAAATACTAAATAAGTTTGGTAAAAAAAAAAAAAGAGAGATGTTTCTTTGAAGTAATGTGGTATTGTTTAAAGTCATGTACTTTTGAAACAAAAAAACAACCATCCAAGATTATTTTTTTAACACTACTTAAAATAAAATAAATATGAAAAAAAAAATATCGTATTGTTCGGATGATAAGCTTTTTGGGTATTTCTTACCGTTTTCCAGGGAGTTATATGGGCATATGATCATCATTACTTTACAATAACTAGTTCAAGGTTAAATTGATATCAAAAAAAAAAAAAAAATAGAGATGGGCTGTTATTTTGAACTAGATTTTCTAAATATAATTAATATGATGAGGAAGAAAAGATGTATTTCCATATTTACTTCTTCGGCAGAAAATCTTAACCTTATTTATTTAATCACAAAAAAAATATTTTTTTTTGTCTCGGGCAGCAATTCAAGAGAAAGAAATTGAAAAAAAAGTAAGCGTAGTCTTACTCAATCAACAAGGGTCTTTTTTTTTTGTTGGTTTCTTTTGTTGGTTTTTAATCTTTGGTATTTGGTAATGTTGGTATCAAGTTAGACATTATTGAACATTAGTATAGGATTTCACTGCTTTTATACTGTTTTGGATGATTTGATGGATAAAAAGATTTAACATAACATGAAGAAAACTAGAGATGATTGATGTTGTTTTTTTTTGTTGGTTGGTTGGTTGGTTGGTTGGTTGGTTAAGAAAAATAAAGGACATCATTTAAGCTTATGAGATGGAAATAGTGCAATAATCAGAGACATGTGAAAAAGGGTGATTATTCCTATTTCCATCTTATACGTATATGCATGTTCAATGTGATTCTAAAGGTTAAAAAAAAAAAAAAAAAAAAGGCTGAACTACTCGCTGAGTTTGAATGCTTTTTGAGAGTTGACTCAAACTGTTAATTACTGTTAAGCCTAAAAAGATTGAAAGAATCATGCGTCGTTTTGGTTTCTCCTAACATAAGTTGTTGTCAGTAGTGTCAAATTTGTTTCTCGCTCTTTTTTTTTTTCTTCTCTATCATTAATGATTTAGATTTTTGATTAGATTTTTGAAAATTTTGTTCTAAACAGATTTCCAGAATCTCAGTTGGCATATAGCATACAAAAAAAAAAAAATTTCAAATCACAAACCAAAAACTCCCATCTTCTTTTTAACATCGACTCTTTCACCATCCAAATACCAAATCTGTAGTTGTCATCGTGATTATAATTACTTCTTACCCCTTATGTCATGTACTAAATAAAAAAAAAACATCTATTTTGGGAAATGTAGTCATGGAAACAGATTTTTTTTTTCAATAAAATGATGATTGGTGAACTCATATTAACGTGAATTCCAGAATAGTAAATATAAAGGGTTTTGATGCGATGTTGGGAATTTTTTTTTTTTTTATTTTCTAATATTGAAATTTTTAAATGTTTTTTTGGCTGTGGTCTTCTATTCCATAACTTTTCTAGCTTCCTAAATTTACACCACCGACATTATATGAAATCCTTTTGTTTAATTGTCATTGTTTAAACTAGCAAGCTCACAATATATTAATTAATAATAGCCTTGGCTGAACTTTTTTTTTTTTTTTTCTTTTTTTTTTTTTTTTTTTTAAGTGTGAGGTGGGCAAAGTAGCCTACCTCCAAGTATCAGCCATACAACTGGAAAAACCGTTTGAAATGAGTACACTGTTTGTTTATATTTTCAGGAAAAGGTTACTATTTATGAACAGTGTAAAGCTTTCAGGTGGAATGGGTAAAATGTTGGGGGGGTGGGGAATGTGTTTGAATGTGTTTGCTGTTGGTATATAAACTCAAATCATAAACAAATCAACAACCCAAAATATCTATAAAATAAATAAATTAGAACACAAGTTTCGGTAACTAGAATGACAAACTAAGCTTCATTCTGTTGAGCAGGAGATTTCTTAGCTCATGATTTAGATTTCTAGTATTTCATGTATTTTCTTTTTCAACATGAAATTTGATGCTGACCCGAAAAAAGAAAAAAAAAAAAAAGGCATCATACAGAAATTTTTTTATTTTATTCACACATATGTGTAAATTTTGGTTCACGTGATTTAAAAAATAAATGAAATTTTGGTTCGGAACCAGAAATGCAAAAGAATCTTTACTTAAATAACAGATATATGGCTGTAAATCAAGCTTATCTATAGAGATATCTTGTCAAAAGTCCATTTCCATTTCCATTTCTCATAATAGGGTTATCAATAAAATCTAATTCTTCTTCTTCTTCTTCTTTTTCAGTAGAAATTAAAAGTTATCCATGTGAGCGGTACAATTTTAAATATTTGATTTTATATTGCTTTTCTAGTCTTTCACTCCTAGCAATCTCCAATACTTTGATACTCCATTTTTTTTTCTTCAATAATACAATTACCAAGTTAAGCGTTTTTTTTTTTGTTGATAAGTTTTGTTTGTTTTTATTTCAAGGGTTAACATTTGCATTATTACGGGTTATTCTTTTGATTTGTACGCCTCGGATAGCTCGGAAGATGGGCCCTTATGCCAGCTTACAAGAAACAGAAAGAACCAGTTTTTCTGTCTCAAAACCTAGCCGACCTATTTTCTACTTGTCTTTACAGACACCCATGTAATTCTTAACTCCCTCTTACATAAGTGTAGCTCACAATCACCTACGGGTTTATTAGACTGATTAGAAGAGCAGGCTTTCCTATTGACCAAAGTAGCATAGGGGTTTAGTTAAATTGTGTATTCTCCGTATACTCTCCTTCAGGAAAAGAGGGGGAGGGTTTCTGGGAGTCACCATCAATATCTTTCGCGGTCAAATAAATTAGCCTTTCCGTTGCAAAAACTAGCCTTTTTCCTTCACTGTTTGTTAAGGTGCGTAGTCTGCCTCGAAAAGGATGCGTGGCCAGTGTGACCTGCCACCCTGTCGCATAAACTTTTGAACAAAAAATAAACAAATCTTGTTGCAGCATAGCACGGAGGGGCTAAGCACCCGAATCTTTTAGTGCCGTCTTTCACAGAAACCGGCACCCTAACCACTTAGTACACTGTGGGGGTTGGAGTCCCGAAATTTGTCTAAGCAAACAGTGAGGTTTTATTTTCTACGGTACATATCTTGTTATTCAATCTTATCCATCTTAACTCTTTTTCACGACCTACACATCTCTTGCTTCTCGTTAAGAATTCTGATTGAATATACTAGACTTCTTATCTTTTTCCTAAGCTTATTCTGTGGTTCACACAAATCTATTTTAGTCAAGGTCCGCCTCGGCTCTATAGCAGATAATAACGGCCTTAAAAAAAATTAAAATAAAAAATAAAAAATAAAAAATAAAAAATAAAAAAAAAGAAAAAAGAAAAAAAAAAGGCCAATATGCAAGGCTTCGGTTTAGGATAAACCACGCGCCAATTCTTCCAAATTGAAAAATGAGTCTGATGGATTTTTCGAATTCATCAAATGGTAAAATATAAAAATTCTTGAAGCTTTGAGAAAAAAAAAAATAAAATAAAATAGATGTATTTGAGAGATTCAAATATCGTTATTTAAAAATTTTGGTGCTATATTATCTTTTTGTTGATCCCTTTAAAACTTTAGCATCAATTTAATTGTCATCACTCAAATTTGTCTTGCAAAAAGATCCAAGTTTCTGTATACAAATTTTATATATATAGGTGGATTGTCACATAGTGGACATATTTATTTTTTTATGGATATAATTTTTATTATTATTTTCATTATAACTACGCTGTTCGTTTGCTTTAGAAAAATAATACCAAAGTGTAGTAATATATACTTATCATTGTAGAATTTCAATAGAAAATACTGATAGCTTTCTTTACCTTTGTCCAACCAAATGGAACTTCTATCCTCTATTTCTCATTTGTCTGCTTTATTTCTCAAAAAAAGGTTTTTTTTTTTTTCTTTCTTTCCTTTGGTTTTGTTGGCGTTTTATTGAGACCAAAAGAGACCAAAGGTACATTTAGAAACATGATAGCCACTGTAAGATATGAGAATAGTACCGTAAGACTTACTGGACCATACCTCAACCCCTGTTTCTTTTTTTCTTTCACCTTTTAAACTTAACTTTGGTCTACATTGGGTCTTATGCCACTTATTGTGGCTTAAGCCACTGTATAAAAAAAAAAAAAATCTGGCCTAAATGCTTCATGTTTTTTCGATTAAAGTCCTCAAAATAAAGATATTGTCTTTCTCCATTAGCAGTCTGGTGTCCTATATATATTTCAAAAAAATAAATTTTAAACGACTTAACTTTGAAAAAATTGGTGATGGGTAATTTCAATTAGAATACATAATATTAAAATCTGATCCATAAGTTACAAAATGTGCCTTGTGAGTTTATATTAAATTAGTGGGTGATGTCGATGCTTGGTTAAACTTAACTACAGCAAGCAATGGTTATCTTTTACAGATATTTAAATATCATTAAGTTTTTTTTACCATAATTATAATTATGGTATTCAAACAACCTTATGTTGCATCATAGTCTTATTGAATTTATTGTATTCAGTATTAAAAAAAAAAAAAAAGATTTTGATGAAAAGTGATTATTGAACATAGACTACCAAACAAAGAACCATCATGATAAATTTTATCACTCAAATGAAGAATATTAAATTAAACGAAGAAATACATTATTTTTTTTATTATAAAACCAAAAAAAAAAAAAAAGAGAAACTAAATAAAATCGAATAAAACAAAATAAAATAAAGCCACATCAAAAAAAAATTATAAAAACAAAATAATCATCAAAAGAAAATGTAATTCATGAAAAAAACTTTTTAGCGCCTTCTTTCTTCCACTTCAGAAAACTGAAGAGACTGGTGCTTCTCCAGTAATAGTCTCTCTGGCCTTGCCAGAATAAAGACTTCGAAGATTAAGACCAGTAGCAGCAACAACGGCCTGCTGGTAGTATTCGAGAGCAGATTTTGTAATCTCAGCTGAAAACTCGATAGCACTATCAGATGATGCTGGTGAGATTAAGGAGTTGTTGGAAGAATCCAATTTTTGCATGTCCAAAGGCTGTTGAACATTATTAGTAGTAGTATTATTATCAAAAGAAATTGGTGTCATAACATCGTTAATGGTTGAATGGTTGTGAGTTAATGGTTGTGAGTTAACAGACGGCGGGTAAATATCGTTGTAAAACTCAGGTGTAGAAAGCGAGGGTTCTACTGGCAAAGTAGAACTGTTGATGGTGGTAGAAGATGTAGAAGTAGTGTTATTAGTAGAGGCAGGCAGCAAGGGATTGCTATCAGGGAAAGAAGCAACAAGCTTTTCATTATCAGAAGAAATAGACGCCAATGCAGCAAGAATTTTCTTTGCGTTAAGATGAGCTCCGCCAGGAACCTTGATTGTATGATTACGGTTTCTATAGCCACAAAGAGGAACCTTATTGTATTGCTCTGTGGTCCAAGTAGAAGAGTTTTCAGAGGATTCTGAGTTGCGCTTTTGACCTGAGGTGGTTGATGATGATTGGACCATGCTTTCATCAACAAGGTCAAAAAACTGGTCCAAAGAGGCTTCAATGTCCTTGGGGGTCTCTTCATCAACAGAGGAAATGCTAAGAGTGTCATTGAGAGTAGCAGCCAAGTGGGGACGCTTTGCAAGAACACGAGCAAAGCGTTTAAAAGATTGTCTGTTAATCAAAGTCGAAAAGGAATTTGAACGTTCACGCTGAGAAGCCTGAGACCAACGTAGTGCAATTTCATCTGCTCCAGACACAGGTTCCTGAGACTCAGAAGTGGTGTTTAAAGAGTGGGGAGTTTTCATTAGACATTTTGAAAGCTCCTGGCTGTGATGAAGGTCTAATGGATTGGGAGTTTTTATGTTTTGCAGTTCTTGATTTAAAATATTGAATGGTGTCAGGGAAGGCAAATTTGAATCCAGCTCATCTTCGCCAGTGACAAAATCAAGAGGCTCTCCAAGAGACATTAAATCGTCAAAGTCTCTGGGAGAGGAAACAGAGCTTTCGACAGAATCCGAAAAACTATAATAATCCAGAGGTGATGGTGATGGGTTCCTCGAAAGTTGTGAAAGGTCGCCACCAGTCATTTCTTGCTGAGGCTTAGAAGTTTTTGGCTGTGGCAAAGCCTTCGTTAATAAAATAGGTGCTGGTTTATCGTCATCTTCAAAATCACTGACAAAATATGGATCTTCTTCTTCCTCAGCTTTGGTGGCGTTATAACGAGATTCGTAATGGAAATGAGGCATATCTTCCTCCTCCTCCTCTGCTTCTCCGTCCAAAGAAGTAGAGTCGTCATTATCGATTCCATCTTCCTGATGGTCTGATGAATGTGTCAGCTGATAAAAATCTTTGCTAGTCTCCATGGGCATGAAGGAGAGATGCTCGATTTTAGGACGTTTGTTTGGAGACTGTGCTTCTATATCCAAGTCATCATCATCAAAATCTGAGAGATCTTCAATGTCGCTTTGGTTTTCATGATCGCTATAAAGCATAGATTCATCCTCATCAAATTGGGTTACTGTCGTGGCAAAAGAAATGCTCTTGTTAGGACTTTCTTTAGAGCACAAAGTGTCTGAGGATAAAGCAAAAGGCTTCTCTGAAGACGGAGAAATGGATTTTGTTTCACTGTCACCACCAGAAAGGGTTTTGTTTTTGTCCTCCACAGAGGTGGGTTTTAAAGACTTACTTTGTGCTTGAGTGTGTGACCGTGTCATCCGAATAGACTTTGGCGATTGTTGCTTTTTGGGTTTAGAAATAACAAGCTTGATGCGAGGAAGTGGTCTATGTTCATCTGAAGATTTGCTAGTATCAGAAGCCGAATTCGAAAGTTTTCGTGAAGAGCTTCTTGTGACAATAGAAGGTGTTGGCAAGGTTCGCTTACGCTTGTTATCCTTAGACTGAAGTAGCTTGGATTCCATGTTGAATGTAAATCAAAAGAGTTATAAAAAAAGAAAAAGAAAAAAAAA
Source organism: Magnusiomyces paraingens (assembly GCF_902498895.1). Classification (NCBI taxonomy): domain Eukaryota; kingdom Fungi; phylum Ascomycota; class Dipodascomycetes; order Dipodascales; family Dipodascaceae; genus Magnusiomyces; species Magnusiomyces paraingens. The sequence continues at coordinate 4,124,770 of NW_022474068.1, forward strand.
AGTGTGTGTGTTGTGATTCCGTTTTATTGGGAAAATAAGGGGAAGAAAGATTGAAAGTTGTTAAGTAGAAGATCTGGTATAAAAAGATGAATGAAGCAAACAAAACAAAAAAAAAAAAAAAGAGAGATTTTGTTTAAGGAGAAAAAAAAAAAAAAGATAAAAACAGGAGAAAGGGGGCAATATATATTTATAATTTGTATTTAAAAAAAAAAAAAAAATTAAAAAAAAATTAAAAAAAAATATATATATATCTTTATTTCCGACTTTTAAAAAAAAAAAAAAAAAAATTCACATTGGGAACTGTGCATAATTTTTTTTTTTTTTATTTTTTTTATTTTTTTAATTTTTTTTATTTTTTTTTTTTAGCGGGAAAAAAGATTACATAATTTTTTTTCCTCCGATTCCAATAGGCTATGAAAAAATTCTTTTCCTCCACCTTAAAGTTTTTTTTTTTATTTTTTTTTTTATTTTTTTTTTATTTTTTATTTTCATAGTAGTACTTACTTGGTACCAAAGGGTGGCTAAGGGTGCCGTCTATTTTGCTGTCATCACATGGAAATCACGTTAACAGACTTTCTGGTGCCCGGGATCTTGGTTGTAATAATAATATGTTAAAATATTTTGTAATTACAATATATTGACATGTTCTAGTATATTCACTTGAAAATGTGTTTAATTAATATGTAAATTTGTTTATTTGTTTATTTGTTTATTTGTTTATTTGTTTATTTTTAAAGACTTGAAATAAACATTGTGGCAAATTTCACAAATGCAAAACGGTTGCAAAATCATGACGAAACAAGACCGTTGGCCATTTTAACTTTTAAGAACAAAGAATATTTTTTTTATTTTATTTTTTTAAAAATTTTAAAATTTTGTATTAACTATATAAATGATGTTATAAAAGCAAGATTGAGAAATCAATAAAAAAGTGGGAACCTCCGCCTTCTTAAAGATTCCATCAAAATCTTTCTTAAATTGATCCTGACTGATACAAAATCTAGAAAAAAAATGTTAGAAAAAAAATCCAGTTTTTTGGAATTTTATTAAACCAAAAAAAAAAAAAAAAAAAACGTCAATTAACTTGTAAAATCAGATTCATTAAATCAGTTTTATATTTTGGAAATCATTGGGATCTCATACAGTGTGAATATAATGTTCATCATTTAAGCTAATTGCGTAAAAAGGGCAGTTATTCATAATTACTCACCATTTAAACTCATTAATAGTCAAAGTGGTATTTTTTTCATCAAAAGGGTCTAAAATATAATGAGTCAGAATGATTCCCAACAATTTTTTAAAGTATTGTATTCTAATAACTGAAAATCAGAATAGACCATTCAGCAATAATACTGTTCCATGCATGTTGTACGGCACGCACGTTTACCCGAAGGTGGAAAAGTACAATTCTGTCCGCCCGGTCGATTGTTCATCACAAGAAAAAAAAAACATTGATTGAAATTAAATTCAAACATACATCTTATTCATAGCCACCTAAAACATAATGTTAGACGTCAAAAAAAAAAATCAACAGAAAATATATTTATATAGAATCACAGAAATATCCAGTAATGAGCTCATACAAGGCTGAAACTTAGTTAACGATATGTTTGTCCTCACTAACATCAGAAGGAGCAAAGGTATTGATTTATAATCTTCGCAATTACTGTTTCCTGTTCTTCTTCAAAGAAATAAAGTAAAAAAAAAAAAAAAAACTTACCATTGGTGGCCTAAAAATTTTAATGCATCAAGCATTTAAGCAGATATACAAATAAAATATTATCCAGTCATTGTTGAGAAACGTGGGTAAAAGTGATTTTTATAATAATGTGTTGAAAAAGATGAAAAGATGAAAAGATGGTAAGATTTCAATAGTTAAATATACTTTAAGGGAAAAAAAATTTTTTTTTTTTTTGAGAGAGTGTGTGTTGGTTTATGAAAATTTTATACGGTGATGTAGGACCAGCCCTAAATAGCTTCAAGAGGGTAATTGTACTTTGATGAAATAATAGACGATTGGCCAATTAAATATTTTAAAAGTTCTATACGACAGCTAAATAACAACCACATACTAACCAGTACATAAAAACCACGTTGGTACACTCTGGTTACAGTTACAATTACATAGTCTTGGGTGAAATCTTAGGTGGCTAAACCATCAACGACTGAGAAAACCTTGTTGAACCCACATCAATCATAGCACACACAGCTCAGTAACTCCAATATCTCTATATTGATAAAAAAAAAAAATCTAGAGGGGTTTTGACTTTATTTTTATATATTTCACTTTCTTTCATTGTCATTATTCCGATGGAGTCTCACTCATTTTGCTAAAAGAAATTATAAAATTTTCTTATAACAAAAGTCTTTTTCTTTTTAATTATTTTGTTTTATTAAATATTCCCTCTCCCCTCCTCTACAACCACTGTTTTTTGTGTTTGTGTGTGTGTGTGTGTGTGTGTGTCGTACCTACTTAATTGTGAATATCTTTAAAATATAAGAAATATCACCATGTCACTTGCTCTTTGGCTGGCATTTTTCTATGTTCTGGGCGGCTTAACGCTTGTCCCAATGATGGCTCTTTCAGTTGTTGTTTTCCTTTATTGGACCTTACCACAGGTTCCTTCTGATCAAAACCCCTCACTTGTATACGACAAAATCGCCAAATCAAAACCCTCTTTTTCAGATGAAAGCTCCCCCAAGAAAAAAGTTAGCAGGCCTAACTCTGTTTCTTCAATCAGCTCCGATACACTTTCGTCGTCTGGCTCACAAAATAATAACAATTCAATATCTCCAGCAATTCATGATACCAACCATCCTGCCGTTCTTCGTCATTCCTCTACATCTTTATCACTTGACCGCGAGCATGAAACTGGAGTGGACGCTTACTTTGCCGGAATCTTAGTCGTTTCCCGCAACTATTTCATATACCCCACCGGAGGACCAAATAACACTGGCAATCCTCCTCCTCCAGCTTCTAACCAAGCTGCTATGAACCAAAACGAAAGTGCATACTCGACTTTATACAAGCTTATTTCAAAATCAAAATCTTCAGTCACAGTCTCATCTATGGAAACAACATCTTCATCTTCAATTTCTCACTCAAGTTCGTTTTCTGAAGGTTCCAGCGAAACCGGCAAGTTAACTACGTCGTCTACCTTTTCGTCAATAACGTCTTCCTCCACATCGTCCTCAACACAGTCCAAAAAATCAAAGCTTATAAAATACCATGCCATTTTGCGTCATGGAAATTTGTTTCTCTATGAAGATCCAGATCATGAGCAGTTGACCCAAGTAATTGTTATTGCGCATCATTTAGTGACTTTATGGCCGCCAAAAGTTCCAGATGGGGAGCTTTTTGCAAAAAGAAGTGCCATTTGCCTTGTTAAAATTCCCTACAATCATGGTTCATCTAACCTTTCTGATTATGAAATTGCTGAGATGCTTTCTAATCCTAAAGAACCCCCTAAAAATGCATTTTACCTTTATTCAGATAACGCTTCTGAAAAAGAAGATTTTTACTTTGCACTCATTCGTGCTTCTAAACGTTATACTCTTCGCTCAGCAGCTGAACCCACTAAGCCAGTTTCATTGTTTAACCCTGTGTACATGGCACACCCCCTACATCATAGAACTTCCGACATTATGGATCTTATACAAACTTTGCATTCCACTGATTCGAATATTCAAACCCGATGGCTCAATGCCATCATTGGCCGTATTTTTCTTGCCACTAAGGACACCCCACCATTTACCAACTTTTTGATCAACAAGATATCTAACAAACTTACTAGAATTAAACGTCCAACTTTTCTAAGTGAGATTTATGTCACGCAGCTTTCTTGTGGCGACTCTATACCTTATATCACCCACCCCAAACTTTCGGAACTTACTCCAGAGGGTAAGCTGACTATTGATTGTGATGTTTCCTACAGTGGAAACTTTTCTCTTCAAATCACAACCAAGGCAACTCTGAATTTGGGGTCAAGAATTAAACCTAGAGAGGTTACTATTGCTTTGGCAATCACACTAAAACATCTTGAGGGGAAACTAATTTTGAAAATCAAACCACCACCATCCGATCGTATATGGTACACTTTTGAGGTTATGCCAAAGATCTCGCTCCTTATTGAACCAGTTGTTAGCAGCCGTCAAATTAAATATTCAATTGTTACTAAAGCAATTGAGAATAAGTTTCGTGAATCAGTATTTTTTTTTTTTTTTTTTTTTTTACCCACTACTAATTATTGTTTTAGTTTCGCGAATCTTTGGTTTACCCAAATTTTGAAGATATTTCATTTTTCAATACTTCATCTGAAGTATACCGAGGTGGTATTTGGGATTCAACAGTGCGTCCTAATTTCCCAGAGCCATCTGATGAAGTTTACGATTCTGATGATGACACGGCAGAAGATAGTAATAATACGGTGACTAATTCAGAAGCACTTGTTTCGTCCTCGGTTGACCCACCAACAGGCAACCTAAAACAACTCCGCCATCGAAAAACCACTCCTAATTTACGTGTGGAGAGCCCTAATGGTGCTGAAAAAGCAACTTTAGAGCATCGACGGCCTTTGTCTCGTAGTTCAACTCGTTCTATGGATTCTCTTATTGGCCAGTCTTCTTCGTCGCCTAATAACAATGATGATATTGAAGATAAAAGTCATTTGAAATCCAGAAGTGCGCCTATGAGAGAGGATTCAGATTCTTCTTTGTTTAATGGCAACACCCTTAGACAAGAAAATGATGTTCCCTTGGAGGGAAGAAGAAAACCAAGGTCTGTGAGTCCTACACCATCCAAGGCATCTTCAGTCAGGTCTGGAACAATTATGAACGCAGTAAAGAAATGGTGGCCAATTAAAGAGACTCATTCTGTTGAGAACAATGGCCCATTGGATAGATTGGCGCAGAGCCAGGATGGGGAGGATATGAAGCGGGATCTGTCACAAGAAAGTTTACGTCAAAAAGTTAAAACCGCTGCATCGGAATATAAAGCTACTTTCCGAAATTCACGGACTGCCCGATTCGGTAGTTTTTCTGGCGAGTCCAAAGATGACGATGCGTCTTATTTTAAACGGCGACCTTCTCCTGGACCATCTAATTTGGTTACTAGTACGTCTATGAGCAATATTAAACCTGCACCTCTTCCACATAATTTTCCACCTGAGTTGATGAGCATGTTAGGGAAAGATGATGGAGAGATAGAAAAGAAACAAGAACGACGTCTAAAACGTGGCAAGTCAGTTGATCGAGGCGGTGATAGAAGTACGATAGTTTCAGATAAGAAACCCACAGATTCCGCTACGGTTTCTGCAGCAGATATTGCTACTACTACAGGTATAACATCATCTGTCACATCCTTCATTAGCACAACTCCGTCGCAAGAGCTTTCAGAATCACAAGGCCAAGAGGTTTTTAAAGAAGATGGGTCAAGTGATGATGCCATCAAGCAAGTTGTCAAGCCCACACGCATTGCTCGTAAACCTGTCAAAACTGAATCAACAGTTTCTTTTCCTGAAGAGTCTAAGAAAAAAGTTATATCAGCTGAATCAACTAAAACCGAAACTGAAACCGAAACTGAAACTGAAAATGGCGAGGAAATTGACCACAATCCTTCCGTCCAGATGTTGCGTAAAACTTCATATACAACAGCAGTTACTTCGCCAGTAATTGTTACAGGAGATAGTATCTCACCTGCAGTTCCTATTGCCAGAAAGAAAAAGCGGTCTGACAGCTCAAACAGTAATTACGGCGGAAGTGGGGTTGGGTCACTTTCCTCATCGAGTGGAAGCAACACGGATGCGATTTCTTTTATGAATAAGCAGCATAACAATGGGGGGACTTCTGTGTCTACAGGATCATCACCGTTGCATTCTGCTGTGACATCAGCAACAACCTCTCCTGTTCTTCGAACAACCCAGGAACCACGATCACGCCGTAGCAGCAGTAACACCAATTACGACGGAATGGCATCGTTTAAACTTAGCAGCGGTGGAAGTGGAACGAGTCTTAGTAGCCGAGCCAATGCTACTAGTAGTGGTGGTGGAAATAAGGGTACGGATGAGGGGTTCTCTTTGCCATCTGTGTCGTCATTTAAACGACACCCTGCAACAATTGTGGTCAATATTCCTTCTCCCCGGTCTTTCCCTAAGATTCCTGAGGGCCCGATATCTGAGATGCTAACATTATCAGAAAATAGCGGAACTTCTCATCAATACCATAAAAAACCACATATTAAAGAAGACGAGGATTATCCCGGGAATACTACTGTGGACAGAGCAAATAGCGTTAGCAGCAACAGCAGTAACAGCAATAGCAATAGTAACACCTTGTCTGCAACAACAGCGAGCACCATTTCATCAGCCGCAAGTTTCATTGCACGTGGATTTTCAGTACGAAGAAAGGCAGTCAAGCCGGTTGAACCCTCGGATTCATCTACAATTAAGGTGGATGAAGAAGTTGAGCAAGAGCAGTCTTCGCTTGAACCGGAGTTTGCTTTAAAAAGCACTACTGGTGCACCTGCTGAGCCACGACTTCTTCTTCCCAAAAATCAGAGCGAGACTGGGCATGTCGGACACGATGGGGGTCTTCATAAAGGCGGATTTGTTTCTGATTTTGGGGGTTCTTTGTCAGAAAACCACAAGGATGAGATCAGCCAATCTACAGTTTCAACCTTGCCAATTCCAACCCCTTCTTCAAAAGTGAACAGTAGTATTAATAATGTTACTGGTAGCCTCAAAAAGGCTACCCCGCCTTCCTCTCCACGGTATCGCCGACGAAGCAGTGGAGGAGGTCGCACACCAGCATCCCCTATAGCAGAGAACAATAGCCTTGGCAGTAATGATGGCAGCATCAGCGGGAGTACGATTGGAGGGGGGTCCAAGTCACCTTCGTTTTACTCTCATCAAACACAACAAACACAACAGAAGCAAAAAACACAACACTGCAATGCACCTGATATGAAAACACCATTGCTTGCTAAATCTCCATCACCACTACTCCCCAAGAATGAAGTTTCTCATCATCACAATGCATCCCCGGCATCTGTTTCAGCAGCTACTGCAGCAGCTTTGGCTGCAACTAACGTTAGTACAATAATGACTGGAGGGTCAAATATTCCTCACATTGCAGCTCCACCGATAGCATTGCGAAGTAAGACGCTTTCGAAGCGTGTTTCAAATGAAAGGCTGCGATACGGAGTACCAGGAAATAGCAGCAAAGCAGGTGTGCGAGTTATTAGTGAGGAGTCTGGAGGAGTATGTGATAGTGGTGAGTGGGATCGGACAAGCCACATTTCAGGATATGAGGATGATGCCACGACAGCGGCTGCACTTGCTACAGCATCTGCAGCACTAGTATCTCCTGCTAATGCTTTGACAACTGATGGGTCTGGGTTTGGGGAGATGATTGCAAAGCCTGTGCCTGTTCCTACCACGTTTACACATGATATGACATTGGACGAGTTTTTGAGTGCAAAGGGTCCACCGACATATCACAGTCACAGCCATACTTTGGGAAAGAGTACAAGTTCTCATTTCAGAAGTTCTGGGTCGAGTTTTAATGGAAATAATGGACAAGATAGTGGAAGCTCTTCTGGTGGAGACGGGGTCGGATACGGCGTTGCAGTGTTTGGGTCTCCTGAACTTGGTCCTGATCCCGCGACAGGTTTAACTGCAGGTTCTTCTGCAAAAACCAACTGTGTTGATGCCAATGGCCTAACAAGCAGCAGCAATACAAATAGGATTGCAAGTGGAGATGGGGGGTTGATTACCACGGCTCCACAGGCCATTGCGATTCCATATCCGGGTCAACCGTTAAGTACAGGAACTTTTATGGGACGACCCCAGAATGGTCTTCGTGGTGGCAGTGGCAGTAGCAGTGGCAGTGGCAGTGGCGATATTAACGGAGAGACATCTTCAGAGGGACGAGACAATAGTGAATTTTCATTTCTTTGATATGAACTAACATTTGATAACAAAGAATTGTGAGAAGGATTAAGAATGGGAAAGCTTATCGAGATAAAAGAAAAAAAAAAAAAAACAAGCGATATAAAATTATAGAACAGGGATAATATGAAAATATAAAAAAAAAAAATTGAAAAATAAAAAAAACAAAATTTTTTTAATTCTAGAAGTACAAAACTTTTTTATAAAGCAAAAAAAAAAAAAAAAAAAAGGGAAGATCATTAATGAAATGAAAAAAAAAAAAAATTAGTTGCTAGGGATTTTGTGGTGGGCAGAATGGGATTAATTCTGAGCACTGTGCAATTACCAATTGACGGCTATAGCATGATCCCAGATTTTAAAGACAAAATAATGATATTTGCAAATCAGCAATTTTTTTTTTTTTTTTTTTTTTTTTTTTTTTTAAAAGCCGTGGACCTGAATGATCTTCTTGTCAATGTTGAGTTGCTGGGTCAAAAAGTCAGTGACCTTTTGACGTTGGTCACCTTGAAGTTGCAGAATTTCACCAAGTTCCTCGTCTTTGTTAATATGGCCATTGCAGCCAAAGTCTTTTTTCAAAGACTTTAGAATCTTCTTAAAGTCATATTCTTTGGGAATACCTTGTACAGTGGTGATAGTTTTACGGCCGTTACGCTGTTGGCATCGAATGTGAATGTGGTCAGGGGTATGGGTTTCGTCGTCACCAGTGTCGGCGAAGGGATCTGTAGATGGATTGATCTTGTTAGTATTATAAAGTAAAGTAAAGTAAAGATAAGGTAGGAAAAAGGAAAGAGAATGCATGACATACCGAAGGATTTGAGATTGTCGATAGATGTAGACATACAAAAAAGGTGAAAGCTATTAATGCTTTTTTAGCGAAAGGAATGAATATGTGGATGGATGAAGATTAAAAAGAATGTAAAAAAGATAAAAATCAAGAAAAAAAGATTTTTTTTTTTTTTTAATTTTTAATTATTTTTTTTTTTTTAAAAATTCTTTGGATGACCAAGAAAAAAAAAATATTAGGGGAAGTTTGTGTGATTTATATTGCAGGACAAAAAAAATAAAATTTAACAAGTGTGTATTAGTGATACTAATTAGTGATACTGAAGACCCAATGCGAAGTGCCACATCTACATCATCCCCTCATAATGGTAACAATAGTTATGCCTCCCAATAAGCGCCTAAATATTTGATTTAAGGAGTTGTGATTTCAAACAAAAATATAGCTGTTAAAAATCTTGATGATTAAAATTTATCATTAATTGAAAAAAAAAATAAAAATAAAAAAAAAAGCACGGACCATAATAGTTATAACTAATAAGTTAAATTAGTAAATCAACAATTAAAGTTAAACAACTGTAACAGCTACAAAGATTACATAAATAATAAAGTATTCTGGGGTAAATATTATTCATTATTTGTCATAAATAACTAATCTACATGCGGCTTTTTAATTTTTTTTAATTTTTTTAATTTTTTTAATTTTTTAAAATTTGCTCGCGCGTTGTTTTTTTTTTTTTTTTTTTTTTTTCAAGCTAAGCAGCAAAAAGTTGAAAAAAAAAAAAAAAAACCGTTCCGGTGCCGGAATTATAACACCGAATTGACAATTGTTAAATTTATTTCTGTTAAAAAGTTTGAATATATATATATATATATATATATTTGAATCTACTTGAATTTGAAATATATATAAATTGTAGCTAAAGAAGATCTTATTTCTATGGAATTGATATAAATTGGCTTTGAAAAAAAAAAAAAATAATCTTGTATGAGGTGGTTACAAAAAAAAAAAAAAAATGCCCGCAAGTCATTGAGCGAATGAATTTTCCACCATCACACCGCCTCGCATTTCTCTTTTTTTTTTTTTTTTTACACGTCTCCGTCATCACCACCACCACCATATTATCATCATCCCCTCCCCCCTTTTCACTGCCACCTTTTTATTTTATTTGTTTAATTTTTTTTTTCTTTTAAAAAATATCTCTATACTCATCCCACTAATATATATATATAATATTTGCATTTACTCGCAATTTTTTTCTTTTTCTTTCTTTCTTTCATATATATATATATAAATATTTTTCTTTTTTAAAAAAGTCTTGTATCGTACATTGAGTAGTCATCAATAATGTCCAAGTCCGAGGCTGACCTCAACCTCCATATCAAAAAGGCTACCAGCCCTGACGAAACAGCTCCCAAGCGCAAACACGTCCGCGCGTGCTCTGTTTACACATGGGAAAAACGCTCTGGCCGCGCCTTTTGGGCCGGTATCAAAATTCAACCTATCCAATCGGATCCTGTTCAAATCTTTAAAGCTCTCATCACCATTCATAAGGTCCTCCAAGAAGGTCATCCAAGTGTCTTGCGCGAGGCACAGACAAACGTTAATTGGATTGAGTCCTTAGCACGAAATCTTCCTCCTGGAGGCCCTCGCAGCGGTGGCTATGATCGTCTGATTGAAGAATACGTTCGTCTTCTTGTTCGTAAACTTGAATTCCACCGCATGCACCCAGACTTTAATGGCACCTTTGAGTACAAGGAGTATATTTCTCTTCGAAACATTGACGATCCCAATGAAGGTTATGAGGCAATTATTGACTTGATGAACCTTCAAGACTCTATCGATGAATTTCAGCGCATTGTGTTTGCATCTATTCAACGTTCCCCTTCAAACGAGTGCAAAATTTCATCTCTCACTGCTCTTATTGCTGAGTCCTATGGAATTTACCGCTTCCTCACTACTATGATTCGTGCAATGCATGCTACAACAAACGATGACGATGCTCTCGAACCTCTTCGTTCTCGCTACTACTCTCAGTACAACCGTTTGCTCAACTTTTATTATGACTGCTCTAGTCTTAAATACCTCACCAGTCTTATCACCATCCCCAATCTTAGCCCTGACCCTCCTAATCTTTATGGAGAGTTTGACGAAGACGACGAAAATGCACCCGCTCTTCCTCGTCGTCCTGGAACTGCTGGACCTCCTGAAGATAATACCCCCATTTCCACTGCTGCAACTACTCCAGCTCCAATTTCCCAGCAACCTACGGGTGCAGTCCCTCCTGAGCCTGTTGTTGACTTTTGGTCTACTCAGGCTGGCCAGCAGCAACTACTTCAACAGCAGCAACAACAACAGCTTCTCCAACAACAACAATACGAAGAAGAACAACGTAATCTTCAGGCCCAACGAGATGCTGAGATTCAACAACAACAACTTCTCCGTCTTCAACAACAACAACAGTTTGAAGAGCAACAGCGTGCACAGGCTGAACAGCAACGTCTTGCTCAAGAAGCACTACTTCGTGATCAGCTTCAACGTCAAGCCCAAGGCCATGCTGCAGAACTCGAGCGTGAAATTCTTAATCTTCGCGGCCAGCTTGAACGCAACCAACTCAACTTGGAACAATATGATCAACGCGTCAAAGCTCTTGAAACAGAGCTCCAACAGCTTAATTCCAACAGTGCTATGCAACTTTCTTCAAAGGATGAGATGATCAAATCCGTTCAGGACCAAGTTGATACTTGGAAAAATAAGTACGAGGCCCTTGCCAAGCTCTACTCACAACTGCGCCAGGAGCATCTTGACCTTCTCACCAAGTTCAAAAAGGTTCAAGCTAAAGCTGCTTCTGCTCAAGAAGCCATTGATAAACGCGAGAAGCTTGAACGTGATCTCAAAGCCAAAAATATTGAGCTTGCAGATCTTATTCGTGAGCGTGACCGTGCTCGCTACGATCTCGACAAGTCTCGTGGTTCCAATAAAGACCAGATTGAAAAATTGGAACGTGATCTTCGTATGGCCACAGACAAGCTCAATGATTCAGAGCGTTCTAAGGGGGCTGACCTTTCTCTTATGCTTGCAAAGCACAACCGTGAACTTTCTGAGCTTGAAGAGGCCATTAAGGCCAAACAAAAGATTATTGACAGTTATGGAAGCCGCTCTATTGACGACGGTGAGCTCAAGGACAAGCTGCAAGAAAAGGAAGATGAGCTTGAAATTCAACAGGAAATGTACCAGGCTTTGACCCAAGCCTTTGAGAAAATGGCACTTGAAAAACAAAATGGCAATGGGGCCCCCTCTTTGCAATCAATTGCAGATATTATTGATGCAATTCTTAAGTCCTCTTCTGATCGCATTCAAGATTCTCTCTTTGAACTTGAGTCTCCTATGCAAGCTGGCAACCAAAATGCCACTCCTCAGTACCTTCTTTCTGTTATCGAAAAGGCCTCCTCTTCGGTATTTGACTTTACTGATGCCTTTACTGATTTCATGGCTGCTGAAGATCCTGCAGATGTTGATAATGCCAGTATCATTAACTCAATAACTCTGTCTACAACTGCAATTATTGAAGTTCTGGGGAACTCAAAGGGTATCACGCGTCTTGTCCGAGATGACTCAGTTGCAGATACGATTGTCCATAATGCACAACAATCTGCACACGCCCTTAAAGAATTCTTTGTTGGCATGATTTCATCCGGCCTTGCTAACCACTCCACCGATGATAAAATCAACATTATTATTCAGCACAACCTTCACGTACAATCCGAACTCAAAAAACTTTCTGACCTTGCCACAACCCTTGCCCCCAAGATTTCTTCGCACGGACCTCTCAACTCGGACAATCTCGGCGATGTTGTTGAACAATCCATGGCCAAGGCTGCCGAGGCTATTTCCACCGCAAGCGCACGCCTCGCCCAGCTTATGACAAAGCCTCGTGACCCGTCTTTCTCGGAGCTCGAAATGACCATTCACGATGCTATTTTATCAGCGGCGCAAGCCGTCACCTCTGCCATTGCTGCTCTTATTCGTGCGGCTTCTGCATGCCAGCAAGAAATTGTGGCGCAAGGCCGGGGGTCATCGTCACCTACAGCATTTTACAAAAAACACAATAGATGGACTGAAGGTCTTATTTCTGCAGCCAAGAGTGTTGCAGCTTCAACAAACGTGCTTATTGAGACAGCAGACGGCGTGCTGAGCAAACAAAATAGCCCAGAGCAGCTCATTGTTGCCAGTAACGAGGTGGCCGCATCTACAGCACAGCTGGTTGCTGCTTCGCGTGTCAAATCCTCCTACATGTCCAAAACACAGGATCACCTTGAGCTGGCTAGCAAGAATGTAACAAGCGCTTGCAAGTCATTAGTCGCACAAGTTCAAGACATTATTTCCAAGCAGCAACGACAAGCCGATGCCGACAAAGATGTGGACTACTCTAAGCTTACTCCCCATGTACTTAAACGTACTGAGATGGAACAGCAAGTTGAGATTCTCAAGTTGGAAAATATGCTTGGAAATGCAAGAAAAAGATTGGGTGAAATTAGAAAATTCAGCTACATAGACGATGAGGATGATGATTGAATTTATCAACTTAGGCATAAATTAATTTAATAAAATAACAAGCTAGGTTTAAAAGAATACAAAATTATGTTATTTTTTTTTCTTTGACTAGGTAAGATTATTATTCTATCCTAAGTATTCTGATTCCTGAAGCCATTCGGGCCCAAATATATGAAGAAGATCGTTATAGCTTGAGGAAATTTTAGATGATGAGCTTATCATTGAGAGGGTCACATCAAGACTTTCATTAGAAATTTCAGTATTATTCTCAGGGGTAAGATGTAAAACAAAATCTCTGCTATTATCACTCATATCAGTAGTTATATAAGGTAGGCCAGATCCCGCATGTATAGAAGATGGCAGAACTTCTAGTGATAATTGTAGTGTGCTGTCAACAAAGTTTGCTGGCTGCATGTCTAGAGATATTTGTGGTGAAGAGCTTGAAGAATCAAATGTTTCATACATTGCAGAAGGATTAATTTTTGATGTGTTTAAACTCTTAATTTTTTCATCAAATTCAAAGTTTGAACTTTCAGCAGATACAGTGTTTTTTTCTAACCATTCAGAAAAGGACAGATTTCTTTTGTATCTTCTGTAGAGTTTCGCATAAAGATCCCATACATGCTGATTTTTTTCCAAAGCCCATGCTTTAGATAAAATCGCTGATATTAAACCTTGTGAAACAGATAAAAAATTTCGGCTATAATAAGATTTATAAGCAGTAAACCCATGAATTTTTGATGGTTTATGATTTTGAGAACGAGAAAACCGTTTTTTTTTTGTTTTATTAGAGCTTAGATGCAAAGCTTTTAGTTGTTCTAGTGCTGATCGGAGATCTAAAGACATTTCTGGAATAGCGGGAAGCTCTTCAGTGTGATTACAACTTTCAGTACCTTCTTGTGGAGCATTAAAATCAATAAAATATGTGGTAACTTTGTTCATTGTGTGAATTGCTGGGGTAGGTTTTTCAGTATTGTGGTGGCGAAAACGCCATGCTTTAAATGATTTTTTTTGAAGAGTCATTAAAGAGATTAAAAACAGATGTTTGATTTCAAATATTAGTTAAATTTGATAAAAAAAGCAAAATGGAAAATATTTATATAGTTTTTGATGAACCTTCATTTTTGCTCTGCCTTTTCTCAATGACGACAAAGGATGCTTTGTTATGATAAACTAAAAGTAACAGGGATGTGTTTAATGTTAAGACAAACCCAATTCATTTTACCATGAGGTATTCTGCTTTTTTAAAATAAAAAAATAAAAAATAAAAATGTGATAAGCACATAAATAAACAAATGAATAAACTTATGTCACAGAATAAATTTTATAATGACCCAAAAAAAAGCCTTGCATATAAATTAGCTGCAAGACTATTTAGCTCATAAGTATTGCACAGGCATTGATTATTATCAAACAAGCCCCATACCAGGGTACCCCTGTCACATAGTTTCAACTTTTTCTTAGATTTTAGAAATAAATAACAAATATTATTTTTAAATAGATTAACGGAACGCTTCTATTTAGTGAAACCAATTTTGTAAAAAAGTAGTAAAACTCGCTCTACAAGCTAATTACCTTCTAATTCCAATAATAATATTACTTATACTAAAGTTGACACTAGTGTTTACATCTTGTGATATTTTTAATAAAAGCTAATACCATGACGATAATATTGTTGTTATTCTTAAATTAACAAATCAGTTTTAGTAAAAAAAAAAAATGAAAATTCGCTTTGCTCATTTCTAAAGAACCATGACATAGTATTTTTGTTCTGAGAAAATGAGTGAAGAGAGTCATGCCATGGACTAATTATGGTAAATGACAGAAAGCTGTGCTTTTTAGATTCAACATAAGGTAATCTGTATCAAATATTGACAAAACACTAGTTGCTCCATACATCACAATATTAATATTTTATGAAATAGGCCAAATAAACTATTATATTTTTAAGAAATAGAAAAAATAAAAAAGAGAGTGGAAATTTATTTTCATTCGATAAAACACAGATTGTGATATAATTACATTTAAAAGAAATAAAGTAACAATTTTGAAGAATATAAATTCTCATAAAAATTCTCATAAAATTCTAAAACATTTCATTTCAACTTCTAATTAACTCACGATGGCAAGCGAAGAACAACTTCAAGAAATAAATGTAGGCTTTAAAAGCCTTTATGAAAATCATGCTTTCCCACTTAATATCGAACGAACAATATTTATATCATTTTGTAACATAGTGAGTACCGGTGGAATTCCGAAAACAATAGATTTCTCAAGTATTTTAGTTTATCGAACGATTCCATGGTAAGTTACATAGATGTACAAAAAAAAGAAAATCTAACAAAAAACATAAGGTATAATATAGCTATGACTCTCATATTGAAAATAATTGAAATTGTCAGAATTCCAAAAACATATATCCCGCTTGAACTATCTAGGTTTTTGGAATTTCTTTTAGAAGTAAGTCGATAAAAATAAGTATAATTAAATCAAGGCTATCGGTTTAACATTTAAGACATTAAAATTGTCAGTTTTTGAGCCCGTTCCTTCTTTGGAAATTGGTGAGGTACTAGAGTCTTGTTTAATTACAATGTCTATTGTTCTTCAAAAGTTTATGAAATTTCGAAAAACTGTTTATGGAGTTCGAAATAAGTTTGAAAGGCTAACAGCATTAAAATTGAAAAAAGATAACAAATTAAATATGAGAGTTTCTGACATTCTTATAAAAACAAAACGCCAAATTCAAAATTGTTTAATGTCCCAAATAATCTATTTGGAATTTTCAGATTCAAGATATCGTTTGTCGTTATTGGAAAAAAGGTAAATATTAAACACTCAGTCAAATTTCAAAAGATACTAAAAATTATTTAGTTTTAAATTGTCCAAATATGTCAACAAACCAGCAGTTGAAAAACTTAGCTCATTAACGGGCCTTTCAGTTCCTCAAATTAGAACATGGTTTGCAAATAGAAGGAGAAAATTGAAAAAAGATAATGCAAATGAACAAAGTATTATAGAAAGAAAACCGACTAAATATGAAAGCACTAAGGTACAATTGCCTTCAGTTAAACTACATAACGAAAATATTTTAAACGATAAAAGTAAATCAAATTTTAAATGCAACTCAAACAAATCAATTTTAATTGGTAACCCTTTAACGATTGACCTAAAGAAAAAGCGAGGATTATTAATGCCGCCTCCAACTAATCGAAATGAGAAAACCAATTTACCAATGGACCCTCCAAAACACGGGTTCAAAAAAATACAGAATACACACATCTTAAAAGAAAAACCTTACATCAATAAAAAATGAAAAAATAAAAAATATAAATATAAATATAAATATAAATATAAATATAAATATAAATATAAATATAAATATAAATATAAATATAAATATAAATATAAATATAAATATAAATATAAATATAAATATAAATATAAATATAAATATAAATATAAATATAAATATAAATATAAATATAAATATAAATATAAATATAAATATAAATATAAATATAAATATAAATATAAATATAAATATAAATATAAATATAAATATAAATATAAATATAAATATAAATATAAATATAAATATAAATATAAATATAAATATAAATATAAATATAAATATAAGCAATGAGTCCCTATGAAAGTGCGTGAAGAGATAGGCATAATTACATAAGAAAACAAACTGATTTCGACTAATTACACCTGCTTTTATCAATGTTTCGAATTTATTTCTTGGTCATTTTCTTAGGTTTATACACTTATAAAAATTATCAAAAATTTTAGCATGCATAATGGTGAATCTTACTCATCTAGAATCCAGTAAATAAATTTTGGTCAGTTCGGTAATTTTTTTTTTAATATATCTACATTTAAATCAAAACTTGGGATTCTATACATGAAAAAGTTTTATTTTCTTTGATGAGCTCATTCAATCGAATGATTGTAGCCTCAGCCGCCTGAAATATTTCTAAATATTTCTCATAACCTTCATATTTGGCTGTGTTGGAATTTATCTGACTGAGCTTGGAATACAAGGTCCATGAGGTTATTTTTATGAAGTCAAAAGTTTTCAAAAGTGCAGACCAATTTTGCATTTTTTCATAAAAGTGAGTGGCTTTATGAAAATAACTCAATGATTTCTTAAGAAATGAGACTGTATTTTTTTCTGGTAATGATGATGATGAAGAAGAAATTGATAATGTTGTTTCTCCTAATACCATATAGCTAAGACCTATCAAATCTGCATTTTCCGTTTCAAGGATCTATACAACAAAATATTAGAAGTTAATAGAATTCAAAAAGTAAAAATGTCTTCATACCTTTGGCATAACTGAATCGATTAATGAAATAGAATCTAAAAACTCATTCTCATCTTTAGAAATGCGAGCTAAAATAACAATACCGTAATACTTATAAATAAGTATTGAAGCTTTTTCAGAAAGAAAAATAACTTTTAAACATGCGTTCAAAGATTTGGCTGGCCGTTCGGTCTCAAAAATAATATCAATATTAATAAGCATTAGTTTTAAATTATATAAAACATCAGCGTTTTCTTTAATAAAAGCGTTCATAGCTTTCCAATATTTGTCTTTCAACGGATTTCAAACCTTTTTTAAATAGCAATAAAACCTCATATATATAGTAGTTTGCCTGAGTTTGATAACTAAGTTTAACTAAAGGAGTTAGCTTGTGTAAAATAAACTCAGCTTCATCAAATTTATTTTCATTGATTCTATGCCTCATCTTCAATAGCATATAACTCCAATACCATTGTTTATAAGAAACTTGCGATCTAATGGAAAGATCTCTGACTGATTCTAGTAACTCGAAAGCGGAACAGATTTCTCCCCCATCAAATAATATTTCTGCGTGCTGAATGGTACTTTCGATAACCGGTAAAGCGGTATATGTCATTTTTGAAAGAGTAAAAGAAATCTGGTTATATGTCGAAGCAATAGAAAAGATTCCTAATTTTTCCCAAATTGATGCCTCTAATGTGAAATAATTAAAAGCCGGTAAAACTGAATTCGATGTTACGCTGATAAAAAAACTCTTGAAAAGAGATTCAAATACTTGAATGAGTGACCCGCAGTTAATAAGTTGATGTAAAGATTCATGTTGAAGTACTAAAGAATAAAGACTGTATGATGTATCCTGTGATTTGGCTTTTAAAAATTGTATCATTTGATCCTTTGACGATAAAAAATCAGGAATTTTGTATTGAGGATGGAGTGAAATAAAGTTATATAACCAAAAATGGATATCTGTTAAAGCCATATTATCTTTATTTTCTCTAGCAACAGAGATAGCTTCACTGACAGCGCGTAAGGCTTCTTCAAAAGATTCAAACTCAGCATGTAGGGTTGCTAATGTGAAAAGTGCATTATGATAATGAGCTCGGCCATGTCTATGCATAGTATAGTCATAAAAACGATGTAGATATTCAAAAGCTTGTTCATAGTCGTTTTCTTGTATAAATTTAAAGTATTTAATATAATATGCTGATACCGGGAGTGACTTATCGTTTTTTGAAAGATCACCTAAAATTTTGTTAATTGAGGACAATGAAACCCCATCACTTCTGTCTAAAACGGCGACCTTCCCTTCAAGCATTATATCTAGTGTTTCGCTTGAAATGCAAAATATATGTTGTAAATCAGGGAGAAGAGACTGAAGAACTTTAGTATCTTGAAAAGTATAACTTTTAAGCATTTCAGAGCCAAAAAAAATCTTCAGAAGTTTTGCAGATTCCTTTGACGCGGAACAGAAATCCTTAGAATGAGTATATTGATATTTTTGTAAAAACGGTTCTCGAAAAGAAACTAAGCAATCCCACAAATTTATTATTTGGTCAAAAGCCATACTATCAAATTCAAGAAAACATTTTGTGAAAAAGGTTCCGATGACAGAATTTTGCGTTACACAATTAATGCCTAGAGACGCTGATTCAGTTATAATCTTACTATCTTTATCATCATGTTTTCCATCAGCTATAATCACAAATCCAGGAAGTCTATTAATAAAAGTATGTAATTCATCAATAGACCTTATTGAAAATAAAACTTCAAGAAGCTGATCAAAAACACGATTGCAGTTGTCATTAGCATTAAAAGTTTCATTATTTTTGGTGAATGCTGAACTAAGCTCCATAAAAGGAAAGGGAGTTGGTTTCCCACTAATAATGTCCTTAATAGTAAATAAATCACCTTCAATATTTGTATTGCGTAAGCTTTCAGACTGTTTGATGTAACTGTCTAAAATTTTAATAATATACTCCATAGTTTTGGGCAAGTTTAAAAAAGATATAGAACCAGATAAATAGAGTACTATTACTATTGCTATCGAAATTTTAAAAGGCGTGAGATATCTAAGAACAACAATAATGTTTTGATCATTATGGGCAAATAATTTTTTATGTGAACCAGTTGAATTATAAGATTGACTGTCATCGTTTAACAATGGTGGGGGCGGCAACTTATAAGACAAGTCTTCAGAAAACAAGTTTGAGCTCATACTGTAACCGAAAGAAATTTATAATCCAATTAACAAGATAATTTCCATAATAGACTAATAAACTAATAATGTTGTTTTAAATATTATCGTACAGCTGCTTTTGAACATTTAGGTAAGAAGAAATTTTTTTAAAAATCAATGACAAATTCTTTACTGAAGTTTACTCAACCTAATTTTTGTATACTATTCAATGAATTATGTTATCCAATCGCTGTTGCAAAAAAAACAAAAATAAATAGAATCGTGTATAGGTTAAATCAAATGTTATAATAATATTATTCGTATCTTTATAAGGGTATGAAGAATAAATAACTTTTGATAAAAAAAGTGCGGTTGGTAAAATATCACTAAATAATTGAACAAAAGACCAATTAGATAATAAACTCGTTATTTTAAATTTTAAGTAAAGCCAGACAACAAACGATATTTTATTGTAAATAAAACCCTAACCTGAATTATTAAATATGTCCAAATGAGCATGGCAGTTGGCTTACCACCTAGATAAGCCCATAGTTAAACCTCCACAAACCTAATTAGTTCACAAGCACTCAAAAACAAATTAATAAATTTTTATTCAATATATAAGCAAAAAATTAGTATTTATTTCAAAATTAAAAAAGCTATTTTTGAGAAGAAAAAATTCATTTAGGAGTAGAATTTTTATTTTTTAAGGCATTGATTCTCGTGGCAGCAACGCGATCAATAGGAAGAAAAGACGATTTAAGTGACGCAAACAAGGGGTTTTTAATATTCCGAGACTTAGAAGTATTAGTAAAAAATGTGGAGGTTAAAGTAATTATACTAATAGCTTTGGAACAAGAAACAGTTGAGTAAAGTTGGCTAAGTGATTGTTTAACATTGTTCTTATACTCAAAATGAGAAAAAACAATTGGCCATGCCTGTCCCTGCGCATCGTACGGGGTAGATAAAGTAACCTTGTTGTCGTCGTAGTCGTCAACACTAATTTGACCAATAGCTTGAAGCTGAAGAAATTTAGTAATTTCATGAGTAGGATTACTATCGTAATGAATACTGTTAAAGTCTTTCTGAAGTTTGTCGCTCTTAATAAGCTGAACCAACTTATCAGTTGATTTTTTCCCTTCTGGAGTTTTGTCAAGCCCAAATCCAGTGATAATTTGATTCAGTGTATTTTCCAAAGATATACCTCCTTCAGAGCACTTCCTAATAACTTCTACAAAACAAGAAATTATTTCCCTCTTTTTTTTTTTGCTGAGCTGGACTATAGCTTTTCCATCAGCAATAGCAGCAGCCTTGGAAAATAATGTCAAGCATTTAGAACCGTCAAATTTCAACCCAAGAAAGTGGTCAACATTTAAGTCCATGTATCTTAAAAGCTGAACTACCGACCGATCTTCATCAGGAGACTGAATAACCCTCAATGTGTGTAAAGCCATTGCAATTTCCTTTTGGCTCCAAAATGATGAATTTCCAAGAATTTTGTAAGGCACTCCATGCTTTTCAAAAGCCTCCTGTGTATATGCCAGATCACTTTGACTTTCCAAAACAGAAAAATCACGATACTCTAAAGAGGCTTTACCCGAAAATTTCTCAACTTGACTTTTGATAAAAGAAGCAACAGCGGAAGACTTTTGAAAAGGATCAGTAAAGTCAACTGCATAGGGACCGGGCAAAATGGTGCGTGATCGAGGTTTGATTGTTAAATCATTATCGGCAATATTTTCCAACAATTTAGCAATAGGCTTAGTTAATCGATAACCTGTCCAAAGAACAGAAGATAAAGATTTAGAATGCTCAGCCCCTAAAAGATTTTTGATAGGTGAAGCCATAGAAAAAGGGTGAATGATTTTGTTTTGATCGCCAGAAACAGTGATATTGCCATTTTGTTTAGCTAAAGAGGAAACTAGCTGGTACTCGGCACCTGTTATATTCTCAGCCCCATCAACAAAAACGCTTTGAACATCTTTAACAACATCAGGGTACTTGTCAATAATCTCATTGACGTATAGAACCAAGTCATTCATATCTAATGATTTTGTTTTCTTGCAGCGGGATTCATATTCAACAAGAACTCGAGCAATAGCAGGAAAGTGGTCCGAGTTAATAGCAACCCATTGAGAAATAGATGAATTTCCTGATTTAATATTTTCAATGACTAAGGAAATGTAAAGGGGATCCAAATCATCACCATTTTTATACAACTTATTGAAGTAGGAATTTCCAGCAAAATCCAGATGAAGGTCTTTGATATTGTTTTTAACAGGCTTTTTGAAGTAGCCCATATTTCTAAGACACGTTTTGACTCTAGAGTCAGCAAGGGATTCATTGACAAAATTAAGTTTGTCTTGTTCCGATAATACAAAAAAATTCGAAGATAAACCAATCTTGTAGCCAAATAAGTGTAGCATCCGGACACAAAAAAACGAAACGTAGTGCTTCCAAAAAAAATTAGACTGGACGTTAAATTTAGAAAGGCCATGATCTATGTGGTGCGCTAGGCTGTTTGCCTCCAGAGGCGTATGAGACAAAACGACGATATCTTTAGGAGAAATCCCACTGACAATGCTTTGAACAGCACGCTCAGCAAGTGACTTAGTTTTTCCAACTCCTGGGCCACCGCTGATTTCGAGGGGTAATTCTGAAGGTGCAAGAATTGCCGCTTGTTGAGCGCGGTTCAAGTATTGAATGCTCTCAGGGACAATGGCTGGTAGCACACGAGGGACAGAGTTAGAGGAAATTTTTGAGAAAGATGACTGCGTTTTGAAAAGTGGAGCCTTGAATGAATTCATGTAAGTTGAGTGTGTTGCAGACAATGGTGAAAATGTGCTACTGTTTAAAGCCGGTGGTTTAACAGTTGAATTAACAGTTGGTGGCTTAACAGAAGATTTTGAATTATGGTGGTGTTTAATACTATCATCTTTCCCACTTTGTGAAGAAATTGAGCAAGAAGATATACTTTTTTGGGTAATTAGACTACATATCGTAGTTTTTGGGAGCATTGTCGATAGATATTGTTAATTACGGAATAATTTCGAGAGCAAAAAAACGAAGAAATTGCCCCCAATTTATAATTGAGAAAAACCAATATCTTATTGAAACTTTGACAATTTTTTAAAGCATCCATTGTAACTAAAAGGGTTTTAAAATGGGTATATGTTGTTAGTTTTTTGATCAGATGAAATAAAATATGAAATTGTTTTTGTGATATGTTAAACAAGTGCAACTTCAAATTGCACTTAAAAAGGTTTTTCACCTCAATTCCTTATTGAAATTTTGACAATTTTTTTAAAGCATCCATTGTAACTAAAAGGGTTTTAAAATGGGTATATGTTGTTAGTTTTTTGATCAGATGAAATAAAATATGAAATTGTTTTTGTGATATGTTAAACAAGTGCAACTTCAAATTGCACTTAAAAAGGTTTTTTCACCTCAATTCCTTATTGAAATTTTGACAATTTTTTTAAAGCATCCATTGTAACTAAAAGGGTTTTAAAATGGGTATATGTTGGTTGTTTTTTGATCAGATGAAATAAAATATGAAATTGTTTTTGTGACATGTTAAACAAGTGCAACTTTAAATTGCACTTAAAAATTAATGATATGGAGAATTTTGTTAAAATTAATCACATGATGTTTTGTGCGGGATACGCATATTACATAAAAAGAAACGCTCTGAATTTTAGACCGTCACAACTAGCATTTAAATGATAATTAGCGGTTACGAACTTAATAAAAGTATTGGAGTTATACCCCTTGAAAATCTTTTTATTATTCATCATAATTATGATCAAATTTTTATTATTTGCACTACACTAAGTATGCTTCATAATTTTCGTAGTTATCATGGTTTGGACAATATCTCCTTAATTAGTCTATATAGTTATAATCAATCATTGAGCTTTAATCAATTAAAAGCTTTATCGAAATCATTTTGTAAAGACTGCGTCCCCAAGAGCTACCTCTGTAACTAGAAAGACCTTGAACTGCTGTCAGAACCCTTCTACCAAATTTCGTACCCTTACATCGTGGAAATTGGCAATCACAAATTACAACTCTTGAAATCCCAGGATCCTAAATACATTCAATCTATCACTATAAAACTGTTTAGGCGAGCACAGTTGGTTATCCAATTTGTATCTGAGCGGGCCAGAATCGGAGACAACCTGCAAAACCGTTGTTTATTATGCTAAGCAGTAAAACAACCCCCCAGCCATGCTACTCCCTGCCTATTCTTCTGTGACGGCGCGTAGTTAAAATCTACATATTGGTTTTGTTTCTGGTTGTAGCCACTGAGAATAACCCTAGCCACAAAAGTCACGGGACCCCGTGGCTTTGGGTTACACTTCAAAAAAATTTTATCAAAACCTTATCCCTGAGAACTTAATCAGCAAGTACTGGTTGAAAGGTGTTTCTTGTGAAAGTGCAATATTTTACTGATTCCTGATTTCCTATATAAAGAATAATTCATTAAACGATGCCCCTCAAAAAATCTCGAGGTTATTTCAAAAGAAAATCTTTAAGGTAAGCTAAAAATTTTAATGAACTATTGAAATATTAATTTTGACTTAGTTTTGATAATGATCCGGGTACCAATATAAGTTCAAAGCCTGGGAGATTGGGGAAAAAAAATAAATTGCCACTTGAACATGTTGATTTGGAAGATGATACACCGAAATCATTTAAACATTTTATGAAGTATACTGCTGACCTGAAGGAAAAACGGCTCAGTGGAGCTGTGAGAAATAAACCTTTAAATAAAAGGGAAAAACAAGAAAAGGAAAAGCAAAACATGATCAATAATTTAAAAATGATGCCAGGTGAATCATGGGCAGATTTCAATCGACGAGTAAATAATGCTCTTCCTTTAGTACATAAAAAGAAAACGAAACGAGATAATCATAATAGTTTTTTTCAGGAGAAAGGGAAAAAAGGAAATAATAGTGACTTGAAAAACGCTAAAGACGAAGATTCTAAAGATGAAGAGAATTACGATGAAAACGGAAACGAGCGAGGAGGCAAAAAAAAAAGAAAACGAGAAAATTCTCCTGATCCTTGGGCACATTTGGAAACTAAGAAAGACCGACCGAAGTTCGGTGAAATCGCTGATAGACCACCAGATTTGAGAGTACCAACTAAACTTTTGAACAATGTCCCCAAATCAGCCGGTTCTATGGCGAGGCGCTATATTTTACAAACCGAAAGAGAGAAAATCATTGAAGGATATCGTGCACTTATGGAGAAAAAAAAGGAGGATGCCTTTTTTAATGCTTAAACCTAGTTGAATAAAATATAATTTCCTGATAATATATATAATAAAACCAAATAAAGAATCAAAAATAAAAAATAAAGAATAAAGAATACAGAATACAGAATACAGAATACAGAATACAGAATACAGAATAAAAATCCCGTTAAAACTCATTTCTTTTAGGGCCTAAAAATTCATCAAAAAGCCTTATAGAACTAAATGATGCATGTTCCGGATTATCAACAATACCACGTCGTATCCGTTGCTCAAGATCACTCAAATCTATACCGTACTTTTCCCATTGAATAAAGGGCGCACGGACAATATTTTGCATCGTAGGGGCGCCATAAACACGACCAGTTTTACGGACTTCGCGCATAAAATCTTCAGGGTTGCGTAAAGCTTCTGTCTTGAGATTTTTTAAACAAATGATATCTCTTCGAGCTTTAGCACGCTGTGATTCTAATATTGATAATGCAGATGTTAAGGCGATATAGTCAGGGTTATTTTCAATGTTAAAAGATTGTGTTTTGGTATTATCAGGCGAAGTGAGTGAAGAAGAGCTTGAAGATGAATCTGGACTAAGAGCTAAAGCAGACTCCGACGAATGAGTTAAAGAAAGGTCCGAAGAAAAAGAAGCTGGTGATACTTCTTTTTCCGTCTTTAAATTAACATTTTTTTTAGATTTTTCTTTAGCCCCAAGTTTGGGATCAGAAACTTGATTTTTAGTAACCGAAACAAGTGCTGATTCTTCCATGGCAGGTGAATTTTCTTGAGTTGGTGGGGTTCCTGTGGATGTAACAGGCAAAAGTAATGGGTTGTTTTCAGAAAGTCCAAATATCGGTTCGTTGCAAAAACTTTCTGGAAGAAAAGATATTGGTTCAGGTTTGGAAATATGAGGTTGTTTATCGAAAAGAAAAAGGTCAGATTGAGCAGACACTTGGGGTGAAATGTAGTGATCGGAATCTTTAGATAGAGAATCACTACTTTCCATTGAATCTAGACTAAATATTGAAGACGGTGCCTCTGGGGCTAATTGAATGGAAGTTGAAAAATTTGGAGCAGGCGATGAGGGTGGAGAAAAAAAATGGGTACGTTCAATGCTTTGAACCTCATGGAGAGCTCTCACTCCAGGCCGTGTTTTACCAGAAATTTGGTTAAAGGGTAATTCTTTATATTCATTTATCACTGAAGAAACATCTAAAGATAAATTGGAATCCAGAGAAGACAGAAGAGGGTTTTCGTCAATTGATAATAATGAAGATGAAAACGTATCTTCTTGGTTAGAGTGATTTTTTAAGGCAGACTGTGCAACTGTTGCTATTTGAGAGGATTTAGAACTAATCGTATTAACAGTTGTTCCAGAAACGTTTTGATGTCGTTGTTTTGTACATTTCTGCTTAGTGTTGCATTCTTTTCGTTTGGCAGGCTGAACCCCTGGTGTTGGGGACCCAGACCGTTTTGTAGAGATAGAACCAGAATCAGGTTCCAAAGGTGCTAAAATAGTATCTTCTGCCGATGCTGACACAGATCTGGTTGATCCCTTTCTCGTTACAGGAGATGCCAAAGTTATTGGCTGTGGTTTGCTTTGAGTCTTGTCGTTCATTCCTCCAGGGACGGCGATGGTCATAGAACTCAAGTTTTTACTACATTTCCGAGGACGCATACTTTGTGTTGGCAAAGAGGCTCTTCGAGTAATAGTCTTAGACACAGGTTTTGGTGCAATGGCAATAGGATGATGTCTCTGTCGATGTGTTTGCGTTGCAAATCCGCTAGAAATAGTGGTCGAAGGCAGAGAACTCGGCTTGATAGTAATATATGAATGGTCTGCTCCTGTGTGACTTGAAACTGGTACTGATAAAGGTGCAGAGACAGCTGTAGTTGTTGGTGTTGAAGCGATCGATAGCACCGGTGCTTGTACGATAGATGAGGTTGTCAAAGTACCTTTAGTCATATTGAAAATAAGAGGTATCTTTGATCTTGAATTAGATTTTCGATCTATTTTAAGTTTGTATTTTGCAGAATCAAATATCTTTTTATGAACGGTCCCTAATATATAAAACCATACTTTCGAAATGAATGATCAACTTATAAACTTGCTTGTATTCTAAATCGTTGATTTCGATAGTCTAATACTTCTATGATTTTCTTAAGTATTATTTTATTTTATTTTTTTGCTCCAACATAAAAATTTTTGAAGGTTAGCTTGTGCATACGTTTTTAAGCATATCCACAGCCATATGTGATGAAAAATTTTTTTAAGTTGTTTCCTAATTAGGAAGCCCCGCGATTACAGCAAGGTCCGGTAAGTGCTTCTTGTAGGAATGCCCGGCACCGATAATCTCTCAAGCAACAGCATAAAATCTGCTGCTTGCTTCAGTTTGGAATTTTTCATATTTTTAATGAAGATCAATATCATTTAACTTTTGTAATTTTGAATTTTAAATGTTAGCAAGAAATCACTGTTCATTGTTCGTTCAACTTTCTTGAAAACAACATCATCTTTTTGATATTAGGTTTTCATACAATAGATCGTGATGATCAAACTCACCCCTATGGCAGCTAAATAACAAAAATATCTATTTCAATGAATTTGTAATTTAATATTCGGTTAATAAAAGTTACCCTGAAGTATCAAGTCCAAACCCCATTTTTTTAACCAGTTACGTACTGCTAAAAACGTTTTAAAAGTTTTTTTGGGGTCTAAAAGCCATTTCAAGAACAAATACAAACTAAGTCACAGATAAAGAAATGTTCAGTCCTTTTCTGAGACCCATGGCACCTGCCATTGCTTCCCAGAAATTTTCACAATCGCTGAAAAAGGGATTTTCTAAACCAATCTATCTGCTTTCTACGTCTATTAGAACATATCTTACTGGTGCCGGCAGCCAGTTTTTTTTGCGCAAACACACAGTAACAAATGCTACACTGTTTGGACAAGGCCCGAGGCCCATATTTAAACGTTACAATACACAACTTCCAGATCGTGTAGATCCTCGTGATCCTCTTGATAACTCGTTTAAAAATCGCTTACCAAAGTTTCCATTTCACAAAGAAGCACAGCCCACATTGATTCCCAAGGACTCACCTCGCGTGTCTAAAAGCATGTCTTTTCGTAAACTAGTTCAGACTCTTAGGTCTTATAAAGAGCCTGAACTACTTTATATGGCTGAGTCACATCGATTATACCTGGTTTCTTGTTTTGCTTTAGCATTTATTGTGTGCTATAACATTTATGATCTTCTTGAACGTACTCTTCCTGCTGCTTGGGACGACTATGTGCGTAATGACGAAGACCTGCCGCCTGCCCAAAATGTGGTTAAAACAATAGGACGACTTGGAATGGTCCTGGCTATTGTTGGTGTCTACGCCTCTGCCGCTATCTTTTTTGCTATGATTCCCACACGTCTTGTACGTCGCATATATTATTTGCCGGGACCTCGTGAACACATCCAGCTCATTACACATCCATTCCTCCCTGGACGCCCATCTCCTGTTATTACGTTACCTCTTGAAGACGTTACCATTGGGAAAACATCGAAGGTATGGACTGGCCAAGGATTTTATGGTACCGCTCAACGCACGCAGTTTTTGTTTTTGCTGTTTGAAAAAGGAAAGCTTACACCTTGGATTGTTGATCGCAGTGGCTGGTTTTGGGGCGATGGCCGTGTTTATGATGTTATCTTTGGAAAAGAGCCAGTTGAACAAGCTGAACTTGGGCTGAGTTATGATGATATGCTCAAAATTCGCCAAAAACAAGTTAAACAAGCTACAATGAATCTTAAGCAAGAACTGGGTCCAGCATGGAAACTTAAGGCCATGGCCAACCTGATGAAGGAGGACATTTCTAGTGCAAGTCAAAAGCTTGGAATTACAAACAGTACACCCCCTAACAAGAGCATTCGTGGTCCAGCCAAGGACAAAAAAAATCAATAATTCTAATACCTCTTCGCTGTAAATATACTTTTTAATTAGATATATACCAGCCTGTAAATATATTCTCAGTTAATAAAGTCAACTGTTTTTCTACTATGATAATTCAATATGAATGCCGATTTCATTAATTTCTTACAAAAAGAGCTCGCTTGTTCCTTGAGATAAATAGAATCCCAACCGATCAATATAAATCTTAGCCTTTTCGGAGGCACCAGGGTACCTCGAATTGAGAGTAACATCAACAGTCAAAAGGTCTAAAGGAGTGATATGGGCTGATTTTTTAAGCCCAAAAGGCTTTTTGTTGCTTAACAAGTCGTCATAGATGTCACTTTTAGTAACAGTTGCAGTAACAGGTGCTTTAGGGTACTTGATTGAAACAACAAAGGGGGACTGACCATGAGTTCTCGGGGCAATAATATCCTCAAAGACAGGGTCAAAAAGCACAGTCTTAGCACGGCGTGTAGCGTAAAACGTATTGGCATCTTTTATGGCACGTTTAGATGCTTTTTCAACAAGGGTTTTAGTGGATGGCGGGGTAATCCTGAGATTAGTTTCCAACGACTTTTGAAGAGTGGAAACATCGCTGAGTGTGAAAAAAGCACTT
The DNA here is from genome assembly GCF_902498895.1 of Magnusiomyces paraingens. Lineage (NCBI taxonomy): Eukaryota > Fungi > Ascomycota > Dipodascomycetes > Dipodascales > Dipodascaceae > Magnusiomyces > Magnusiomyces paraingens. The sequence goes on from NW_022474068.1 coordinate 4,154,343, forward strand.
AACACGGTTGGTGCGGGAGGTAGAGTGGCCTCAGGCTTTTTCAAGGCGGGGGCCTCAGAACTCTTTTCGGAGGCTGGAGCTTTAAAGCCCGTGGGTGCGGCAGTAGCGGCAGGAGTAGAAGCAATGGACTTCTTTATGTTGATTTTTGATAGATCCAAATGCTGAAGTCGTTGAATTGAGCTTACAATTGTGTCAACATCAGCACGTGGAACTTTTCCGAGAAATGCAAGGATGTCACCTTTAAGCACTCGACCCTTGGGTCCAGAAGCAGGCACCTTGTCAAGCACATCTTGTTTGGTCAAGTTGTTATCCAATGCCAAAGCAAGTACTGATGGTGAAAGGGTTTGTAAAGGATTTGCTTTAGTCGTGATAATAGCAGTTTCTGTCTCATTAGGAGATCTGGTTACACCAGAAGCGGATATTTTTCCGGGCTCTTTGCTTTGGTCCGGAGTTACAGGAGAAGGAGAAGGAGAAGGAGCTGGTGCTGAGGCCACAGCTGGTGTGGCGGTAGCGGTAGCGGTAGAAGAGCCAGAAGCACCTCCTTCTGGTTTGGGAATTTCTAGCGTCTTCAGATCATCGCCGGGTTCTGCAAGTACAGCAATAGTTTTTCCTACTGGAATGCCAGTTGTTCCAGAGGGTATCTAAAAGAAATATTAGCAGTCTAAACGTTTAAACAGTCCCAATGCGTTTAATATACATACATATATTTTAGCCAGAATACCATCATCCTGAGCTTCAACATCAATCTGAGCCTTATCTGTTTCAATTTCCAATAAAATATCTCCAGCGTTGAAAGAATCCCCTGTTTATGGAGTTAATATCGGGCACAGTCCTTATCAAATCTTATCAAATCGCTTAACACATACCCTCTTTGAATTTCCAGTCGACAATTCCACCTTCAGTCATTGTAGGAGACATAGCCGGCATACCAAAGTTACTGGCAACCAGACGGGTTCCAGTTGTAGTGAAAGCTAATCCTGTTAATAAACATGTTCAATTGAGATACGGCAGAGAAACAAGGTCGGAAAACTGTAGGCCAGCTATGGAATACCGCCTTAGGTTTAAACGAAAAAAAAGTAATGAGAACTTCTAACTCGACATACCTCTGGTGCCACAATTGCGCGAAACAAAAAAAGTAGATTTTATAATATTCATATCAAAAGAAGATAGAGGTGATAAAGTTGAAAAGATGTTGGTAATGTTAGTAGTAGTAATAGGTTAACAAAGTAAAGATTAGATTTTGGGCTAGAAAATGAGGGGACAAGGAGCAGTGAGAAATATATTGAGGAGAAGCGGAAGTCTGACGGACCACGGCCGACCACATACTTTAAAATCTACTAGAACCAAATCAGGTTATTTTTATATCACATGATAAAAACGTGATAACGTGCACCCTAGCTTCGCGATTTTTTCGTGTATTCTAATTTTTTTTTTAATTTTTTTTTAATTATTTTTTACTTAAAATTTAGACCATCAATCAGTTTTGATTGTGGGCAGGCTTAAAACATAACACTTTTTTTTAGTGGAATAATGAATGAAGCTGGTCAGCAATTACGAATTCTTTATCGAAAACCTGAAGACTGTGCGGTAGAAGTTCAAATAAACAATTTAGATTATTATCAGGCCCCTCCTAATGCGTTTGATCGGAAAATAAATCCAGTTCAGCGGTCACTTAATACATTCCCTTCTGTTCCAGTTATTAGAATATACGGAACCACAGCACATGACCAACATGTCATGGTCCATATTCATGGTGTATTTCCCTATCTCTATATTGAGTATAAAGGTAGCTTGGTAGAATATGAAGGTATGCTAACTTATCAAATTATTCAAATATACATGGTTTAACAAAAATGTCAGTTTGTCATTATATTAAAAAACTTAGCAAAGCTATAAACGATGCTTTAATTTTAGCCTATCGAAGAAATAAAAATAGCCCCAGTAGTGTATTTGTTGCCAATATTGTTCTTTGCAAAGGTGTCCCTTTTTATGGTTTTCATATTGGTTGGGTTCCATATCTTAAAGTATATCTTTTAAACCCTTCACACATTTCGAAATTATCAGAGCTTTTTAATAATGGATCAATATTAGGGACAAAAATGCAGCCTTATGAGTCTCATATTCCATATATGTTACAATTTTTAACTGATTTTAATTTGACAGGGTGCGGACTTCTACGACTATCGGCTGCCTTATTTCGCGGACCTTTAAACACAGAGAATGGAGGAATGGACTCTCAATTTGCTTTGCATGCTGATGGTATTTTTCATGAAAAAAGTGTCAGTCCCAATCTCATTCTTCCTTCTTGTCACTTCCCTAAAATGGCCACGTGTGCTCTTGAGCTTGAGGTTGGTGCTGGCCAAATTCTTAACAGAAAAGAAATTGTTGAAAGAAATCTCCACCATGATTTCACTGAGGCTGTTATTTCACAAAATAATCATGATCAAGAACAAAGTAATACAACCAGCTTTAAAAGTGATAATTATACTGGGAATATCAGCTATGTGAACAGCTTAAAAGAAGTTTGGCTAGATGATTACCAGAGACGTCATATGGAAGGCGGCGGAACTTATACACCTCCTCAAAAATTGAATCCACGCTTAGCTTGTTCAAATGAATTTGAGCATTGGAAACGTGGCCGTGACTTGGAAAAAGAAGTTCAAGTTCGTATTCAACAATCTCAACAAGAAAACAAGGGGAGAAAAGTGACATTTCAAAATTTTATTTCGCAAAAAGACTATATTTTTGCAGTACCTACAGCTTTGGAAACTGTTAATGTGATGTTTACTACTCTAGATCTTGTTCTTACGAGATTAGAAAAATTGAATTTGCTTTCTCCAGAATTTAACAAAAAGGAAGAGTTTAAACCTATGGAAGAAATAAATGATAATTCATCAGATGACTCTGGAGAAAATGAACATGTCAAAACGGAAGAAGTTGAAAATAAAAAAATTCAAATCTTAAAAGAAGATCATAAACAAGATTATGATGCCAAAAAAAATTCAGAAATTGCTAAAGCTGATTGTATACCAGAAACAAATCCTTTTATTTCGGGGTTTAATTCAAATGACATATTATTTGGCTCGTTTGAATCCAGCCTTCCTGAAATTTTAATGGCTAAAACAGAAACCCGAAAACGGGCATTAGATTCTGAAGAAAGCATATGCAAGTCAAAAGTTTTATGCTCTTCTGTTAAAAATATAATAACTTCTCAGTACACGATTCCAAAAAAACTCACATTTTCACAGGAACAATTGTCATTTACTACCATTTCAGAAAAGCAAAATCTTAATCAAATTTTATCTGTTTTTCCGTCTTCAGGCAAAACTCTAGTTTTTAGCATTAAACCTCCAACACAAATAGAAGTTCAAACTAGTTGGAAAGATTTTAAACTACCTGCTGAGTCCCCTCGTCAACCGTTTTATGGAAATCCAGCTGACGTTCCTAAACATCCAAACGTGTTTTCTGGAGTAGAGTATAACCTCAAAGGAAATACTCTGCCTTTTTTACCTACTTTTAAGTTTTCTCCTAGCTTAAACCTAGATGAGGTATCAAATGTTTTAAACAAAACGAAACTCAAGATCACTGGAAAAGTTTTGAGATATAATATTATACCCCCTTCATTTTCTGAGGTTCAGAAATGGGGGGAAGAACAAACTCGTTACAAGCCTGATTGTCGATCATTTTATTCTCAAATTAAAGGTCCTACTCAAAAAAACAAATATGGCTTTAAATATGCTACCCAAAAGCGTAACGAGTTTCGCAAAGCAAGTGTTTCCAGCTCAAAATATTTGTCTTCTATGACTTTGGAGCTTCATATTTCAACTCGCAAAGATTTACACCCGGATCCAGACAGGGATCCAGTTTTGGCAGCGTTTTGGGGATATCAGTCAGAATACATTTCAGAAGATTCTATTGAAGGATGCATTTTTGTTTCAAAAACTATAGACGAACAAAAAAAAATTTCATCAGCTCTATCAAAAATGTTAATTACTAGATTTGTTTCTACAGAAGTTGATCTCATTGATGAGCTAATCAATACTGTTTTAGATTACGATCCTGATATTTTATCTGGATATGAAATAAATTCGACTTCTTGGGGGTATATCATTCAGCGTAGTCGTGCAAAATATGAATATGATTTGTGTGAAATGCTTAGCAGAGTGCTCGACAAGGCCAACGTTAAAGTTGGTGATCGCTGGGGTTACACTCATGCGTCAGCTATTCGTATATCTGGTCGACATATGCTTAACATTTGGCGTGTTCTCCGAAACGAATTAAACCTATTAAAATATACCATGGAAAATGTTGCATTTCATGTTCTTCACTATCGTATTCCTTTTTATTCGTTTGAATCATTGACTCGATTGTACAATAGTACTTTGACATCTGAAAAAGAAATTACAATTAACTACTATATTCAAAGATTGAAAGTTTCAATGGATTTGATAGATTCTCAAGAAATTGTTACTAGAACCTGTGAAGAAGCACGGATTATTGGAATTGATTTTTATTCTGTTTTTTACCGAGGTTCACAGTACAAGGTGGAATCCATTCTCACACGTATTGCCAAAGCTGAAAACTTTATCATGATTTCTCCTAGCAAAAAACAGGTTGCCGAACAAAATGCAATTGAGTGTATTCCACTTATCCTTGAGCCTAAGACCAATTTTTACACATCTCCCGTTGTGGTACTTGATTTTCAATCTTTATACCCGTCGGTCATGATTGCATATAATTACTGTTATTCAACATGTTTAGGTCGTATACAGAATTGGCGTGGGAGAAACAAGCTAGGGGTTTCAGATCTTAAGCTGCCTCAAGGTCTTTTAAGTTTACTTCAGCGCGACAATATAACTGTAGCTCCTAATGGAATGATTTATGTCAAGCCAAATATTCGTAAATCTTTGCTGGCCAAGATGTTGACAGAATTTCTCGATACCCGTGTGATGGTCAAAAATGGAATGAAAACCAACAAAGATAATGCAGCTTTTCAAAAACTGATGAATAACAGACAGTTGGCTCTTAAGCTTATTGCTAACGTTACATACGGATATACTTCTGCAACATACTCTGGCCGGATGCCATGTGTTGAAATTGCAGATAGTATAGTACAGACAGGTCGAGAATCTATGGAACGTGCGATTGAACATATTTGTGCCAATCATTCTAAATGGGGAGCTGATGTAATTTACGGAGATACTGATAGTTTATTTCTTCATTTTGATGGTCGCTCCAAAGAGGATGCTTTTATTCTTGGAAATGAAATTGCTGATGAGATCACAAAAATGAACCCACAGCCCATGAAACTTAAGTTTGAAAAGGTTTATTGGCCTTGCATTTTACAAACTAAAAAAAGATATGTTGGCTATATGTGGGAATATCCTGATCAGAAAGTTCCAATTTTTAATGCCAAAGGTATTGAGACAGTACGAAGAGATGGGTAAGTTAAAAAAATTGTCGTTTTAATTTTTGCCTGATTGATTCAAATTCATAAAAGTTTTCTTTTTTGCTAACATTCCTACTTTTTAGTATTCCGGCTCAGCAAAAAATTGAAGAAAAAGCTCTTCATGTTCTTTTTGATACATTTGACTTGTCTCAAGTCAAAGAATATTTACTAGCTCAGTTTACTAAAATTCAAACTCGGCAAATTCCATTATCAGATTTATGCTTTGCAAAAGAAGTACGTATGGGTTCATACCGTTCTAGACCTCCTCCGGGTGCAGTACTTAGCGCACGTCGTGCTGCTTATGATCCTTATTCTGCTCCTCAATACCGCGAGCGTGTTCCCTATATTGTTGTGTCTGGCCCATCTGTTGCACGCATTTCTGACCGTTGTGTGGCACCGGAAGATGTTCTTGCCAGTGGTGGAACGCTTATCCCAGACGTCGAGTATTACGTTACACATACACTTATTCCTCCTCTTCAACGTTTGCTTTCTCTTGCCGGAGCAGATGTGCGTCGTTGGTATCAAGAAATGCCCCGTAAAAGCCGTTTTGACGCAGCGCCCGCACTAATAGGAGGTATCCGAAGCTTTGTTCAAAAAGCTATGTGCCGGTCTTGTGGTGATAAAATTGCACCTATAAGTCCAGATAACATAATTGAGAATTTGTGCACAAGGTGCTGTCAAGATTTAAGAAATGTTTCTGTTAGACTGATTAGCCGGGCGCAAAAACGAGAAAAAAAAGTTAAAGATCTGGATGCCATTTGTCAAAGCTGTGCAAATATTTCTCCTGGTGTTTTTGTTGAATGCATTTCTAGTGATTGTCCTATTTACTACTCACGTGCGAAGGCAGTTTCTCAACACAAAGATTCTTTGGAGAATGACTGGCCTCTGATCACTAAAATTAATGATTGGTAATAAAAACATAATCATAGTCATGAATTTTTTCAAATATATATGAGAGGTACCATCGAAGGTCTTCCATGTGCACATTGAAAGGGAAACATACAATTGGAAAGATTTGAAATAAGAATTTTGCACTGTTCCAAAGTTAACAAATCTCCAAACATAATAGCACTTCGACAGGCCTTTGATTGTAGAAGTTCTATAAGAGCTACTGGAAAACTTCTTATAGCTACAGACCAATGGAGTGAAAGATCCGGTAAAGCAGATGATGTTCGGTGTTTGCTGACATCATTAATATGTCCTATCAAAAGTTTATGTGCAAATTTTGTGTCTAACGTTTCTGTTGTTGGAATAATTTTTCGCATTGCTATCTCTGGCACGTGAGTTAATAATACAAACGGTTTTTTCCATTTTTGAGAAGATAAATGGTATACAATTCCAAATTGACGGAAAAGAGAAACAGATTCAGCTAGAATATGATGATCTGTATCACTGAGAGAAATACGGACTGGGTGGGCCAGTGGGGTAGAAGAATTTGCAAGGGCTGTGGCAGTTGTTTCGGTAAAAAGAGCCTCCAGTTTGACTCGCTCATCAGCCGCATGCTGGTCAATTATGGCAAGACACTTTTGCGAGCCAGATGCTGAGGTTGAATTGATGGTGACCAGCAAAAACTTGGTCTCTACTTGAGAAATAAGTTTAAGAGATGCAAGATCATTCCGATTAAATCTTTTTTCTAAAGTCGTCAAATCAAGCCCACTGAATACTTGATTTTTTGGAAAAAAATATTTAGATGAAACATGGGAATATTTATTTATTAATTCTGACTGAGAAAATAAAAACTTTTGATTATTTTTCACCAACTGCTTAGATATGGGCATCGAAACCCGATGTTCTGCAAGGCTGCAGAATTGATCATTTATATTTCGGTTGCTGGGCTGATTGCTTAGTCTTCCTTTTAATTCGTTTATATCCATTCGAGCTGTTCTCGAAGATGAATAAATTAGTATATCAGTATTACTTCCTGTTGGAGCATTTCCGAATTTTAATGATTTTAACCCCTTTTTTTTGTCAATCAGATAGCCATGTTTTTTGAGAAACTTTTTGACAACAACTTTTAATAAATTTGTAAGAAATTCAAAATTTTCGGTAGAAGTATCATAGATAACTGATGTATAAAGATGTTGGTCAAATGAGCATTCAAATTTTACTTCAAAAATATAAACCATGGAAAGGCCAAAATTTTTGAAATGGGATGAGGACATCACTGTAAATAAATCATTCAGTTCCTTATAAATTTCAAAATTTTCAAGTCTTTTTGAATTGACTATTATGTGTTGTGCAAGCTTAGTGCGGGCGGGATCAAAAGCGATAGTTCCTTTAACATCAAATCCATTCACAATTGTATGCACAGTTTGCCAACGATTAATAATATAAGATCCATATATTGCACGAAGCGTCATTATATGCCGTGGAATAAGATTTGTAGTAATACTGGGTATGTGAAGAAGTGATTTGTTATTTGAATCATGAATAGAAATTGTAACATGAGGTTTAGTAATTGCAATTGGAAGAATTGCCTGTTTAAGAGCATCTAAATGAAGTGATACTGGAGTTTCATGGATGTGTTTTTTACGAACAGGTAGTCGGGAAAATAAACCAGAAACGACAATTAATGTGCCATGGTTTGGTCCAAAATCGCGAGGGGAATAAACTTTAGACCGGTGATTATATGAAATGCGAATTGATTTTGCGGCAGCTTGAGTTACGTGTCTTGACGTTACAGTGAGTACTGAGAGAGATGCAATGGATGCAAGAGCAGACCCTTTAAATCCAAAAGTTTGGGTTGGACCAGATGGAGTCCATTTAGATGAATGATAAGGAAGTCCAATATTTTCTAAATCAGAGGGAAGAACTCCATTCCCGTTATCAGTAACTCTTACAGAAAGTTGTTCAATATCAAATACTACGGAAATAAATGTTGAATTTGCATCAATACCTTTAGACATAGTTAATAATAACTAAACAATGACTCTAGTTTTACGTACTATTCCTGATGAGTTCAATCGTACATTCACATAAAGAAGCGACATTGACTTGTGAAGTAATAGATAACGATAAGGAGTCGGGAAGAAGTTTAATGCTGGGTTCGAGATGTCCGATGTTCATTTAGGTGGTTTCAGTAATTATATATGTAAGTATTTTAAACTAAAAACATAAAACAATTTAATATGCAAGGACTGAATAGATAACATAATTTATAAGTTTCTTAAATTTAGTTTTCTCTACAAATATAATGTCATTTATTAATTGTCGTGTTGTCGATAAGTTAAAGTACATGATAATAATAAAAGTAATATATTGAATAAAGATAATAGTCTATATATAATTAGTATACCGGAACTATCAGCCTAGATCATTCATATTACCTTTGATAGTAAAGAATACTTTGTTCTCTCTTCAGTATTCTCCTATTGTGTTGTGCTAATGGTGGTGGTGATACTTCTTGGTTTGTGGTTATATTGCCACCTGGCTAATATAACCCTAACCACTTAGGTCACGGGACCGAGAGGCACACCGTGACATTAATTAATTAATTAATTAATTAATACAGTAGAAACAAGGCAGAAATTAAATAGATTATGTAATTTCAAAAAAATAATAATTAATTAATAAATGACCGTAAAGAATCCATTCTAAAATTTGCCATCTAAACTTACTTATTTTACAAACTTACACATAAAATTTCGTACATATGTTGGTACTACTTTCAGTAAAAATGAACATAAGCTTATCTCTTTCACTTATGCATATTCTGTACTTTTTTTTTAAATTTTTTATTTTTCAAATAAAATATATCGTAAACAGATTTAAGTCTTTAATACTTATTAAATAAATCTCTGCTAAGGTATTGCTCTAAGCTTAAGTCTGATCGAACGTAAGCCAACAACTTGAGGCTTAGTATCCTTCAAACATTCATTGTCTAGACATTGATTAGTCATATATTCCTGTTTATTATAAACAGCCCTAAACAAATTTAGGGCACAATTTTAGTGAGTTACCTATTACGGGACGTACTTTACAGACCATATTTTACACGGAAAATAATATTTGAGACTAACTGGATATTTTGAGGACAGAGAGAGGGGGATCCCTAGGTATTCTCCCATCTTCAATTTTTTCAAAAATCTTTTTTTTGAAGACCTTCGAACTTCACCATCGTCGACATACCGGTCCCAGTAGCAACACAACATGCCTCGTAAGTGGTAATAATTTATTTGCACTATTATATTATCATTATGAAGTTCATATATTTTGATACCATTTGATTAAACAACTTTGTCATTTATTACCCTTAATTCTATTTGAATTTTTTAAATTAGAATATTTTGATGTTTTCCAATTTTTTTTAAATTTTATTTTTGATTCATACCCATAGAAGGTTTTAAAATGATCTTGTTGTATTAAAATACTTTGAATTTCATAGTGTGAATCGACGGAATTTGTTATTGTTCTAACCATTTAACAGGCGCTCCTAGATCATACTCCAAGACCTACACTGTTCCCAGACGTCCTTACGATCTCTCCCGTATGGATGCCGAGCTTAAGCTCGCTGGTGAGTTCGGTTTGAAGAACAAGAGAGAAATCTACAGAATTGGTCTTCAGCTCTCTAAGATCAGACGTGCTGCTCGTGATCTTTTGACTCGTGACGAGAAGGACCCCAAGCGTCTTTTTGAGGGTAATGCTCTTATTAGACGTCTTGTTCGCATTGGTGTCTTGAGTGAGGACAAGATGAAGCTTGATTATGTTCTTGCCCTTCGCATCGAGGATTTCTTGGAGAGAAGACTTCAAACTCAGGTTTTCAAGCTTGGTCTTGCCAAGTCTGTTCACCATGCCCGTGTTTTGATTAAGCAGAGACACATTCGTGTTGGCAAGCAGTTGGTTAACGTTCCTTCTTTTACTGTTCGTCTTGATTCTTCTAAGCACATTGATTTTGCTGCTACTTCTCCTTACGGTGGTGGTCGCTCCGGCCGTGTTAAGAGAAAGAACCAGGCCAAGGCTTCTAGCGGCGATGATGCTGCTGAGGACGAGGAGTAAACATCTTAATGGATAGGAGAAAAACTAAAAATTACTGTAAAGTAGTAACAATAAAAAATTAAAAAGTAGCTGATAAGTTGTTCTTTTGCCCGTATGAATAGGGATTTTAAAATTGAATGTTTCACCTGAAGGTGTAAATATTTGTAAAAATTCATCCTAAAATAGTGAATTTTAGGCTTTCAAATATCTAAATTTACTATATGAACATATATAATTAAAATGTAACTTGATTAAGCAAGGCCCAGCTAATGCTATTGCTGATATTTCATTTTGTGCCTTTATTAATTTTCCTTTAGTGGAACTATCCACAGAGAATCGATAAGGATTTAGAAGAAAGTACGGAATTATGTAGCTATTTATACTATTTGGAGTTGGCTACTGAAGTCCGGGTAAGTGATTCTTGGTTATCTACGGGGTTCCGGTAACCATACTCCAACTTCCTTTACATTTTACTGAAAAAAATTGATTTGTTACTATAGGCTTTGTACCCCTTACCGTATGTACCCCTTACCGGTAGCAATTTGCACATTTTTAATTTTGTCCGAATATCGTGGTCCGTGACTAGTTTCATAAATATTAAAAAATATATAATTTTTAAAAATTCATAACTTCACTTAATTCCATTCATTTTAACCCGCGTTTTCATTTTTAGAATCTACAGTATCCAAATATGTCATCCCCTAAAGAACATCGAATTCTTAAAGCAGTCGAGGCGTTTAATAGCACCGAGAACAAATACACCTTAGTTGAGATCTCAAAATATTTTGATTTTCCATATAGCACACTTCACAATCGCATCAACGGTAGTCAAGATCTTGCCACGGCTCGAGCTGAGCAACAAATATTGATGCCAATATAAGAATCGATTCTCGTGGATCAGATCATTGATTTGTGCAAGTCGAAATCAATCCCATCAAGCAAAGATGTGATGGCTATGGCAAGTAAAATATTGCAACTAGAAAACCCTGAAAAACGTGAACCATCACGGTCATGGTTAAGGGGATTTATTCAACGCTCCGGCATTCTAGTGCGGCCAAAACGGGGTGTAATCGATATACCGAGAATCAGAGAAGGCGGTAAGCTCTTAATTAATTTATTCTTCGAACGTTTGCACCACTACGAAACGAAGTTTGATATCCCCCCTTCGCGTGTATGGAATTTGGACGAATGCGGGTTTAAATGTGGTGAATCAGCCGACCATGCATGAGAAATCGGACCTAAAGATGCTTTAAACAATGCTTCCTATAGATCCTCGATCGATTTGACCACGGTACTTGAATGTATATCGGCTGAGGGACAACTTTTAGAACCACTTTTTATATACAAGGGGGCTAACGTAATGGAGGGTTGGTTTAAAGATATTTCGGTGCCACTAGGCTTTGTATCGACTTCAAAAACGACCTTCATGAACTCAGCTATATTTTTCAAGTGGTTTGATAAATATTTTCTTTCTTCCGAGCCAGATACATGGCAATTATTAACCCTAGATGGTTGCAAAGCCCATGTACCAGAGAAATTCCATTATTTCTCCATCAAAAAAAGCGTCATTTCGCTATATTTACCCTCGCTTATGTCGAACGTCTTACAGCCTTTAGATAGATCATGTATTGGTGTTGCTAAACAAACGTTTCGTCACCAAAATGCTATTAACTTTGCAATGGGATTCGCAGCTTCAAAGGACACATTTTATTTGTTATATATGAAAATAAGAAGGCAGGCATACACAAAACAAATTATCAAAGGAGGATGGAGAATCTCTGGGATTTATCCACACAGCGTCATAACTGCTATAAACTCCTTTAGAAAGCAGATGAACCTCCCTATTCTCGAAAGTAACTCTGAATTGTCATGCGAAGTTCAAAGTTCCGAAATCGATACAAATCAGTCTTCTACAAGCTCGGAGGCTTCACCAATCGATTTGGCGCCTTTGAAAACCCCCCATATTTTCTGATTGGAGGACTGAGCGAATGTATATGATGAGGCATCCTAATCAATGTCTGAAGGGACTGAAAAAGGCTAAGGAGGAAGTGGGATCACTCACTTCACGACTCGCTAAAACTCAACAACAATTGACCATTATAGAAAACAAACTTCGATATGCTGTAAAGAACAAGTCAAAGAAGCGGCCTCGTGTAAAACTGGATCAAAATGCCTTGATCTTGGACCTGCTTAAATATGTTCAGGTTAAGGGAAGTGGAAATGGTGATGGAGGGGATTCAAATGATAAGGAAGAACATGAAAGCAACACCGACCACTCAGACTGATTGCTAAATTCAATTCTAAATAATTATATAGTAATTCAAGATATTTTCATGATTATGGCCTATGAGGAAAGAAAGATATAAAAATTGAAAAAAAAATTAAAGATGTGCAAATTGCTACCGGTAAGGGGTACAAAGCATATACAAGATTACTTATTATTTATTCATTCACTTCTTTTTATTTTTCTTCTCTTTCGTGCGCGAAGAATACAAAGAGCCTAGCACTTTAGTACTGTAAACATAATGTTTTCCCTCTTGCAATGTAGAAAGTGATGATAACAATACAAGTTTGTGCGCTTTCTGGGAAAGATCTAAATTTGAATAAAATCAACCAAACTAGCTTTTCAAGTGCGAGTGCAAGTATGAAAATGAATATTTAATAGTATCTTAAATTATTGTTTTGAAGTGGGCTTGACGAGTTCATCTTAACGGCATTAATATTAAAAAATAAAAAATTGAAAAAAATTGACGAACTAATTTAATTTAATTTAATTTAATAACTAATTAGTTATTAAATTATTGAAATCTTTTAACTTATAGTTAAAAGTTAAAAGATTTCAATTTAAAAATTAAATTTACAAATGAGGCAAGAATGAGCGTTCAGGTGCAACACAAGTAAAGAATCTTCAAGGGCTAGGGTTGTGCTTTTAATTTAGTGTTGTACCAAAGAGCACAGATTTCTTTTTCACGTAAGCATACCTAATTTTTTAGGTAATAGTTTCTCCCAGGTTTCAGACAATTTTGGAAAAATTTTTTCAAAAAAGAGCTATTTATTTATTCCGTTACATTTTAACAGTTGAATAGGCTTAGGGCTAAGCCCTATATTTATTGCATCACCTTTAATTACAAAATTTAATTTCTGAATTTAGAAATTGATTACAATTTAACATTAAGAAAATTTGTCTTCCAGTCACCTGGCGATTTACACTCCCTTCTTCAACCCTCCCTGCTATACTCTTCGACCATACATTGCCGTCCGACAGAATCCAACATATCGTACAATATTAAAAATGGGTAAGAGGTAAGTCATGAAAACTACCAATACCTTGATGTGATACCATGAATGAATATATCAGTGCATAATTAAACCGAAGTTTTTTGTTTTGCTGTTTTTATATCAAATGTTTTAAATACTAAACAATAGGGAATATTTTAAACGGAAGTAATAATGTTTGGGATTATAGAAATATACTTTGGCATTATTTTGAAAATTTGAAGATTTATATTTTTGCACTGATAGTTCACATTCTGGTTATTAAAAGTCATTATTTATTCTAACTCATTATTTAAAACAGCCGCGGTTACAGATCTGGTACTCGTTACGCTTTTTCGCGTGACTTCAAGAAGAATGGAACTATTCCTTTGTCTACTTACTTGAAGACTTACAAGGTTGGTGATATTGTTGATATCAAGGCCAATGGTTCTATTCAGAAGGGTATGCCCCACAAGTTTTACCATGGTAAGACTGGTATTGTTTTCAACGTTACCAAGAGCTCTGTCGGCGTCATTATCCACAAGGTCGTTGGTAACAGATACCTGGAGAAGCGTGTCAATCTCCGTGTTGAGCACGTTAAGCACTCCAAGTGCAGACAGGACTTTTTGAAGAGAGTCACTGAAAACGAGCAAAAGCGTGCTGAGGCCAAGAAGAATGGCACATCTGTTGTTCTTAAGAGACAGCCTGTTCAGCCCCGGGGTGCTGCTGTCGTCAAGGTTTCTGAGATCCCTGAGACTGTCACTCCTGTTCCTTACGAGACCTTTATTTAAATTTTTCGTTTTGAATAATTTTGTATTATGAAAATTTACTCAGTTTTTAATTCCTTTTTTTTTTAAAAGATTCCATGCTTTTTATGGCTATCTTTTGTTTCTTGACATTCATTTCACATGTATGTTTGATAATTTGTTCACTGTTTAAGATAAAAGTATCATTTGATCAAAAATAATTTGTATATATTACAAAACATAAACATGATGTTTTTAAGCGCATCTTTGTTGACATGATAAAACGAATAAAAACGTGAATAAATGTTAAGTAGAGTGTTTGTAGTATGTTTATTTAACATGAATGAGTAAACGTATTGCATGATAGATGTTGGAAATTGCTGCTGACTCAGTTTGGAAATTTTTTCAAAAAAAAAAAAATTTGTATTTGGCCCCATATAAGCTTAAGCAAAAATATCGGCTTAAGTCATGTTTAGAAATTTTCATATATAATTCCTAGATCCCTCTCTCTAAATGATTTAATCATATAAGTTCTCAATATTTCTTTTATTAATTAGGTCTTCTTTTAATTATTTATTAATAAAAATTCCATTTCATATTTTTTCAGTCATGTCCGGATACGCCACGGAAACTTCATCACTACATTTCAATACGCTAGATCCTGGAAATCGGGGTCCAGTTAGCGAAATCCAAGATCCTGAATTAGGAACTTCTTCTATTATTCAAACTAAGGAATTTGATAACGGCCAAAAAAAAAATATAAACTTAGATACGCAACCGACCAAACATTTATCACGAGAAGAATTAAAAGAAAAGGCCAAAGTTAACCCTTTTCTTCATTTTTTTGCTGGAGGGTATGATGATTTTATGTTCTTTGTATTACTTGAAGCGATTCTAATATAAATAAAAGTGTTGGTGGTATGGCTGGTGCTGTTTTCACGAGTCCTCTAGATGTTGTCAAGACTAGACTACAAAGTGATATTTACAAATCGCAATACTCAGCAACCTCCGCACGAACTGCGCATAATCCTGTTACCAAGGCAATCGCGCATGTTAAAGATACCATTGGTATCATTACAAATGTTTACAAATTGGAAGGTATTCGTGCTCTTTTCAAGGGTCTTGGTCCAAACTTGGTTGGCGTAATCCCAGCAAGATCAATCAATTTTTTTACTTATGGACTTGGTAAAGATATTATTTCACAAGCTTTTAATGACGGAAAGGAGTCTGTTGGAGTTCAACTTTCTGCCGCTGCATGTGCAGGTATTGTCACCTCTACAGCTACAAATCCCATTTGGTTAGTTAAAACTCGTCTTCAGCTTGACAAAGCTTCAAAGGGACAAAGACAGTATAAGAACAGCTGGGATACTATTACTAAAGTTGTAAAACAAGAAGGATTTTTTGGATTATATCGTGGTCTTACTGCATCCTATCTAGGCGTTGCAGAGAGCTCTCTTCAGTGGGTTCTTTATGAACAAATGAAATCTTTCATTAGAAATAGGGAAAAGCACAGACGTGATTTGGGTATCCTTCATACAAACACAGATAAAGTTCTTGACTGGTTTGCCACCTCTGGTTCTGCAGGAGCTGCAAAGCTCATGGCTTCGTTAATCACTTATCCTCATGAAGTAGTACGAACTCGTCTTAGACAAGCCCCTATGCAAAATGGAACACCAAAGTATAACGGCTTGATCAACTGTTTCAAAGTAATTATTAAAGAAGAAGGTTTTCTTTCGATGTATAGTGGCCTTACTCCCCATCTTCTTAGGACTGTTCCCAACAGTATTGTGATGTTTGGAACATGGGAATTAATTATTCGATTAATGTCAAATACTGAAGCTTGATACATGAATATGTTGACATCTATGTTGACATCTATCCACTTTTTTTGAACATTACTGATTATACCTCATGCACGTTAATTTTTCCGCTTCAGCTTGGTATGCTTAGCTATCTTAACTTAACGTATTTGAAACCTCCAACCTATTCAATTTATTTCATATTATGGACTTGGCTTATTTGATTTGCATTGTACTTTTAATCCCAATTACATTTTTTTAAAAAAATGGTTTGTAAAATTTTTTTGTATATAATTTTTTTAGTTATCCTTAAATCCTTAAGTAAAAACAATATTTATTTCGTTATTATATAACATACTTAACAACTTAACATACTAAATATACTTAATAGAAATCAGTTATAATTAAAAGTGATTGATTATATATAGTTTCCAGGATCCATCTGCTCAGCTCATTCCATCTAGCCTTCAGTCTTAAGAAGGATGTTGTTCCCTCTTCGGTGGTCTCCTATATACATCATATTTATTGTTTAGAGACCCTGTCAATAAAGTGAAATTTTATTTATTTTATTTTTGTAAATATTCGTACATATTTATAAGCAAAGACACCATGCTACTACTAAAATTAAATTTGATTGTTTACAAATATCCATACCTAGCATAAATGTTATTGTAATTTGGTATACATGCAGAGGATTGAATATGAGGAATCAGATAATTCATTGGTCCCCTCATTGCTATCCATTACTAATTAGTTATAATGCTATCGCTATTCTCTGTTATCCTGTGTTATCTTATTTGGTACAGTATTAAAAAAATGTGGTAAAGCTGAAAAATATCGGAGTTGACATTTTTTTTCAAAATACCAATTCGCTGTCCTCGCATCTAAACAGTAATTGTTAAAAAATCTATTTTAACAGTGGTTTTATGGGAAATAAGAGTGAAGTGCTGTGGTAAATATTTGTTAGGGTTAATTGATGTGGTGATAATGATGGTTCTTATTGTAGTTTTTTTTGCAGTGTGAATAATTATTGAAAATGTAAGATTTTATATTGTGAGCAAAAAAGAAGTTATAGGTTTTGATGAACAAAATCAATTCCAAGATAACACTTATGTCTGCAGACCTTTCCTCTAGACCAAATTCATAAATTACAAAAAATAGTCAAACTTGTAATTAATTTTGTATTATAGGAGACAAGAGAGAAAAAAAATAGATTATGTAAATCCTAAAATAACATAAAGCCTAATTAATTTCAAAACTTAATTGTTGTCTAAGTTTATGAATATTAAAAATAATAATACAATACTTCTTATAACAAACAATGTCATCCAGCAATTCTGCTTCACAATCATCCTCAGTTTTGGGTTCATCACGACCTTTTGCCTCCATGTCTGATCGTTCTCATTCTTCTAATATTAGCTTTGAAGCACGACCCGAAATTAAACAACAGACTTTTGACGAAATATACGGGGTTCCGGAAAATTTTTTGGAAATAGAAGTATGATTTTTAATTGCAAATTTTTAATAATATATATTCCGATCTAATATGCAATAAAAATTTCTGTTATTTGATGTTATGAAAAGGTCAAAAATCCACAAACTCATGGTATATTCTTTAATCTTTGTAAAAATTTCCACCATATTTTCTAACACGAAATATTTAAGGCTTTGCAAGAAAGATGTTTACGGATTATGAAATAATTTGTCGGGTAAGTATTTGATTTTAATTATTTTTAAATAAGTATAAATGTAACATTTTAGACCAATATTCCCGCCTTTAAACTGAAAAGTTCTTCTGTTAGGAGAAGGTATAGCGATTTTGAATGTTTTAGAGATATACTGGAGCGCGAAACTACAAGAGTAACAATTCCTGCTTTACCTGGAAAGGTATTTACTAATAGATTTTCAGATGAAGTTATCGAGCATCGTCGCGAGGGTTTAGAGAGATTTCTTCAAATGTATGTCTATCTAACTTTTATTACCTTATCTAATGTTGAAAACATCATATATTAACGTTTTTTTATGGATAGTGTTGCAGGTCACCCGCTGCTACAAACGGGATCTAATGTTTTATGTGCATTTATACAAGACCCTCAATGGGATAAGGTATGGTTTTGAAACATTTTTCAAGTAACTGAACAAAACAGAATCTAACAATTTATTTAGAATCAGTGGATGTAAATTTTGTTTTTAAAACTTATCACATTTTTTTGGACATCTTTCAATAATTTATTATCAAATTATTTTGTTATTAATAATAATTATTCTAAAACGGTTTAATTTTTTCTACGTATCTAGAATAAGTAATATAGTATATATCACAAAATATATCGTGACTATTGAACAAACGCAATTCATTTAAAATCAGATTTTGATAAAAAGAAATTCAAACTTATCAAATTGAGGAGGTAACATAGTTTTAAACTTTTGAATTTAAAATGATGTTACAAATATAGAGATAAAAAATGGACTTGAAAAAATGATACCATACTCGGATAACTGAAGCTATTTAAAAATGGGGCATGTTTAAGATGAAAATATTAACAAAAAAAAAAGTTATTAAAACATACTTCTACGGATAGATATTTTGAAAATAAATAAAAAACTTCATACGGAGTGCCAAATGTTTAATTGATCTTATTACGGTTTCTCAAAAGATGATATTAGTTAATACCTATAATAGCCCTGGACTTCGTGTCATGAAATTTAATGTACAAGACGATCAATCTATTTAGATTGAATTAAACTTAATTACACCTGCTTTTATCAATGTTTCGAATTTATTTCTTGGTCATTTTCTTAGGTTTATACACTTATAAAAATTATCAAAAATTTTAGCATGCATAATGGTGAATCTTACTCATCTAGAATCCAGTAAATAAATTTTGGTCAGTTCGGTAATTTTTTTTTTAATATATCTACATTTAAATCAAAACTTGGGATTCTATACATGAAAAAGTTTTATTTTCTTTGATGAGCTCATTCAATCGAATGATTGTAGCCTCAGCCGCCTGAAATATTTCTAAATATTTCTCATAACCTTCATATTTGGCTGTGTTGGAATTTATCTGACTGAGCTTGGAATACAAGGTCCATGAGGTTATTTTTATGAAGTCAAAAGTTTTCAAAAGTGCAGACCAATTTTGCATTTTTTCATAAAAGTGAGTGGCTTTATGAAAATAACTCAATGATTTCTTAAGAAATGAGACTGTATTTTTTTCTGGTAATGATGATGATGAAGAAGAAATTGATAATGTTGTTTCTCCTAATACCATATAGCTAAGACCTATCAAATCTGCATTTTCCGTTTCAAGGATCTATACAACAAAATATTAGAAGTTAATAGAATTCAAAAGTAAAATGTCTTCATACCTTTGGCATAACTGAATCGATTAATGAAATAGAATCTAAAAACTCATTCTCATCTTTAGAAATGCGAGCTAAAATAACAATACCGTAATACTTATAAATAAGTATTGAAGCTTTTTCAGAAAGAAAAATAACTTTTAAACATGCGTTCAAAGATTTGGCTGGCCGTTCGGTCTCAAAAATAATATCAATATTAATAAGCATTAGTTTTAAATTATATAAAACATCAGCGTTTTCTTTAATAAAAGCGTTCATAGCTTTCCAATATTTGTCTTTCGCAACGGATTTCAAACCTTTTTTAAATAGCAATAAAACCTCATATATATAGTAGTTTGCCTGAGTTTGATAACTAAGTTTAACTAAAGGAGTTAGCTTGTGTAAAATAAACTCAGCTTCATCAAATTTATTTTCATTGATTCTATGCCTCATCTTCAATAGCATATAACTCCAATACCATTGTTTATAAGAAACTTGCGATCTAATGGAAAGATCTCTGACTGATTCTAGTAACTCGAAAGCGGAACAGATTTCTCCCCCATCAAATAATATTTCTGCGTGCTGAATGGTACTTTCGATAACCGGTAAAGCGGTATATGTCATTTTTGAAAGAGTAAAAGAAATCTGGTTATATGTCGAAGCAATAGAAAAGATTCCTAATTTTTCCCAAATTGATGCCTCTAATGTGAAATAATTAAAAGCCGGTAAAACTGAATTCGATGTTACGCTGATAAAAAAACTCTTGAAAAGAGATTCAAATACTTGAATGAGTGACCCGCAGTTAATAAGTTGATGTAAAGATTCATGTTGAAGTACTAAAGAATAAAGACTGTATGATGTATCCTGTGATTTGGCTTTTAAAAATTGTATCATTTGATCCTTTGACGATAAAAAATCAGGAATTTTGTATTGAGGATGGAGTGAAATAAAGTTATATAACCAAAAATGGATATCTGTTAAAGCCATATTATCTTTATTTTCTCTAGCAACAGAGATAGCTTCACTGACAGCGCGTAAGGCTTCTTCAAAAGATTCAAACTCAGCATGTAGGGTTGCTAATGTGAAAAGTGCATTATGATAATGAGCTCGGCCATGTCTATGCATAGTATAGTCATAAAAACGATGTAGATATTCAAAAGCTTGTTCATAGTCGTTTTCTTGTATAAATTTAAAGTATTTAATATAATATGCTGATACCGGGAGTGACTTATCGTTTTTTGAAAGATCACCTAAAATTTTGTTAATTGAGGACAATGAAACCCCATCACTTCTGTCTAAAACGGCGACCTTCCCTTCAAGCATTATATCTAGTGTTTCGCTTGAAATGCAAAATATATGTTGTAAATCAGGGAGAAGAGACTGAAGAACTTTAGTATCTTGAAAAGTATAACTTTTAAGCATTTCAGAGCCAAAAAAAATCTTCAGAAGTTTTGCAGATTCCTTTGACGCGGAACAGAAATCCTTAGAATGAGTATATTGATATTTTTGTAAAAACGGTTCTCGAAAAGAAACTAAGCAATCCCACAAATTTATTATTTGGTCAAAAGCCATACTATCAAATTCAAGAAAACATTTTGTGAAAAAGGTTCCGATGACAGAATTTTGCGTTACACAATTAATGCCTAGAGACGCTGATTCAGTTATAATCTTACTATCTTTATCATCATGTTTTCCATCAGCTATAATCACAAATCCAGGAAGTCTATTAATAAAAGTATGTAATTCATCAATAGACCTTATTGAAAATAAAACTTCAAGAAGCTGATCAAAAACACGATTGCAGTTGTCATTAGCATTAAAAGTTTCATTATTTTTGGTGAATGCTGAACTAAGCTCCATAAAAGGAAAGGGAGTTGGTTTCCCACTAATAATGTCCTTAATAGTAAATAAATCACCTTCAATATTTGTATTGCGTAAGCTTTCAGACTGTTTGATGTAACTGTCTAAAATTTTAATAATATACTCCATAGTTTTGGGCAAGTTTAAAAAAGATATAGAACCAGATAAATAGAGTACTATTACTATTGCTATCGAAATTTTAAAAGGCGTGAGATATCTAAGAACAACAATAATGTTTTGATCATTATGGGCAAATAATTTTTTATGTGAACCAGTTGAATTATAAGATTGACTGTCATCGTTTAACAATGGTGGGGGCGGCAACTTATAAGACAAGTCTTCAGAAAACAAGTTTGAGCTCATACTGTAACCGAAAGAAATTTATAATCCAATTAACAAGATAATTTCCATAATAGACTAATAAACTAATAATGTTGTTTTAAATATTATCGTACAGCTGCTTTTGAACATTTAGGTAAGAAGAAATTTTTTTAAAAATCAATGACAAATTCTTTACTGAAGTTTACTCAACCTAATTTTTGTATACTATTCAATGAATTATGTTATCCAATCGCTGTTGCAAAAAAAACAAAAATAAATAGAATCGTGTATAGGTTAAATCAAATGTTATAATAATATTATTCGTATCTTTATAAGGGTATGAAGAATAAATAACTTTTGATAAAAAGTGCGGTTGGTAAAATATCACTAAATAATTGAACAAAAGACCAATTAGATAATAAACTCGTTATTTTAAATTTTAAGTAAAGCCAGACAACAAACGATATTTTATTGTAAATAAAACCCTAACCTGAATTATTAAATATGTCCAAATGAGCATGGCAGTTGGCTTACCACCTAGATAAGCCCATAGTTAAACCTCCACAAACCTAATTAGTTCACAAGCACTCAAAAACAAATTAATAAATTTTTATTCAATATATAAGCAAAAAATTAGTATTTATTTCAAAATTAAAAAAGCTATTTTTGAGAAGAAAAAATTCATTTAGGAGTAGAATTTTTATTTTTTAAGGCATTGATTCTCGTGGCAGCAACGCGATCAATAGGAAGAAAAGACGATTTAAGTGACGCAAACAAGGGGTTTTTTAATATTCCGAGACTTAGAAGTATTAGTAAAAAATGTGGAGGTTAAAGTAATTATACTAATAGCTTTGGAACAAGAAACAGTTGAGTAAAGTTGGCTAAGTGATTGTTTAACATTGTTCTTATACTCAAAATGAGAAAAAACAATTGGCCATGCCTGTCCCTGCGCATCGTACGGGGTAGATAAAGTAACCTTGTTGTCGTCGTAGTCGTCAACACTAATTTGACCAATAGCTTGAAGCTGAAGAAATTTAGTAATTTCATGAGTAGGATTACTATCGTAATGAATACTGTTAAAGTCTTTCTGAAGTTTGTCGCTCTTAATAAGCTGAACCAACTTATCAGTTGATTTTTTCCCTTCTGGAGTTTTGTCAAGCCCAAATCCAGTGATAATTTGATTCAGTGTATTTTCCAAAGATATACCTCCTTCAGAGCACTTCCTAATAACTTCTACAAAACAAGAAATTATTTCCCTCTTTTTTTTGCTGAGCTGGACTATAGCTTTTCCATCAGCAATAGCAGCAGCCTTGGAAAATAATGTCAAGCATTTAGAACCGTCAAATTTCAACCCAAGAAAGTGGTCAACATTTAAGTCCATGTATCTTAAAAGCTGAACTACCGACCGATCTTCATCAGGAGACTGAATAACCCTCAATGTGTGTAAAGCCATTGCAATTTCCTTTTGGCTCCAAAATGATGAATTTCCAAGAATTTTGTAAGGCACTCCATGCTTTTCAAAAGCCTCCTGTGTATATGCCAGATCACTTTGACTTTCCAAAACAGAAAAATCACGATACTCTAAAGAGGCTTTACCCGAAAATTTCTCAACTTGACTTTTGATAAAAGAAGCAACAGCGGAAGACTTTTGAAAAGGATCAGTAAAGTCAACTGCATAGGGACCGGGCAAAATGGTGCGTGATCGAGGTTTGATTGTTAAATCATTATCGGCAATATTTTCCAACAATTTAGCAATAGGCTTAGTTAATCGATAACCTGTCCAAAGAACAGAAGATAAAGATTTAGAATGCTCAGCCCCTAAAAGATTTTTGATAGGTGAAGCCATAGAAAAAGGGTGAATGATTTTGTTTTGATCGCCAGAAACAGTGATATTGCCATTTTGTTTAGCTAAAGAGGAAACTAGCTGGTACTCGGCACCTGTTATATTCTCAGCCCCATCAACAAAAACGCTTTGAACATCTTTAACAACATCAGGGTACTTGTCAATAATCTCATTGACGTATAGAACCAAGTCATTCATATCTAATGATTTTGTTTTCTTGCAGCGGGATTCATATTCAACAAGAACTCGAGCAATAGCAGGAAAGTGGTCCGAGTTAATAGCAACCCATTGAGAAATAGATGAATTTCCTGATTTAATATTTTCAATGACTAAGGAAATGTAAAGGGGATCCAAATCATCACCATTTTTATACAACTTATTGAAGTAGGAATTTCCAGCAAAATCCAGATGAAGGTCTTTGATATTGTTTTTAACAGGCTTTTTGAAGTAGCCCATATTTCTAAGACACGTTTTGACTCTAGAGTCAGCAAGGGATTCATTGACAAAATTAAGTTTGTCTTGTTCCGATAATACAAAAAAATTCGAAGATAAACCAATCTTGTAGCCAAATAAGTGTAGCATCCGGACACAAAAAAAACGAAACGTAGTGCTTCCAAAAAAATTAGACTGGACGTTAAATTTAGAAAGGCCATGATCTATGTGGTGCGCTAGGCTGTTTGCCTCCAGAGGCGTATGAGACAAAACGACGATATCTTTAGGAGAAATCCCACTGACAATGCTTTGAACAGCACGCTCAGCAAGTGACTTAGTTTTTCCAACTCCTGGGCCACCGCTGATTTCGAGGGGTAATTCTGAAGGTGCAAGAATTGCCGCTTGTTGAGCGCGGTTCAAGTATTGAATGCTCTCAGGGACAATGGCTGGTAGCACACGAGGGACAGAGTTAGAGGAAATTTTTGAGAAAGATGACTGCGTTTTGAAAAGTGGAGCCTTGAATGAATTCATGTAAGTTGAGTGTGTTGCAGACAATGGTGAAAATGTGCTACTGTTTAAAGCCGGTGGTTTAACAGTTGAATTAACAGTTGGTGGCTTAACAGAAGATTTTGAATTATGGTGGTGTTTAATACTATCATCTTTCCCACTTTGTGAAGAAATTGAGCAAGAAGATATACTTTTTTGGGTAATTAGACTACATATCGTAGTTTTTGGGAGCATTGTCGATAGATATTGTTAATTACGGAATAATTTCGAGAGCAAAAAAACGAAGAAATTGCCCCCAATTTATAATTGAGAAAAACCAATATCTTATTGAAACTTTGACAATTTTTTAAAGCATCCATTGTAACTAAAAGGGTTTTAAAATGGGTATATGTTGTTAGTTTTTTGATCAGATGAAATAAAATATGAAATTGTTTTTGTGATATGTTAAACAAGTGCAACTTCAAATTGCACTTAAAAAGGTTTTTTCACCTCAATTCCTTATTGAAATTTTGACAATTTTTTTAAAGCATCCATTGTAACTAAAAGGGTTTTAAAATGGGTATATGTTGTTAGTTTTTTGATCAGATGAAATAAAATATGAAATTGTTTTTGTGATATGTTAAACAAGTGCAACTTCAAATTGCACTTAAAAAGGTTTTTTCACCTCAATTCCTTATTGAAATTTTGACAATTTTTTTAAAGCATCCATTGTAACTAAAAGGGTTTTAAAATGGGTATATGTTGGTTGTTTTTTGATCAGATGAAATAAAATATGAAATTGTTTTTGTGACATGTTAAACAAGTGCAACTTTAAATTGCACTTAAAAATTAATGATATGGAGAATTTTGTTAAAATTAATCACATGATGTTTTGTGCGGGATACGCATATTACATAAAAAGAAACGCTCTGAATTTTAGACCGTCACAACTAGCATTTAAATGATAATTAGCGGTTACGAACTTAATAAAAGTATTGGAGTTATACCCCTTGAAAATCTTTTTATTATTCATCATAATTATGATCAAATTTTTATTGTTTGCACTACACTAAGTATGCTTCATAATTTTCGTAGTTACCATGGTTTGGACAATATCTCCTTAATTAGTCTATATAGTTATAATCAATGAAAAGCTTTATCGAAATCACCAATCATCAAAAGCTATATGGGAGAAGTTTCTAGGTTTAACTCTGGAATATTTTTTAATTCCGGTGTTACTTACTATCTTTATTATAAATGTAATGTGAAAGATATATATGATATGACATATTCTCCATTTTTACATTTTAGAATGAATCGTGATCTTTTCCGATTACTTACTAAATCATCTATCTTCTTAATGTAAGCTCTACTAGTCCCATTTATTTTTTAAACCTGGCCATTTTCACCATCCCATTTAATCAATACATATATAGTTTATTATAAACTTGAGGAATTCTAAAAAACTTTTTATATGAACTTAATATGTCTTTTGGTTTATTTAGCACTTGAAAATATGAATTGAAAACCTTTATTCACATTTTTTTTTGTTTCAAGTTTTTAAAATGAGTTCCAATTATCTAATTCACAGAAACACCAGTAAATTTAAAAAAAATTAGATGGGAGTTAAAAATTACGTTTAAAAGAGAAATTCAAATTTGGATTTTCTTTGATGTCATGTGATGCATTTGGGCCCCGTGACCTGAGTGGTTGGGTTTTTGTTGGGCTTGGAGGCAACCTAACATGAAACTAAGAAATAGCACTGTAGAACAAGGTATTACTTAAGAGGTAACTTAGACCTAAGGTTTATCTTAAGACCAAAGGTAACATAGCAAGCGCTAAGCTAATGGAACTGGGAATCTAAACACACTGTATAGACTATTACTGTCATTCAATAAATACGAAACATCTCAATCTAACAAATACCCTGAGAATACATCATGGGCTATTTTTATTACTAACAAATTTAGTAATGGAAACTTTTAACAGTGTATACTAAAAAACTGTTCTGTGCTGATACGGAAGACTTTAATTCTCCAATTCTCCCACATTGTTATTGTAACTTAAAAAATCAATTATCACTGTTAAAATCAAAACATCGTGATAGAAATATTTCCCTTTTTGTCGAAATTTTTGTAAATAAACCAATCATATTCCTGAAATTTAAAGTTTTTGACCCAAATAGGAGCTTAAAATATTAAGTATGCGGGTCAAATCCTTTTTTTTATGCAACATTAAATTTACTATGGGAAATTTGGATTTTTACTCATATTAAATTTTAACAGTGATTACGTGTTTAATTTTTTTTTTATCAAAGCAAGAGAAATATCTGAATGACTAGGGAAGTGATGACCGTATTTTCTTTTAAATGCCAATAATGAACAACTTTCAATAGGTAGAAAGTATATTAAATAAGATTTAACATTATTACTAATAACACACACTATTCTGACTAATGTTTCACGTGAAACATTTATATTTTCCCTCCCATTTATTTTCAAGGGTGTGATGTGATTTAATATATTTGGATAACCTAGTTGACCTCAAATATATTGAAACATGCACCCAAACATCGGTAGTGTCAAATTTTATGTTGGATTAAGGTAGAAACAAGGAGATAGACATTGCTTATATTTAAGTCGAATGTTTCTTAAGGTGTGGATTTAAGTAATAAAAAATATCAAAACCTAAACATTGTTTTATTGTCCTTACATTTATTCCAATTTTCATTTGATCTAATGAGTTTATTTTGTACGATCACTAATTTTTTTAGCTCACCAATGATCTTTAGGAAGTCTTTTAGAAATCTGATTAATTGGCAAATTCCCCACGCCAAACACTTTCACAAAATAACGCCGGCAACTTATTTAGATGCTGACCGCCACAATTATCCAGGATATACTCAGCACCTTCAAAATCTTATTTCACGTCAATGCAACCTTTCAAGAACAAAACATGTTGGTGATTTATATGAATATGCAGTGATCGATACTCTTAATAGAAATCCCTTTGCACATGTATTCAAAACTGGTGGAACTGGTGATAAAGGATTTGATTTTCGTGGACTATTTCGTTTTTCTTCTGTTCTTGAGTTACCAACAAATACAAAAAAACGAGGCCGACCCAAAAAAATTGTTTTAAAAGAACTCAATGTAATTGGTCAATGTAAATGCAAGGCATCAAAGATTGGTCCTGCTGACATTAACTCATTTATAGGAGCAGTAAGTGTTACTAAATATCCGCAAAATACTGTCGCAATATTTGTATCGTCTCTCGGAATAACCAAAGCTGCTATGGAAAATATATGGGCAGTACATACACCAATAATAAACGTGGTCATGAAACCACCAGAGCTGTTAGAGAGTGAAGGTGAACGTGGAATTGAAAAGGTAAAATTTTATCCTATTTCAAGTATTTTACCCAACCAAAAGGCTAGAGAACTCTTAAATGCCTATGATCTAGAAATTGTCAATGTGCACTTAATAAATACGCCTTTTAGTATTTTCAAATTAATAGAAACCTAATCTCTTCTCCTTTTCATTTCACAAAAAAAAATTAGTTTTCTTCTAAGCAGCCTTAATATGTTTATGTTATCTCTTTTACCAATGACGGTTCTTTTTTTTTCTTTCTTTGAGATACACTTTACTTTACATTTTACAAAAAAATAGTTTCTGACTTCAAGATGACTAATCTTTTTCCTCTCGTGGTTTTCACTTTTCTTCGAATTGTACATTTTCTCCTTTACATTTTGCTACAAAAAATTTCACTCCGTTACTACAAGATTACTAATTATTATCCTTCTCTACCTTTTTTTTCACTTTCTTTGAGGTTTATGCTAAATTTTTTAGGGTAAACCCCCCCCCAAAACTCATAAAAATTATATCCTGAAAGCATATAGTTCTTTTTTAGCTCTCATAAATTACTCTATCATCATCTAGATGTGAGCGTAGTGAGCCACTAATTTTTGAAAAAAAAGTCAACACCGATACAAACATCATTCTAACCGATTCAACAACAGAGACTAGATGTGAGCGTAGCGAGCCACTATTTTTTTTTGAAAAAAAAAATAACAGTAAAGTTGGTTTGACTCATCATATTCGGCAGCCCTTGCTCCCAGCCCTAAGCCCGAACCTGAGCCTGATCAGTTTGATGGCTTTGATTCCTCCTTATCTTATCTTAGCTTTATGTTTTTTTTTTGTATGTTTATAATTGCCAACAGCACTATCATTTAATTGAGAATAGCAGTAATACTTAATTGCAAATAATAGTAGCAGGGGTATAACTTGTACTGTACATTTTTAGGGTGAACCCCCAAAAAGTAATAGAAAACTATGTCTGTCTAGATGTCAGCGTAGCGAACCACTATTTTTTAAGGAGAAATGTTGCCTGAATTAGCATGGGACTGATCTCGTATTTAATAACCAAATAAATTAAATCTTAGTTTTGTTCTTTATGTTTTATTAAAATTTTTCCAATTAAGTAAAGTGAACCAAAAACAACAATGGATGGTTCTTTTTCATCCGCTGATCCATAAATATAACTTTCAGTAACAGCATCTAGTTGAGTTTCACCATGACTAGGTAAAGCTCTTACAAACACTGAATCTACCGAATCAGACACCATTTTGGCAGTATCTTCTGCACTATAAGATGAAATCCATGGCATTCCATCAATCGAGTCAAAATCTGTTGTAATCACACTATCTCCTTTTTTAATAACCTTTTTTATGATATTTTTACAGTTTTTTCCTTTTGTAAAACCAATAACAAAATTTATTCTTTTATGAAAAGGCCGAATGTTGGTTTCCAAAAAATTTGACAACTCTTCTGCAGCTTGTGGATTATGTGCACCGTCCATTAGTACACTCACAGGTGAATCCACATTAGGAAACATTAAATTTACCCACTGTAATCTCCCAGGCCATATTGTATTTTTTATCCCTTCTTCAATTATTTTTTGATCTTTTAATTCTTGCGGAAACCACTCAATTAAAGTTTCAAGTGTTTTCAGTGCACACGCCAAATTAGCTTTTTGATAGTTTCCTAGCAGTGGTGTAAGCTTTGTATTAAATGGACCCCAAAGCTTGGTATCAATAAAGTGGCAATTTTTTGAGTGTAAAAATGATGCATTTATTAATTGAGATTTGTTTTCTTGTGCAACCCGGTATACAACAGAAAGTACATCATCTGCGTTTGTAGCATCTACAATGCATGCAACACCTGGCTTGATAATACCAGCCTTTTCTGATGCAATCTCACTCAGTGTGTTTCCAAGAAAAGACTGATGATCAAGTCCAATTTTTGTAATAACTGTAGCAAGCACACCTTTGTCCTGACCACGATGCTTCCCTGCAACTACTGTAGGGGAACATTCTTCATTAGAAGGCTCTAGAATATTAGTTGCATCAAGTCTTCCTCCTAAACCGACTTCTACAACTGCAATTCTAACATGTTGTTTCGCAAAAATTTCAAAGGCTACTGCTGTTAACAGCTCAAACTCTGTTGCGCCAATATTGTTGGCACTGTCTGTCATTCTGACAGCGGCTTCCACATTCAAAAACTCACTTTCTGAAACAGATTGTCCGTCGATCGTAATAGAATCCCACCGATTTATCAAATGCGGACTAGTGAATCTGCCACTTCGTATGCTTGCTGACTGGAAGACTGATGTAAGATAAGCACACACTGAACCTTTTCCATTTGTACCAGCAACGTGAATAGAATACCATGATTTATGGGGATTTCCAAGTAACGCCAAAAGTTGAGAAACTCGCCGAAGTCCCAGATCAATTCCCATGATGTTTAAAACTAAAATATAGCATAAAAGAAAAATTTAACAAATTAAAAGATGATAGGGAATTTTTTCTGTGATGCTGAAAGTTAGAAATTTCTGTTTTTAATAAAAGAAATTACATAATCTATTAATTTCTGCCCTATTTCTACTGCACTACAGAATAAATTACAAAAATTACAAAAATTAAATTATTTTAAATTATTTTAAATAATTTAATATTTATTTTCCATAATTTTTTATGCAAGCTGTGAAGGCGCGTTGCTGCTAGTGTTGTTTTTGGAGTTGATTCCTGCTCTGCTAAAACTTGGCCAAAATAAAAATTCTTAAACATGGAGAAAATCCCAGCAGCGACTTGGCGTTTAATAAAATCTATCTTGGTTGTCAAGTGTCGCAGTCTGAAAGATCTGTGAGATTATGTTATAAGGGTCATTCGTGAAAAGGTGAGAAGGGTTTGTTTGTTTGTTTTTATTCAAGGGTTATAGAATTATATAACATCAGCATCTGATCTATCCTTTTATTGTCTGACTAAGTGACTTGCTGTTTTTCACATGTACCTTTTTAGTACGGGTGGTTTCTGTTCTGTGGGTCTCCGGTAGCCCGGAAGATGGGCCCTGGTGCTAGTTTACGAGGAACATGGAGAGCCAGTCTGTCGGTCCCAAACCTTCCCAACCCATTTCCACTTATCTTTACAGACGCCTGTGTATTTCTTAATCTCCTTCGCCAGAGATACGGCCCGCAGTCACCTGCAGGCTAATTTGATTGAACGGAAGAGTCGGCTCTCCTGTAACCAGGGTAGCCTGTGATTTCAGTCGAGGTGTGTACTCCTGTACAATCCTTCAGAAAAAGAGGGGGGGGTATTCTGGGAATCGAACTTAGTATCTTTCGCATTTGAGCAGACGTAGAAAAGGGTTCTCAGAGCGGAAAACGTCTGGGATGGGCATGCTGTGATAATGTGTTTAGGGATTTCTGGTTTTACTTTGTGGTATATTTTAAATGTTTATTCGACTGGAACTTAATTTGAAAACATTTCACGTGATGCATGACTAATATAAATAAGTGTACAGGGGCTTTGACAAAAAATTCTGCTACATGCTTTTTCACTTTTGATAGTTTTAAATAATTTATTTTGACTTCAATCGAGATATGCTCTATACTCAAATATCTTTACCACCCTATATTTATTTTATGATAAGTTTTTTTACATCGAATTTAGATAATTAGCGGATTTAGCCAATTTAGCGAATTTTCTTAATTATTTTTATAAAAATTTGGTGACTGAATTAAATTATTAGATACTGATATTTCAAGACTGAAATGGGACTAAAACAAGAGACAACTATCGATGACCTGCCATTAACGGTTACAGAAACAATTGTCATTCTTCCTGGAATAAATTTTCAACAAGGAAAAGAGTATACACTAACACATATCACTCCAGAAGAATCTAGTTTTTCTAAATCACTTAATAATAAGGAAAACCCTCCGAACGAATCGTTAAAACGTCGTAATTTAGGGATATTAGATAATACCATTGATGAAGTACTTCCAATCCAAACGCTGCTAATTGCCTCGTTACCCCAAACACCACTACCGTAGGTATTATACACATAAAAATTCTTCTATTTTTCTTAACAGATTTAGGTTTTCTTATTTTTTTACGGGAATTGTAGCTGGGTTTACTTCGGTACTATTGGTGATGCTCATTTTTATTCGATTTTTTATTTTTGCAGGCCCACCACAAGATAAGCGAGATTATCAATCGCATATTAGACAACTGCGACAGGCAAAACTTCTTCCAGATGAAGAAGCAACATCAAGCACAATTCTTGAAAAAACATATTATAACGTTAATTCACATCCTCCCGAGTCACTTGCATGGTTTACAGTTTTAATCGCTCAAGCAGTTGCTCATTTGCGAGATGATGCTAAGCAATACGACAATCTTTTAAACGCAATATCAAAAGCATTGAACAGTGATAAAATTCCCAGTTATGTTGGAAAAATTGATGTTACAGAACTCAACATTGGCAATAATTTCCCAATATTTAGTAATTGCCGAGTCATTACTCGCGAAGAAAATAACGAATTTAAAGAAAACAATAATCAAATTAATGAAAAAAAAAAGGATATAAATGGAGGATATAGTATTAATGGTAAGGGAAGTTGCGACCAAAGTTCATCTAAGCCAGAAACAGGACAATTGCCAACAGGATCTAATCATGGCTACAATCACTTAAATTCCAAAAAAAACCGAAAAGGGAAATTTGGAAATATAAATAACGATTTGAGAGACAACGATATGCTTTTAGAACTTTTACTTGATGTAGATCTTTCGGACCATATTACTTTGGGAATTGACACTCAGTTAGTAATTAATTTTCCCAGACCATCCTTTGCAATTTTACCAGTTTCTTTGATTGTTTCTATAGTAAACTTTTCAGGAACGCTGAAAATTGCATTACATCAACAAGAAACCTTTTCCCAAGAATCTGATACAGAAGATATCGAGCAAAAAAATTCTAAGTTTTCACAAAAAACTCAAGAGTATACCGGACCATCCACTAAGACAGACGAAAGTGATAATCTACACAAATTATCGTCTGATTCAAATAAACCTGTTGAATCGGATGCAACCAAAACGGAACTTGATGCTACTCAAGATAGTAATGACGAAACCCCTAATTTTAAAAAAAAAAATCGACCTTATATTACTATATCTTTTGATCAATACCCGACTATAGAATTTGATATAAGATCATCAATTGGCTCAGTTTCAAAACTTAAGGATATCCCTAAAATTGCACAGTTAGTAGAAACTCAACTTAAAAAAGCTGTTAGAAATAATTTAGTATATCCTTATGAAAGACAAATTTTTCTTCCAGAGATTTGGCCAGATCCAGTAGACCTTACTTCTTCTCTGGAAAAAAATAAATCCTCAAATGCTGTTTTGAAACCTTTCACAGGATCTTCTAATTATCAGGGATCGTCAATCAATACTGGGAATTCCAATTCCCTTAGCCAGGACCGTGAAGAATCTACTACAGGCACTTCATATGGTATAAGTAGTAGTACCCATACAAACGGTAGTACTATTCCAGTTCAGGACCAAGAGACAATACACTTCACCACTCCTCGTCTCCATCCACGATCTTTTTCATCAGTAAGCCAGCTCGCATCTAATACAGCCACTACTTTACCATATTTTCGCACAATTTCACCAGAGCAACAACAAGATGATCATTCTGCTATTATATAACAGGTACATTTTCACAATTTCTTTTAATATAGAATAGCATATTGTACCAGTTTATAACATAGATTTTTGATACCACCATTTAATTCCGACGGTTGCCTTTTGCTGATCAAGTTCTCTGGAAATCATGTTAAACATATCTATTTCCAAGTAATTTTGCTCCTGAGTAATAGAACTAGAATATATGCTGCTGAATTTTGTTGTTTGGTCTATTCTTTTCCATATTAAACTCAAATACTTCTCTAAAACTTGAGCATCTAAGTAAGGTAAAGCATGAATGACAGAGCCCAAAATCACAGCACGAATAGTTGGAGGTGCCTGCAGTCCTGATGAAATTGATTTTTGATTTGTATCGGCTTTATCACCGGTTTCATGTAATCTTAATGCCCCTAATTCGGTAGGAAGAGAAATACCTGCTCCGACTTCATCAGATCGCTCAATTAAAAAATCAATCATCCACCCTGCTCTTTGTGGATCCAATGAAAAAATTGGTGAAGGGGGTGAGACTGCTTTAACTAAAGTTGTAATAGCTAATGTAAATTGATGAAACGAAAGAACACCCACAAAAAGATCATTCACGGTTTTAAAATATTCGGGAATGATTTTCTGCACAAGTTGGGGCAAAGAAGTAAGGGTGTTGGCATCATCAGATTCGTATTTAGAAAAACTTAAAAATGTGGGAAGGATTCCAGTGATTTCGTTTCCATTTATTCGTTCATAAACCTGAGAAGGAGTAGTAATGACAGCTAACATTACAGAATGAGCAGATTCCAAGATAGGTTGAAAATATGTTAGGGTTAAGTTTGGAGTGTCTGGTGAGACTGGAGGAGGATATAAAAACTTTTTTGTCAAAGGAATTATATCACCTGCTAATGTTATTAAAGGAACTTGTTTATTTGGAAAAGTTGTTGTAGGTAAAAATGGCGTTAATACTTCACAAAGATTTAATAAGTAAATGACTTTCCCTCGATAAACAAGATTGTTTGAAATCATTTTATTTCTTTGTTGATTTGACATTGATAAAATTGGAACTGAAATTCGTGATATAATATTAGAAAATTCTTGATAGTGAAACTGCGGGTCAAGAAGAATGTCGATTGCCGAAAAATAAACAAAATCAAATGTTGGAAACCCAGTGAGGCTTATTTGGGCAACGATAAAGTACATATTAGAAAAAATCTGAACAATGGTAGATGATATATTGATTGAATTTTTATAATATTCCGTTTTATTAACAGAAGCCAATATCCACTTTGTATATCCCTCTAAAGCCAAAGATACTGAAAATAAACAAACCTTTAAAAATTCCCAAGAAGTAGAATCAGCTTGAAAAATGTTGTCAGCTTGTTTAGACACTGAATTCTGCCATTCATCTGCCAAAGAATGTGAAAATTGGTATATAACATCGAGTGCTTTGCAAGCCACAAAGGCGTTAGCAGAATTTATTTCTTGAACAGCTGTTTGAATTAAAATAGATAGTGAACTTAGTTTTGTAAATACCGGATTTCTATCAAGTGATATAGCAATACTTTGATTATTTTTATCCGTAAGTGTTCTTAATAACTTTCCTCCATAAAGTCCCTTTTGCGAAAAATACACAAAAGACACCGAATAAGGTAATACTAAGGTATAATTGATTTTTTTTTTCAATGAGTTGGAGAGAAATTGAAGAGTCACAGATAGTGTATAGATAACAACGGGAATCTGTAACTCATTTTCAAAAAATTGAGAATCAAAAATATTTCCATATATTTCAAATGTCTTGTTGATAATTGAAATGAAGCTTTTTTGAATATCATGTACTAGAGATGTATCAGCAAGAATGCCCACATCCCTTCTATTTCTTCCTTTTTGTTGTGACTGAGTTTCTAATCGCAGCTTTTGGTAATATATAGCTTTAATAAGGCCAGCAAGAGGAGGCAAAGCCCGCCATTGATGTTCTGGTTTTAGATTTCCTACGGCCTTATATATATTGTTAGTCCAGTCTTGTGGAGTAACAGTTGGGTCAGTAATTGATGCTTTTCTTGTAGCGGCAGCTTCAAAACCCTCAACAAGAAACGAGACCACAAAAAGGTCAACAGAGTCTGATGAAGAGGAATCAGGAAAAGGAAAGACATGGGGCGAATGAATTAACTCCCTTGTAATAATAGATAAATTTAAGGGATTTTTAATAGTAGGTATGTAATACATAACAGTTTGAATCAGTCTAACAAAGTTAGGATTGGAAGCAAGTCAACCAATATTTCTTTTACATACTTGGTAACGTCTATTCCATGTTCCTTTGGATCTCGTAAAATTCTAACTAGATTTTCTAGCTGAATAGCAACGGATTCAGGACTCATGTAATATGACATTTTTTTTTTTAATTTGATTGAAGTTTTAAACAATTTTCAAATATAAAATTATTTTTTTAAGAACAATTAAGGAATAGAAAGAATAAGGAGTAATGAAAATGGATTTAAATGCCGAGGCATAATATACTATGGGTAAGGGTTAAATTTAATGCGGGGGCTTATAATGCAATAAAATTTTAAAATAAAAATGACAAATTTAATTAGTTTTAATAAAGTATCACTGTCAAATTAAATTATTTAACGTAACGGATTTAGTTTAACAAACCATATAACGTGTCAAGGAAAGATACACATTTTATATATTTGTTATTATTTAAGGGTATATATATATATATACAATAAATTTTCAATACGATCTTTTATTATGAAACATCCATAAATCGTATCTATTAATTGTATTTGTTTTAATAAAAGTTTTACTGAACATATTTTTTTATACCTTTTAAATTTTAACATAGAAATGAAAATTCTTACCCGTCAATTTTTTATCATAGTTAATAACCGAAATAATATTTAGTTAAAAGTACAAATGAATTAAATGACTTTAAACCATTTAAGATTTACAAGGCTAGTTTCTACTTCTTAAAAGTTACATATAAATATAAATAAAGGTTTTGTATCGAAATTTCATATAGATCATATTTTGTAAGTGCTTTTTGCCTTGAAGTGAGTTATATTAAGCAGGAAGTTCATTAGGATGATTATAATATAATTTTGTGTTTTATTCAATAAAGTATAACAAATATATATTACTATTATCGATTGTTTTTCCATTGGTTATTATGATAGTTTTGATTAGATCCATCCCCTTGGTTTCGATAATGGCCTTGGGAATGAGAATTAGAAGACATTCCTGACACACCTTGGACGTTCCCCCCGTAAGCGCCCTCTTCATTTCCAGTATTATTAGTGCCCATTGACCCAAGAGGAGTGAACCCTGGCATACCTGGCGAAAACATACCCATATTCATCATATCAGGAAAACCACCAAGAAAACTTGGTGGAGGGGCAAAACCAGGCATCATTCCAGAGCTCATCATTTGCATAGAAATAGGGTTATTAACACCAAGAATTCGTAAAATTTTTTGATGATTAAAATCTCTCAAGTTATCTTGCCGTGAGCAATAAGCAGCCCAAGTAAGTTCGTCAAAACCGTAATTAAAATAATCAGTAATATCTGCACCTGGCTTTCTCCATGGTTTATCCTCAAAACTATCAAATGAAACGTCTGTAATGGGTTGACCATTCCATTCACCGACAGTGTCTAGTTCAATACCTTTTCTTCCCATAGACTCACCCTGTTTTTCAAGAGCAGATAAGTCCACATTAGAAGAATCTATCGCAGCCTCACCTCCCTGTTTCACAAGAGCATCAGTAGCAGTGGTTGATACCGACCCTGCAGAACTAACTGTAGAAGGTGCTGGGCCCGAAGTTGACGTGGTGACCCGAGAGTATGGTCCATGTTTTTGAGGAGGCTCAACGCGTTGACCAGGTATGGCATCAATGATAAATTCAATATCTGAATCATCGTCATCATCTTCTTCAGAATCTTCTTCCCTATCTTCTTGATCATTATCTTGAGCTGGGGATACATTTGTAGTTTCTGGTGACAAAGCTTTTGTATCCAAAATTTTCTTTGAAGACGCTGTCAATGTTAAAACTTTATAAATAATAAAATGATTTAAAAGTCAGATGAACTTACAAACATCTAAATCACCATCTTTCCGTGGCTTTTTGTTCTGTGGCTCTTCGTCATACAGATAGGCGTCCTCATCTTCAATTGACGCCATGATTCATCTGTATTGTGAAATGAAATCAAATTAGACCTTTTTTTCCTTTTTTTGATGTTTTAGTACTCCTGATGACTTAAGACAGGGTCGACGTCAATGGAAAAGAATAAGATATAATGGTGATTTGGTTGAAGCTGACAGAAATAAGCAAATTGTTGTACAGTGGACTTTCAAAAGAAAAATAAAAAATACCTTATGCTTACACAAAAAAAAAGTGAATTACCCTCTCTTGAAATTGTTTCGCGAACCCAAACTTGCTAACTAACTGTAAATCTAAATACCAATTTTACTTAACTACTTCGCATTCGCTTAAAGAATTAAAAAAAAACTTTAATATTAGATATAAAAATCCTATATAGGATTCATATATGAATACTATCGGTAATTGATGATCATGCCTCCTATGTCCACTATTTCTCCTTAAGAAAAAATTATTAACTTATCTTTATTTAAATACATTATATCTTTGAGTTTATATTAAGCCTAATATGGATTACAACAGTATTTTTTTACATGTATCAAATGATTCTATTTCTATTCCAGGTGAGTTAGTTTCAGATACAGAGAAGAATTATTATCAATCAAAAATATGTGAACTATTAAACTTGAAAGGATATCGATTCCCTGGATCCCAACCGGTCTCGCTAAACCGCCATCATTTAACTCGTGAATTATTGGACAAAGAGTATGTGTAAATCGGGTTATATATTTTATTTGTTATTAATAATTACTAGTTTTTTTGTTTGCGAAAAAACTGATGGAGTTCGTGCTCTTTTATATGTTTTACCACAACTCAAGTCACAAAATGCTGATGTGATACTTGTAAGCTAATTTCAAAGAAAAAATATATATTGATAGTTTTAAGCCTACTTACATTATGTTTAAATTTTTTTAGATAACTCGTGCTAATGAGTTTTTCAAAGTTTCAAATATCACATTTGGCTCTCATGAAAATCTAATAGACGGTGAAATTATCATTGACAAAGAAGGTCAGACAAAGTACTTTGCTTTTGATTGCATGGCTCAAGAGGGAAAGGTGATAGTAAATCAAAATTTAATTGAAAGAAGAAATGTTAGTATTATTCAATGAAGTCTTTAAGATATTTTATTTTTATTTTTATTTTTAACAATTCTAACAATATTATTAGCATTTAACAAAAATTTACGAAAAATACATGGAGCACAAGATAAATTTTAATAAGAGTACAGCTCCCTTTAAGTATGCACTTAATTGATATTGAAACAAATAACTGCTAACATTCAGATGAGATTTTATTTTAAAGAAATGACTCCTTCTTATAAAATGGAGATGGTTCTCAAACATATTGGGAGTAAAGATTTTAAACACGTTTCTGATGGTTTGATTTTTACGGCGGTTAACGCACCTTATACAATTGGCACGGACAAAAATATGTAAGTTTTTCTATTTCTATTTTTTTGGAAAACGATTTAACCAATGCTTTTAGTTTAAAATGGAAGCCCCCACACTTGAATACCGTCGATTTTGTATTAGACCTAGAGTTTCAGCAAGTGAATGATGAGAAAAAAAAGTTCAAGTATAAAGACTATGATAGCAAACCTAGGGGTCATTTGTTTATAGGATCTGGTGCTAATAATATTAAAGAAGTTGGCATTCTTTCTTTTTCTAAAGATGAATGGGAAAATTTGAAATTCTTGAAAGAACCTTTGATAGATCGCATTATAGAATGTTCTTGTGAAAACAAACAGTGGAGGTTTTTAAGAATGCGAGAAGATAAAGAAACACCAAACCATATTTCGGTTTATAACAGCGTTCTCGAATCAATTTTTGATAATATTACTGCACAAAAACTTTTAACCATAGTACCTACTATTGCATATAACTGGAAACAAGTACGTCATCATTTCGATAATGTTTTCCAACAAATGAAGCCTAAAAAGCGATCAGGAGAGCCATTAGATTCATTCGAATCTAAAGCCATCAGACAAAAGATTGAAGATCGAAATTAATTAATAGAAAAAGAATTTTATTTGTACAATTATATACAGGAAAAAAACAAAATTATTTCTTCATTTACAGACATTTTATTGTAATGGAGGATAATGAATTAGTAAACTTCAATGCAACTTTTCAAAAGAGCTAATGGATTGCCATTACCACTCAGAAAATATTTTTGCTGAACAAACGACTCATCAACAGGTTGGTGTATAACTTTACCAGAAGAGTAATATTTGAGAAGAGCCTCAGTCTCTTCCAGCGTTAAAGGTTCAATATTAATTGCTTTGACACCACCGTTAGCACGCATCTTGCCAGCAAGAGTGGGATCATAGTCAGATGACTTAGCATAGGCGTAGGGCTTGCCTTGACCAAGACCATGAGGGATAGTATATCCATTTTTGTATGATGATAAACCAGTCATGATCACACCGTTCTGGAAAGTACGTTCACCAGAAAAGAAATCAAGAAAGATTTTGGGAAGCTGGAGCTCGCCATGATATATGGGATTATTATCAACATCTCTATTGACGGCATAAGAATGGTGAGAAAGAGCATTAAAGTCGTCCATGGTGAATAAAACAGGTGCTTGCTTCTGTAAAGAAAGCTCCTCCAAAAAAGCGTTAAATACTTCGCATTTTTCAATATGTGTGCGGCCATTCATGAGCATTGTGTAAAGAGAGTCAGTCGGAGTAAATTTAAGAGCTTTAAAGGATCTAGAAGCAGGAAACTCGTATTCCTTCGACAAATTGATCGATCCAAGAACATCTTTGTTGGCCTTGGCAATTTTTCTCATTAAATTGTTAACATACATTGGCTGATTGAAAACTCTGCCGGTAGAATCAGATGATTGAAGACGTGAATTCTTCACTAACGAAGCATCATAACGACCGGAAACAAGATCAAGAGCTCTTGAAATATGAATCACAACATATCCCTGTTCAACAGCAAAGGATTGGGCATGTGTGATTGCAGTGGTCTTTCCAGAACCCTTTGCACCTGTAATGCAAAATCTATTCCCGCTTGAAGGAGAGCTGATACCAGCTTTAAGGATATCAAAAATTTGAGCTGAAGAAGAAGTGCGGAAAAGAGAGATATGTTTATTGAAGAGTTCATTTTTTTGATCTGGATTAAAGCTACCAAGATGAATAAGCGAAGGGATCGACTTCTGTGAGTATTCATAAACCTTAGATTTAGGAAGCCTCTTGCTGACGTCTTCAGGAAAAACAGTGGCCAAATCAAAAACCTCGTTGGTAATCTTTGGAGCTTTGAGATGGAAATTGGAATAAGGAGCAGTATGAGCAAAAGAGTAAATAAAACCGTCTCTATTCTTTGCTGGGGTTGTTCTGCGTTTTTCATCGGATCCGCCGGACTTTTGAGAAAAACTTTTTTTGGTTGCATATGCCATTGTTTGTTGCCTAACTGGCGATTTGAGCAGTTTTGGGGTCTGAATCTTAGTTGAACCCAATATTGAGCCAGATTTGCTGCATAGAGCAGCTTTGGTGGAAGCTGAAACCTTTCCTCTAAGCATGGCGAGTTTGTAATTTGTGAATATGGTTTCTAAAAGTGAAAGGAAAAAAAATTAATCTAAAAAAAAACTGAAAAAATTTCTAGTGTTGTGGTTTATCCTTAGCCAATCAGATACATTGGTTGTCAACCATAGTAACAATCGTTATCCCTAATAAGGTACAAAATTTGTCATAATACTGGGTTCGAACCAGAAATTAATAAATTAATTGATGAAATGCACGTGACAAATTGATTATTTTCCAAACTGCCACGCCTACACGGATTCCAAGCTTGATATTTTTTTCAGTTTACTTATCTCCCTAATTGGCAACTTCAGAACCTTGTGACTTTGAATGTCGAATTGAAGATTGTCCTTTGATAGTGTGAAAGTGTAAAATTTATTGAAAAATATTGTAAGTTTTATTGCAAAATTGACAATTATTTTTTTTAACATTTACATCTGTTATAAAACTTTTTGACACTTAAAGTTATTGATTAATTTTTTTTACATATGAATTTTCAATAATCGCCTGCACATAGTTATATCATTCAGCAGATTTTTATTTTAGTTCAACACCTAATCTGCTAACTTATTGTTTCAAGAATTTTTTGAGTGAATTTCCAAAAAAAAAAAAAATACTTAAAATCAAAAATTGTAATTTCAATTTCAATTTAAGTTATTATATTTGCAATGTGGTTATCTGATGTTCAGAGTATGCTTTTAATATATCATTGGGTTTGACTTTACGAGTATTTATTTCTGGATTACTTTTTTAATATTTAACAGCGTTACTAACAATTATTTTTCGCAGAATACGGTGTCGGCTTTACTGCTGCAGGTATGCAATTTTTTTATTTAAATTTGATGAATCAAATTTGTTGACATTGATTTAGGGATTTTTTTCTTTTGCTTAGGTATAATAACTTTTTTTGATTCCGCTTTACTGGCTTTTGGAAATCTTCTGTTCCTTATTGGAATTGGACTTATAATTGGGTTACGTCGCACATTTTACTTTTTTGCTCGTCCAAACAAAATTCGAGGAACAATTTGTTTTGTATTAGGTATTGTGCTTATTCTTTTCAAAAGATCTTTTGTGGGATTTGGTATTGAGTGCATAGGCATCCTTTCACTTTTTGGTGACTTTTTTGGGGTTATTGTGGCATTTTTAAGATCACTTCCTGTCATCGGGCCTTTACTATCTCATCCTTATATTGCTCCAGTATGTTTTCTTGATTTACCTATTTTTTTTATTCCACTAACAGTAAATATAGATTGTTGATCGTATTGCTGGAGTTCAAATGCTTCCTGTTTAATAGTGCTTACCAAATATTTAAGTTAAATCCTATTATCTCAAATCATTTGGCTAAATTATCAGAACTTGCAAGGTTGCTTCAGTCAAAATACAATTAGGATAATAGTGTTATCTAGTTAAAAAGCTGACAAATCTCTACACAGAAGCTCATATCTCATTAATTGGAATCACGGCACGAGATAATTTGTCAAGTCTTGCTTTTTAATATAATTAAAAAGTAAATAAAGATTCTTACATTTTTGCTTAAAATATAATGATTTCATCAACAAGTTTTCAAAATTTTTTTTATAATTAATATTTATGTGCTATGTATCATTTTAATCCCCTATCATCCCCATAATCTTTAGTAAAGTTAATAATCAACTTAATAACCAGATTTAATCAAATAATCAGCTAATTTCTCAGTGGATGTTGAAGCAGAATTAGCAAGAACTTTCTCATCGTAGTTAGAAATAATGATAGCCTGTTTAGTTCGAACAGCAATAATGCCATCTTGATTACGCTGGGCACGAATGACTCTGTCATCTGCACTTAATGTGAAAAACTTTTGGCCATTGGCATGAACACCCGAGCTGAGAACTCTGGTTGGGTTGTCAAAGGCCTGGGCAATTTCGGACAATTCGGTGGGAGAAAGCTAAAAAAAATTAATAAAAAATATTGAAATACTAATTCAAGGTAATTTGGCTTACCTTAAAATCACTAGAGCTTGCCCAAACGCTGTCGCCAGCTCTGGAGACAATTGCAGAGCGAGCAATATGGTGCTGATTCTTAAGTGTATCGACGTAACCTATTGATATAAATAAAAAAAATCAATTGACGAAGTGACTCTTATAGTTCCAATGATCCATGTAAAAACCTAATATCCATTGAAATATATTAAGATTGGTGAAATTGTTAAAAATATCAAGATAAAGAAATATTATACTTTAAATTCATTAATATTTAAAAAAAATTGGCATTTTATAATAGTTTTGACATCTAAGGTCCAACAAAACAAAAAAAAAAATCATGGTAGAATCAGGAGTAAGGAGTAAGGGGGAAGGGAGGGGATGGGAGGATTTCAAATATGGACACGTTTCAGTTACAAATAATCAAGGGGAAGGCTGCAACCAAAATATCCAATTGTATAGTATTAAGTGGTTAAATATTGTATGAACAAAGAAGGATTTATCAGATAAGAAATAGAATATATACAATTGAGTTGAATATTGGGGGATAGTCAAGTTAGAATAATAAAAACCATATGATATCTGAAAGCTTTTGGTATTAAAGAGTTAACATGAGATCAT
Organism: Magnusiomyces paraingens; assembly: GCF_902498895.1. Classification (NCBI taxonomy): domain Eukaryota; kingdom Fungi; phylum Ascomycota; class Dipodascomycetes; order Dipodascales; family Dipodascaceae; genus Magnusiomyces; species Magnusiomyces paraingens. The sequence continues at coordinate 4,198,129 of NW_022474068.1, forward strand.
TAGAATTATTTAAAAATCACTGCGCCCTAATTGATTTTTTTTAAAAATACAAACATAGTTAGCTTTTGATTCATTTAGAGTATACATTATTAAAGAAAGCTATGTGGCAATTTCAAAAACATGGATTTCCCTCCATATGAGAGATTTTATTTTTCTATTAATTTTTTATTTGTAACATACTGTCCCAAGACATTTTAAAAATAATTTAATATCTTTTGTAGATTAAGATTTGAAGTTTATAAGAGGGTTGTTTGCTTCAAAAGAATTGGAGATTGTTAATGTGGCGTAGTGAAGAAGTAAAAAGGGAGAGGATAATAAGGAAGGAGAGAAAAGAGTTGCTGAGAAGGTCGAAATAAAGATGAACGCAGTTTATGGGTTAAGCTCATAGTGCAATTACATTACTCTAGTACTTGATCTGCTAGTGGTCTGATATTTACGGTATTAACTATGGTTATTAAAATTTAACTGTCGTTGTATGTAGATGTTTGGTACCGAATTATGATGTTTTGTAACAGCAAAACTTTAACAATCGTGGAGCATGCGCTACAACCAGCAAATTTAAAGCTTTTTTTTTCTTCTATTTATTTATGCTCATTATTTAGAATTCATCATTCCTAAATATTTTTTTTTACAAATCAAAAACAACAAAGGTCATTAAAACGAAAAAGACTGAAGAGATACCTAATCAGGTATGAGTGAACAGGAATCTTTAATAGTCATAAAAAAAGTATGGACTCAAGTCACCAGCTGTTCTCTTTTCTTCTGGTGAAAGATTTTCCCATTTGGCAATAGCCTCAGGAGTACGCTTTTTTTTATTGTCATACATTAAACCCAGGAGATAACCAATCATCAAAATACCAGCCAGAAGAGAGAAGGCAAGGCCGATGGAAACACCTTTGATATAATGAGGGGCATCTTTAGCTAAGAAAGAGAACGTTGCAATGATGCCACCAATATTTCCGAACGATACTTGCCAGGCCGTAGAAATAGCCTTTCGATGATGACCTGAAAAATTCATGTTTGTCCAACAAACAAGAATAGGCATGGCTGTATAAAGACCAGAAGCTGCTAAAAAGAGACCGGCATAACGAACATGGACATTTGTTTTATTGGCCAAAAGCATGATAAATCCGGCAGCTGCAATTAAGCAGCAAACAAAAGAAAATGAGAATCTGTGTCTTAAACGATCGGAGAACACAGCCATAATCATGGAAAGACCAAAAGCAACGACCCAGGGAGGGACTGAATAAAATTGAGTTTTGAGAGGTGAATGTCCTAATGACTTGACAATAGCGGCAGCAAAGTAAGCATAACCGTATGCAGGAATAATTAGGCAAAAGTACATGAGACCACTAAACCAAATCTTCCATTCTTTAAAAACTCTAAGAATGCCTTTGAATGTAATTTTAACATCATGAGAAGAGTCGCCCACATCTAAAGCAAGCTTTTCTTTAATAAATAGACGTTCATTTTCCTCGAGATAAGATGCATCTTCAGGAAAGTCAGAAACACAGAAAAACATTAGCAAAGCGCAGAAGACTGTAACAGCGCCCTCAATAATAAAAATCCATCTCCAACCCTCAAGACCTCTTTTTCCATCTAACCGCCAGATACCTGCGGCAATCAAGCCACTGAATGCACCAGCAAGACAAGTGGAGGAAAAGAAAAACGAATAACGTTTTTGAGCTTCTTCTCTGCGGTACCACATGGACAAAAGATAGAAGCAACCAGGAAACATACCTGCTTCGCAGAGACCGAGGAAAAATCTAGTGACAACAAGACCACCAAAATTTCGAACAAAGCCTTGAGCTATGGTGACACATCCGAAAAGAACCATGCAAATAGTAAGCCAAACATGAGGCTTAAACTTTTTTAGAAGATAATTTGAAGGAATTTCAGAGACAATGTATGGAACAAAGAAAATAGTCAAGGCAGTATTATACTCGTGGCCACGCAGGTTAAGATCTGTTGCAAGACCATAAACGTTAGCATTAGAAATGTTGACTCGATCTAAAAATGCGAGAAGATAAAGCAGACAGATTGCTGGAACAATGCGTAAATCGCATTTCAGCATGAGTTTACGCTCATTAACACCATACTTTTCTGCAAGTTCGCTAATACGAATTTTTTGTTCTTCAGGTGTCAGTCTTAATTGAGAAGTTTCATCAAAACCTTGAGCTTCCAGTTTTTCCTGAGTCACCTCATTTATGGAAGAATCATGATCGATAGATTCCTTTTCAAGATTATGTTGTGAATTAACGACTTGGTCTTTTTGAAAAAAAAAAAAAAAATTAGTAATTAATCATTATAATGAATGAAAAAGATCCTAAAAACTTACCCGTCATTTTCAAATGCAAAAAAAAAAAAACTTAAGGTAAAAAGTAATGATACCAATTAAATTATCAATCAATTATAATAAAAAATGAAGGTTTAAAAAACCAAAAAAAAAAAAATGTGAACTGGAAATGTTATGGATATTTATACCTAATAAATTAAGTTCATTTAACAGAGGGATGATCGACTATGACTGAAAAATTTGGGGGAAAATACTTGTGAGCGAGAGAATAGCAATATGAAGTCGGGGGACCCAAACCGGGCCCGAATTTGAATAAAAAAATAATTCAAATCTGGTTTTTAAATTTTTTTGGCTTGAAGTTGGAAGTTTAACATAGCACTTAGTAGCCTCAGTTTCCAGATTTGGCAAATGCTGCCTTGTGCTTCGGAGGGTCTCTCTCCATTTCTAGTTAAAAAGGTATTATATCCGGCAAATTCAGTGTTCTTAACCGCCATAAAAAAGTCATTTAAAGGTGTTGGCTTTAACATATTTGTCCCCCACATTAATATCATAGAAATTTCTACCTACATGTCCGTATATGGGCCTTTTTATTCTGTACCCTTTACTTGATTTTCATCAGTTTTTTTTTTTGGGCCCCACATTTTTTGTTGCTCAGGCTTCCCCACTTTGAAAGATTTTTAAAGTAAAACATATATGTGTAATAATTTGAATTTTTTTTCGATTGTTTCTAAGATAACCTTTCTTATTCATATATTTTATATTCAAAGGGTTTAAGTAAATTGAATTATAAATAAAAAAAAATGTTCACTATGGTTTAAGCCTTACTCCTTATTATTTCTTAAAAGGGAAATAAATATGTTCTAAAGTCACACGGCACTTGCATCGGCACGCTATTTCGGAAAAATAAAAGCAAGCACATATTTTTTTTGCAAAATTATATAATTTAGAAATCTTCTGAATCAAATTTTAATAATAATTTAATAACTAAATTTAGGTATAAAAATAAAATAAAAATAAAATAAAATAAAAAAAACTACCAAATAGAGAAAAAAATTTTTTTTTCCAAAATTGCTTACTCATAATTATGTTTGATTTGAATTTTTAAATTTTTGAAAAACTGCAATTTTTAACTTTTAACGGCACAGAACAAAAATTTGCACTTGTTTTGTGAGTAAATAAAAAAATTTTTATAATGTGTCATGAGATTGTGGGGGGACATATCCACGGAGATACTCGGACATGTTACAAAATGGTATTTGTGTGGGGGTTTCATATAGTCATACTCTTATCCTACCAATCAACATTCGATACTGTCTCATGAGACCAGGGTGCAAAATCAGTCATTGAATTTTTATAAAATATTCCTTATAAAAATGATCCGGACGAAATTATGGGTAATTCTTTAAACATTGAAAATATTTGTACCTACTTATAGGTAGGCCTATTAAAAAAATTCAACAAAAATGAACGACTCAAAACCAAGAGCAGATCGTAGACCATAAAATTTATTAAATTGATAGTAGTAAATCATTGAATTATATTAATTATAACTAGTTAATTAACTAGTTATTGTGTAGATTGTTGATGGTTTTATTTCTTAGGTTGGTATTTATGTATTGATGAATTATCAAACGAAGATTTTTGAATTTGAACATTATGTTATTCATTGTAAATAAAAATAAATATTACAAAGTAAACGTAAAATTTTTGATATCGAACGCCAAAAAATCTTAGAGAGCCATGAGTTATTAAGAAATTTTTGAAAAATTTATTTTGTGATATTTAATAGTATTTATATTGATTTCAATCATACACTGCTTGAAGGTTTATCTAAAAAAAAATCAAAATCTTTAATAATGTTTCTTACATTCCAGATTTTGGTTCGGTTTTTCAGGGTCATATGTCTCAATTATTGACCGTTGTTAACCGAATACTCAATATTACCATATACGTTTACTGGAATACATTTTGACTAGCAGCTTACAAAATAAGTATCTTTATTACCATAATTATTTTCTGAAATTAATTTTAAAAAAAATAACTGGCCCTAATTCATAAGTCTAAGTAACAATGGTTTAAAGGTAATGTTAACAGTATTAGTGTTATTTTTAATTTAATGATAAAGTCATTAGGAAATTTAATACAAATGCCTTATTTTGTGCAGCTAATAAGTCTGATCTTCTTTAAGGATTCTAAAGCTGACTTTGAATTTAAATAACAAATGTTTTATTAAAATTAGATTTTTGACTTTTAAAACCTTTATATATTGGCTTTTATTTTGACAAATAATTGCAAGTTAAAGTTGATCTAAATTTCTTGACATGTGTATATTAGAGAACGTAAAGTAATTTAGAGTATACCTGAAAGACACATTTCTTGTTTACTTGGCATATCTTAATTGCATCTTAGGTGAGTTTTGAAATAACATTTAATTTAGTGGCTTAACTGTTGGTTGATCTGAGTGGCATCAACTACAGTCTTTGAATTTTTATCAAAAAATATAATAATTTTTACATGCTTATTATAACTGTTTTTTCTAAGAAGACAGAAACTCCCAAAAGTAAATGAGAGAAAACAAAGTAAAGAGCAGACTACCAGTTAATGTCACGTTGCGTAGTGTGATTCTTGTAGCTAAAAGCTTGCCACCAATGACAGCACTAGCAGTGCAAACGGCATGACCAAAAACAGATCCTATAATAACCCACCAGTAGTCTGACCCGGCAGCCATAGCAATAGTAGTGACTTGCGACCGGTCGCCCCATTCTGCAAAAAAGGTCATGGCAAAAATTTGAACCCAAATTGGTGACAAGATTAAACCAAACAAATTGCTCAAGCCTTCAGAAATTCGTTTTAAACTAGACAAAATTCCAGACCAAATTCCCGAGTTGTTGCGTCGAGGCCGGGGAACATAAAGTGATGCATCGCCAGCAATCGTGTCAAGTCCATCTCCGGAAATGCGCGGATTACTAGGGGTGCGTTGCAAGGGAGGGTTGGCCACGGGCGCAGCAGACTTTTCGGAAGCGCCAGCGCTACCAGCTGCTGAAGCCGTTCCTGCTGCATCCCTCAAGCCAAGTTCTAAATCTTCATTGTGACTGGTAGCATTAATTTCATTTTCCACTTCTTCCATTTCTTCTTCGACGCCGGCGTCTTTCTCCATAGTCATACCCTCACGTAATAGATTAATACCAAAAAAAAGAAATAAAGCACCAGCAATGAGAGCCGAAAAACGTGGTGAAAAAAATCTAGGAAGAGCATGACCAATGACGCCAGAAATCGCTGTCATCAAAGCTAGAGCAAAAAACGCAGCTGTAAATACAGTCGCACGATTGTGTTTCATTGCCATGATGGCAGCAATAAGAAAAGTCTTATCGCCAATTTCGGACATAATAGTCATAGAAATAGACACGACTAAAGCATGAAAGCGATCAGAAGCCTCAGAGTTTCGTTCTTGTGTTTTTAACTCAGTGCTAGGCTCTGTTGAGGAAGATAGTAAAGAAGATGACGAGCTGGAATCAACATTGATTGATCCGTCACTCGAAATTATGGGCACATTGGAATCAGATGACTGCTGATCAGGGGTCCCTTCGACAGGCTTTTTGGATGATTCTGTGTCTCCAACGCTAGCCTCACTTTGGTGTTCACTTGTTTCAGCTTCAGAATCCTTATCGACATGCTCTTGTGCCTTGGTCTTTCCCTCAGATGAAACACCCATGTTGTTAGGATCGTAGTCGTTGACCACGACGGGGTTTTTGTTTTCTTTTGTAGCTGCTACTTTTTTCTTATTTTTGTTAGGACTTAAAGATTCATTGTCGGGAACGTCAATCTTTTGATCTGAAAGCTTAGGTTCAGATTTCTTAAATGTATTTCCCTTGTCAAAGTTTTCGACAAAAGTATTATCCTTAGGTGCAAACTTTGAAGCTTTGTCCGCTGCTGTAAGTGCTTCGGCTTCCTTAGATCCGGGTGTAATAACTTCGGTGCCTTTGGAGATAGCAATTTCAGGCTTTGTAGGCTTTGCAGGCGAAGCTATAGCAGAAGTTGCCAAAAGTGTCCATAATATCGAGCTCAACCGCATGTTTTGAAAGATTTATTATTTTTTCTTGCTGGAAGTGTCTTTGATGTGTGTTGTTTCCTTCTTCTATGATGATGAAGATGATGAAAGTAATGTAGTCAATTCTAAAGAGGACAAAAGGAAATGGAAGAAAAAGTAGACTAGCGGGGGAAAAAATCGGGTGAGCAGCCTAATATATGATTTTTGTATATATTTGGGCTCAGCTTAATAAAAAGACAAAATGAAAGGAGAAGAAAGAAAAGGGAAGAAAAGAATAGGAATGAATGAAAATATTTAACTTCGTCACTTAAAAATTAGTGACCAAAAAGGAGGTCAGATAACTAGGGTTTGGCATACTATTTTTTGCTTACACGCAACATATAAACTACGAGGAAATGGAACGCATGTCGAGGACGTTCCACAAGAAAATTTAAAATAAAATTTTTTTATCTAAGCCTGGCTTGATTAACCACGCAAAAAAAAAAAAAAAAAAAAAAAAACAGTTGCATGAAATCAATTATATTGGCTATTCTTTTTATTTATTTATATATTTTTTATTTTATTTTATTTTATTTAAGAGACTCCATAAAGCAGAATCATTGAAGTCAAAAGCCCTAAAGAAAGACATGGTCATAGAAACCGCGCTGTTACAAACTCTATTTTCCATTGATTATTACATGTTTTGCTGTCAAGAAGTTAACTTCCACGTGTGTTTTAAACAGGATGGGATAAGCTTAACAAAATAAATTCTGGTTCGAACCATTCGTTTTGGCTCTTATTATTATTTTTTTTTTTTTTTTTTGGAATCCAAAAAAAATTGTGCGGCTCAACATTGGATCGTCAATTTTTCAGAAAAAAAATTTGTAAAATTTTAAAATGAACAATAAATTGAGCGTTTATTTGCTATCAACTTACACATTAACCTGCTCTTACCTTTGCTTTTTTTTCTTTAGGAAATTTAAATTTTTATTTCCTTTCAAAAACAACACCCACCAAGACTTCATATGACTTTAATCCACCTCGAAATCACTGAATATGGTGGCCGAGGCTTTTTTGCCAACTCCGATATACCCGAGAATACAACTATTTTAAATTGCTCGACACCATTAACCTTTAACATTTTTCGAAAATACAAAAAAGATGCCTGTGCATATTGTTTTTCCTGTGACTTTCACAAGAGCTGCAAATTTAAACTCGATCCCAAACATCAAGTTAAACTTATTGAAAGATTAAACACTGAACTTGGCAAAAGCACATTGCAACCAATAAAATTCTCTATACCATCCTCATTGGTCTCACAAACTCAAGCATTTGGTGGTCTATTTTTTTGTTCAGAAATATGTAAAGACGAATGGATTGTCAAAGAGGATCCCACAGGGCTCATTTCATTTATTTTAAATTCTATTGATCAAGCAGTTCCAACGTCAAAAAAAACACCTGTCCCAGAAAATGTTTCTTCTGTTTTGACGTCTGAAATCAACTCCGAATTTATTCAAAAGCAGTGGAATGATGCCCTTGGTGTTGCTGAACATATCACGATTTCTCTTGCATCTCAACAATTGAATTTATCAACAACAAGCATACCCTCTTCAACATCATCAAGTCCGGCATATTCTTTGACTCCAGTCACACCCACCACTCCTAATTCACCAATAAGCTTAACAAGTGTTATTTCAGATGTTATTTCAGATACTGATTCAGAGCCCAAAACAAAAAAGAGCTATTCAAAAAAGAGCCGTTCAAAAAATAAAAATAGAAAAGTTCCTGCAATTACATCAGAAGAACAAGACATAGTCAGATTTGTTGCTGTACTTGTTGTTAAAATGTTTCTTAAATCATTTGGTGCTGCAGTTTTAAATAAAGACGAAGCCCCACTGATGAGTGCCTTTTGCAATGAAACTTCTGATGATGGGTTCCAGTATTTTGGTGATCTTCAGTCAAATGAAGAGTTACATCTTAAAACTCTTCCCGACATGCTTGAAATCCAAATTAAGGTTTTTATGTTTTTGAATGCCGTTCTTCCCTTACAACTTTTGCCATTTTTAACTCAAAAAATTTTCCGAGATATTTTGGGCCGAGAAGCAGCGAATGCATTTGGGATATGGCAGCTTCCGATAACACCTGACAGTGAACTTCTAGGGTCCTCTCTTTACCCTTACTGCTCTTTTTTTAACCACGCGTGCAGTCACAATGTTAGAAAGGTTCGGAGCGGTCGAAGGATTATTTTTCAAACAAATCGACTGGTCAAAGCAGGCGAGCAACTTTATATTAATTACGGCATGTACAACGACATGCCTTATAAAGAACGCCATGAACAGCTTAAAAATCAATGGTATTTCGATTGTCAATGCGATCGATGTTTGAGTGAACGTGCTCAGATTTAATTAATAGACAGTAATAGATTAAAACAAAATAAACTTTATGTTGAGATAATATCTCCAATACTATCATGTTAAAAATGCATCATAGTCATCCTCTCCAAACTCATCCGATATCTTGCTATCATAATTTGTTTTTTCTTCATTAAATTCTTCATCGCCAAAATCTTCCGTATCAGATTCAAATATCGAAGGTCTTTTAAAGTCCCTATTCAAAGGCAAATGCTTTGTCAATTTATTCATTGCCATTGATAGACTATTTTTGTCGTGTAGGTTTTGCTCATAAGGTTCGTTTTTTCCCACGTTATTTTCGTCGCCCTGAAAAATTTCATTTTTATCATTTGAGTTTGATGGGTTTTCTTTTTCAAGTTTCTTACGTAAAGAAAAAAAGTAATCATCAGATTTCAGGTGTGGTTGATTAGAGTCTAATGTTATCTTAACTATTTTTGGGTTTGTGCTATTTTCGTTAAAATGGCGTTGCTGAGCTTCATTATTAGACGGAATTTTATGTGTATTTTGATGAAAAGGTTTACCATCCACTGGCGTAATCCACGATTCTGATAATCCTTGTTTCGGCAATGGGAAAATTGATCTAAACGATGTCTTGAATTTTTCTTGTGACTTGTTGACAAAAATATGTCGGTTTACTCTTTGCATTTGGTCCCGAACGTGTTCAAGTTCTCGTTCATAAAGCCATATTGCTTGTTGCAAAATAAAAGGTTCTGACACTTGAAATCGATTTGCTAAATAGCTCCAGTCTAATTCACCACGCTTTAAAGTAGTGGTCGATAAATATTCCCGTAGTTCATGTGCCTTTTCTTCATTCCATTCATTAGACCCAGGATCTTGAAATCCATTCCTAGAAAACGGAAATCGTAAATATACAACAAATTTGGGTAGTTCTTGCTCTTCTTTTGGCAAAGTTTTAGGTGTTTGGTTTTTACTTTTGTTCATGATGTACTAAAATTTTTCATCCGTCATGAATAAATATAGTTTAGTTGAAAAAAAAAAAAAAAAAAAAAAAAAACATAAATAAATTCATTTAGTAGCATCTCATGTTATTTTGTCTCAAAAGTAAGCCCATTCGATTTTAATTAAATTAACGGTTCGCCACCAAAGGTTTTTCTTTTAAGTGTGCTAAAATATGCAGCAATGTAGCAACCAGAAGTTAAATTGAATCCGTTGCTAAGTTAATTAGTACACAGATACTGTGGCTGATTAATTAACAATATAGTTAATTATAGTTACATGTAACGTAACCGTAATTAACTACAAATATTGCAGATACTGTACATAATCAAATTCTTATATGACCCCTTTTAAATTAATCAAACGCCACCTTTTCATAGTATTACAATGTCTTCAAAAGGCTCAGCGCATTCAGATAGAAAACACAAATCATTTCATCATGACACTGATATAAAATCTAATTTTTCAAAAGGTCATTACGGTAAATCCGATCTTTTTAGCCAGAAGTCAAATGGAGACCCAGAAAGTAGTAACTCATCTAGTAATCGACACCGGTACCGCGACGGTGTCCATGATCGTGATCGTGATCGTGATCGTGATCATGACCATGATCGCTACTGGCACAGAGATTATGAACAATCACGAAAAAGGAACCTAAGCAATAGAAATCATAGCAGAAAAAAATCGCGTTCTCCATCTCCCATATCAATGAAGCACAGTTATAGAGATCATCATCAAAAATCTGAGAGACAAAAGATCAGACCAACACACTTTTCACAAAAACAAAAGGAAACAGAAGAACAACGCACAAAAAAATGGGTTGCAGAAGAAGATTCTTTTGTATTAAAGCAAATGAAATATGGTGCCTTGCTACGAATTAAGGAAGGGAGATCAAAACCTATTGATTGGATTGCCGCAAACTTACGCTTGATTGATGGAGATCCTAAAGTTTATGATGCAGATTTTAATAACGATGATATTGACTTTGATATTCCAATTCCGTATTCTATTATTTATGGTTTGAACCTTCAAAATATAATTACATTGGAAGAAGATGTACAAAAATACATTGAACTCGACAGGCATCCCAGAAATACGGAGTTTTGGGAAATGGTACTCATACTATGCCAAGATCGAAAAAAAATACTTGAAAATATGGCGTTAAATGAAAAATTAAAAGGAGGTGCAAATCCTGAAGATGACCTTGTCAGACCGGTATCTGATGATATTAACGCAGTTCTTGATGGTAAAACGTACAGCCAGCTAGTGGATTTAGAAAAAGAAGTGGAGATAATGAAAATTTCAAAAGATCCGTCCGTTGATATAGATTTTTGGGAAAGACTTCTTAGGGAATTGGTTATTTGCAAAGCAAAAGCAAAGATTGATCAATTTTACAAGGCTGTAATAGATGAACGGCTTAAACAACTTCGAAAGCAACAGCATACAGAAGCTTTACGTGCAAAAATACAAATATCACAGCTACTGTCTCAAGGCGTTCGTCATTCTGCGAAATCAATTAATTATTCCTCTTCTATGGATACCATTTCACCAGCCGACCAGGCAAATAACCATATGTTTTTGGCCCAGTTTATTAATCAGGATGGCGTTCAAATCCAACGTATACAATTTGCTAATTTTATTGAAAATTTGGAAAAGAACAGAGACTTGGTCAAACAGCAAAGATTTATACCTATGAAAACACGACCTAAAGATAGCCAGTCTCGACATATTGTTTCAGAATTTAACGAAGAAAAAAAATTGGCATTTATGCCTCCGGTTGTGACAAAAACACAAACAACATACGATGCCGACGGAGTTCAAATGAATGAAAATGAGGAAATGTTTAACAGTGAAGAAAACATGGTACCACTTGAAAACAATGGTGTTTATGGATCTGATAGCGGCCTTCAAAAACCACGATTTTATAATCGGGTTATCTTGGGATATGAATGGAACCGTTACAACCAGACTCATTACTCAGCAGAAAGCCCACCTCCCAAGGTTGTTCAAGGTTATAAGTTCAATATTTTTTATCCAGATTTAATTGATTCGAAGCAGGCTCCTACATTTTCTATTATCAGAGACAAACGCAAAACCTCAAAGCAGCTTGCTATTGCTGCTGGTCAGAATGATACATGTATAATCAAGTTTCATTCGGGCGCCCCATACCAAGATATTGCCTTTAAAATTGTTGATAGACAATGGGATAATTCGCCCCATAGAGGGTCGCGTTGTAAATTTGAAAATGGAGTCCTTCAAGTTCACTTTAAATTTAAGCGTGTGTTTTACAGGAAATAATCAATATTTTTTTTAAAAAAAAATAGATGAATGAATTAAGTATTTTCTAATCTTTAAATTATAATCTTACAAACTTACAATCTTAACTCTGTTGGCTTGATACTTTTACCAGTATCTTTTAATTTACCACTTAGATCTCTCTTTTGGCCCTTCTTGTCAATTACTGTGACATTGGCTTTCTTCAATGTTTCCATAACATCAGCCTTACTGCCCTTCTTTTGAGCAAGAGACTTTTGCTTCTCCTCCTTCTCTTTGAAAACCTTGGATTTTCTGGCCTTAATCTTTCTTCTGAGCTTCTTCTTGTCTTCACGGCTCATTTCGGATCTTGATATTGGTAGACCATCACGGCCAATGACTTCTAGATTGTTCATCTTGGCTTCAGAAGCTTTAAATACTTCCTGTGGAGCAAGTGTGGCATCTGTAGAAAGAGCTGTAGGCTGTGCATCTTCCATAGAAATAGCGGGAGCTTCTGCAACAATTGAGATAGATGGTGTTGGTGCTTTTGGTGTGTAATGCCATGCTGATAAACTATCAAGCTTACGGCTTAGACCAGTAAACATATTCACAATCTCTTGGTGGACAGCATCCAACTGTTCATTTTGCTGAGCAGCATATGCATCAGGATCTGTCTGTTTAAGATAGTCTTCTTCGTAAAGCTCACCCAAGGACTTTTTGGACTTTGTTTCTTGAACATCAGCAAGCTTGCTAGGTCGAAATTCGGGAAGTGTATCAGGAAGTCTTCGTGGAATATCATCGAAATCATTTTTCTTAATTCTTTTCTTAATAAGATCTTCCAATGTTTCGGTAATCTCTTGGGTAATAACAGGTGCTGGCTTACGAGAACGCTCAAAATCTAAGTCGGCTTCTAACAAAGAATTTGCTGGTCTGTCTTTAGCTTTGGCTTCACCAGAAAGCTCCCATGACTTTGATGCGACATTTTCTTGTTCAAACTTCTCAATCTGATTCCTTATGTCACGTTGTTGTTGCTCAAGTGTAGAAAGAATTTCCTTGGTTTTATTACCATTTTCTTCTTCATCATCATCTTCTTCTTCAAACAAGTCCTTGCGGATAGAACCCATAGCCTTCTCATATTCTTTTTCGTCTGCATCTAAATCAAAACCAAAAAACTCTTCTTCTTTTTGTGTGCTGGGTTTTTTCGCACTTTTTCTAGTATCTGGTTTCTTTCTGTTCTTGTCGTTAAATGCTCTCTTTTTCTTTGGTGGTGCAAAAAAATCTTCATACTTTAGAGCATCTAAGCCGTCATCTTCTTCTTTTCCATGATCTTTAGTGCTTAAATCTGCGAAATAATCGATATCCTCATCATCTTCTTCATTATCCTTTTCAAGAGCTTCAATCTGTTTTTGAAAAGCATCAAGCTTAAAAAAATCATCATTAAGTTCCTTTGCTGCTTCATTATCCTCATCGCCTTCTTCTCCACTTTCTTCTTCTTCAATTTCATCTTTAGTCTTGCTATTATCCTTGTCGTTATCATTTTCTTTTTCACTCTCTAGTTCCATATCCGATTCCTGATAATCATCGTGCTCCATATCAATATCAAAATCTGAATCATCTTCCCCATGAGGAACATTTTCTTTCTTCAACTCAAAGTCATCATTTTCTTCTTGTTCGGAATCTTCTTCCGAGTTAATGCCATCTTCAGATTCGTCGTTTTCGCTAATTTGTTGGTCATCATCATCCTCTTCTTCATCATCCTCTTCGCTTTCAGTCATTTCGGCGCTTTTAAAAGAGCTTCGTTTGACAACACCCTCATCAATTAGTTGAGGTACTTCTTCTGCAACTACTTTATCTAAAACACCCTCAACAATCATCTGAGCCTGGGCCCAAACTTGCTCCACATCTAATCCCTCTAAATGAACTTCATCGAAAATAGAATAATGTGATGCTATGGGATCCAAAGATTTTTTAATAGAATCAAGAGATTGTTTTTTTAATGTTTCACTTGGAATCAGAAGATCATATGGGCGAGATTTCAAAACTTCTAGCAGTTCTAAATCTCCTATAGATTTTTCCGTCTTTCTGTTTTTCGAAACAGGCATTTTTGTCGATGTTTTTTAAAAAAATTTTAGATATTGTACACCAAAATGAAATGACAAAAAAAAAATTTCAAAAAAAAAAAAAAAAAAAAAAAAAATTTTCTTTAGAAAATAGCCGTATTGTACGCACGTGATTATAATTATGTATCTGAAAGACTGAATAACAGCTAGGTTTAAAACCAAAACCTCGAAACAGAGATTTTTTTTTTTTTCAATTAATGCAAATACTTAAGATATATATAGGTTGTATATTATTACTATGATGATTTTCCAATATTTTTCAAAACAAACTTCAATAAATCATTTAATACCAATATGAATGGTGGTGAGTTTAGGTAAATTATTGTGGTTTATCAGATGACTACTATACTTGGTAAGGAATGAACTCTCAAAGCAAGGCATATCCCACTTATCCAATTATTTAAATTAAAAATTTGCCTAATAATTATTACTCTAAATATTGAATTTTTTTTATGTGCTTTAAGCACTATAATACTAAGTATTGCAGTCTTTCCAAAATGTTTCTGATATTTCTGATGTTTCATCGTCTACAGATAGTATGGGTTGTTGGCTCACGTGGTGGGCATTGGCTCTTGCTACAGTTTTTTTTTTGTTTACGTTTAAGCTTTAAGATTTGTTTGTATTGTTGTTGCTATTATTTATTTCTCACTGCACCACATATTGCTGTTTTACAACAACCCTGGTCATTTAAAAAAATATATATATTTTAGTTCACTGCATCCATGTCTTCAAATAAATCCCTCAGTTTAGAATCTCTTAAGGTCGAAATTAACGCCCTAGCAGAACAAGTTCAACGCCAAAATAAAGTGGTTGCGGATACTGGACGACGATTAATTTCGATTGAAATTGATAAGGAACGGAAATCAATTGATAGCCTGCCAACTATCTCACTTCCGGAGGAGCTTATTTCAACTGTCCCTTCATCTAAGCCAAAAAGCGTATCATTTTCAAAAGAGGAAAATAATAATCTTGAATTAGATGGTGACGGCGAAGGAAATGCCTATATTAGAGGAGACGACATTGTTGAACTTGTTACTGAGCTTCAAGGACAGCTTGATTTACTGTAAGTATTATTCAAGAATTCGCCCGGAAAAAAGGATTGTTTTTAAGTTTATTAATTGATGCCGATACTAATTTTTATAAATATATAAAGAGAAGCTCGAAGCATTAGAAGAACTGCAAACGCTTTTCTTACTAAAGACACTGATATTATTGCACCCTTACCTGGCACTGATGGCTCAATCCCAGGAGAACATTTCACACCAAATGACATTCAAGAAGATCAAGACGAAGAAACAGCGCTGCCATTTCTTAAAATCCCTTTCCCAAAAACGCTCAAAGAGTTTCGAGAACTTTCACGCGCAGACGTCGAAGTCTGGTGCAAATTTTACGAACTTTTGCCCCCCGATGAAGCGGAAATCGCCGAGTTATTATCACATGCGGGCACTACTCTCGAGTCCCTTGAACTCTCCCTTGCCTCTTCGACGTTATCAAACTTGTCTGACAATTCAACGAAGGGGCTTAAAGGTACAGAGAGCCTTCCAGAAGCACAAAATGATGAGAATGAGAAGTCAACAAAGAAGGCAGCTGAACAAAATGAGAATCAGGATTCCCATGAAAACCATCAGCATGGAGGAGTTTGTGGAAGTAATGAACGCTGTGAATACTCTGGAAATGACAAAAACTCTAAAAGCGTTGAGCAACCTGGAAATAATAAGTGTGGACTCTCCCAAAAACTTGGAGGATCAGCAGAGTCGGATTTAAATTTGATTGAAGGAGATTCCGCTTCTGCTTCTCTACCTACTGAGGAAGAGTCCAATACACATTTTGACGAGCTTGCTAGATTTCTTGGGATTCGGATGCGAAGAACAAAAAATGTCTGGTAAGTCTTGATTTCTAAGAAAAGATAATAAACAAATAAAAAAGAGTATAGTTTTTTAAACGATGAAAATTTCCAATATAAGAACTGTTGATTTTACATTAATAATAATAATAATAAATATGCACATGTGTAATACAAGTTTATAATTATGTTTATAAGTTTAATATAATGATCAATATTTCAACAAATATATATTTATATATGTTACCACAGTCTATAAGCACTAGTTGACAAAGTATTATATGCTTAATAAGTAATTGTCTTATATATTATTCTTTATTTAATAAATTTGAGTTCTATTTTTGCTGTTGAAAGGAGCATGCTTTGTTTTACCTCCCTTTTTGACATCCTCCCTTGGTTTGTCTTGCTTATGACTTCCAGGAGCCAGCTCTTTTCGTTCGATGCCAAGAGCTTCTCCCATTTCATCTTCAGTAGCTTTCACTTTGTTCCACCAGTCTCTTCGACGTCTAATGTAGTCATCCATTTTCCAATTTTTCCAAACGGAACGGCCGTATGGTGTTAACTTGATATCAACTTCTTGTTTAGATAATTCTCCAGCGATGCGCTCGCGGAAAAACTTTAGTCGAAAGCAGAAAGTCCACATTTTGTCAACAATATGGGAGCCATAAACGTTAGCAGCCAAGTCACAGCAAATAGTGCTTTTGCTAAGATGGTTTAATAAACGACGTCGTTGAATCACGTTCTTGCTAGAACTATTAACTACCAAAGCGTTTTCGAAAACATGTGATAATATACTGTCACGACCAAACTTAAGAAGCATAGCATCACCATTTTCCTTATTATCGCCAATAGAAATAAGACCCTCAAGGACGAGTTCAACAACTGTTTCTGAAGCTTTCATAAGACTTTGTAGTAGCAATGCTTTTTGCATCTTGACAGCATCTCTGTTGTTATCATAGCCAGAACCCAAAGCAGCAGACTCAGATTCACCACCATTGTTAATGTTTAATAATGTAAATAGAAGTTTGCCGTCCTTTTTAGGGTCGTATTTTTCCAGCAAAACATCAACAAGGTCACTCAGCTTATAGCCGCCTAAATCCTGTGAAGCAACTTCCACAATAGTACGAATTAAACCGTAATTTATTTCTTCACCTTCAACCTTAGATGCAGTTTTGTCGTCATTACCATCGGAAAATAGTTTGGCTTTAATTTCAACAATTAACTCGTCCATTATCTTAGAAGCAATATCTTTTCTTCCGCTCATACGACGCAATAAAGTCTGAACAACATAATTACCACTCTCTTGACGTCTCACAAGCTTGCCGATTCGGCCAACCATATATCGATCAGCCAATCGAGCAACAAGCTTAACGGGGAGAATGTTGATGATAGCTTCTAAAAGATGGGAGCCAATGGCATCAGATAATAGATACTCCACGTAAGCCTCTTCACCTTGTTGAATTTCTTTAGTCTTTTTTTCAATTTCATCCTTATCAGTGATTCCATCAAGCTCGATCTTCTTGTAGCGATTGGTGCTATATGGAAACAATGTTGCAATAAGAGTTGTAGGTGGGACTTTAATTTTTGTAGGGTTGGGGTTTTGTTTAGAAATTTTGTCAGACTCCAGGCCCAAGATAAGTTGGATAACTGGAGAAGAAATGGGATGGATTGACATTTCGCGAGCTTGCTTGGTGTCTATGTTTTTAAAAAGTTCATCAAGGATTTCGTCAAGAGCGTCGCCAAAAGACTTGGGGACTTGATAAGCACGCTCTTCTGTTTGTTGCTGCTGTTCCTGGTCGTCTTCAGCATATTCGTTGTGCGATGTTCCTGATAAGATAATTTTCTTTCTTGCAACTTTACTACGTCGACTTCTTAAAGCAGACTTAGCTTCAGTTGCAGAGGGTACAGGCTTTCCTGCCAAGATAAGTAAAAGTAATCGTAAAAAGTGAGACGCGTACTGGTGTTGGGGTAAAGTTTTTATGGTAGGTTTAATGTCGTTTACCATATAAAGGAAAAGATTCTCAACGGTTGTAAAAGAATCCTCTTGAGTATGGCCGGCTGAAGTTGATTCTGGAAGATTAGATAAAAAATCTGGATCAAGAATTTCGCGCTCAACCATGGGAATTACGCGCTGCAA
Source organism: Magnusiomyces paraingens (assembly GCF_902498895.1). Lineage (NCBI taxonomy): Eukaryota > Fungi > Ascomycota > Dipodascomycetes > Dipodascales > Dipodascaceae > Magnusiomyces > Magnusiomyces paraingens. The sequence continues at coordinate 4,216,173 of NW_022474068.1, forward strand.
AAGTGTTTCGACAACATGGGACGAAAACTTGTGTTTTACAAGCACTGAAAAGTTATCAGAAAGTGCCTTAAAAAGATCCAAGACTTGGCGATCATTGGCGAGCAAAATCAAACGCTCAATCAAACGCGAGCAAATATGGTTTGTGACAAGCTTAAGCTCTTTGCCTTTGGATTCTTCAAACACACTAGAGACAAAACCACGACGCTCTTCAGATGAACCAAAAGCATCAACAGTGAGAGTACTTTCTGCTTGTTTAAAATATTCCAACTCTTGTTCGTCGACTAAACCAAAAAAGGCGCCTTGTTCTTCGTCGCGGCCTTGATCCCCATTAGTGTCGTCGTAGTAGTATCCGTCGTTATCATCGTTATTGAAATCTTGGTATTGTTGCTGATATTGTTCTTCCTCCTGTTGAACTTGCTTTATTTGTTCTTCTTTTTCTTCTTTTCGGGCCTTCTCGGCTCTTCTACCTCTTTTCTTGACTTCCTTAGGCATTGTATTTTGGTATGGTGGGTATTGGTGGTGGGAAAGGTGATATGGTGGTGGTGGTGGTGGTGGTATGTTCTTTGTTCCTTGACATTTCAGGACAAATTTTGGAAAAAAAATTTTCTTTGGTGCGGCGCAAAGTGGTAGCCTAAAATATTTTTTCCTCTGGACCCATACTGCATTCTTAGATTTCTTAGCCCCCTACAGCCGTGCTCTAGCCAGTTATCTCTAACCTAACCCTGGTGGAATCTTCAATTTCTTAAAAAACCTGCCCTGAAATTAGTTTTGTTTCGACGATCCCTCTATGATTATCACCTGCATAGACGCCCTAACACTAAAAAAAAAAAACGTCGCAAGGCTGAAACTGGTTTGCTTTTTTTTACCCTAACCTGCCTTGGGCCCAATCGGCTTGTCTGGCCTAATTTTTTCGCCACTAAACCGCTATCTTTTGATTCTCCAACCCCACAGTCATATAACCGAGGTACTTAAATTCAGGCGGTCTGATTGTTTGTCGTTTAACCCTCTCCCCCCCCCCCCCACCTCCACATAAGACACAATAGCACTGTCCTCTAAAATGTAATAAAAAGCCACCACCCCCACAATTTTTTTAACTTTCCTTTTTTTTATTTTCCTTTTTTTTTTTATTTTTTTTAATTCAACGTTACTTTTATCACTAATTTTATTAATTCATTATTTTATTCATCACGACCATGGCTAAAGACGAAGTAGATACTGAGGCAGGCCTTGGGGCTATTCGCCACTCAATTGACCAAAAGAGCCTCGAGACTTATCTCACTAAAAACTTCCCCGCAGAATTTGTCGCACCTTTTACCCTCCAGCAATTTGGCTTTGGCCAGTCCAACCCATCTTACCAAGTGAAAGATGCGTTAGGTCGCAAGTACGTCCTTCGCAAAAAGCCTCCTGGAAAGCTTGTCTCAAAGACTGCACATGCCGTCGATCGCGAGTACGCCATGCTTAAGGCTCTTTATGAAATTTTTAATGGCGATATCCCCGTCCCTCGAGTCATTTGTCTTTGCCAAGATCCAGACGTTATCGGATCTGACTTTTATATGATGGAGTTTGTCAAGGGTCGCATTTTCCACTACCCAACTCTTCCAGATCTTTCTCCAAAAGACCGTCGCGAATGCTGGCAGTCTGCTGTTAAAACCTTGGCTAAGCTCCATAGTGTTGATCCCCGAAAGCTTCCACCCATCTTTACAAAACGTCTTGAAAGCCATTACCCCCGCCAACTTGGAAGTCTAAGTGCTGTCGCTAAGGCCCAGGCTGCTGTTACTGATATTGATACTGGCAAAACGGTAGGACCTATTCCACAGTTTGAAGAAATTGTCAAATGGATGGCCCAGCACATGCCTAAAGAACGCGTTACCATTGTTCATGGAGACTACAAAATTGATAATTTAATTTTCCATCCTACCGAAAACAAAGTCATTGCTATTCTTGACTGGGAATTGTGCACTGTTGGACACCCCCTTGCAGATCTCGGGAACCTTATGCAACCCTTTTCGTGGCCTGAATCACTTTTTGGTGAGGGCTTTGGTCTTCAAGACACAGCTGCCCCTTTGCCACAAGGTCTTCCTACTGTTCAAGAAAATCTTGAGCTTTATACCAGTTTGACAGGATACGATGCCAGCAAGGATTGGACATTTGCCATCGTTTCGGCACATTTTAGACTTTCTGTGATTGCCCATGGTATCAAGGCCCGTGTTGCAAGAAAACAAGCCTCTAGTGAAAATGCAGCAAAGCATGCTGAAAGTGTTGGTACTCTTGCACGACTTGCTATTGAAGAAATTGAAAAAACAGAAAAGAAGTCAAAAATTTAAACAATAAAATAAACTTTTTGTATTAAATTTATAAACAAACCACAAAACTATACATTTAACTGGGTGTGGAAAAAAGAGAAAAAAAATTATGGTAACAACCAAAACATACCAAACTTTTGTTCAATATTGAAAGGTCCTGGAGATTTCCAGTAGTCGTCATACATGGTAAACATTACAACATCTCCTTTTAAAACATTGTAAATTTGCGTAATGGCTACCGCCTGACCATGAGGGCTAGGGGCTTGGTTACCGTGCACATTCCCTCCACTAGGGTATCCCGTCTCAACAATTTTGACAGCCTTTCCCTGACAAGCTTGAGAAACAACATCGATTTGACTTTGCATAAATTCACCAGCCTGGTCATAACGTTTTCCAGAGTCAAAATATGGGTGTGCATTAACACCGACAAAATCTATAGTGTCATCGCCAACACATAAAAAGGGATTTTGCATATATACAGATGGAATCTCAGCAGTTGAAATCGGGCCCACGTATCCAGCTTGACGTAATTGACCTCGGACATCACGAATCTTGCCCAAAAGTTGGTGTGCATCAATCCAGCCGGCAGTCACGGCCTCATTCCCCACGATAATGGAATCAATTAGATCCCAATTATTCCCGTTGTAGTACTTAATCCAGTTGACCAAGTCGGTTACTGCTTGATTAATGGACCAAGTTCCAGCTTGAGTGATCCAAAACCCTTGCATGATTTTGAGTCCAAGTGCACGAGCTGCAGGTTGTACTGTCCAGTATGAATTGCAGTCCACGCCGTAAACACGCACACCTTTAATACCTTTGGCCTTAATCTGTAAAAACTCACCAAAAACTTGGTCATAGCCTTTGCAGCTAAAGTCGTTATTGATTGTCGAGTATGTGATGAACGGAGGGACAAAATTGACTACATTGTTTGGTCCAGGATCTGATGCTTGAACAAATCTATTGATAACGTTTGGTATGGACCACGGAGACCGAGCATGTAGTTGTTTTTCTTGTATGACTTGTCCATGTTGGTGAATTGGATACTCAGGTGTAGTATTTGCATGTTTAGGGAAATGACTAAAAGAATGACTCAAGCGATCTTCCATAGCACTTGTAGGTGCAGATTCAACAACACCAGTTAAAGCAGAGGAAAACAAAAATAATAAACCGAAAATCATTTTTGAATGTAGAGTCATTGTGTTTTTTTTAAAAAAAAAAAGGAATCAAAAATAAATGTAAAATTCAAAAGAATTTTAGGGGTTTAAATATTTTTTCCTGTAACTCAGGGTCTTTATCGATTAATAAAAGCCAGATCAATGCATAGCTGATCTAAAATAAAAAAATATTAGGTATATTTTTGAATAAATATAGCGGATATCTGGCAAAAATTAACAATTTTCATTTAATCTTTAATAATTAAAAAAAAAATGAAATAAATATAAAAATAAGGGACAAGCAGGAATCCTTAATACCAATTAAGGCTAGGGTCTGCGGATGGTCAATTTCAACTTTGATTTTTTTTTTTTTGCTAAGTCTTGTACGTACCTTTGGATCTTTTTCAAATCAACACTGTGCATAATTTTTATGATCGATAGGTCTTTTCAACGTTAATATGCAACAGCTATCATGCTATCTTCTTGTGATTTGACCTCATGATTAGATGATAAAAAAATTAAAACCCGGGGATTAGAACATTTCATTTTCAATGATCATTTAAATCTCAAAATGATATTTAGATTTTATAATTCATTTTGTTTTGTAAATATGACTCTTTATCATTAGTTGATTTGGCATTAAAAAATTGTAAAGCTCTTTTTAATCATAGTTTAATTACCTTAACCAAGAAAGTTTTTACTAACTTCCTTCTTAATCATTACATTACAAACTAGTCCTGGTTTTAATTTAGTTTTTAATTGGAGAAAATAAAAAATCAAACTAGTTTGTGTTCTAGAAGACTTGGTTTGATGTCTGGAAGCTAATTGTGGTTAATGAAAAGTATACTTAGTTGCTTTCATTGAATGCAAATTAATGATCCATTTGAAGTTAAATTCCAAGTTTATATTTATAAATAACAGATGGATCTTTTAGATTTGTTTATTTATAAAAAGAAATTTAATAGGTAAAAAATAAAAAAAAAAACACATGTATAGTTATATCTTGCTTCTTGTAACCATGAATCTCTCAACTGAGTTTGTAATTCATTAAGTGATCTGTAATGAAAAAAAATCTGGAATAGTCAAATATAAAAAGACAATCTGCTAAATTTAGTATCGGAAACAAAACTTATGAAAATAGACATTTTGCAAAAAAAAATAAAATAAAATAAAATTGTTGAATTTTTAGCTAGATCTTTTGAAATATATTTGATAAAAAATTAAGTCACCAGTCATCATTGGTACCCTTGTTATCACTAAACCAAGCTATTAAAAAAATATATTTTGAATTATTCCATGTTTAAAACAATCTGTCCATTTTCTATTAAGCTAAAATAAAATTTAAAAAAAGATGGACGTTACAACAAAAGTTCATTAATGTAACTAAAGAATTTGAATGTTTTGATTTATATGACAAATAAAACTAGTTTTAATTATGAATAATTATTCTTAGTATACTGCCTTTAAGGTCTTACCAATGAGATTCTGTACTTTAAAAACAAAGCTGTTTTTACTTTGGAATTTTTAAAAAAAAAAAAAAAAGGATTTACTCTTTTTTTTTGTCTATTGTATAAAAATGACAAGTCATTGCTTTAATAACAAAAATAAAATAAAACAAGGGGTTTATGTATTGTTATTTTCAAAATGAATTTGGTTTGCCAACATATCAAGATCTCATTTTCCTTATTCATTTTTAATGGCCAATATATCTTATTCAATATATATATATACACAATATGATTTGACTTTTTCATTCCTTTTATTTAATTGAGATTCCTAAGAACTTTCTTGTAAATATTTGAAAGCTCCTTTTTTTTCTTATCTTTATTAGCTACTTAAAAAATAAAAACACCAAGTTAAAAAATTTGTTTTCTAACTGGGTGCTATTTGGATCTTTCTTTAGCATAAACCCCATGATATATGATGGTCTGCAGCTGAAATGCTTACTGAGCACACTTTTTTGACTAATACATTAATTTCATGTTTAAAAATAAATATTTTGCGTGCAATATATCCTAGTCACTATATTAACACTTAAAAAATGAAATCCCTATAAAAAGAATTGTTGATTAAGGAACATCTTAGCCAGGAAAGAAGTAAATGGGTTTTAAACTCTTTTTATAAGTCATGGGCGTATGTTCAATAGATGTAAACGATATTAACTAAGTAAAAAATCATAAATGGAGCACTTCAAATGGAAAATGTATTAAAAGGTTAAATATGTTTTTTTTTTTTTTTCAATAAGGGAAAGTAAGAAAATATGCGACATGATGTATAAAAAGCTTCTTTTTTTTTAAAGAAAAAATAGTTTATCTTGTAAAATAAGTTATAGCCATTTTGAAAATTAATTCAAAGCTTAAATGTTGCAAACAGTTTTTATTGCGAGAATTCTTTATCATTTTTCTTATTCTCTTAGAAGGTCAATAGTAACTACAGAGCCAGATTAGGACATGGTGATACAAAAAATTTTGGAGTGTTTCAAAATTTTGAATAAAAAAACAATATTGGTCAACAAGTACACTTTAGAATTGGTGTTTTATTCATTTTGTAACGTTCGATATTAATTAAATAAATAGTAAATCTTTTACCAAAAAGAGGTTTTTCTTTTTATTATAAAAAAACAAAATTCATTAACGCAGTGTGCGTATGATTTTCAAATTAACCCTCCCAAAAAAAAAAAAATCTCAGGAGTCCGGCCGAATTGCATATACTTATTTTTTTTTCAATCAATAGGCCCTCATTAGACTTTTGAATTCGGTTTAATAAGACTTAAATTCAGATAACGAGTTTTGTTTCGCCATTCGCTTTAAAAAAAACTAGATGAACTATATCAATATGAAGTCTAAAAAAAACATCATTCGATTACTTATAATGGTAAACTTGATCTTATGTAGAAAAAAGGGGAATTATAACCAGAAAAAATAAATGTGTATTGAAGTTTCTTTATAGTTTTCATTCTTAATTTATGTATATAAAAATTTGTATCCACATTTTTTTAGAGTCTTATCTTTATTATTGAATGAAATGGAATGAATTTGAAGATAGTAAATTTGTAGGTATTATTACCCACTTAAAAAAAAGTTTCATTTTTCCTTTATAAAAAATGATAAAGCAATAGATATTGTTATTAATACCGATTGGTATGAATTTTTTTGCAACTACAAATTGTTTTGTTTTCTTTTTATAATCCAAATTATCTTGTTAGAAATACCAGGTAACTAAAAGTTAAAAAGGGTCGAATTAATTTGTTGGTGGCTCTCATTTGTATCAAATCAAAATAAACATGATGAAATGATAATTATACTTCAACTCGTTTTCAACTTAATTTTGTTGATAAATATTTTAAAAAAAAAAAAAACCTGGCAAAAAAAATGGGTATCTTTATTGACAAAATCTCTAATTTTGGATCATCTTGTATTTCACAGAATAAAAATCATGTTAAACATTGCAATTTATATAATATATACATGGGTAGGAACAGAAAATAAACAATCGAAGGGAATAAAAAAAAATGCCAATAATAATCAAATAAAAAAGTCATTCATCGTCATAAAAAAAATTGATTTAAGTTGCACATTTAAGAAATAATAATCTTTTTTTTTCTTATTTTTAAATCTCATCATTGTGCTGGTGGTAACTTGCAAGAATCTTTTTAATTTTGCGCAGTGTTGATTCGTCCTCAATTTCTCTTGCTGCATCAATAATAGGAACCAGATGAACTTTGCGCCAACGGAACAGTTTTACCGAAGACTGTACAATGTCAACAGCATCAAAAAGCTTACGCGTGTGCGCCAAGTATTCTACCATTCCACGAGCGAAAAGGAAATCCGAACGCCGACGCTCCACATCGCTCATGGTGGCCCAGTAAGTGCTCTGAGGACTGCGGCGCCACTCACCACGCGACTCCCAGATCGAGCGCACAGACTTGTATGGCCATGAGTTTTTAGTGGCTGTGCGGATTGCCAGGTCGTACATGTAATGATTGCGTGGGGTTTTTGTAAGCTCTTGTTCCAAAGTATTCTGCGGCTCTGATGATTGTTCGAGGGTTTGTTCCTCTTGTTGTTTTGTATCCTTGTAGGGAAGTAGTATCCGCTTACCCTTTTCCATATGCGTTTTGATGCATGTTTCGTTGATCCAACGGAAATTAAACTCGGCTTCATTGCCCAGATTAGCTGGCACACGCAGGTACGTGAGAGTAGTACGCTCATTGATGAACCGCACTGAACCAGTCTCAGGGTTGAGCATTTTGCGTGCACGTTCGTGGGTTTCGCTTGTGTTAAACTGCATGTCGCGGAAAAAAGTGTACACGGCGCGTGACTCTGCAAGAACTTGGAGTTTGTTTGCAAGCATAGGTGCTGGCAAGAATGGCGGTGTGATTTCTGCAGGTGTGGAAGCCGCAATGTCGAGGTTGTAAAAGAAGGCAGCACGCAGCTTAGTACCCAAGGCAGTCGACAGAATGGGCGAAAAAAAGCCTGGTTTATAATTGGCATAAGCATCCAGAAGACAGTTAAGGGCAAATGCATCTGGGTAAGAAGCCTTATCTGTACACATTTGACGGAAAATGGAACGTGCAAAGGCCAGTTCACCTGTCTTACCGCAAAGATAGAGCATGACATTGAGGGTGCTTCTGTCCGGAGCAAAGCCGCGCTCTTGCATCTCGAGAAGCAGATGCCAAGCCTTGATGTGAGTTTTTTCGTCTCGTGCACAGGCGTAAATGAGAACTGAGTAAGTGTTTGCATCTGGACGGAGAGGATCAATGGCCCGTGTAGTCATTTCATTGTAAAGATCGAGCACACGATTAACGTTTTGTTGTTTTGCAGCAGCCAGCATTACTGAGTTATAAACTGGAACGTCTGGTTGCATTTCAGTGCCGAGGAACTTTAGCATGTCAAAGACGTCAAATGCTTGGTTGTAGTCACCGACATTGATGCATGTTTGCAAGAGGGTAGTGTAGATGGGGACAGAAAGAGCAATATGTTTTGCTTGCATTTCCTTTGTAACTTTGACAGCACCTTCTAGGTCGCGGTTTTTGGCCATACATTTAACGAGGTTGCCGTAGGTGTAGTGGTCTGGGGTAATATTATCAGCATTCATTTGGTCCATAAAGACTTGAACAAGGGCAGTGTTTCCCTGTTCTGCGTAGGCAGCAATAGTTGTATCGTAAATATACTTTGTGAGGGGGATTTGTGCATCCCAAATCATCTCATGGAGCAAGGGCAAAACTTTTGCACGCTGAGCGAGAGGGATTTGTTGCATGAGGAGGGAAACTTCATCCGAAGAAACACCGGAGAGCTGGTTGGGGTTGTTAAAGATGGCAGCCACAACGCGGGACCAGTCTTGGTGAGACTCGGAGGCAATAGCGGTAACTGTGTGGCCGATGCGGTTGAGGATGGTTGGGGGGAGTTTAACAGCAGATGTTGGAACATCGAACATGGAAGTTTTGACGTCCTTAAGAGAAGATGGAGCGGGTGATTTTGATTGAGCGAGTTGTGAATGGGCTTCGTTTTCAGGGAGGTCCAAGAAATCCATAAGCTTATCGGCATCGGAGGAAACTTCAGAAAGAGCCTTTTGACTGACGTTAGTTTCAGATTTTTCATATTTTGCTGTTTCCTCTTGGAGTTTTTGAAGCTGGAGAGCGCGCTCATCGCGCATGCGGATCTGATGCTTGAGATTGTTTGCGTATTGCTCGACTTGTTTTATCTGACGGTCAAGTTCCTTCGCACGCTGATGGTCAATGAGAGTGGGTCTTCGCCGCCTCCTCCGGCCCTGAGAAACAGAAGATGATGGGGATAGTGTTGTTCCTTGTTTGAGGGATTGTAGAAAAAGTGCAGATGCGGCACTTAGGTCTCGATTGGAGGATTTGGAAGATGTTGAAGAAGAGTGTGATAGAGGGAATGATGATGATGATGAAGAAGAAGAGGATGGGTTTCTATGTAAATTGCGGGCAATGGTATCATCTAGTTCGTTGGCAAAGGACCCGAGAACAGAAAAACGGTCGTGTGCCGACATGGGATCATTGTGATCAGCAGCGACTGGTGCTGAAACTTGGCGCTTTGGTTGGCGCGAGGAAATAAAGATTGAACGAGAATGAATCTGAGTAACCCATCTTGAGGGACGGCCCGAGGCTAACAGTGAGGTTCTGTTGCGCAGCATGAGATTGAGAGGGTTGTGATTTTTATATTTTTATATATATATAATAATAATAATAATAATAATATTTTAAATCAGGAAACCGCTCGAGTGAGTTGAAAATAAAAATTTCAAAAAAATATTTTGAAAAAAAAAAAAAAAAAAAAAAAATTTTAAGCAGAGGAGCAGTAGTCAGTATCTAATGATTAGCCGTGCATTGTTACCCTGATATAAACTAGTTACACTTTGTGTTACACTTTTACAATTTCACTAGCCAGATTGGTTATATTAGTCCAAATTAAACAGAAAGAAAAGAAATTACATAAAAACCACTACATGATGGAGCATTCCTGGCCCTTTCCACGGCGCTTTTTTTGCTTGCCTTGGGTCTTGAAATGAGAGTTGGATGGGTTGTATCCACTTGCATTTGTAGAGTTGTTGATGACAGAAGTTCCGTAGGCGTTGTGGTTGTTTGAGCTGCTGTTGTTTCCTGCAAGAGCAGTGCTTCCTGCACCATGAGAAGAAGGAGAAGACACAGAAGTTTGAGAGTGGAAATGGTTTCTTGAGGCAGAAGGAGTACTTTGAGACCCAGAATTGCTATTATTATTATTGTTGTTGTTGTTGTGGTTATTGTTATTGTTGTTAGCAGAATAAGTAGGTGTGATCTTGCCGTGGGTTGAAGATGAGGTATTAGGAGCACCTGGGCGGGTAATACTAGACTGAGAAGAACGAGATTTGAGAGCTCGTCGAGCAGGTTCAGAGATAGAAGACGCGTTAGAAGTTGTTGGAGTGAGAACAGGGTAGAGAAATTGTGCGGGCATTGGGGGGTCTTCACCAGCTTGAAGCATCAGGTTTGTAATATAGGTGAAGAACTTGATCCAAGCGTTTTCAAGTTCTGGAGAAAAAGAGTCTTGAAGACGGTCCGAAAGGGTTCTTAGAAGAGCATTACCGACGAGCTCGTAATGGGCCACTTCAACACCAATGATACGAGAATGACGCTTGCCAAGGGCGATGAGGACATCGCGGACGGAGTTAAGGTTGTCTAGCTGCGAGATAACGAGAGAGAGAATACCAGCCATGGAAGAAGCCTGAGACTTGATGGAGGGGAAAAGAACAGAGAGCTGAGGGTACTCTCCAAGTAAGTTTTCATAAAACTGTTGGCAGAAAAAGGCAGATGCAGTTCCTACGTTTGCCTTTTCTTTAGAGACTTCATGTTTGTCGTCGCGCATGGAAGCCCATGACTGGCGGATCTCTGAGATTTCCCATGTGTTGAATGTAACAGAGAGTTCCGGGTATTGGTCTAAGATAGCATAGACGTCAGCGTTAGGATTAGCCATTTAGTATGTGAGTGAGAGGTAGGAATATTAAAAGTCAAGTATATATGTATATATATAAATATAAATATAAAAAACAACGTTTAGATATAAAAACCCTGATAATGGGACGATGTTGGGACAAAAATTTTTAAATGTTTTAGGGGGGTTATATGGACGGACAACAAGATTGGATGCCTTTTTTTTGATGACATTTCAGGGGGGGGAAGTAAATAGGGAAGGGTTTATTTTTTATAGGTGCTATTTAGGTGGTGTGTTGTAACAGGCAGGTGGGAAACAAGGCCGGGTAAATTTTGTCAAGTTGAGAGAACACGGAAATTGCAACCGTCGGAAGGCGATCAGCGAAGTTTAGGCATAAAAGGTTATTTAGAAAATAGTTATGTTATTGAAAATAAGTTTAAAGTTACTTTAGTGTAAGTTTTTTTATTTTATTATTACATCCTCGGATCATCATCAGCAAATCATAAAATCATAAATAAAATCAAAAAAAAAATATATATATATACAATATATACAAAAAAAAAAAAAATAAAAAAAATAAAAAAAATAAAAAAAAAAAATAAGCCACCATTAAAATACGTAGTTTATAACTATAGTTTTAAGTAAAATTTACCATTAATAGTTTATGGCTATTACTTGTAAAAAAAAAAAAACGTATGACTTTTTTCTATTTTCTGATTGTTTTCTGTCGGGTCCAGGTGTATCTTTTTTTTTTTTTTTTTTTTTTTTATTCCAATGAAAATTTACGAACGTGTAAAAAAAAAATTTCGTACATCGGCATCTTCTTTTCTTTTATTTTTTTTTTTTATCGGCTGCCTCAAAAAAAAAAAAAAAAAAATAAATAAATAAAAAGTCTTTCGATTTTTTTATTTTTTTAAAGTCGTTTCTTTTTGAGGCTTCCTGCATCATCGTTCCCTCATTAACGTAAAACCTTAATAACTAAAGTCTATAAGTTTGTGTTATAGATCTCTTTTCGGTGTCCTGCGGCCTGTTGTAACTTCTCAGCAAAGTGCATATAAATATCCCGGTGTTTGTCAAAATTTTTTTTTTTTTAAAGAAATTCTTCAAGTCCTAAAATTAAATCTTTTTCTCTTTTCAATACTTTTTTTTTTCAAAATAAATCTTCTTATTCTTGTTCTTCTTTTTCGTTGGTTATTTTAATTTTTTTTTATTATTATCAAATCTTTTTTTTTTTCATTTCACATTTGTCTCTAAAAGTCCCATCATTAGAACTACCTAAACATCTTCTTCATCTTTTTCCACTATATACCTTTTTATTTATTTAATTAATTTTTTTTTTTGTGTCTGTTCCACTACCAACAAACTTAAAACTACCAGTAGCAGCAGCAGAAAAAAAATAAAAAAAATAAAAATTCTTTCATTTCCACCATCAACTCTGAAAAAAAATAAAAAAATAGAAACTGTTCACTTTCCCCCTAAAACATTGAAAAAAACCGTTAAAGTGTGTGCCCAGCCTCCTGTCAGCTCCAATCTTTCAAAGGACCTTCCGCTGAACCCCGTTTCCGCAAGGCCTTCTCCAAATCATAAGAAGCAGCAGCAGCAGCAACACTCTTCTTCTTCTTCTTCTTCTTCTTCTTCCTTGTCGCAATCGCCCACGTTGCAACTTTATCACAATCACACCCTTCCTCCAAATCTTCAACGTCGATACACATTGCCTCCTCCAATCCCTTCTTCTTCCCATCAACTGCCTTCTAGCATGGCTCCACCTCCCCCAGGTCCCGTCGGTCCTTCTTCCGCGGTTCCAGGGTCCCCACAGTCTCTTGGATCTTCTTCCGGAATCCAAAGACAAACAGGCCAACCGGTCTCTATACCACCTACAGGCCCTGTTAGCCCAGCTTCTGCTATACCAGGGTCTTATAGTTCATCGAGACATCCTTATGCTAGTACATCACAAGTATTGAACCCTCGTACTTCTACCATGGCTGGTTCCACTCCTCCATCATCAGCTACTGCAGGCCGTGGTTATCAAATGCAACATCAACAAATATCTTCTTCACATTCACTAGCTCAACAACAACAACAACAACAACAACAACAACAACAACAACAACAACAACAACAACAACAGCAATCATCAAATACCTCCTCTGATCTGGCACCCAAAACTCACAGAACTGTCTCAATGGGCCGCAAAAAGAAAATTGAACTTTTCGAGAAAGATGAGCCTTCAAGAGCCCTCCCCAACTACGAGTTTGAAAAACGCAAATGGGACGCTTATAATGAACTGCGGCAAGGTGCATCGTACCGCAAAGCTGCTTCTCAATATAACATCTCTTACCGATGTCTTTTTGATTATGCCCGTGGCAAACGCAACCGAGTAGAGAGTCATGAGCGTTACATGGCCCTCCCTGTCGAGCTTGAAACCGAGCTTTCCAATCAAATCATGGGGATTGTTGAGCAAACTGGTATTTTCCCGCAACAAAAAGTAATTAGCCAGCTCGCAAACGAACTTATTCGACGTAGCCAAAACAATGCGACTTCACCCGCTACTTCTACAGGCGGCCCAGGCGGCTCACCCAAATCCCAAATAGTGGGACCTTCCAATTCTCCGGGTGCCGATTCCGCAGGGTCTCCTCCTTCTTCTTCTTCTCCTTCATCATCATCATCATCATCTTCTTCTTCTTCCACTGCAGCCACTGGAACCGCCTCAGCTGCAAGTCCTCCTCTTCGACAAAAACCTGCTGTTTCTGATACTTGGGTCTCAAAGTTCTTGCGCAGACACCCGGAACTCAACTATGAGAAGCGCACAAAACGACGTAGACTCGATGCTTGTGTTGGAACTTCTCCTGTTGTTGTTGTTGGTTCAACAGATTCTGTTTCAGGGTCTTCTTCAAATAGAGTACATGCTGTTTCCATTTCTCCTTCATCTTCTTCTGTTGAAACTACTTCTACTTCTCCACCACCACCACATCCTTCTCATCATCACCCTCATCTTCAACAACAACAGCATATGGAACATTCTTCTCCTGCTGTAATTTCTGGTCCTACTGGTGTCATTCATCCTGCTCACCAAGGCCCAGCCATACAGCAGCAGCAACAGCAACAGCAACAGCAACAGCAACATTTGCCGCACCCAAACTTGATGGGCGGGGCTCCGTCGCAGTACGCGCCGGGGCTTGCGGGTATGGGGCGCCCGGTGCCCGCCACGCTACCGCCGATCACCGGGCAGGTTCCTTTTATTCAGGGACATCCTCAGCAGCAGCAGCAGCAGCAACAACAACAACAACAACCGCAGCAGCAGCAGCAGCCACCACCGCAGCAGCCGCAACAGCCGCAACAGCCACAACAGCAGCCGCAACAGCCACAACAGCAGCAGCAGCAACAACCTTATCCTCTACCACCGATCCACTCTTACCCTCCGCAGATGCAACAACAAATGACTTCTCAACAGCAGCCGCAACAACAACAGATGGTGCCAATGTCACCAGCTCAACAACAACGGACCATGGTTCACTATAACAATAATCAGTACCATAATAACTATTACTACAACCAACAACCTCCATCCCAACCTTCTCAACAACAACAACCTCCTCAGCATTTCTCTCCGCCACTTCCTCAACCCATCCAGCCTAATTATTTCCAGGGCCCTAATGGTGCTGCCATACCGCCTCAGGGACACCCTTCCCCTCAGGCTTTGCAACAGGTTCCTCAGCAGCAGCAGGCTCTGCAGCACATGCAACAGCAACAGCAACAACAACAGCAACAACAACAACAACAACAACAACAGCAGCAGCAACAACAACAACATCAACAGCAGCAGCAACAACAGCAGCAACAACAACAACAGCAGCAGCAGCAACAGCAGCAACAGCATCTATCACACTCTCCTCAACAAACACCTTCATCTTCTAGCCACCCAGTGTCATCACATCGCAGCAACCTGCAGCACTGGTTTAATGGCCTCAACCGCATCATTGATTCACTGAGTATTCGCCCTGGCGACATTTACAATTCGCGCGTGCTCAACTTTAAAATTGATTCGAAAAAGTGTGTTGTTGTGCGGGGAGGATCTGTGATTGGCATGCCCACTTCATCTTCATCTTCTTTCTTATCTTCTTCCTCAAAAGCGTTTGCATCTATTTTTGAGTGTATTTGTGCAGATGGTTCATGCATGAATCCAGTGGCTGCAGTTTCTGGTACTGGGTCGCGGTCACTTGGGTCAATTCCTGGGGTCCAGTTGTTGGATGCAGTTACAAGTCGAACAGCTAAGGAACATGAGTCGCTTGATTTTTTCCAATGGCTTAAGCTTCACTTTGACCACCTTACCGACTCAAAGGCTAATGGCTCATGGCGTCTTCTCATCACTGAGGAAGCATCCTCTATTGATTTGTTCCCCTTTTTGTGGGCCTTCAAACACCGCATTTTGCTGGTGACTGTGCCAGCCCCAAGTGCTCGAGCTATTCAACCTATTGAACGTGGGCATTTGCTTGATTCATTATGCAAGAGTCTTAAAAATAGTCTTGCGGATATGGCTCAGTATAATAAAAGCCGCGATAATAGTGAGGCTTCTACTACTTCAGCTGCTGCTACTACCCCCACATCATCTTCATCAGCCCATTCTGCACCGTCTCCTGAAGCTAATGGTGGTCGATCACCAGCATCCACCAGTCCACAGCTTCAAAACCTAGTGGTCAATCTACGTTCTCCTTCATCGTCAAATGCTATTGCAACTTCCTCTTCTTCTTCTTCTTTTTCTTGTGCAGCATCCTCCTCATCCCTTGTTTTGGATTTGGCTGCGTTTCTTACAACATATGGTGTGATTCATGCACAGGCCTTTACTAACGAAAACATTGTTGGTGGTTGGAAGCAAACAGGTATTTTGCCTCGTAATCCCAATCTCGTGATTGATACGGTGACCAAGACCACAGGGCCTGAGAGTATTAAGGAGGAACAAGTTTTGATTGATGTTTCTCCTGACTCTACTACGGCAAGTGAGCAAGCATCAAATGAAACCACATTGTCTTCTTCTGATGGTTTGGTGGAATCTCTGGTGGACCACCACGGGTCGCCTTTCAGTGCCACAGAACTACTTGAGAGTGGCATTGAGGCGTTGACCGACCAAAACCTGAATGCCAATGAACGGTCCCAAAAGTTGTTTTGGTTACTACAACGCGCTTTTGATGGAGCTGTTGACCGGAATCTGACTCGCCATGCAGGTGCCTCAGCTGCTGCTTTACGCAACATTCGTCGTAGCAGCAGCGGCAGTGTATCCCAGTTTATACTTGAGGGGGCCACTACTACTTCTCATGAAGTCAATGATGCAGCTTCTGATGACGTTTTTATTTCACGGCATGAGGTGCGCGGAGATTCATTGGTGATGGATCCCGAGTTTAAAATCAAGACTGAGGAGCATAGTGATGATGATGACCATCACCATCATCGTCGGGCCAGTGGACCGTCTTCATCTATATTTTCTACTGAAAATGGTGTCAATGCCTCTGTTTCTACTGATTCTGACAAGCCTGAGGATGGGGTTGTTGATAATAATAATAATGGAAACCATGAAAATATAGAGGAGGAAGAGGAGATGGAAGAAGAAGAGTCTAGTTTGAGTCGACACCGTGAAGAGCAACTGTTGCTACCTGAGCTATCTGTTGAGTTGGCCACTAAAATTCGACGATACTTGCATCCTAGTCGTCCAAGTCGACGGCGGGTAGTGTCATCTTCTTCAGGAGAATCAGTTTCTACTACCACTGTAGATGAGGGCATTGTTACTGTTGAGCAAGTTGTTACAGCATTGCTACGATTTATTGATGCTAGTGGTCAGAATCATTGAGTGACTTATTTTTCTTTTTTTAACTATTTTACTATTTTACTATTTTTGCTTTTATTTATTATTATTATTATTATATATATATATATATATATATATATATTTTTTGTTTAATTATTATTCACTCTTGCTTTTTATTTTGTTTTAATAATAGAGAATTTTTTAAACCTTTTTTTTTTTTCTACAAACGCGAACAAGAGAAGGAGCAAATTAAAGGGTTAAAAAAAGGCTGGTCAATACTGGTAGCCGCGAAACCACGAAGATCAAAGATCCAAAAAAAAAAAAAAAAAAAAAAAAAAATTGGCAGATTTATTATAAAGTTTATAAGAATTGAATTATTAGAAGGATATAATATTTATATACTCAGATAAGAGTAAGTTGGAAAAAAAAAATAAATAAATAAAAGTAGCTTTTAATCTAAAATGGTTTTGAATTTATAAAAAAAAAAAAAAGTTTAATATGATTACTCGGAAAACTCAACCTATACACATGAAAATTGCAATGTTACAAAAGACGTCAGATAAAAGTTTCCTATGTAAAAAAAAAAAATTCGGACTAAGGGAGAAAAGAAGATGGAGATGGTTAAAAAGAAAAATAGAAAGAAGCAACTTATTTATTTTTTTTTTTAGATGGTTTAAAAGAAAAGAAAAGAATGAAGAATTTTATTTTATATTTTATATTTTATTTTATATTTTATTTTATATTTTATTTTATATTTTATTTTATATTTTATATTTTGTTATTTTTATTTCATTTTTCTTTTCTTTTGTTTTACACCGATTTTAAGCCATTGAGTTTTAAATTTGTTTTTTTAATTTTTGAAGCAAACAACAACAACAACAACAACAACAACAACAACAACAACAACACAGCAAGGTTATTTTTTTTATGGTAAACTGAAAAAAAAAAAAAAAAAAAGAAAATATTTAAAGGAAATTTAGAAAGAAAAGATGTTTCTTATTCTTCTTTTGGATAATCTTTTTTGGAACAAGTACTTGAAGTTGATGAGCTAATATATATGAAAATACACAAACGTGAAGAACAACAATGGAGGTTGTTTATATAAATATATTTAAAAGCAACAGTTAGTAATGAATGAATGAATGATGTTGTTATTTTTCCTTTTCAATGTTTCAAAAAAAAAAAAATATAAATTATAAATTATAAAAACTTTTGAAAAATCACCATAAGTTATTGACAGCAACTATACAAACGAGGGGGCTTTCTTCATTCAGAAAAAACATTCTGCCATCGGTCATCTTTAGCAAATTTTTCTAATTAAAGGGAAAAATATATATATATATATATAAAGCAACTCGTATTGATGATATACATTTTTGATATAAAACAGACGTGCCGAGTGCAGAATAATAATCAGATCTTGGGAAAAAAAAAAAAAAAAGAAAAAGAAAAAGGGCGTGAAAAAAAGATCGAGGAAAAAAAAAAAATCCAATATTGAAAAATTTAATTTTTTTTTAATTTATTTTTCATGAATAACAGCCGATGAAAATTGAAATGATAATGATAATAATAATAATAGAAAAGAAAAGAAAATTAAAAAATAAATAGTAAAATTAGAATGTTTATTATTATTTCAAATACCATCATTTGGATGATTTAATCATAATTATGAGAATGGTTATATAACCAAATAAGTTTAGAATAAAATTTGAAAATATATATATATATAAAGAAATTCCCTTTTTGGTTTTAACTGGTTAGTCAATTGCCTAGTTAATTATAATAAATTATTAAGATACATATATTCAAAAAAAAAAAAAATTTAAGTAAAGATTTTTCACGATTGAATGATTATGAATCATCATCATCATCTTTATCACTTAATTAGCCATTTTTTTTTCTTCTCTTTTTTCTTTCCTCGGAATTGAATTTTTTTTTTTTTTTTTTTAAAACCGATTCAATTAACTAAATAAGAAGCGGATAAATTTTTTTTCTTTTCTTTTCTTTTCTTTTCTTTGAAATTGAAATACATTTATATTTATATAATTTTTTTTTTTCAAAAGGGCCCCGTCGGCAGGTACTATCATCATCATGATCATTATGTATTAAATAAATAATAATAAAAAAAATATAACAATATGTTATTATATAATAATAATAATAATAATAATTATATAAGACTTTAATTAATAGAATGTGTATGGAGGTTTTTTTTTTTTTTTTTTTGTTCCATGTCGGTCACACTATCCCGAACACAGAAGAAAAAAAAAAAAAAAAAAAAGTCTGTGTGTGTGTGTGTGTGTGAGTGTTTGAAAATATATATTTTTTTTATTTTTACGACGGATGGAGATTTCCCATCGGAACGCGTGGATTTATCTTCGACATTCGTAATCCATCATTTAGGAGTTACGTAAGATGTAGTAAGTAAGAAATAATCCCACATACTATTTTCACATTATTATTATCATCATCATCATCATCACCAATTAACCAACTAACCAACTGACTAACTAACTGACATAACACACTAAAGTTGCACTCAGTAAACAATTTTTTTTTTTTTTTTTGCATCAATTTAATTTTCAATTTCAATATCAATATCAAAAAAAAGAAAAGAAAATACATAACTTAATAAATATATAATCATAATCATAATCATAATCTACCTCGGATAAACAAACAAACAAAATAAATTTCGTATTAAAAAGATTTATTTATTTTTATTTTTATTTTCATTGTTTTAAAAAATCTACTTAATTTTTTATTATAATATTCTATTACTAAAAACTACTTATAATTATTTGGGACCTGTAGAATATTCTGCGGATTTGAAACTATTTTAAAACAATTAAAAATTTGAAAAAATAAAAAATAAAAAATAAAAAATAAAAAATTACAACAATGGTGATTTATTCCTCCCGTATTGTTAGTTACTTTATTGATATATAATTATTGTTTTGTCCCAAGAGTAATAATTCCTAATCTTTTTTTTTTTTTTAAATTCTTGTTTTTTTTTCTCTTACCTTTTTGTCTTGCCTAACGGTTATTTGTACTCAGATCTATGCTAGCGAGTTTCTTCTAACTGAAACTTTTTCAACGTTTTGTTCTTCTTTTTCTTTCTTTCTTTCTTTCTTTCTTTCTTTCTTTCTTTCTTTCTTTCTTTCTTTCTTTCTTTCTTTCTTTCTTTCTTTCTTTCATCTTATCTTATATTTCTAATTCTTTTTCCAGTCTCTACTTCTTCTATAGAGAAAATTTATATCCTTTTCAAATACCGCCTTTTAAATAAACCATCTTCTTTATTAATGTTTACTATTGACTCCCAATAGGGGTTTTTTTTTTTAAAAGAACCACTTGATTTACATTTGACTTATTCATTGTTAATTTGTTTGTTACTTCTGAATCATGTCACCGACATTCTAACTTGTTTTTTTGTCTTTTCTCTTGCACCAGCTTCTGTTTCTATAAAGAACCATTTAAATAAATAACCTTTCTTCTTTCTTTATTTATTTATTTATTTATTTTTTTTTAATTAATATCTTTTTAAGTTTTTTTTTTTCTACTTTTTTTGAAAAAAAAAATCGTTACGATTAATGGCGTAGTAAAACTTTCATATACCTTTATCTTACATTAATTGAACTTTTTTTTTTAAGAGAAACAATAAACTTATTAAATTAACAAATGTTTAGGCCTTTTATTTTCTTTAGGAATCAGCTATATCTGTACAAAAACCTAACTTTTTCAGTAGGAAGTTGATAATTGTTCACTTGAATAAGAGTATTCCCTTTAAAGAGAAAAAAAAATATATAGAGACTTTTTTTAGCAATCAATGGCATTAAATAAGCATTTATACGAGGGAAAAAAAGATAACGATAAGAATAAGTAAATAAAAAAGTATCTTCTTTTTATAAAATTTCATTTTTTAGGATTTTATTAAAGATTAAATTGAATTTAAACAAGAATCGTTTGATTCCCTTCGTTACAAAGAGGACCCTGAATAACCCAGTGATTTTTAAAGAAACGGATTTTATACTTAAGGAAAAAAACAAAACGAAAAGTATAAATAGTCATATAACTAGAAGAAAAAAAACAACAAAAAAAAAAGATTTTAAAGATTATCATTCAGGTAAACCTATGTAAACTTATGGAGAAAGGTTCTAGGAGCTTTTAGAAGATAATTTCACAGCCTCAAAAATAGACAAATTCTATTGGTCTTTTATAAGTAGAATATTTTATTGAATTTTCCAGCAATATGAGTTAGTTATCAGTACAAATAACAGTCAAAAAGAAATAAAAATTAATAAATAAAAATAAAAATAAAAACCAAAAAAAAAAAAAAAAAAAACATAAAAAATAAAAAAAAAATAAGGTGATTTTTTTTATTTAACTTTAGTGCATTTCTCGAAACAATGCGTTTATGCGTATTATTATTATAATAATAATAATATATTGTGTGTGTGTGTGTGTACCTGTACTGTTCCAGATTAAGACACTTTTTACATTTTACATCACTCACACAAAAAAAAAAAATTCCACAAAAGAAAAAATGGCCCGATGGTTTAAACAAAAAAAAAAAAACAAAGTTTAGAAGTTTGCATGTCTGACAATTTAAAAAAAAAAAAAAAAAAAAAAAAAACACGTTATATTTTCAGTCTCCACGAACAATTTCCCTCAAGTTAATTGAAGCCTTGATTCTTCCAAATTTTATAATATTTATTAATCTTACTTTAATAGATATGACTGATTATTTATTTATTTTTTTATTTATGTTTGTTTTTCCCGTAATTATAGTCATGAGATTGATTGATGGGGGGGTTTTTTTTTTGTAAAGCCTATTGTGATATAAGAAAACCGCCTGGTTGTTTGAATGACAAGGTGATTTTGGGGAATATAAAAAATTAAGCTATATATACTCTTGTATCTTTCAACATTTTTATCTTTTATTATTATCATTATCATTATGATTGTCAAAATACTCTATTTTATGACTTTTGCTCTACAAGAAACCCAGATTAATGATTTTGGTGCACGTTGAGGGTGGGTGGGTACAAAAACGAGAACCAAACAAAACATGAATTTTATTTACAACGGGATTTACAACTTTAAAATAATTGCAAGTGATGGTTTATGCATATCCCGATGATGATCTGAGCCATTTTATTTATTTATTTATTTTTTTTGGTCCACTCATATTTGTCATTTAATAGTTAGTACTAACTAGTGTAAATATATACGACAGATTTTCTCTCACACACTCTCTTGCCATAGGAATGGGATTCCAATCCCTTCTCCCCCTATCCCGCTCGGGTTGTGCGTTTTCCCGCAAATCTTGGATTGATGGTATAAATAAGGAGTTTGCCCAAACACAAAAGAAATGTCTTTGATGGAGGTGGTGATGAAGGTGATTATGACGATAATGATAATTATGCGTTTACCGGTTCCTTGTTTATAATACAAAAGAACTTTTTTATTTATTTTCCCATTAATCAGGAATTTTTTTTTTTTTTATTTTTTTTAAAAAAAAATAAAAGAAAAATTATAAGTATTGCCTGATTTTTATGAACCCCCTTCCTTCCTTCCTCATACTCTCTCATCTTGTGATTTTTTCCAGAAAGATTTTAAACAATTTCGTTAATCTGAATTTCTTTTCGAGTGCTGTCAAAAAAAAAAAACAACAAATAAAATTGAATTGACCTTTTTGCCGAATTGTTTTTTTTTTTTTTTTAAACTTCCAGTCATAAATCTCGAGTTTAACATGTTTAAAAGTCAGCCCTCGTTAAATTTCGGAGGGTTAACCGCTAGTATTTTTTTTTATTTATCAAACAAACAAAGTTTATAATTAATCTTGAAACCTTATAATAATAAGATTTCAATATAGTTTTTTCTTTTTCTTTTTCTTTCTTTACAGATATTTCAAAGTTAATGAAGTGACATTTCTTTTAAAGTCACGCTGTTTATTTATTTATTTATTTTTACTCGTAATCCAATAGATTTAGTCAAAATACAACATTCTGTCTACAAACCCGAATGTGGAAACTTCAGGAACTTAATCTTTTGCCTTTAAAACAACAACAACAACAACAACACAAAATCAGGCCTTCTATGCGTAGGATATTTTCTGGGCTAAAAAAAGAAAAAATCTTGGAAAAGATATCGTTGGAGTTTTTTTAAAAAAAAAAAAAAAAAAAATAAGACCACCCCAAAAAATAAAAAAAAATAAAAAATTTAACACCATCCACTAAAAAGTTTAAAGATGAAATATCAATCACAAATAAAAAATACCCTCAACTTTAAATTTTATTTCACAGATTTCAAAGTCTTTATTTGCCCCAATTTTTTTTTTTTTTTCACTAGATCATCTAGATGATATATATATATATATATATTAATAGTAAAATCCCTAAAACACGACAATTCTGTTTTTTTTATGTACGTTTGATCATCGTATACTGAAACTTAATTGTTGAATTATATAGCAAGGACATTAATACTGACTCTACTATATTACTACATCCAAGAGTAAACATATGATTAATTAATATATATATATATATATATATATATTGTGCTAGTGAATTACGCGTACAAATAAATAAATAATAAAAAAAAAGCTATTCTGTTTTGAGATTGGCCTCTAAATTACCCTAATCATTATCGTGATAATTATCAGGCCTACACTTGGCTACACTATCATTTTTTTTTTTTTTTTTTTTTAAGATAGTGTATATCTAATTATTCTGAAACTAATATTTTCTAGACTTTTTATTATAATTGCACTTTACATTTATTTATCTATTTCATTTAAAAAAAAATCCCAAACTGCCAGCTCTTTTTTTCTCAAAACAAATATCCATGTTTAAATTAAATTAAAAAAAAATAAAAACTACCAATGAAATCTCTCATATTTATATGCAATCTTCACCGTTTATTATCTCATAACCATCAATCTTTGGTCCTATTTTTGGTTTTTAAATTTTACAACAACTTGTACCAAAGCTTACATGATTGTGATTTTTTGTTTTGTTTTGTTTTGTTCAATTGTTACCAGTAATTATTACTTATATGTATTGTAGTATTATTATTAAAATAATAAAAAATAATAAAAATAATCATGTAAAATTCTTTTTCTTTCTCTTTCTCTTCATATGATGAGATCAGCTCATGCATTTATGTATATACTGTTACCATTGTATTGGGACAAGCGCTTATTTAAGTCTGATGTTGCAACATTTTTCTAAATTAATTAGTTACTATCATCGGCTACATGCATTATTTTTCCTTTTTTTTTTTTTTTTTTTTTTTTCTATTATTTTGGGAGAAGCTACCAGAATTCAACCATCGTGACTTTGGGGAATCTTCACATACAAACACCCAAAGGGTAATCATCTAGATTAATCCAAACTCAGAAGTCGGATTTGATCCCATGAACTCTTCTTTTTTCTTCTTCTTCTTCTTCTTCTTCTTCTTCTGCTTCTTCTTCTTCTTCTTATTATTATTCATCTTTTTCTTTTTTTTTTTTAAAAAAAAATATCAATGTATTTAGAAAAAATGAATTTTTTTCAATATTCTATTCTAAAATTGGAAAAGAAATCGAAGAAATAATCGTATGATAATAACAACTATGCACTTTTTATTTAAAAAAAAATTAAAAATTAAAAAAAAAAAAAAAAACTTGACTAGATTTTTACAAAGTCCCAATTGAACAGTTCTGTCAAATTCTAATTCAATTAGACAAAAAAAAATTTAAAGCATTTATTTTAAATAATTGAACTTTTATTTTTATCGTTATCTTTATGATTCTATTCTAATTATATAATCCTTTAAGAAACGGAATTTCCTTTATTAGATTATTATTATTTTTTTTTTTTACTTTGAAAAAATATCTAAATCTTTCTTTCTTTCTTTCTCTCTTTTCAAATTAAAAAAAAAAAGAATTATTTTAAAACAATAAGGACCAGGGATTATTTCCCTTTTAGGGTTAAACAATTATTATTATTATTATTTTTTTTTTTTCAATAATAAATTATTATTCAATTCTTCATTAAAATATAACTAATTAACTTGTTTTTTTATTTATTTATTTCTTTCCTTTTACGTTCTTACTTAAAAATAAACGGAATCATTTATTGACCGAATTTCCGATTAAATTACGCCCTATTTTTATTTTTTTAATCTTCATTTTCTTTGCAAATTCAATATTTCCTTTTGAGTATATCCGATATTTACTATCTTCAATGATTATAAATATCGTCAACCATTTTACCGAAAGATTGTTCTGTAATATTGAGATCCTTTTTTTCTAGATATGAGTAATGTTTCAACAAAGAGTTATAGAAATACCCAATTATTTTTTGGCTTATTTCGTATTTATTTATTTATTTATTTTTATTTTTTTTTGAAAAAACTGATTTGACAATTTCTAATATAAGGTATATCTTAAAAAATAGTTTCTTTTTTGGGGAGTTTTACATGTTCATAGATATAATTTCATTTGTCAACATAAAGCCTTACCTTTTTAAACTCAAAAATCTATTGTCTTAAAATTCTTAACAATCGGAATCAATCAACCGACATTCAGCTACGACATTGTCCATTTTCCTGATTACATTAGAAAAAAATAATAATAAATAAATGCCTTAAGTTGAAAATATTTATTAATAAATTAATAGATACAATATTAAGGCGTTGTTTAAAAGTTTTTTTTTTTTCTTTAAAAAAAAAAAACAAAACAAATCTGTGAATCAAAATTGAAATATTCAAAAGAAAAAAAAAAAAAAAGAGTTGAAAAACTTACCCAAATGTAGTTGTTAAAGGGTTAATTTTTAATTGCTTACTTGATTATGCAATTATCTCAGACATTCAGAATATTAAACAAGGTCGTTGAAGCATTGTTATCATTTTTTTTAATCAGTCAAGATTACAAATATGATCAGAATTAAATATATATACACACAAATACTTTTATTTTCTTCATTGCTTTAGATTTCAATTTTTACAATAGTATTTTTTTGTTAATAGAAAAAAAAAAAAAGAATTGGTGTGTGGTAGTTAATTTCATAGGCATATATATTTTTCATTTAAGGCTTTATCCTGAGAATATGTTTTCAATTTTTTTTTTCTCTCTATCTATGGTAATATAAGAAATAACCAAAGTTATGGGAATTTATTTAAGAATAAAAGTTTGGATATTTTTTTAAATTTTTTAACTT
The DNA here is from genome assembly GCF_902498895.1 of Magnusiomyces paraingens. Taxonomy (NCBI): domain Eukaryota; kingdom Fungi; phylum Ascomycota; class Dipodascomycetes; order Dipodascales; family Dipodascaceae; genus Magnusiomyces; species Magnusiomyces paraingens. The sequence goes on from NW_022474068.1 coordinate 4,242,057, forward strand.
AATCCCATAGTTTATTAAATGAACACTACTATTTAAACATTTTCAATTTATATTTCAATATCTTGTATCAACTATATTGTTTTAAGAAGAAAAAAAAAAAAAAAAACCTCCCTCCAGAAATAAAAGTCCCTTTTCAAAAACCTGGAGTAGAAGTAAAAATGTGCCATTCTTGTCTTAAATTCTAACCAATAAAATCATCTTTTACAAAAATGAAAGCCTTCACTACGTCCCCTTTCGTCCTCCCCCCTTTTTTTTTTTTACATTTTTTCATACCAAGCTTATTCTACATGAGCATTAATAGGAAAAGAAAATATTCAAGAGTTGACTTTCTGGATACTTTTTTTTTTTTTTTTTGATACAAGGTTTTTTTAAAGCAAAATGAGCTTCTTTAAATATCAAAACTATGTACAATGCGCCTCAGCAGACTCATATTGGTGGTAAAGACTACTTCAACGCAATAGCACCACCAAAAACTCGAAAAAAAAGGGAAGTATTAGAATATATTTTTATTTTGGAAAAAAGATATTATCTTGATGGTAAAATTATTTAAACAAAATATTGTTAGAGTATTGTTAACTTGATATAAAATGATTTAGGTATGTGTATTCAGTCTTTCCGGTGATGTTTGAAAAAGGCAAACCCTTCAAGTTTTTAATTGCTATTTATTCTACCTCTTTCATACAAAATACCAATCTGATTCCAACTTATTTCTCCATAAAATGAAACATCTTTCTTGCTTTACAAGTTTATTTCTTCTATTAATTTAAGGGGGAAGAAGAAAAAAAAAGAAATAATGAAAAAAAAAGAAAACTTTTTTTTTTCTCTATAATGCTGATGCAGAGAACTCCTATGGATGTTTATCAGAAAATTTTAAATAGATCAGCCTATTTTAAATACCTATTTAACTTGAAAAGAACCCCCTCTCACGAAAGACTTTTGTTTAAACCTTTTATGATGATTTTTTTTTTTTTTGCGATATTTAAGCAGTTGATAATCAAGGGCTGTTTCAAATTAATACTTGGGAAAAAGAAGAAGAGAAAAAAGCTCTAACCGAAGAGTTAAGACATTTGAAAAACATAAACTTTTCATTTAATTTAATTTAATTTAATTTAATTTAATTTAATTTAATTTCATTTCATTTCATTTCATTTCAATTGCAATTTTTTTTTTTTATTTTATCCAAAAGACCATCTCCAAGCTTAATGAGATACAAATACATCGACTAGTTAAATCTGGAGGGTCTATTTTCAATAAAATTTACAAGTTATTATATATATCTAGCATCAATCTAAAAGACCCATGTATCTGAAAAAAAAATACAAAAAAAAGTTAGCGAAGTTAGAAGAAAGTTCCTTCATTCTTTTCATTTGTCAATTGTCAAAGCAAAATTCAACCCTCAGGATTAGCAAGAGAAGAGAAGTCAAAATATTAAAGAAATCATGTTCACAAATCCAAACCAAGTCGAAACATTAAAAGAAGAATATGTTTATTTGAGCTTTAAAGTAACATGGTAGGAAGGTTCCTTTGGTATGCTCCTTTTTTATCATTATTATCATTATTATTTCATGTCGATCATTACACCGTTTTTTTAAAAAAAAAAGTGACCACTGTAAGTAAGAAAAAAACAAAAACAAGTATAAAGATAAACCGTTCTTTTGAATCAATTTAACTAGAAAAATCTAAGTGTATTTTTTTTTTTGAATACTAAAAGATAATGTATTCTATTTTTTTTTTTTTTTTTTTTTTTCCCCTTTGAATTAACTCGAGTATTTTTTTCCCCGCGGATTAAAGAAAACAAAAAATGAAATTGCTGAAAGGAATCCAGAAAAAAAAAATAAAAAAAAAACAGAACAATGCATTTTATTAAAGACTTTTATTTTTCATTATTATTCTTTTTTATTTCTTTCTTTCACCTTAAATAACATTCAAAATCCCAAATAAATCCTGGTCCCCATTTTTTTTTTTTTTAAGTGATTGAGTTTTTGTATATAATTAAAGTATTCATTCAGCTTGATACAAATTTTTTTTTTTTTTTCCAAAGTGCACACATTTGCCAAAATAAACTTTTCAGAAACTAAATTTCTTTAAAAGTTACCCTACATACGTAATATATATATATATATATATATATATATTACAGTTACAACATAACAAATCCTTCTCCCCTTAAAGGTCCTGTTGTTACACAATGATGACTCAAAGATTTTTTTTTTTTTTTTTCAACCCTTTTTCAACAATCTGGAATTAATCAATAGAAAAAAAAAACTCGTCCAAACACATTGTGATTTAATTTAAAACATTCTGTGTTTTACGACATTTCCTTTCCTGTCTATTTCTCAACTCCAGACTTTCAGTCATATTGCTGAAATTAATTCATCTCCCTACCCGGTGTATCAGATCGACACCTGTTGTATGTGAAAAATGAATTTCTATTTTTTTTTTTTTTGATAAAAAAACAAAAATAATTAACACCACATTTTTTAGAATCACGTTTGCCTGAATTTTAAATCAACTTTTAGAAACAACTTCAATCACCAGCAGTTATTTTATTATTCAAGCAAAATGTCTGAAAAAGAACAGCAACCCGCTGCTGCTGCTGCCGCCGCCCCTGCAACTGGTGAAGCCCCTGTGGTCAAGACTGCCAAACAATTAGAAAACGAGCGCAAGAAGGCTGAAAAGCTTGCCAAATTCGAGGCTAAGAAGGCTAAGCAAGCCCAAGCTAAGGCACAGTCATCTAATGAGCCCAAGCCAAAGAAGGCCGACAAGAAACCTGCTGCTGAACCTACCCCTGAGTTTGTTGATAAGACCGTTTCTGGCGAAAAGAAGATTCTTGTCAGTCTCGATGATCCCGCTCTTAAAGCTTACAGCCCTAAGAATGTTGAATCTTCTTGGGAACGCTGGTGGGCTAAGGAGGGCTTCTTCAAGCCTGCTCTTACTGAGTCTGGTGAAATCAAGCCCGAGGGAAAGTTCATCATCCCTGCTCCTCCACCAAATGTCACTGGTGCTCTCCACATTGGACACGCTCTTACCATTGCCATCCAGGACTCACTAATTAGATTTAACCGCATGAAGGGCAAAACTACCCTCTTTATCCCCGGATTCGACCACGCCGGTATTTCCACTCAATCCGTCGTTGAGAAGATGCTTTGGAACAAGGAGAAGAAGACTAGACACGATCTTGGCAGAGAAAAGTTTGTTGATCTTGTTTGGGAATGGAAGGAAGACTACCACTCTCGCATCAAGAAGCAGCTTCACAGCTTGGGTGCTTCCTACGACTGGACCTACGAGGCCTTTACTTTGGATGACACCCGTTCCAAGGCTGTCGTTGAAGCCTTTGTTCGTCTCCATGATGATGGTACCATTTACCGTGCCAGCCGTCTCGTTAATTGGTGTGTTGCCTTGAATACCACTCTTTCCAATCTTGAGGTTGAGAACAAGGAAATCACTGGCAGAACTCTTTTGAGCGTTCCTGGATACAGCGAGCCCGTTGAGTTTGGTGTCATTACTTCTTTTGCTTACCCCATTGAGAACTCTGATGAGAAGCTCATTGTTGCCACCACTCGTCCTGAGACTATGTTTGGTGACACTGGTATTGCCGTTCACCCTGATGATCCCAGATACAAGCACCTTCACGGCAAGTTTGCCATCCATCCCTTCCTCGAAAGAAAGATCCCCATTATTACTGATTCCGAGGCTGTTGACATGGAGTTTGGTACTGGTGCCGTCAAGATTACCCCTGCCCACGATCCTAACGATTATGCCACTGGTAAGAGACATAACCTTGAGATGATCAACATTATGAATGATGACGGTACATTCAACGAGAATGCTGGACCTTACGCTGGTTTAAAGAGATTTGATGCCAGAAAGAAGGTCATTGAGGAGCTCAAGGAGAAGGGTCTTTTGATTGGATCTGAAGACAACCCAATGACCATCCCCTTCTGTGCTAAGTCTAACGATGTTATTGAGCCTCTTCTCAAGCCCCAATGGTGGGTTGCTCAAAAGCCCCAGGCTGAGGCCTCAATCAAGGCTGTCAAGGAGGGCAAGATTACCATTTTCCCCAAGACTTCTGAAAATGAATTCTTCTCGTGGCTGGAAAACATTCAGGATTGGTGTATTTCTAGACAGCTTTGGTGGGGTCACAGATGTCCTGTTTACTTTGTCAAGGCTGAGGATAGCTCTATTGAGCAGGATCCTGCTGATAACCAATGGTGGATTGCTGGCAGAACTCTTGAGGAGGCTCAGGAGAAGGCAGCCAAGAAGTTCCCCGATCTTAAGTACACTCTTGAACAAGATGAGGACGTTTTGGATACCTGGTTCTCTTCTGGTCTGTGGCCCTTCTCTACTTTGGGCTGGCCCGAGAAGACTGAGGACATGAAGAAGTACTACCCCATGTCTCTTCTGGAAACTGGCTGGGATATTCTCTTCTTCTGGGTTGCCCGTATGATTATGCTTGGTATCAAGCTCACTGGTGAGGTTCCCTTTACTGAGGTCTTTTGCCATTCTCTTGTGCGTGATGCCCAGGGCAGAAAGATGTCCAAATCTTTGGGTAATGTCATTGATCCTCTTGACGTCATCTATGGTACACCTCTTCAGGCTCTTCACGACAAGCTTAAGCTTGGTAACCTTGATCCTCGCGAGATTGCCAAGGCTGAGGCTGGCCAGAAGCTTTCTTTCCCCAATGGTATTCCCGAGTGTGGTACTGATGCTTTGAGATTTGCTCTTTGTGCTTACACTACTGGTGGTAGAGACATCAATCTTGACATTATGCGTGTTGAGGGTTACAGAAAGTTCTGCAACAAGATTTACCAGGCTACCAAGTTTGCTCTCATGAGATTGGGAGATGACTACAAGCCCCCTGCTTCTTTGGAGCCTTCTGGAAAGGAATCTCTTGTTGAGAAATGGATTCTCCACAAGTACACTACTGCTGCAAATACCATTTCCAAGGCTCTTGATGAGCGTGATTTCCTTACTGCCACCACTGCTGTGTATAGCTACTGGCTTTACGAGCTGTGTGATGTTTACATTGAGAACTCCAAGTACCTGATTGTTGAGGGTACTCCTGAGGAGAAGAAGTCTGCTCAAGATACTCTTTACATTTCATTGGAGGGAGCCTTGAGACTGATCCACCCCTTCATGCCCTTCATTACTGAGGAGCTGTGGCAGAGAATTCCCAAACATGCTGATGCACCTGCCTCGATCAGTATTGCTGCTTACCCTGAGTTTAATGAGAAGGCCAATAACCCTGAGGCTGAATCTGCTTACAATCTGATTCTTGAGGTTGTCAAGGGTGCCAGATCGATTCTTGCTCAGTACAATATTTTGAAGAATGCCACTATTTTGGTTCAGGCCACTACTGGTGAAATTCAAAAGACCATTTCCGAGCAGGAGGCTTCTATTCTGTCTTTGGTCAAGGCAGCTACCAAGCTTGAAGTTTTGGGAGCTGATGACAAGGTCCCCTCTGGATCAGTTGTTTCAGTTGTTTCACCTGAAGTTTCAGTGTTTGCAATTGTCAAGGGTCATGTTGATTTTGATGCTGAGATTGAAAAGGCTAAGAGCAAGATTTCCAAGACTGAGAAGAGCAAGGCTCAGTTGGAGAAGCAGGTGAATGTTAAGGACTACGAGACTAAGGTTCGTCCTGAGGTTCGTGAGGCTAATCAGAAGAGACTTGAGAACTTTGCTGCTGAGATTTCTGGTCTTCAGGCTGTTGTTGATACTTTTGAGAAGCTCAAGTTGGAAAACTAAATTGATGAAGGGAGTTTCGTTTAATTGTATATCTTTTTTTTTTAAATTGTTTTTATAGTAATGTCCCCCCTCCACCCCCTTTTAAAAAAGAATAAAGAAAAATATTAAAATTTTATAAAGAAAAAAAAAAAAAAAAGAAACTTATTATTATGTTACTTAATTCTTCCATTTGAAATCTCTTTTGAGTTTTTCAGCCGTAGCAGCTTTAATAAATTGGAAAGATTTTGCGGCAGCTTCAGCAGAAAGCTCAAGAACTTTATATAGTTGATCTTTAGTAAATTCACCTGTACTTTCGCAAAGGACAAGTCTTGTAGGATTATTTTCCTTAATTTCATAGACTATAATATGCCAAGAAGAAGCTTCTTTAAGTTTCTGGGAAGTAGGATGAATAATAATTTGGGGAGGTTCGTCTTTCTTTTCAATGACAGCAGCTGGAGCAGCACAAGCTATACTAAAGAGCGGGATACCAGCATCAATGAGAGAGATTGAAAGAGAGTTTATTGCTGCAGAGAGTTCAAGGACATTCTGTAGAGAGAGAGAGAAGTTTTGTCAGAAAGAAAGAAAAAAAAAAAGAAAAAAAAAAAAGAGCTCAAATACTACATACGTATTTTGGTAATTCTCCAGCTTCAATGACTTGTACAACGACTTGGATTAGTGCGCGTGGATTTAAGACTTTAAAAATGATTGAAGAAAATGCATTTTGGATTTTTTCTTCCATGAGATGTTCTCTAGTTGCTATTTAAAGTATACTTTTGTTAGAAAGACTTAATAAAAAAAAATTTTTATTTTTTTTTTTTTCATTAAGAAATAAACATACTTGAAAGTCCGATTTGTGGTCGGACAATAAGATCAACTGTTGCGGCTGTGGGGATTTCATCTCTAGTTCTTGCTTCTATGGGACCACTAACAGAAGTGATGACAGTAGTTGTATTTTGTGACCATTCGCAGGAACCGTCAACTTGTGTAAGAATGGATGTTTGGATTGATGGTAATGGGAAATCTGACATGGTTATGTTTGTTAGTGTTGTGTTGGGTTGGGTTAGTGTTAGGTTGATGATATGGGAAGAAATATTTTATTTTTATTTTTTTTGGTTCTAATGGTTGTACAATAATAACAACTATTATATATTATATAAATAAAAGCCCTGTAAAAAAAAAAAAAAAAATTTCAAAGGGTGGATAAAATTTTTCCTAATTGGGAAAAAAAAGATTTCGTTATTTTTGTTATATATAAAAAAAACAATTGGGTTCGCGAAGCAGATAATTTAAATAGAATATTTTTATACAAAAAAAAAAATAAAATAAAAAACATTCAAAAATTTAAATAAAAATTTAAATAAATTCTTTTCAATTTTTAAAAATAAAATATTCCCATTCATTCATTCATTCATTCATTCATTCATTCAATAGCTTTTAAAAAAAAAATAAATAAATAAATAAAAAAGAACAGTGGCTACCATTAATAGCCGTGTGCCGCTAAAAACTTTTTTTTATTTATTTTTTATGTTCTTCCAAAAGTATTCGATTTGTGTCATTAAAAAACCTTTTTTTTTTTTTTTTTTTTTTTTTTTTTGACAAAAATTTTAAATATATATTCCCTCGAATTTTATTTTTTTTTCTTTTTATTTCTTTCTCTCTCTTTCTTTCTCTTTCTCTTTCTTTCTGCCTTTTTCTTTTTTAAGAAATCAAATGTCGTCGTCGTCACCGTCATCGCAGAAAATCAACCTGCCAGCAATCTCTTCAAAAGATATGGCTGCGGGGCTGGCAGTCTCTGCAACTCAAAACTCAGCTGCTGCGGGGTCATCATCTCAACAAACCCCCCCACGGACTATAACCAATATCAACAATATCAACAATAACAATCTTAAACAACAAGATCAAACCACCGGATCACTCGATAAGAATCGCGTAGTTCCCTTTGAATCCACAGTCTCTGGAGCAGTTGCAGGACTTGTATCAAGGTATGTATTTTTTTTTTTCCTTTTCTGTTTCAATTTCAATCTTTATGTTCAGACACTTTCTTCCAATCTCTTATGGCTGAATGCACCCACACTCTAAATATCTTCAAACTAACAATAGTTACCATATATATATATATTTAAAAACAAAAAAATAAAAAAGACTAGTTATAGCTCCATTGGATGTAGTCAAGATTAGACTCCAATTAGAAGTCAATTCAAATTCTCCTACACATGGCACTGGGCGTCGGATATTTAATAAGCTCAAATCAATTGCTTATCAAGAAGGATTCACTGTAAGTTTGTCTGTCTTTTTTTTATTTTTTTTTATTTTTTTATTTTTTTTTCCCACAAGATCTGATCTCCCTTATCTAACTTGAATCAAAATAGGCACTATTTAAAGGCAACGTTCCTGCAGAAATATTATACATTGCTTACGGAGCAGCACAATTCACCACGTACCGATGGACCTCTAATATGCTAGCAACAGCCCTCCCAAATACATCCGACTCTGCAAAATCATTTGCATCCGGCGCAACTTCAGCCTGTGTTGCGACTACTCTTACATACCCCTTTGATCTCCTGAGGACCCGCTTCGCTGTTCAAGCTACCCCGGGGAATCCTAAAGTATATACCTCGTTATACCAAGCCATACGGCAGATCTACCATCTTGAAGGTGTTTCTGGATTTTATCGTGGCGTTGCACCCGCCGTGCTTACCATGGTCCCTTATATGGGACTTTTTTTCATGTCATACGAAAAACTTAGTCAAGGATTAATTTATATTCTTCCATCCACCCAATCTCTCAGCAATATAGACAAGACCAATAATAATACCACTACTACTACTACTACTACTGCATCTATACCGAAATTCACCATAACCTCTCTTAAAACTCTGGTCGCAAACTCTCACGAAGCAATTGCAGGCCTGCTGGCAGGAATCTTTGCCAAAACTGCTTTATTCCCCTTTGACGTGGTTCGCAAACGGTTACAAGTCCAAGGCCCTACACGTGAAAAGTACCTCTCAGGGACAATCCCAAAGTACCCCCGTAATCCATTCGTTACGGCAATCATGATTCTACGGCAAGAGGGAGTTTTTGGATTATACAAGGGCTTGTTTGTGTCCATCATAAAAAGTGCTCCTGCAAGCGCTGTCACCATGTGGACCTATGAGCATACTCTGGAATATATGCGCAAATTAAAACAGGACGGGTATATTACCTACTGATTAAATGGTGGGAGAGTATGAGATTCTTTTCCTCTCCCCCTTGTCTTTTATATAAAAAAAAAATTTTTTTTATCTTTTTTAATGATTTTATGAGCATTCTACTTGATTTCTTTTTTTTTTTTTTTATTCTATATATATATATTTTTTTATTTGTTTGTTTGTTTATTTATTTATTTAAAAAACCCAATTAACCATCATGGGAGGATTCACGCCCTCATCAATCTCCTCATCTTCCACTTCACCTTGATCTGGTCGCTTAAACCCAAAGATTCTATCAAAAGTCTCAAACTCCAGGGCTGGAGGTGCCTTCAAACGTCTAGTTTGTTCAGCCTCCATCAGTGTGCTGTATGACATATCCAAAAAGTCTTCCATGTTGTAACTTTCCTTTGTAAATTGTTCCGAAATAATACGTGTCAGGGTAGCCACGTTCGGATGATAGTGTGTTTGCAATGTTTCAAGCTCCCATAAAGACGATTCAATAGCGTTTGTGTAAAGAGGATCCATCTCGTTATCGTCAAATGGATCCATAAACCCATCATCATCTCCAGCATCGTAGTCTGGTCGCTGGATCAAATCCATACATGTTGGGTGGCGCTTAAGAAGATTGTAAATGAAGGGTACAATGGCAACAATAGCAGCAGGAGGGGCATAGAGCGCCAGACGGGAAAGTTTCTTAATAAAAGATGCCACAATGTTTGCAGCCACGTGGGTTGATGAAAGGAAAACGTCCACAAGACGCAAGAACCGGGAACGGTACTTGACATGGAGAATGGAGTTATCAAAGAGTTGGTACAGTTTTGCATAAAAGTTGGGGTATTCGAGGTTATATTTTTGCATCAGTGAAAAGAGACCGTTAAGAGCAAGAATTGAGATGGGTCCACCGGCGTCATATGCGTTAGTCAAAAAGTCAAGCAGCATCTGTGGCTGGATCATATTGGGGATGATTGACTTGTGAAGAATCTGGAGTACGGCCTTGTATTGGTCGTAAGAAACGGGGAGCTTAAATGCAGAAAGCCAGCATTTTTGGAAAACAGTCTTGTGACTAGAGAGTCGCAATGGTGATGAGATAAGACGGGTTGGGTTGACATATTTTTTGGGGACTTCAAGATAAAAGCTATTGACCTGGTCATCAGAGTCAGGGAAAATGGCAGATAGTTTGGACAAAATGTCGAAAAGTCGGACAGATGCAATGGCAGCCAAGGACTTAAATTCCGGATCAGAGTTATCTTGAAGCTTCTTTTGATCCACAAGCAAGTCTACTAAGAGACCATCGACAAGACTCATAAAGTAGTAGCGTATGTCGTCATATTCTATCAGGTATTTGTCTGTAAGTTCTTCAATGGCCACGTCAACGTGGGCTGTATCATTTGCAAATAACACTGCCTCGAAAAGCCCAACCAATAAAGGTTTAGGAAAGTAAATCTCATCAAGAGAGTAATGGGCGTTTTCAACCTTGGCAAGTCGGAAAATGATTTGCACTGCTAGAGCCTGTAGGGTATCGTTTGTACTTGTTTTGATGGTAGTGAATAAAAGGTTTTTAAAAGTATCATAACGTTCTCCAAGCCACTCGGTGACCTTTTGTTGAGCAGGGGTCATGGTTGGAAATGAACGCAGTTGGTTTTTTTTCAAAAGTTTGCCAAAGATTTTAAAAAGGCATGTGATGAGAGCAATGACAAGGTCTTCTTCTTCTCCCTCATCATCTTCTTGGTCTTCGTTATCATTATTATTAGTATTTTTTTCTTTGTCAGACTTGATTTCATTTTTAAGGGCTTGCAAAAGAGGTACAAGTTGGTTATAGTTTTTAGCTGATTCCAAAATGGCTTCTTCTTTTTCAAAAACATCTTCGATGGTTAGTTTTTGAGAAGAATGTTGTTGTTGTTGTTGATCAGCAGTTACAGTGGCCACAGCAACTGTGGTAGACTTTTTAGACTTTTTAACTGCAGGAGCAGAAATATTTGTCTTAGTTTTAGTCTTTATTGATGAGCTTTGTTTTCTTTTGGCCATTGTGGTGATGGTGATTTACAAGAGATCAAAAAAAAAAAAAAAAAAAAAAAAAAAAAAAAAAATTAAAAATCTGAAGAAGATCGTTTTAGTGTGTTGAAAAAAAAAAAAAAAAAAAAATTTAAAAAAAAGTGAAAAAACACAGCCGTATAAAAGGTCACGTTGGTATCATGTGAATTTATCTAATACTTATTAATCATTTATTAATATATTACATTTTAATAATAGTTGTTACACTATTTATCTTTTCACCACCACCATTCCCAGTGTGGTTTCATATACTACATTTGATTGGCTGAACACCAAAACCTCCGTATTGGTCTGTTTTGTTTATGTCTCTTTCCTCGCCCAACCAAATTTTTTTCCCTCCAAAAAAAAAAAAATTAATTAATAAAAATAAATAAAAAAATTAAATTATTAAAATTAAATTAAATTATTAAAATTAAATTATTAAAATTAAATTAAATTAAATTAAATTAATACTTAAAATAATAATTAATAAAATAAAAAACACCCAACCAGCCCGCCAGCCTGCCAACCAGCCAACCAGCCTGTCACCACCGCCAACACTAACACCAACACCAAAAAAAAAAACCCTTTCCTCTCTGCCACTACACACACACACACTAAACAACTTTTTTTTTTTTTTTTTTTTTTTTTTCCCTCCTCTATTAATCCCTCCCTCTCTTTAACACCACCACCTTCTTCATCTTCATCTTCATCATCCCTCCCTTTAAGCCCATCCTCCTCCCCACAATGAGTCTCCGCGTCGCCTCCCGATCGCTGGGTATGTTAACTTCTTCTCATTATGCTTTTTTTTCAATTGTTTTTTTTAATAAATTATAATATTTTCTAACTCTTAGCATATAGCTCTCGCCAGCCGCCCTGTCCTTGCCCGTCCTGTCGTCGGTGCTGCTCCGTATGTGTTAAAAGTCTTTGTTTTTTTTTTTTTTTTATTCTTCAAATTTAACATAATACTAACATTTATGGCGTATCTCTTTTGCTCTTTTAATAAATGGCCCTTTCAATTGATGATAATGATGATAATGATAATAATAATATGTTTAAGAAAAACTTGTATCTGGCGTAAACCTTTACGACTTTTTTTTATGATTCCACAGCGTTTTTTTTTTTTTTTTTTTTTTTTGATGTTGCACAGAATTTATCCAATAAAACTCCTCCATACACCAAAACTTGAAATTTCCAGCACAACCCAAAAATTTTTTAAATTATTATTTTTTCTCATCTACACCAATATTTATATATACATACAAACAACACTTTTTGATAACAATTATTTATCAAATAAATTCAAATTCAACTCACATCTAACTCAATCGCTGTGGATCATAATTGGATCGCCCCCTTTTTTTTTTTTTCCTTTTCCTTTTCATTACATCATTATCATCTTTTGACTTGACCCTTTATTGAAATTGCAATGCTGCTTCCTTGACGCCATTTTTATTTCCAGTATCGCCCTTCGTCGTCTCTACTCTTCCGAGGCTGACCCCAAGGCTAAGGCCTCTTCCATCCTCTCCGCTCTCCCTGGTAACAGCCTTGTTTCCAAGACCGGTTTCCTCGCCACCCTCACCGCCGCCGGTGTTTACACCATCTCCAACGGCCTCTACGTTGTCAATGCCGAGACCTGCATTGTCTCCGTCTTTGGTGTCTTGCTCTATGTCATCTCCAAGACTGTTGCTCCCGCTTACAAGGAATGGGCTGAGGGCTACATTGAGAATGTCAAGAACGTCCTCAACGCTGCTCGTGACACCCACACTCTCGCCGTCAAGGAGAGAATCGAGAGCGTCTCCCAGGTCAAGGACGTTGTTGCCATCACTGAGAACCTCTTCCAGGCCTCCAAGGAGACTGTTGAGCTTGAGGCCAAGGCTTTTGAGCTTAAGCAGAAGGTTGCCTTTGCTCACGAGGCCAAGTCTGTTCTTGACTCTTGGGTCAGATACGAGGCTCAGGTCCGCAAGAAAGAGCAGGAGGCTCTTGCCAAGTCTGTCATTGACAAGGTCAACTCCCAGGTCTCTGATGCTGCTTTCCAGGCCAAGGTCCTTAAGCAGGCTATTGCTGACGTTGAGAAGATTTTCTCCAAGGCTTAAGTATTTGAATTATTATTAAAAACACAAGTCTAAAAAAAAAAGAAATGAATAATAAGAAGAAATCAATTTTATTTAAAATAGAGCAAGTAATATCTCTCTCTCTCTCTCTCTTTTTTTCTATCTTATCTGTCAACCATTCAATGCATTTTAAATATATTAGCTATTCATCATCACGTATATCTATCTTAATGGTTTCTTTAGGAAGTTTGTTTAAAGCATAGCGCGCGTAATCAAATGCTTTGCGTGGGATTTCTAAAAAAAAAAAAAAAAAAAAAAACCGATTGAGTTAGATTTTGTATTTTTTTTTTCATCTTCATTTCTCAAAATGGGAGGGGAAAAAAAAAAATTTTTTACTTACTTGCTAAAACAGCGATTCGAAGTCCATGTGAATCGTCACAAACTCCCTTGATTAAGGAATGATTAAAAACAACACCTTCATTATAAAATCTGTCGTTTTCCTGTTGTTCTGTTGCATTTTCAAGTTGCGGTAAATCCGGAATTAAAATCTGTGTACAATAGTACCCAATATCATTTTCTTGTAACATCACCATTCCTCCAGAACCCTCCTCCTCCTCCTCCTCCCCCTTCTTCTTCCTTTGCGAAAGTAACGCATAAAGTTCGGGACCAAAATGGGTCGCAAATAATGTACGACATCGGTTAATCTTTGAAAGATGAACAAGTGTAGCAAATGCAATTGATACACCGTCACGACTACTAGTTCCACGACCAACCTCATCCAACACTGCAAGTGATCGTGGGGTTGCGTTACTCAAAATGTTGATGGTCTCTTTCATCTCAACCATAAATGTACTTTCACCATTAAACAAACTATCTCCAGCTCCGACCCGACAAAATATTTGGTCTACAATCCCAAGTTCCGCATGTGCAGCTGGAACAAAGCTACCAAGTTGAGCAAGTACAGAAATTAATGCCACTTGGCGGAGAAATGTACTTTTCCCACCCATGTTGGGCCCAGTGATGAGCCAAGTACTGGGGAATTGAGGCGCTCCAAGAGTGCATCCGTTAGGTGTAAAAGACTTATTTTTATTTAACAGACCTTGTTCGACAAAAAGGTGTCTGCCCTGGTCAATATTGGTGACGGTCCTTTCAAGTTAGCAAAAAAAAAAAAAAAAAAAAAAAAAGAAAAATTGAAATTTATAATATCATAACCCAGTTTAAACATACCCTTCATTCATCTTGGGTCGAACCAATTGACGGTCTGCAGCCAAAATGGCAAACCCAGAAAGCACATCTAACCTGTCAATCAAGTAGCAGTTTGCAATCAAATCGCGTTTTTTCTCCAAAACCTATTTTTTTTTGTTAAATTCACATCTAATCCATATACTTTTTTCTTCTTTTTTTTTTCTTCTTTTTTTTTTCTTCTTTTTTTTTTCTTCTTTTTTTTTTCTTCTTTTTTTTTTTCTTCTTCTTCTTCTTACCTTCTTTTTAAGCGCATTCATAATCGCCCTTTCTTCCTGTCGAATCTCCATGCGAATCTCATCTGTCTTAGTCCCCAGCTCTAACCACTCGGCACTATGCATTGTAGCCGAGGTTTTGTTGCGCGTATGAACATGGACCAAATCGTCCGGATGTATGCTGACCTCAGTTATTTTCCCCTGTAAACTAACATGATACCCAATGGTTGTGTTCCATTTAAGAATAGGCGTCAGCCCACGGTCCTGGTACCGCTCTTTAAAGTACATTTCTAGCACACCAACCTTGGTTTTTGCCTGTTCTAGTTCCTTGTGCAATTTCTTGAGTTTCCTGGAAGCAGTTTGTTTGATGACCCAGTCGTCAACATCATTGGCTGTTCGAGACTTTGGTGGAGTTAATGTGGTTTCCATGGATGCTGCACGTTTAAGTGCGGTTTCCGGGTCCAACCCTTCATCCAAATCTTCTGAAGATTCTTGTGCTTCGCTTTCTTGGAGAACTGATTCATGAATATCTCCTAAAATAGCCTTGGTAATGTCGTTGCATGAAACAAAAGTTGACATCATTTCCTTGAGCTGAGATTTCCTCCGTGGAAGATGTTTGGCTGCTTTTATTTCCTTTCTAATTGTATGGAATACTTCCAAGTCTTGTGCAAGCGTGTAGAGATCAAGTATCGTGCCCTTACCAAGCCCAAACTTTTGAATAACACGTGCAGGGTCTTCTGTTGATTGAATATAGTCGCGTAATCGGTCTAGAAAGTGCCTATTGATCAAGAGCTCTTCAACAACCTCATGGCGTTTATTAATTTCGTCAAGTTCCAGTGACGGTTCCTTGATCCACTCGGTTAGTAGCCGTGTTCCTGAGTCTGAAACGGTTTTCTTAATAGAAGAAAATAATGTGCCTGTTCTGGCATAGCCATCGCGGATTGGCTTAAGCAGTTCAAGCGCGTGCCTAGAGCGCATATCGATTTTCATAATCGAGTTGGATTTCTTGCGCTCCGGGAGTTGTAAACTAAATGGGTATTTGGGGAGATTTTTCTTAATGTATTTCAAAATAACGACAATGGCATGGCGTTCTGGAGGGGTCATAGAATGCAAAATTTGAGACATGGTGTCCAGATCCTTGTTGAAGACCTCAGCGCAAAAACTCAGCTGGTTCCGTAGATTAAAAGTAACTGCACGCACGTAAAAGTTTTCAATGCCAGAAAATTCTTGGTTAAGTTTAGAAAGAGTTTCTGCTGGGGCTTCCTCTGGGAATATAGACTTATCGACAAGCACCTCGCTGGGCTGGATTCGCGCCAGTAAAGATGCCAGGTTAGAAGCTGTTGTTGACTCGACATAAAATGATCCAATGCCAAGGTTGACCCATGCAAGTCCAATTGTTGCATCATCTGGTATAGTTCCATCTTTTGATGGTTCTGGGAGTACAACGGATAGTAGGTAGTTATTTGATCGCCAATCCATAAACGACTCATCGAGAAGGGTCCCAGGGGTAACAAACCGTGTGAGTTCACGATTAAATTTAGGACCGGAGCGGGTGACAAGCATATCTTCTGGGAGACTCTTATCACACTGGTCATAAATTGCGACTGGGATCTGGAGTTCTTGGACAAGCACACGGAGGTACTTACCTAGTTGGTATAAAGGGAATCCAGACATGGGGTATGTATAAGGGTTTGAACGAGAGCCCACTTTCTTTTTGGCAATACGAAGACCCATTTTAGGCCCAAATTCTTCTGCTTGTTCAAAATAAAGCTGCGAGCTGTTGGTTAGTTTGGATTAGATGGAGGGGTTAAAAGTGGTGGTATATTACCTCATAAAAACTTCCAACTTGTGTCAGAACGACAGATCCTGGATGAGAGTCAATTGCTCTACGGATTTGTTCCAATAGATTTCTTGGTGCATTTCCTGCAAGTGGTGGGAACTCTTCAGGTAAAATAGGTAAGGATTCTCCCGGGTCAAGGGGGATCATTTGCATTGATCTGGGGACCTCAATTTTCTTTCCATTTTCGTCATAGTCGAGTTGTTCCAACGTCAGAACCTCGATCTTGGGGGGTTTCCGTGCACGCGAATTAGACTGGATGCAGCGGGAAGTGCTATTCCTTGCCAGGCATACCGCCAGCTGAAGGGGTCGCCTGCGCACAAGAGAAAGCATATGAATGTGGGATGGAATGGAATGGAGTGGAGTGGAGTGTAATGGGATTTAGATGGAAGAGCGAGTTCCACAGGATGGTATTCTAGGAAAGGAAATACAAGGAGATTACAAAATAAACAAAAAAAAAAAAAAAAAAAAGGCCCACCAAAATGAGCGGTGAGTAAAGGTGAGACACTGTTTTTTTTTTTTTTTTTTTTTTTTTCAATTACATAATTAGATATTACATTTTAAATAGTACGGCTGGATGTCCTTCGTTTTGTCACAAGGAAACATTTGGGTTAGGCTTGTCGCCTGTCTCAAAAAGCTCATGGAATGACTCGCCGATAAAGTCACTGATTTGGGAGGTAACAAGGGCACGGCCGTGGGCCTTGAAGGCCTTGTGAGAGGATAAGCGGGTGATTGCGGAGGCACCAAAGGCAGCCAGCAAAAACAGGTCCTTGGAGGTCAATGGGATAGGCACACCTTGGTTGGTGATTGTAAGTTGTTGCTTGTGTGGCCAAAGACCTTCAGATTCAAAGGCAACCTTCCAAGCAAGGAAAGTAGAAATTGTACCTGATAGAGTATCACCTTGGCCAGATACTCTCTTAAGACCACCAACTGTTGGGTTTTCGACGGTTGTTGTTGCGTTTGAAATGAAATCAGACTTACCCTTTTCAAGGATTGTAATATCTCCGTAGAGCTCAGACAATTTTTGAAGTTCGAGAATGTGGTCAACATTATCTTTGGCAATGTAAGGTGGAAGATCAACTGCATCACGAAGTCTTTGGAGTTCAATGACGTTGGGGGTAAGAATAGCATTTTGGTAGCCTTTGATAAGGTCAGGGTTTTGTTGGATAAGGAAGAGGCCGTCTGCATCAATGACAATTGGCTTTGAACGTTTGATGACTTCTTGGATGATGCGAGCAGTTGTTTCCAAAAGAACCTTATCTCTTCCAAGGCCAGGTCCCACAACTACTACATGGACTCGATCAATTACTGAGAGAACTTTTTGGATGACAGATTCCTGGTCAGTGGGGACACCATAGGCTGCATATTGTTTCTGGGAGGCAGAGTCGAAAAGATATGGATGGACCATAAGGTTAGGAGAGTAAGATTTAATTGCAGTTGCGGCATTGCGTTCACAGATAATGTGAGACATATCTGCTCCAAGTAGTGTGCTTGCTAGGGCTGCAAAGTATGGTGCACCAGTGTAATCTTCGCAGCCACCCACAACTACAATACGTCCTGCCTGGCCCTTGTAGAAAGAGTCACTAAGAGGAGGGATCAAGTTACGAGTGAGGCCGAGGATTTGTGCAGGAGATAATCTGTGGAGGAGGTGTTTGTTCATTGTGATGGTGAAGAAGAAAGAAAGTAAAAAAAAAAAAAAAAAAAAGTGGAGTGAGGTGTTTTATATAAAGAACAGAGAAAAGTGTTTGGTACAATAGTTATTCAGATCTTATATATATTATATATATAGAAGGAAAGTGTTTGAAAAGATTTAAATTTACATTGAACTTGTTTTTTTTTTTTTTTTTCGTAAAACCTTTATTATTTTTTAATAAAATTTCAATTCAATTCAATTCAATTCTATAATCACAATTGTCTTTCTTTTTTTTTTTTTTTTTTTTTTTTACTTTTAAGAAATGTCATTTATTATTTATTTATGGGAGGTTAATTGTATTTTTATTTTTATTTTTATTTTTATTTTTTGGTGGAGGGAAAGTTGTTTTGTAAGCTTGACAAATCCCATTCAAATAAACTAACAAACTAATTAACTACACCTGTCAAAGAGGCATTTTTTTTTTTTTTTACATTTAAAATGAAAATAAAATGAAAAAAAAAAAAGTTCTATTGCCGATTGGTAAAAAAAAACCTTCGTTTAAAGTAGCTACTGCCGGTACAAAAGAAGAAGAAGAAGAAGATCATTGTCTTAAATTATTAGAAATCATTACAAGTTTTACCTGCAAATATCCTACAAAAATTGTTGTTGTTGTTGTTACTGATGATGATGATGATGATGATGATGATTGTTGCCAGTTTGTGCACTCAAATTACGCCATTTGTTTGCAATAATTCTGTCTTGTCTCTTTAAATAATTAAATAATTAAATAATTAAATAATTAAATAAATAAATAAATAAATAAATAAATAAAAAATTCCCCTAACCACGGGCCTCCGAAAATCACATTCATATAAATACCAACAGAATTTCCCACCACCCACCATTACGATTTTATTTTTTCTCCCACACACTCTTCAATCCTCAATTTTTTTTTTTTTTTTCTCTCTCTCTATTCTCAATTTTCAATTTTCCTCAATTGATTTAAAATACCCTCCTTCCCTTCTTTTTAAAAATGGTTTTCCCTACTGCAATCCGCCAATTTGCCGCCTCTGCTAAGGCCTCTGCTCCCCTTAAGTCCTCTGCTTGGGGCCCCGCCATCTTTGGTGCTAGCCTCGCTATCGGCTCTTACTTCTATTACTCATCCCGTCCTGTTGCTGCTGAAAGCACCCTCAAGGGTGACAAGCAGTGGGTTGACCTTAAGCTCATTGGCTCTGAGGAACTTACCAGCAATGTTAGTATTCCACCCAAAGAAATACCCCTTTTTTTTTTCTTCTTTTTTTTATATTAACTAAAATTTTAGACTAGAGAATTCACTTTTGAGCTTCCTGCTGGCGAGAAGCTCGGCCTTACCCCTACCTCTGCTCTTCTTGCCAAGTACGTTACAGCCAAGGGTAACAATGTCATCCGCCCTTACACTCCTGTCAACGATCTCGATGACATTGGCACTTTCAAGCTCGTGATTAAGCGCTACGAGACTGGCAAGTTTGGCAACCACATTTTCGCCCTCAAGAATGGCGATACTGTTGCCTTCCAGGGCCCCATTCCCAAGTACCCCTGGACCGCTAACAAGCACGCCGAGGTTGGCCTCATTGGTGGTGGCTCTGGTATCACCCCTCTTTACCAGCTCATCCATGCCATTGACAAGGACCCTGCTGACAAGACCAAGGTCCACTTGTTCTACGGTAACGTTACTGATAATGACATTATCCTCAAGAAGGAGCTCGAGGAGGTTGCTGCCAAGAACCCTGAACAGTTCAAGTTCCACTTCTTTGTCGACAAGGCCAGCGACTCGTGGAAGGGTGAGACTGGTTACATCACCAAGGAGTACCTTGAGAAGAACTTGTTTGCTTCTTCTGCCGACAATGTCAAGGTTTTTGTCTGCGGTCCTCCCCCCTTCTCCAAGGCTATTTCTGGCCCTAAGGTTTCCCCCACTGATCAGGGTGAGGTCGAGGGTGCTCTCAAGGATCTTGGCTTCTCCAAGGACCAAGTCTTTAAGTTCTAAGCATATCGTAAGAGTTTCTTCTATATAGCAATAAAAATGTACAGATTTTTTGATGATTTCTTCTTAACGGAATTTGGATTTTTTTTTTTTTTTTTTTTTCAATTGACTTTTTTTCACGTTCTGATCTTCTTATTGGCTGTGTGTGCGGCTGCCCTTTTAAAAATAAAAAAATAAAAAAAAAACCTGACAACAGGTCTTCCCAACATTACCCGTCTTTAATAAGCTTAAATAAATTAAAAAAAAATTCATAGCAAACTCGTCCAATTCCATCAAACAGTCCAATCAATAACGTCAGATGGCCATTCTACACGTTTATTTCGAAGGTTGCTGCCACGGCAATCTCTCAGCAATTTACTCTGCAGTCCAACGTCTTGCCAAAACACAACACCCTGCCGACCGCGTGGATCTGCTCCTAATTGGCGGCGATTTCCAGGCTTTACGTACACCCAGTGATCTCAACTGCCTTGCCGTTCCTGAAAAGTATAAACGTGAAGCAGCCCGTGGTTCCTTTGCTTCATATTTCCGTGGTGAACTAGTAGCACCTATGCTTACTGTGTTTGTCGGTGGCAATCATGAAGCTTCTAATTACCTACAGGAATTACCCCATGGCGGTTGGGTCGCGCCAAACATATATTACCTGGGCCGCGCAGGCAGTATTATTTATAAAAATGCGGTGCGCATAGCTGGGGTTTCTGGGATTTATGACGAGCGTGATTACACGCGAGGATACACAGAAAGAGTTCCATTTTCACCACGCGATTTACGAAGTGTCTATCATGTGAGGAACTTTGACATTGCTCGACTAGGACTATTGGCAAGCCCACAGGTTGCTGCATCTACAGCCAATGTGTATTCGGTAAGTGCAGAAAAGCTAGTGGAAGCTCAGAGTGCAATTGATGTATTTATGTCGCATGACTGGCCTGCTGGTGTTGAGCAACATGGAGATGTACGTGGGTTACTAAGGCGGAAACCATTTTTCCAAAAAGATGTTGCAGCTGGGGAATTGGGGTCACCTGCTGGGATGCGATTATTAAAAAAGTTAAAGCCAAAGACGTGGGTTTCTGCGCATTTGCATGTAGGGTTTCAAGCTACAGTTGAGCATGGGAAGGAAGATCAACATGAAAAGGAAGTATCCAAAATAGTAGTGAAGAATCAAGATGAAATTGTGTTGGACTTTGATTTTGACGACAATGAAGAAGAGCCAAAAGAAGATATTCAGAAGGATACAAAAGAAGAGAGTTCAAAGGAGGACTCGAAAGAACCAAAAGAAGAATTAAAAAGTGATTCCGAAAAAGAAGATTTGGAGCCTGAAAAAACACACTTTGTGGCCTTAGACAAGTGTCTTCCACGGCGTCATTTCCTACAGCATATCCCCATCATAGTTCCTGACTCTACGACAAGTTCCATTCATTCTTCTCGGTCACGCTCGTCTTCACCTTCAGACTCTTTACGCAAAAAGCAAAAGCTGGATGACAAGTCTGTTCTTGAGTCGTCTCCTGTTACAACTACCTCTACAGATCCTACTACAACAGCAACAATAACACCAATAACAACTCCAAATGATGATACAAACTCATCGGGTGACCAGTCTCTCGATACACCAAAAGAAGAAACAAACAACTATGATCAATTCGTGGTACCCGTACGCTACAAGTCGCTTCTAAGTTACGACCCAGCATGGCTTGCAATTACTCGAGCCACTGCTCCATACGTACCGATTCCCTCAGTCCCTGAGGCAGAAGTGTTGCCGTCACAACCACAGCCACGGTCACGGCCATTAGAATACGACACATTGACTGGCGACTTGGATATGACACCGATAACAACAACAACCTTGGGCAATAGTGGTGAGGAAACGAAGTCGGAACTCGAAAGTGCGGTCGAGTGGGTTGCAGAGCACGTGACGGCTCTTGGGTTTCTTACGATCCCGACCTACGAGTACTTTTTTGGTAGAAACGGTGGTGGTAGTGTTGAAGGTTCAAAGTCTCCTAAATCTCCTAAATCTCCTAAATCTCCTAAATCTCCGAAATCTCCTAAATCTCCTAAATCTCCTGGATCTTCTAAATCCCTGAAATCCCCTAAATCCCCTAAATCGCCTCAACAAACAATTAAGCCACACCCTTGGTTCCGCCCAGAACTCGGAGACCCGAACTCGCCAGCGATACAGGGAGCCGACCGCACTGCGATTGTGGATAACCCTCAGACTGACCGGTTTTGTGCGCTAATTGGGATTCCTAGTTGGATCCGGTTGTTAGACAAAGTTCCACGGACTCAAGAAAGTCATTATGGTGGCCGCGGCAACTACAACAGTAACTACAACAATAATTACAATAACAATAACTACAACAATAATAATTACAATAATAACAATAATAACAATAATAATAGGTCCCGTGATGGACGGTCGTCGGGCCGATGGAATAATAATGGTCGTGGAAGTGGTAGAGGTGGTAGAGGTGGTAGAGGAGGAAATGACTATGGCCGAGGGGGGGAAGAAGGAGGAAGACCAAATGTGAGTGACCAATACGGTGCGTACAATTACAATTCGCGGGGTTCTACAGCGTCAACCACCACCAACAACAATAATGACTCGCCTACAATTACAACAACTACAACTACAACAACAACAGCAGCAGCAGCGGCTACAACTGGCGTTGCCCACTCGTCTACTATCACGGCTACACCACAATATGTCTCCGACTCGGATTAAGTGAAAATTTTCAATCAATTTATCAATCAATTTATCAATTAATCAATTTTGATTGATAGTAGTTCTTTAAAGATTATAAAATAAGGATTTTGATATTTTTTTTAGTAAATTATATTGTATATTTGTTATATATTTGTTATATTTATTTCTTTTTTTTTTATTTTTTTCATTAATAGTTAAAACACACAATTCATTCATTGCTCTCCTGCACGTATATACTTTCTTTAATCATAAACATCATCATAATCATAATCATGTCTCTTCACGCCCAGAAAAAACTTGTTTAGTAAACACGCTTGGCTGGGGGAACAGACTTGCACTCATTAGCATCCAGAGTGTGGTAAATGACGTCTCTGTAAGAAAGGTGGACGGGCTCAGAGAAGTGATCCTGCCACGAGAGAGTGTGCTTCATCCACTCCTTATCGTTACGGTCAGGGTAGTCCTCACGGGCGTGGGCACCTCTAGACTCAGTACGGGCAACAGCAGAGTAAGCAGTCTGCATAGCGCAAGTAAGAAGGTTCTGGAGTTCAAGAGTCTCAATGAGATCAGAGTTCCAAATCATAGAACGGTCACTGGTGCCGACATCCTTAAAGGTACCGGCAACCTCAGTGATACGGCGGACACCATCCTCAAGAGAAGATTGCATACGGAAGACAGAGACATCCTGTTGCATGACCTTCTGCATGGCAAGTCTGATCTCGGCAGTGGGCTTAGGACCAGTGGCAGTTCTGCACTTGTCAAGGTTCTCAATCGACTCCTTACCAATGTCCTCAGAGGAAGGCTCGTGGGCCTGGCCAGGAGTGAACTTGGAGGCAATGTCGAGAGCAACACCACGACCAAAGACAACCAGATCAAGAAGAGAGTTGGCACCGAGACGGTTAGCACCGTGGACGGAAACACAGGCAGATTCACCACAGGCGTAAAGACCAGGGACAATCTTCTCATTGCCATCCTTGTCCTGGGTCAGGACCTCACCAGTGTACTTAGTGGGGATACCACCCATATTGTAGTGGACGGTGGGGATAACAGGAATGGGCTCCTTGGTCACATCAACACCGGCGAAAATGGCAGCAGTCTCAGAGATACCGGGGAGACGCTCGTGAAGAACCGAGGCAGGGAGATGGGAAAGCTGGAGGTAAATGTGGTCGTGCTCAGGACCGACACCACGGCCGTCACGAATTTCCATAGTCATGGAACGGGAAACGACATCTCTGGAGGCGAGATCCTTAGCGGTGGGAGCATATCTCTCCATGAAACGCTCACCCTTGGAGTTAAGGAGGAAACCACCCTCACCACGGGAGCCCTCAGTAATGAGACAGCCAGAACCGTAGATACCAGTAGGGTGGAACTGAACAAATTCAAGATCCTGGAGGGGGAGACCAGCACGGGTGACCATGGCCATACCGTCACCGGTACAGGTGTGGGCAGAAGTACAGGAGAAGTAAGCACGGCCGTAACCACCGGTAGCGACGACGGTGTTCTTGGCGCGGAAACGGTGGATGGTACCATCTTCCTGGTTGTAGGCCATGACACCGACACACTTGCCGTCCTGCATGAGGAGGTCGAGGGCAAAGAACTCAATGAAGAAGTTGGTATTGTGTCTAAGGGACTGACCGTAAAGAGAGTGGAGCATAGCGTGGCCAGTTCTGTCAGCGACAGCGCAGGTACGGTATGCCTGGCCACCATGGCCATAGTCCTTGGATTGACCACCAAATGCACGCTGGTAGATACGGCCTTCTTCGGTACGGGAGAAGGGAACACCGTAGTGCTCGAGCTCAATGATAGATTGAGGAGCCTCACGGGTCATGTAGTGGATGGCATCTTGGTCACCGAGCCAATCGGAACCCTTGACGGTATCGTACATGTGCCAGTGCCAGTCGTCCTTGTGCATGTTACCGAGGGCTGCATTGATACCACCTTGGGCAGCGACAGTGTGGGAACGGGTGGGGAAAAGCTTTGAGATACAAGCAGTGTTGAAGCCAGCATGGGCGAGACCAAAGGCAGCGCGGAGACCAGCACCACCTGCACCGACAACGACGGCATCGTACTCGTGGTCAATGACGGCGTACTTGTTGGAGATGTGCTTGGAGGCCTCAGTAGCCTTGACGTGGTCCTGGGAGATGACGGATCCGAGGGTTCTAGAGACGTGGAACGCTCTGGTAGCGGAGATAGACTGCTTTTGCTGTAGAGGAGGGGTAAAAAGAAAAAGTTGAGGTTAGCTAGAGTTTGAATGAAGGAGAGGATTAAAAAAGAGAAATGGAATTTCATACCAGACAAGAACGTTTCAAAGCGCTCAGCATTTTTAATGTGTGTGTATGATGAATGGGATTAAGAAGAAGATGGATGGGTTTTAAAACAAATAAAATCAAAAAAAAAAAAAAAAAAAAAAAAAAAGAAAGAAAGAAAGAAAGAAAAAAAAAAGAAGAAAAAAAAAAAAAAGGTTTGGTTGGGTGAAAGGGAATTAAATAAATAAATATTTGGCTGGTCAATTAAAAAAAAAAAAAATTTGGCTGTGTGTGTGTGTGTGTGTATTTTTTTTGTTTGTCTACCCACTGCTACGATTTGTATTTCCCGCTTATATTTTTTTTTTTTTTTTTTTAATTGACAGCCTTAACAACTTGTCTAACTGAAAATCTACTAAACTGACTGATTGACTTTGAATTAATTTTTATATTAATTTATTTATTAATTTATTTATTAATTTATTTATTTATTACTAACAAAAGAGCCCTCAGCTATCTAATTTCCCTTCACAAAGCTAAAAAAAATATATACTAATATATAAATTAATTTAACTTAACTTAACTTAACTTAACTTAACTTAAATTCAAATCAAATCAAATCAAATCAAATCAAATTGTTGAAAATGTTAAACTCGCGATTCTGGTCTGACATAAAACAGCCAAACAACATCAGTAGTAAAAAAAAAAACTAACTACAACATTATCATAATCATCATCATCATCATTACTATTAATATTAATATTACTATTAATATTACCATTATTGTTATTGTTATTATCATAATCATAATCATCATCAATTCAGATGTCGGCCCCGCGCTCTTTTTTTTTTTTTTACTTGGAAGAACTTAATAATGCTCCTACTAAATCTAACATCCCACTTTCTCAGCCTTTCCCCCGCATGAGTGGCGGACACTTGAAGGTTTCGTAACGCGTAGATTCTCATTGGCCACATTTTAAGCTGGGGTATTTAATTTTATATTATTACTATGACAGTCTGCCATAATAATATAATAGTAAAAATGATAATCCCACGAAATGCTGATGTAAGCGCTATTTTTTTTTACTTTATTTTTATTTTATTTTTATTTTATTTTATTTTATTTTCAATTTATTTTCAATTGTCCAATCAACAACTTGCAATTACTATTTACTGGGCACTCAACTTAAAAAAATACTCCCCCCCCCCCCAAAAAAAAAAAAAAGGTTGCCAGCCGCGGCTATGCGGCGCTCTACCACAAAACACTCACTTTTAAACCGGGTCCATGCAGCCGGGTAATGCGGGAGGAATAGGAATAATACCAAGAGGTATATATATATATATATATATATACAAATATTATACTCAAACGATTTAACTCTCATAAGATCTTTACTGACTAATTAATAAATAACAAAAAAAACACCGCCGGATAAACGGTTCCTGGAATTTATCGTGACTGGATAAGCGGAGATGCCAGTAGAGAGAGAAATTTTTTTTAAAAAGGACTAGAAAGGTAATTACTTATATATATCACTTAGTACTTAGTACTTATTACTTATATTAATTATAGACTTACAAACACGAAATCTAATCTGATTCAATTTTTTTTTTATTTTATTTTTGAAGCAGCATTTATTTTACAAGTTAAAGTCAATAGACCAGACCAGAAAAAATATATAAATTTATATATAAAAAAAAAAAAAAAGAACGATCAATATCAAATAATACAAATGATTGATACTTAAAGCTTACTTTAGTAATTGTATCTTCAAAAGTCTAACACCTCAATCGCATATTTAAGGTAAACTATCTAACCCCGTAAAACAATCTAACAAACCCCCTATATATATCACCCTTTGAAATCTATTGTTATTATAACTTTTGAAACTAGTCAAGCCCTAACCAAACCAAGTTAAACAAACTATGTTTTTATAATTATTATTATTATGTTAAGCTACCTCTCAATTATTTGTAATACATTTGGTAATACCAATTGCTAAAAACAAAAGTTGATTGAAACCCCCCTCCCCCCAGTCAAACCACTACATAGTTTCCAAAATGCCTTACCAACAATCAAACATCCCTTTAACACTTGGTTTTCTTTTTTATGAATTAAATTTTAAATTTAAATTTGGATTATCTATTTATTTCTTTTATTTTATTTTATTTTATTTATTTATTTTTTTTTTTTCAAATTAGAAAGATTTTTAAAAAAAAAAAAAAAAACCTTAGTCACACTATTCCTTCCAACTACATATCAATTAATATTGCATAACCTCTGACTGTTTTTTCCCCCCAAATCTGTTATTTCTACAAATACTCTGAAAAATGATTCTTGGTTTAATAATTACCATATTAATGGTATAATTATTCAATTTCCCAATATCAGATATTAAGAAAATGCTTTATATTTTCTGACTAAAAAAAAAACATATTTCCTTTACAAAAATTACCCAGATTTTCAACACAAATACCCTTTTTTTTTTAGTTTCTTTGACTTGAGTAAATTTATCTCAATGTTTTTGGAAAAAAGAAAAAAAAACATCTTTTTTTTATTTTAGAACAATTTCACTTACTATTTACAAATGGGTATTATTAATACAGAAATAAAAACAAAAATAGAATTTACTTTGATTAGTGGTTATAGACTGAACAGCGAAGAATATTTATAGTAAGATAATAACATTGATGGAGATAATACCCAAAAACAACCTTTAATATTTCAATTCATTATATTATTTCTTTAAACCCCCTAATGATTATCTCGAATGCACCAACAAAGAAATATAACCTTTTTTTTTGTCAATAATAGCAAATATCCAACATCTTCATATTTAATTTAGATTTCTCTTTAAAAAATAAATGATTTAATATCTCATCCTTTTAAAAGTATTTTTGAAAAAAAAAAAAAAAAAAAAAAAAAAAAAAAAACTTGAAAGTTGAAAGTTGAAAGTTGAAAATTGAAATTTATGTTTTGTGATTCAGTTTTAGTTTTGGGACAATGTTATTAAATGGTGCACAAAAAAAATAGTAAATCATTTAAAATCTTATCCAAACTTTTTATAATTGCAATCTATTTATTAATTGCAATGTTATGTTTTCAAAAAAAAAAAAAAAAAAATAGCACGTATAGACTCATATGTAGTCTTTTATATGAGATATTATCTCACAGTTTTTAAGGGAAAGGAAAAAAAAACCGTGGTTTTGGATGGATGTCTATTATGAAGGTTTCTGACTAAAGAGGAAATTCAAAATTTTTTGAATGCAATCAAGATATCAAGAAGAGACTTCTCAAGACAAAATTTATTATTTTCGAAACTAATTTGAATATCATTATTAAAATGAGTATTACAGCAAAGAATATTTTTTTTTATTAAAATTTAAAATAAAATAAAATGATTTTTACAGCGTCTGTATATTTTACAACCAAGGATTCTCTCTAGGAAAATAAATGCAAGTTTAAATCAGATATTTAGCTGATATTTCAACTATATTAAGATATCAATTCTTATTTGTTTTTTAAAGCTAGTTTTTATATTAGAGTCATATATATATAAGAACCCATTTTTAATATTGTAAATCTATTAATTATTGATACTTTTTAGTTCATATTGATAATTTTCATTTCTATGGCTTAAGCATGCCTTATCTTGATTGTTTTTCTTTTCACCAAAAGTCCCGTGACCTTGTATTCAGGAGTGTGTGTTAGTTAGACACATTTTAATTAAAACCTATTACTTAGCACTTATTACTTATACTTAACATTTATTTCCTATTTCAAATTTTTTTTTTTTTTTTTTTTCTTTTGCAAAACCTCCCATGAATGAAAAAAAAAAAAAAACTACATCACACAAATAAAATCAGCCTGCCCTTTAACCCATCCATATATATAACCATCACATACAAATAATAAAATCATAAATATAATACCCAATGTTTGTGCTCACAAAAATCTCAGATCTTATTAGACTGGATCCTTTAAATTTTAACACCCCACTTGCTGAGGGTCTCGAGGACGAAATCAATAAAAAATTTGCAAACAGAGTTAGTAACAATATTTATTATATACATGTCACAAAATATGAAAAAAAAAAAAAAAAACTAACACATACCACTCCTAGGTTATCCATAACGTCGGACTATGTATTTGTCTCTATGATATCGAAGACTTTAACGATGGCATGACAAAAAATGGTGATGGCGGTGTCTTCATAAAGTGTAGGTCTTTTCTCTCTCTCTCTCTCTCTTTCTCTTTCTTCTTTTCTAACTCTTTTTTTTTTTAGGCACTTTCAGAATAATAGTCTTTAGACCATTTGTAGGCGAAATCCTTGTTGGATGGGTCTCTTCTTGTACAGAAGAAGGTATCAATAGTAAGTTTTTTTTTTTTTTTTTTTTTTTCTCCAGTTATCAAACTTATACTAACTTTTTTTTTTTATTACAAAGTCAAAATGGAGTTCTTTGACGATATACACATTCCAAAAGACCTACTATTCGAAACGTGCCAATTGTAAGTCAACTTTCTTTCATTCTTTTTAATCCTTTAAATTTTACTTTATTTTCTCTCTTCAATTTCTAACTATCTCTCTCTCTTTCTCTTTTTTTTTTTTTTTTTTTTATTTTAGCGTCCCAAGAGAACAAGCCTGGGTTTGGAAAAACGGAGAGTACGATTACTACATTGATACAAATGAAAAAATCAGATTCAGAGTCGAACAAGAAATCTTTACCCAACAACAACCCCGTAAACCTTCTTCTCTTCAAATGTCTGAAGACCCTGCTAACCAGGAAGTTATCCATCCTCCATACTCAATAATCGGGTCATGTCAAGCTGATGGTATGGGTTTAGTTTCTTGGTGGGATTAAAAAAAAAAAAAAAAAAAATCATTACCCCATGCGGCGTAATAAAAAAACAAAAAATAAAACACAAAATATAGACTTCTAATGACTAAT
Source organism: Magnusiomyces paraingens (assembly GCF_902498895.1). Taxonomy (NCBI): domain Eukaryota; kingdom Fungi; phylum Ascomycota; class Dipodascomycetes; order Dipodascales; family Dipodascaceae; genus Magnusiomyces; species Magnusiomyces paraingens. The sequence continues at coordinate 4,271,887 of NW_022474068.1, forward strand.
GACAAATATAATTTTATTATACTATAATCTTCTTTATCTTTATCTTCATCTTTCCCTTTAGTTATATTGCATGTAGCGAGATGTACTGCTAAACTTAAGATTCCCCTTAATGACTTTCTCAACAGCTGCCAAAAAGTCTTTCTCACTAGCAACCTTGCGGCGGGCACGAATCGCAAACATACCAGCCTCTGTGCACACCGAACGCAGTTCGGCACCTGTACTATTGGGGCACAATCGCGAAATCAGCTCCCATCTAATATCCCGATCAACAGACATGCTCTTGGCGTGAATACGCAAAATGTTGGCTCGGCCCTCAACATCGGGCAAACTAAACTCAACCTTACGGTCAATTCTTCCAGGCCGCAGCAGAGCAGGATCCAGCGTGTTGGGTCTGTTTGTCGCAAACATCACCTTGATATTTCCTCGGGGATCAAACCCGTCTAACTGGGTAATAAGCTCCAACATGGTTCGCTGAACCTCATTGTCTCCACCAGCTCCGTCATCAAATCTAGCTCCACCAATTGCATCAACTTCATCAAAGAAAATAATTGTCGCTTTCTTGGTTCGTGCCATCTCAAATAGCTCACGCACCATGCGTGCACCCTCACCAACGTACTTTTGCACAAGCTCAGAGCCAATTACACGAATAAATGTCGCATCTGTACGATTGGCAACAGCACGCGCACAAAGAGTCTTACCGGTACCAGGAGGACCATAAAGTAAAATACCCTTGGGAGGGTCAATACCTAGGTTAACAAAGCGCTCCGGTGACAGCAGCGGCAGCTCTACAACCTCACGCAGCTTCTCAATCTGCTCCTTGCATCCACCAATATCGCTATAAGTAACGTCTGGCTTCTCCTCCACAGTCATCATCGTCACAGACGGGTCAATTCGCGGGGGAAGAGGAAGCATAATCTGGTATTTGTTACGCTCAACACCAACTCGCATGCCTTCTTCAATATCAGTAGGACTCACGCGATCACCAAGACTCACAACTATTCTTTGTTAGTTCTCAACTTTCACCTTCTTTCATAAAATCATAACTTACCAAACTTGGCTATTTGCTTAATGTTGATGACATATTTTGTCCGCTTCGTCTCGTCCTCCGCTGGAATGATCTTCGTGCATCGAGCAACCTGCAGTGGCTGCTCCTGCTCCATGTTCTGCTTGTCTGCCGCCAGATCCCACTGATGTGGTGGCGCAAGTCCCGTATCAGACTCTTTGATTCCAATCTTCTCGTTTATTCGTGCCTGAATGTCTTTCAAATCCTTCTCAATCGCCTTCAACGCGCTCCCGTAAGGGGCTGCACCATACGACTTCAGAACCTGAATGTCGCCTTCTGACAATGGAATAATGTCCTTCTTCTCGGTCTCATCGTCCTCAGTAGGCGCTTTGTATTTCTCCCAATCGGCTTTTGGTGGCATTTTTCTGTATTTTTTTGTGAATGGTTGTTTTCAGTGGCAATTAAATTAATGGGTGGCAATGGTGGTTGTTGTTGGTAGTGGTGGTGGTGGTGGTAGTGTTAAATGGTGGTAAGGGAAAAAAAAAAAAAAAAACAAGGCCAAACAGAAAATAAAGGTGTTCAAAAAAAAAAAAAAAAAAAAAAAAAGGTGGCAAACCTTGCAATTGCAGTTTACCACCCACTCTCTACACAATGCAAGGTAAGTGCACAATTAATCAATAACTCCATCCATTTCAATATCTAACCATTCCCTAAAGGCTTCAACAGGTATATTCCTCCCCACTACGATGGTCGCAGGTCTCTCAATAGTCTCGCTGGAAAACCTCATGCTCTGGGCTCACGAGCCCGCAAAATATCTATGGGCATTCTCACTGTCCGTTTCGAATCCCCTATGGACATTTCCTGCTCCCACTGCCATGTTTCCATAGCCCAAGGTACCCGCTTTAATGCCGAAAAACAAAAGACCGGCTCTTACTTTTCGACTCCAATCTGGTCCTTCAAGTTTCTTTGCCCAAAATGCAAGTCTTCTATTGAAATCAGAACTGACCCTCAAAATGCTTGCTACCGTGCTGTTTCGGGTGCTACCGAACGATTCCCTCAATCTTCAACAACTACCACCGAAGTCGCAGGACCTTCCTCAGCAAATGCAGTCAGATACAGCGGACTGCTGAGTAACAATAAACTGCTTTCACAAAAATCTTCCGGCGACGGATTTGCTGCTCTTGAGCGTAATGGGGGTGCTACGAATTCCCGAGCTTCTCAGGAAGAACGCATCAGGATACTTTATGAGCGCAACAAACGACAATGGCGCGACTCTTATGCTGCGTCTAAAAGGCTGCGTGAAAAGTTTCGTCGCGAAAAACATGCAATTGAAAAAGTTGACCGTGAAAACCAATCTCTAAAGGATAAACACTCTTTGTTTCTGACGCCAGCATCAGAATCTTTAGAAGATGTGCGCATCGCCCAGCTAAACTCCTATGGTAGCGGTATTGATCTAAATCGCAAAGACCAACTCATGTCATCTTCACTACAAAAAAAATCAACTACTTTTAAATCACAAGCTCTACAAAACCTTGCCATTCAAGTCGACATGGCTACAGACCCTTTCGTTACATCTTTCTTTAAACCTCGCAAACAAAAACTCCCAAACGAAATTGTCCGCAAGAAACTCCCCCAAAAAGTTCAGCTTGTTCCTTACACAAGTGATAGTGAATGATATTATTTATTATTCTTTCTTTTATCTAACCAAAAATCTTAAGTCCATCGTTGACAATGTAATCGTCCTCAGCTTCCTCAGCCTCGCTCTCTTCCTCGGCCTCGTTCTCACTAACCTCAATCTTTTGTCCAAACAGTCCGGAAAACAATTCGTCAATCTGCTCATCGCTCCACTGAATCGTGTTGCGCGGTGCATCAAAGTTCTGCAGCTTCTCCTGCACATTGAACTTGAGCTTGCGATCTTTGGAAAACTTGTCCTCATTCTTCTTTTCCTTATCATGACTGTTCGACTTGGTAATGGTCCATTTGACGCTTGAAGCAACACTCGAGTCAGCCATGCGTCGGTCAACAAGATCTTTTAAAAGTGCACGGTAAAAGTCCATGTCGTCGTAGATTTCTTCCCGCTCTTTGAGCTCCAGATCAGTACTTGTTACAACATCAGATTCGTCCTCCTTTTGCTTCTTCTTTTGAGACTGAATCTGCTGCTGTTTTAGCTTCTTTTGACGCTTTTGCTCTTCAATTCTCTTTTTGATCTTGGCTTTCTCATCCAGTTCTTCTTCTTCTTCCTCTTCTTCATTCTCTTCCTTTTCTTCCACATTTTCTTCGCCTTCTCCAAGAATTTTAATTTGAGATCTGTTAATTCTAGTTCGGTTAATCAATCTGTCCATGTCTGCGAGATGCGAAGCAACCTGCAACTGCGCATTGGTATTTTTGATAGAAAACTTGGATGCATTCAGTGCAGAAACACCCGACGCAGCCTGCACCTTCTTTGACCACTTGGTCAGCACTGCATCACTGTATGGCTTCAGACGCTTGGCAAGAAGTTGCTCGTTTCCGAAAGCAACTTCCAGACTTCGTTTACCGGGTTTAACCTCAACTTCAGACTCATTATCTTCGGGTATTATGCTATCCTTGACCATCATTTGCTTGCGAAGCTCCGCAATTCTGTCAAGAAGACTGTAGAGATTATTGGTGACTTGTTCCAAAAGTTTAGGTGTTGATTTTGAAGAATACTTTTTGGTTGCTGTTTGTGTAAGTGGTAGTGAGTTGACAGCCACCAGACCCTTTTGGATCTTGATGCGTGAGTCGAGAATGGTTTCGTAAATTTTCTAATAGAAAAAAAAAGTTAGTTTTGTACTTGAAAATGTCAATGGTTTTACTTACAATTTGGTTCTTGATTCCTTCTCCCTTTTGAGCCTCGTCCTTAGCTGTTTTGGAAATCTGCGAAACAAGTTTTCTAAAAAATATGTTAAAATAAATCAAACATGAACTTGACGCGTACTTACTGTTGCTCATTCTTGAGAAGCTCTTTAAGCTGAGATCGCTTCTTTTCGCCAATTTGAGTAGTCTTTTTTGAATACTCTTCTTCTTCATCTTCTTCATTATCTTGATCATCATCATCATCATCATCATCATCATCATCATTGTCGTCGTCATCGTCATCGTCATCGTCATCGTCATCATCATCTCCCTCTTCATCGTTTTCATCGTCATCATCATCTCCCTCTTCTTCTTCTTCTTCTTTGCTCTCATCACTTTCTTCACCTTCACTATCCTCGCTTCCATCCTCACTCTCTCCTTCATCATCATCGTCTTCACTGTCTTTATTTTTGTATAGGTCCTTTCTTGAAACTCTTGCACCATTGTATCGATTTCCATTCAGTTCAACAGCAGCATCGTTTTTGCTTCGAAGCTTACTCTTCCCGACTTCAACATAATGGGCACGGGCAAGTTTCTTTTCTGCTTCACGTTGCTTTTGGTCAAACTCGGTTTCGTTATCAGAACCAACGTCACTGTCTGGGTTTTGTCGCTCAAAGTCTTCCGGATCAAAGTCTTTTTATAAGAAGTTAGTATAAAGCTCAGTCAAAAAAGAGGAACAAAAAAAATAATTTATTCAAATATGAACTTACCAACTGGCTTTGGCGTTTTCAACGACTTTAATGCATCTTTTAAGCTGACCATTGTTTCGTACTTTCCGTATGATGTCAATATGACTTTTAATATTAAAGATGTTTTCTTCTAAACAAACACCTTTAAAAAAATTAACAGCCAAATTTTTTTTTTTCAAGATTAAAAAAAAAAAAATAAAAAAATTTCGCATAGCTTAGTCATCAAAAAAATCTTTGCACATGCGGCGGAAACGTTGTCGAGGGCTCAAGAAAAAAATGAACATCTCTTTAACGTTGGCCATTTTAGATATTTGAAAAAAAAAAAAACACAAATTAGAAATAAATTGTTAAAGAACTATCAAAAGTTGTTAATATTAGGTATTTTTGATCATAAAACGTCTTATTTTAAGGAGTTTTATAAAAAATTCAGACAATGAGTTCATATTTTTTAGCATTTTTTAAGCGTTACTTTTTTTTTTTTTTTTCAAAGCATTAATCTTTGATCAAACCTTTTAAACGAAATTTACATCGAGAGTGATTGAGTTGGACAACCTATATTAAAAAGGTTTACTTTAATTTAATTAACAATTCAACAAAAATTTTATATATTTACAGAAGACAAAAGCTGATTGTATGTTAAAACATACCTGCTATTCCGACTTCTCAATTAAACTATCAAGATCCCTAAAAAAGAAATGGTTTCCAGGTCGCAGAAATGACTTTCAGTTAATGTTATTAGTTTATTATTATTTCTTATTATTACTCAGTTTGTATGTTATTTATCAGTGGAAGTCGGGAGCCTTGCCAGCCATGAGCAAGCCGACAATAAGGCCAAACAGACCCAAAACGGAGCCGAAAATCTCAATAACCAAAATCTTGACAAAGAGAGATGAATCGGCAGCATCGGAAATGGCAGCAGTAGCACCAGTAACACCGACGCAGACACCGCAAATAAGGTTGGCAGCACCAACAGTAATACCGGCCCAGAATAGCGAAAAACCAGTGTACACATTCTCCTTTGTGAAAATTAACTGGCCAGAAACAACTGTGAGCTTAGAAGAAAAGACAATGGCCATAATCAAACCGTAAATGGCAACAACTTCGCAAAAAATAATACTAATCAAGTTCTTGGTGGTGATGCGGGGTGCCTTAACACCAGCACCGATAATACTTGAACCAGTAATGAAAATACCCCTAAATTGAACGTTAGCATAATGCCGATTCACAAATGTTCAAAAAAAAAAAAAAACTCTTACCAGGCAGCACCAATGACACTTAAACCGATACACAGGGCAATGCCAATAACGGACCATGCGTATGGTGAGGTTGTGGAAAGGAATTCTCCAAAGTTGAAGGTTTCACCATTACCAGTGAATAATAGGTCTAAGGATAAGTTAGTACTAAGAAAAAAAAATAGAATCAAAAGAAATCATCAGAACCAAACTAATTCATAATCAAAAATGACTAGAATGAAAAATCTGAATAGGTTCTTTTTGTAATGAAAAACTTTTTACTTACAGCCACCGACAAGGAGGGCACCAGTTGTAGCTAAAGCAGTGACGGAAGTATATGACATTATGGGCGAGAAGAAAAATTGGCTGGGAAAAGTTAGAAATTAGAATTGAACAAGATCCGAGAATTTAAAAGAACAATTATAAAAAAGGTAGAGTCTTGAAGATAAAGAGGTTTAGTTCCGGGAGGTGGACAATGAACAATAGAGAAGTCGAGAGGGAGACGCGACTGCAAGTATTAATATTTCTGGTAAAAATGAGCGGTTATTCTAACGACAAATCTGTTGAAAAGAAGGAAAAAAAGAGATTTATAACGATATTTAAATAAATTGACAAGACCAAGAGCGAAAATTCTGTTGCATGGAAGCTGAGTAGAGCATAAAAAGAGATGATGAAAAGGTCTAGCAAGGCGTTTTGAATACAATAATGCTGTCTCTATGGAAATACTGAAAAAGACGGTTTGTCAGGGCAATATCTTGCTGATTAAAAGACTTATTATTAAAAAAACAATAAAATTACTGTTGATAATATGGCGACAAGACTCAGATGAACGAAGGAATCCTTGAAACTTACTTTTTGGCCTGGAAGCCTTTGAAAATGTTTGGTGTTGAGTTTTTCTGTCAATGGGTAAAGCAGCACCTGTAGGCAGCCACTCACCTTTTTTTGTGTCTGTTTTTTTTTTTTCTCTTCCCTTAGGCTGCTGCAAAGGAAGCAACACATACAACACATACAACACAGCATGATAACACAATTACTAATGATGACTAATTTCTTAATACTAAACTCAATCACTCTCATCTTGAACGGACACAACTGCACCCTCTGAATCACTAACATACATCATCACATCTTCGACAATGGACAATCATAAAGGTATGTCTAGTGTACTAGTATTTGGGAACCTCTAACGCGTCTATTAGCTCATCCGATTCTTTCTCAAATCCCTTTAATCATTTCTCCTTTTTTGCATCCTCCAAAGGCGGTCACTTTACCCTTTAACTTTAACAAACTACCATCAGCCCTCCCAGCATCAGCAGTCACTTCCGAAGCAGTTGACTACATTTCCACGGATTCGCAACAATTTGCAGAATTTGTTGAAAACCAGCACATTCAAAGAAAACAACATTATGAACAGTGGATAAATGATGTAGTTCAGCAAGACTTGAGAGAAAAACGTAAAATTGCTCCAGGGTATCTCGATTCAACAAACAGAATACTGCAACCTGTCAAGGTAGAAACAAAGAGCACACCCGAGCCGGAGAGAGCAACTTTGAACCAAGTTAACGAGATAGACAAAATGTTTGGGAAGGTTGAAATTTCTTCTGGAAGCACTCCACAGAGCCCCCAATGAAACAAAAACACTGCTCAGATTAGTTGCTTTTAATGACCTTTTACGAATACATGAATCTTAATGAATATCTATTATTATCCAAAAAACCATCCTAATTAACCAACCATACTTCTTTTGCGTCCACGAAGTCTGACATCTTGTAGTTTTCTGAGAACCTCCTTAATTTTGGCAGGTCCAGATCCTTTTTTATCGGATTGGCAATAAGATACATAGCCGTCCAAAAGCCAGCTGCTATAAAGCTCGCTATTGACTGGGTGCGTACTTCCTACAGCACGCTCTAAAACGTATAAATCCACAGCCTTATCCTCTGCCAAAGTCGAGTAACTTCCCAAGCCAAAATCAATAAGTACGGGCTCCAGCTCTAAATCATTATCTGCCTTTTGTTTTTTTGGCGCTGTTTCTACATTTTGCGTTAATGGAACAGTATTAGGTCTTAATAAAATGTTTGACGTAGTTAAATCGCCATGAACGGTATCTGTCATATGGAGTTTACCAATCTCTTGGCCAACACGGACAATCAGAGTCTTGATGTACTTGTTTTGCGGGTTGCCTTCGGTATCTGCGGAAATCGATGTTTCACCATGTTCTTTTTCATAATCCCAAATCCAGTTTTTTAGCGAACCGCGCATTTCGTCCTTAATATCCGTCGACTTTGCTGTTGATGGCCCGATAATATCCTCCATCCAAATGATACCTTGTCGAAAGTCCACATGAATTATACCAGGAACATTAATTCCAGCTGCAGAAAGCTTTTGAAGCAGTCTGGCTTCAGCAAGTGTCCGATGCTTTGTCAGTGTCTTGTCTAGTGTAGGGTGGCGGTAAGCTTTTGGTGGACGATATTTGATAATGAAAGAGTGTGCATGAGGAGGTAAACGCGAACTTTCTAACCGATCTGGTTCATTAGTCAAAAAACTATTGAGATAAGGATGAACATTTGTGCGAAAAACAATCGCTTCTGCCCCTTGAGAAACTCTCGTAATAGGAATGCCGTCGGACAAAATGTTTTTGAGCTGTGCTTCTAATTTTTCTGTCATTATTTCTCGAGATATAAAGACTAAGTGGTATAAATTGAAAAGCGGTTATCAAAAGTGGTGGTGGGTTAAAATTTTTTTAGTGTGTGTTGGCTACAGAACCAGAAGAAAATAAGCAATTTTTTAGTCTACGCGTCGCGCATCATTTTTAACGGAGTAAATATACCACAAAAATGATATTCAAAGTAAAAGTAGGAATAATAGTTGGAATTTACATAAGAAATTTGATAGTCCGTTTCAATCAAATCAAACAAAAACCTTTGGCGTTTTTTCGATGCATATGGTATAGAATGCTTGGTTTGTGTTCAAGGCTTTCTTGGTCGTATTTATCAGATCCATCAATGACCTTCCCAAAAAGGAAAATGTCAAACAAAATTACGTTTAAATTAATACGCACTGCCTCCTTTTTTTTTTTGCTCACTTCAGACATTATCATCATTATCTTATTTCGCCACAGATGAACATTTGAATCACTGATTCATTTCATTATATTTTTTGTTTTTGATAGATCCAAAATTTCTTTGTTTTCATTTTCCTATTTTCCTTATTTTTTTAGTTACTCTTACTTTTTTAAAGAGGTTATTTTTTTTTTAAATTCCTTTAGTCTGAAAACATTTTGATTAACTCTTCATCAACACTTTTATTTGACCCATAAATCACGAACCTCATAATAAATCAATATGAACCCGTTAATATTAACAGTTTTGTTTTTATCAGCATATTTAAAACTTCCAAATGTTCACGCGTTACCTACAACAAACAATAATGGCTTAATACAAGACAGCCCTTTAATAGGCTTATTTACCCCAGACAAACATAATCGCAACGCTAAACCTTCACAAGTTTCTGACGTGATTTTCGACAGCAACTCATATTACAACGTATCTCAGCAGCGCCACTTAGACACCTCTTTAGAACAAACCGAGTCTGAAGAAAATGAAAAAAGCCCTGATGGAAGCGATTCAAGCCATCATGAATGCTCAGAAATCGTTCATTTCACAGACAAATGCATATTTGTTAAGAAGTACTGCAAAGAGGAACATCTCGGATTTTTCAACTACTTGGAAATTTATTATTGCTCTCATTCATGGTCCGTTTCTGCAATCTTGGTTGTTGTCTTTTCTCTCTGGCTTGCCATTTTATTCATGTCAATCGGTATTGCTGCATCAGATTATTTATGTCCTAATTTAAACACCATTTCTAAAATGCTCGGCCTTTCAGAATCACTTGCAGGTGTTACTTTTCTTGCATTTGGAAATGGTTCACCTGATGTATTCAGTACATATGCAGCTATGAAAATTGGATCTGGATCACTAGCCATTGGCGAGCTTATTGGCGCCGCTTCCTTTATCACCGCAGTTGTGGCTGGGTCAATGGCAATAATTCGTCCATTTAAAGTAGCCAGAAAGTCCTTTACACGAGATATTGTTTTCTTTACTGTTGCTGTTGGATTTTCTATCTACTTCATATCTGACGGTGTTATAACTCGCTTAGAATGCGTTGCTATGCTATCCATTTATGTCTCTTACGTTATCTTTGTCGTAGGATGGCACTGGTACAATACAACTAGAAGAAAACGGTATTTGGTCGAAACAAGAGCCCGTGATTTTTACACTGAGGCGGGACATGAAGCAAATATTGAACAAGATGAAGAAATTAGAGACGAAGCATCAATTTTAACACAGGGATTAGATTACACGGGATTTAATTCCTCCAGTTTTGGAGAAGAAGAAGAGCGCCAACCAAGTCCTTTTAGGTTTGCTTCACCCAGAGGAAGTATAATTGCACTTCCTGGATCACCCCTCCCTGCCTGGCAAGAACAATTTGAAGATGAGCAAGAAGAGGCATATGGTGAACTTACAAGAGGTATGAGATTACGACCACAAAATCTTCCCCCCACTACCTCATCCCAAAGTGTTGCTGCTGTCTCGGCAGCTATGTCTGCAGCGACAGCAGGAACTGATTTGCATATCCTTGGTTCACACTCCCCCATGACACCAATCAGACCATCTTTATATGGTGCTCTAGAATTTCGAAATGTTCTACAGCAATTGGAGGATTCTCGCAGCTCACATTCCAATATTATCCCCTTGTTGAGAAGGTCACAGGAAAGTGATCAATATAATGACCAAGAACAGGGATTATCACAATCTCTTCCAAATACAGAATCGTATTTGGCATCAAGGGCTGCAGCAGACCAAAGTCCTCTAAGTCCCCTGAGCCCAAATTACCATGAACAGCGCCCAGCTATAAAAAAGAATTTAACATTGCCAACACAACTTCACAGACTAAGAACACAGAATTCCTCAACTTCTAGTCTACCTACAACATCAAGAGGGAGCAGCCCTCTTTCTTCTACACCTGTCATTTTTTCACCACAGAGTTCTGAGTCTTCCCCAAGCTCTGTGAAACCCATACTACCAAAGCTTCAAATCCCTCAGCTTTTAGTATCAGATTATCATTCAGAAGATAGTCCTACAGTCATTTTATCTCCCACTGAAATAAACATACCCGAAGTCTCGAATCATGATTTGAACTCTATTATTTCACCAATTAGTAAAAAATCCAATCTTGGAATCCCAATCATACGCTCTAGGGAAAGCTCGAGACCTTCGACTCCAAATATCATTGAAACAGACGAAACTGATGAGTTGTCAAGAACCACTTCTACAGCGCCGCATGACCTAATTCCACCTTCTTCGCATTTTAGCACAAGCTGGTTTAATTATGTCGTACCTTCAATACCGAAGCGATACACATCTTATTTTTCAACGCTTTTCCCCTCATTGGTAGGATTGACTACCAAATCATTGATTAGTATCATTACTTCTATTGCAACTGCTCCCACAATACTGTGCTTGAACGTGACGATTCCCGTTATTGAGGCCGAGACAATTGAAAAAGAAGCATCCCTATCAACTATTCCTAATTCTCCTATAAGAGAACAAACACACCAAGAGCCTAGTTATAATCTGGATTCTTATTTTGATAGTCGTGCACCTTATCATGATAACGAAAATACACATAACCATCAAATTTTTGAAGATGGAACATCAAATGACGATCTATTTTCATCTAACAATGATCAGTTTGGACTACAAGTGCCCCAATCACCTAAAATCTATGTTCCAATCAAACGTTGGCTTTTAGTACTTCAAGCAATATTCGGTCCTTTTTTCGTTTTAATATCAAATATGGATGATGATTCTTCCTGGCCTTCTACAATTATGTATTCGATACTATCATGCGCAACATTATTGATTATGATTCGGATGTTTGTTCCTGATCCAAGAAGTGCTCCAACATACATTCAATTTGTTTCATTGATTGGATTTGTTATTGCTATTTCTTGGATCTCAGTTGTTGCCAATGAGGTTGTTGGTATCTTAAAGGCAATGGGTATTATGTTTCATATTTCTGATGCAGTTCTTGGTCTCACAGTTTTTGCTGTTGGTAACTCACTTGGTGATTTGGTAGCAAATACCACAGTTGCTAAAATGGGCTTCCCTATGATGGCTCTTTCAGCTTGCTTTGGCGGCCCTATGCTAAATATTTTAGTTGGCATCGGCATGTCAGGGTTAATTATCATGTCCGGAAAGTCCTATAGTCACATTGGTGCCATTTCACCTGATGGATATCATATTAAAATATCAAACAGTTTGATTATTTCTGGGATCACATTACTTGTGACACTTTTATTTTTACTCATTACAATTCCCTTAAATAAATGGAAAATGAGTCGAGTCATTGGTATTATCTCAGTATCATTTTGGATCGTTTCAACAGTTATCAACGTTATTATAGAAGTTACTGTTTTTGAACACTAGAATCAAGACTGTACTAGATATCAAACAGCCTAAACAAATTTAGTTGATACATAGTTTACTGTTATCAATTATAGTAGCATTCTAATTTTTAATACTTACATTTTATTCTATCAATCCAAAAATAAGAAAAAATATAAATATATCTTACACTTGTTATTTTTATAGGTAAGCATCCTTATCTATCTCAAAATACTTTTGTGTAGCTCCTGATGTGACATTTCCTTGGCTCAGTAAAAATACCATGTATATGTGAGCCAAGTCTTTTCTTTGGTTAGGCTCTAGTGCTGCGATTTTAATTTGATCGTAAACATTTTTCAGGAAAATGGACTCTTCGTCTTTTTGGCCATGGCTGTCAGCATTTTTAGAGGTATCATAGTCAATATCAACGTCTTCAGCGATACCGATTTCAAACCGTAGATATTCTCTCCAAAAGTAATATGACGAGGAAAGCTCTTGAGCAAACTGTTGGAAAATTTGACGAGCCTTAGAAACGGAACCGAGCCATTCCAGATAAGAGTTTGCAATCACAGTAACCAGAGCTGGAATATCCGCATCTATTTTTGTATCTTGTGAAGATATTTCATTTAAATTACCACCTTCTTTGTCTTCACTAATAATCTTAGACTGTCCGTTTAATTGTATCAACTTCAACTTGAAATGCTCTAGTTTTTGTTCCAAATATGATATAGCATTTTCAGCACATTCTGAACGATGGAGTAAATTAGCATATCCAACAATAAGTTCTGTACTAAATGGTAAAGCATCCAACAAGCTCAAGAAAATATTCTTAGCAATGTCAATATTTCCATAAGATTCTTCAAATAAAGCATATTGTAAGCGGACTTGAATTCGCCCAATAGGAAGAACAAAGCTTGCACGTCGATAAACATTGCGTGCCTCGTCAATCTTATTATTGGCAACAAGAAATTTGGTGTACCGTAACCAGAATTCTTCGTAATGACCAAAAGGAATTATCGATCTTTCATATAGAGCAACAAGCTCATTCATGCTTTCGTTATTAATCAGCCTATTGTTTCCAGCGTTTTCTGTTTCCATAAACTGCAAATATCGCCGCCAGTTTTGGATTTCTTCTTCAGGGAGATATAACACATGAAAGAACTGACGTTGGATTTCTGATTCATATTGAAATCTTTCGTTAACCTTTTTTTGTGTTTGGATATATAAACGCGAGTAATAATTGTAAATTCTGTGACGTAAATCGGCTTCGATAACCTTCTTTTTTTCTTCCAGTTGTCGCTTTGTAACAATGCTTTTTGACTCGCTACTAAGGTTGGGGTTAGCTTCAGACTGAGGTTCAAGCTTTTTCTCTCTCTCTTCTTCTTCTTTTTCTAACTGCTCAATTTCATATTCTGCGTTAAATTGTTCAAGATATTCTGCTGACACCAAATGCTTTACCGGGAGATTAGGAGCAAGCTGAAATAGCTTATAAAAATATTTTGCATATTGATGCAAAGGAATTTGAACAATTCTTAAGTATAATTTGAAAAGTCTTAAGCTGTCTCCATTAGATTTTTCAAACTTGATATATTCGTCCCAAAAAGGATGAGATAGGTAATGGTACCCAACACAGTTAGCAGCTTTCTCAAATAAAACTCTTGCTTGCTTTATCGATGGAGTGACTATGGTTTTGAAAGCACAGTAATGAGTCCATAGCTCAACACTAAGTGGAATGACGTTAACAGCTTTATCGTAGATCATTAATGCCTGCTCTGTATTCCCAAGCTTGAACTCAAGTTCAGCAAACTTGATCCAATATCCCTGCGCTAATGGAAATCTGTTTAAAAATGTGTCGAATGTAAATCGAAATAGCTTAATCGCAGAGCTACTTGAAGCCTTGGATAACCCACCTTCGAGGTTTTCCGAAATTTCTATTAAATCTTCCCATGCACTAAATGAATCAGGATTGTATTCAATAAAGCTGTATATCTGAGACCACTCTTTAAAAGCTGGATTTAAAAGTTCATCTGGTTTACTTTCAGGTTTTGAATGACCATTCGAATTAAAAGAACCCTCTGACTGAGGGTTTCTTGCATTATCTTCTGCTATTGGCGTCATTTTTAATGAAACGATAGTGGCAAAATGTATTGCTGTTTGTCAATAGCTAAAACTGACAATCTTATTATCAAAAATAATTTGTTGAAATTTAATACCAAAAATATAATAACAAATACTTCTAATCAATGAAATAATGTCATTTAAGTATAATAAAAACTTTGTTGTTTGGTAGCTCTGTCTACCAATGTTTATTTTTTACTCCGTTAGTCTATCCACGATTAAAGAGGAGAAATTTATTAGTGGTGAAAAAAAAAAATAGCATGCCACCAGTTACGTAAATATTTTTAAAAGATTACTCAGCGATACATTTGATCACCAAAAAGTAATTGGTTTTCATCCCCACACCAAATGAGTTTCATCACTAGCTTATCATTTTTTTTCCCAGTTTCTATACTAAACTTTCAATTTTAATTAACAATGTCGGCAAATTGCATTTTCTGCAAGATCATTAAGAGTATGTTGTAAAATTTTAAGGGATAATTAATTGATTTGCGAAACAAACTAACATTGACTGAGACGAAATTCCGTCTCTTAAAATCTACGAGACTTCCAAGACTCTTGCGTTTATGGATATTGGTCCCACCGCTCCTGGACATGCTTTGGTGATCCCTAAGTATCACGGTGCTAAGCTTCATAATATTCCTGATGAGCATTTGTATGAAATTCTTCCCATTGCTAAGCGCATTGCTCTTGCTTTAGATCTTGCCATTGAATCCCCTGAAGGCGAGGGCTACAATGTTTTGCAAAACAACGGTAGAATTGCCCACCAAATGGTTGATCATGTTCACTTCCATTTAATCCCTAAGCGCGATAGCACTTCGGGTCTCGTTGTCGGCTGGCCCGAAAGTGAGGAAGGCAAGGCAAAAATCAAAGAGATTCATGCCAAGTTGGAAGCTGCTTTCAAGGCTGTCGAGGAGTCATCTCCAATTAAGATCTAGACATATAACTAGTCACAATCACAAAATTAAAACAAAATCTATGGATATTTATAAACGATATTGCTTTAGTATTATATGCTGTAATTTCACAAAGAACACGTAACTGATGTTCCCTAAGTGACACTAACAAACGGCTCATCATTAAACTTCTTAATTGTTATTTTTGTATTCGCTATTTGGAGTCTTCAAGTTAAAAGATTAACTGAAAGCTAGCGTATTACTTCATCAATTTTTTACTCTGGTAAACTTACACAATGGCAATTCTATGATGTAGAGCCCCAAACCAACTACAACAAACTACAACTCCAGAAACGGGAGGCCCCAGATGCATCTTATCTGACGACATCAGTTAACAACAAGGAATGCAGCAAATGATTATCTTTTATTATAATTATAATTATTTTAATAATCATTATTTTTATAAAAGAGAAGGCCTATCCGCAAGCCTTCACAGCTAGCATAATAATTACGAAATATTTAAATTTTTGTATATTTATTTTGCAGTACAGTAGACACAAGGAAGAAATAGATTCTGTAATTGCTAAAAAAATGTAACATCCATTTGAAAATATGTACCAAATTTCAAATGTTCGAACCAGCATATTAATAAGGCAAAGAATCCAGAATGCTTTTGATGTAAGTGTATGCGCTTTTTTCATATGTTTATTTTTTGTTTTTTGGGCTATGATATCATAATAAATTTATTGTTTAATGGATGAAATTGCTGCCGACTATGTTCGTCGGTGATTCTTTCCCACTTTTTAACTTTGTGAAACAATAAAATTTGAAAAAGAAAATCAACCGTTATTTTGAATTTCCATTATCAGGGCTAATACCAATAATCATCTTAAAGTAGGAACAAACTAGGCGGTTATCTTTGCCTGAAGTTCATTTTAAGATTATTTAAGCAGTAGAATTTTAAAGTAAGCATAGAAAAACTTGTCCAATATCTGTAAAAACTATTACCAACAATATTGAACGGCACTGAACAAAGACGTATTATTGGCGAGTTTACCTGAAAAAAAATTCCATGTCAATATTTACGTACTCAACGATCAACAACCGTTTTATTGATAAGAGAAAATCTTTTTTTCCCTTAGTAGAATAAAGACTATATATATATATATTATTATTATTTGAAATAATGATGTTTTTAGTTGATTTGGTTAATATATACCCGGTTATCCTGATAAAAAAACGTATACAAATTTATCAATATTGGAATATCATGAATATTAAATATTAGCTGGACTACCAAAAAGTTGGAAAGTTTTAAAAGGGGAATGAGTATTTGATAAATCAAGTGATAACAAACTATAACAATAGTATCATTAAAAAAGCTTTGCATAAAACTACTGAATCAGCTACCTCTAAAAGGCATTAATAATTTAACGTTTCCTTGTCCTTTATCAAATTTTTTTGTATATATTCTAACATTATTTTCCCTATTCTTTATTCATATTTTTTTCTTTAATATTTATCTTATTCCACCTTCTTAACTATTTCCTCAAACACCTACACATTATTAAAACAAAATATAACTTTAAATATAACCTGCATTTCAATCAAGATTTTAAATCAAAAGTACTATTGTAATGGCCGAAGTTACTCAAAGCAAAGAAATTGAAATACAAGATGAAGCATTAGATCCCCACCACCAACATCTTCATGGTCATTTCCATCATTCACAAGCAGCTCAAAAAAAGCCTGACATTCATGCTAACGCTCATATTCACCCTCGAAAAGATTCTCTGCCAGTAGCCCCAATAGAAGAAACAAACTACATTTTGGGAAATGAAAAAAACGAAGTTAGTTATGAAGTGCAGTCAAAACCTGAAAACCTTTCAGGAACGGGAAGCATAGAAAATGGTGATGTATCACGGACCAAAAACCAATATAAATGGAAGCTTCTTTATAGGCGGTATCTCTGGGTTGCTCATTTGTTTTGGGGTATATTTTTTACATCTTGGTGGATATCCATAGTTGCACAAAAGAAGCATAGACATATGTGGTTGATTCCAACAATTCTTTGGGTATTAATTATTATCCGACTTATTACGTTTCATACTCCAACACGATATTTATTGATATGGGTAAACTGGATTTGGCAAAGAACAATAGTAAAATTTATATCTTTCATTCCAGAAAAATATCGTACTCTTGCGGCAGCTATTGGAACTGTTGCAGTTATTTTAGTTGGTACTTTTGTAACACCCGAACACCCTGAATCGAAACGGAAAGATCGAGCTATATCATTTTTTGGATGTCTTGTTGCAATTTTTGCTCTATGGGCTACTTCAAAAAACAGAAAAGCAATTCAATGGCACACAGTGATTTCTGGAATGCTAATTCAATTCATTATCGCTTTATTTGTTTTGAGAACCAAATGCGGCTATGATGTATTCAACTTTATTTCATTTCTTGCTCGAAAACTTCTTAGTTTTGCTCGAGATGGTGTTGCTTTCATAACAACGACTGAAATTTCGCAATATACCTATTTCTTTTTTTCGGTATTGCCTGCAATAATATTTTTCATTGCATTCGTCCACATTTTTTACTATTGGGGAGTGATTCAATGGGCCATTGGAAAATTTGCTTATTTTTTCTTTTGGTCTATGAGAGTTTCTGGTGCGGAAGCAGTTGTGGCTGCAGCTTCACCCTTTATTGGGCAAGGTGAATCCGCTATTTTGATTAAACCTTTTATTCCTCATTTAACTAAAGCCGAATTGCATCAAGTAATGACATCAGGGTTTGCAACAATTGCAGGTTCTGTATTGGTTGCTTATATTTCAATGGGTATCAACCCTCAAGCATTGATATCATCATGTGTAATGTCAATTCCAGCTTCTTTAGCTACATCAAAACTTCGATACCCTGAAACAGAAGAATCAATCACCTCCAGCAAAGTAGTAATCCCAGATGATGAAGAAGAAGAAACCTATAACGTCCTACATGCATTTGCAAATGGCGCAAGTTTGGGTATTAAAATTGCTGGATTAATTATGACAAATTTATTGTGTATCATTGCTTTGGTTGCTTTGATAAATGCCTTGTTAACTTGGTTCGCAGGTTTTTGGAATATTAACAATCTTACATTGGAAATGATTCTAGGCTACATCCTTTATCCGGTAGCTTTTCTTCTTGGTGCACCCAGAAATGAACTTTATATGATTGCAAAACTCATTGGTGTGAAATTAATTCAAAATGAATTTGTTGGGTATTCAATGCTCCAAAGTGATGCCTATTCACACATGTCAACACGTGGGCAAATGCTTGCAACTTACGCATTGTGTGGATTTGCCAACCTTGGATCAGTCGGAACAAATATTGCAGTTTTGGGAGCTCTAGCTCCAACAAGAACAGGTGAAATTGCAAAGCTGGCTATTTCGTCTCTTATCACAGGTGCAATTTCAACACTATTATCAGCAGCTGTGGCTGGAATGGTACTAGCTGATATGACAGCTTTTCAAAAAACAGCTTCTTCATCGTAAGAAGTCTTTTTAAAATTTTTAGTTTTTAGATTAATATATTGAATTTTTATATACCTACTGTGACTTGTTGAAGCACTCAAGACCTTGCTGTAAGAAAGATGAAAAAAAAGTGATAACATTGTCGTATCAAATCATTAAAGAACCCATAAAAACATTGAAAATAACTCCCAAAAAGTAAAAAAAAACATTAAGAAATAATATTAAGATAGTCGTTCAAGAGCCTATAATTCAGTTAGTCGGTATACAAATAACAAACTTAATCTCCTTACCTCTATCGACGTAATTGAATTTCCTCTGATTACCTGTAAAATAAAAACGTTAACAAACAATCGTATATAAAAACGTTCAATCACATAGGTAACATACAGCAATACCAACTTTAACAACTTCACCATTTTGTTTTTCTTCGACCGCTTCATCGATGACAACGTTAAGAAAGAGGTCGTAACCTCTTACCACACCTTTGATTTTTCGAGAGCCGTTAAGCTGGACAAGAACTTTCTTGTCTAAGTACTAAAAAAACAACATATTTCAATTAACAACAAAACATAAATACATTCGATTTATCTAAAAATCAGTACAAACCTTTCTAAATTCCGGCGTAGCTGCTTTCACCATTTTTTATTCTGTGTATACTAGATTTTGGGGGTATTTCCATCATTAATTCTTAATCTTTATTTTGAAAAATCCTGAAAGTTACCCTGTTTTTGTCAAGTTTTTTTTTTGATTCATGTCACGGGGTATTTTTGGGCCCCATGACATAGGTGGTTAGGGTTATAGCCAGGTAGCAATAACTAGATACCAAGAAGTATCAGCACCACAATCACCACCATCAAGATCATTAACACAGCAGAACAAGATAGTACTTAAGAAGCTAAGTTTATCTTAAGATCAAATATTAGTACCTATATTCAACAAATGCAGATTATGACAAACTTAAATTAATTTACTCCGAGAACACAAGAAATAGTCTTTGATCTTCCACACTATGAATGAAAGAACTGGTCAATCAATGAGTCCCTTGCTGGCTACAGAAAATGGATGGAATAAACACGTTCGCAATACTCCATGTGACCCCGGGAGATAAGGACGAGTTCAATGAAGAGTTAGTTAATCTAGAGAGGCTAGTCTCTGTGAGACGAGTGTGGGAGCCAGTTAGATGAGATGGTGTAAGAAACAGAACTTTTGAAACCGGATCCACTGACTCCATACGTGTCTCTCGTTATGTGTTCAAGGAAAGAAAACGGTGGTCTGCGAATGATTGCAGACTTGAACGAGTTCAACAAACATGTTAGACCACTACTTACAGATTTGATGACAAGTGAAAATACTATAGGGATAATACATGGCGCTATTCCATACACTGTTATTGATGTTGTACATGCCTTTCATTAATTGAAAGTTAGGCCGGGCGATGAGAAATACTTTGGGATTAAAACACCAAAGGGCGTGTATACCTATAATGTGGCTCCCATGGGGTTCTGGAATAGTCCAGTATATTGACAAGGATATTTGCAACAAATTCTAGAAGGGTTTGTGAGTGTCAATTGTTTGGTATACATTGACGATGTGGTAATTTACACCAGTAGACCCGCGCATAGCCAAATGAAAATCGTTAGGGGCATGCTGAAGCGGCTAGCGGAATATAGACTGAGATCAAATCCGAAGAAATGCGAGTTCGTGGTGACAGACTTCGAATACTTCGGGTACAGAATTTGTGAAAGCAAGATATTTCGGCTGCCTAAGCACGTCGACGCATTTAAGGAGTGGCCATTCCCAGGACAATGAAGCAAGTAGAGCACACTTAGGGAGTGGCCAATTGGTTCCGGAGATCGGTCATGAAATTTGCGGGGGTCACCTAGGCGATACTGAGGGTATTGAAGGCCGCGAAAACGAATGCGAATGCAGACAGAAATTCCCAGACCGAAGATGGTTCCTACCAGATGAAAAGAGGCATTAAGCGGTCAGGTGAAGCGCAGAAAGAATCTGGACAGCTGAAGACGTTACTTTCGGTTGGTTCATTTTTGTAAAATTTTGATACGGCACTGCGGACAGTGCTAAAGATAGAGGAAAATGTGGGGAGAAAGATCATTGGTTACTACAGCCTTCGCAACACGGGACTAGAGACGAGGTACAAGGCGTATGATCTGAAGCTCATGGCAGTAGTGAAGGCTGTAAAAAGCTTTGCTGTTTCCTATATGGGAACAAGTTTGAGGTGTGGACTGATCATAGGACTTTGTAGTTCCGAAAGAAACTAAGTGGACAGTCGCCAGGCAGTACAATTGACTGGAGCTTTTGTCTCAATACTCATTTACGATTTCCTACACCGGTGAGGAGGACAATGCCCAGGCAGACTTACTGTCGAGACGGTGGACTCAACGAGATGGATTTTCCCCAAACTTGATTGACGAAGAGGGCTAGCTGACAAAAATCCCGGTGACTACAAATAAAGCCGGAGCGATGACGACCAAGGGCTACAGGCAAAGGGATGCGCTCTGGAAAGTCTACAGAGACTCTGAAATCAAGTACCAGTGGCAAGCGGAAGCCAACAAGGCGTTGGGGTCCCCAGAGGAGCGATATTATATGCTCATTGGGAGCTACGCAGGATACCTATCATATGAGGGTGTTTAGAAAAGGAAAATGGGGCCTGGTGAGACGGATTGGAGGATAGAAACTGAGGTTCTACTTGATAATTTGGGGAGAGTTAGAAGACCACTAGGCGCAAAAGAATCGATCAGAGCTTTGGTAAAATTGGCACACACGGCACCTAGGGGGGGACATGCTGGGGCGAAGGCCACTATGACGATATTGGTGGTTTCGTACAGATGGCCCAAAATGGTGGAGGATGTGAGAACCATTGTAGCTCAATGTTTGACGTGCCAGCAACTGAATCCACATAACAAGCCGCCGTTGGGGCCAGCAGGAAGAACGCTAATACCACTGAGGTTGGCAATGATTGTGGAGGCTGACCACATCACGGATCTAACGGAGTCGAGTGGATTAGACGGGATTTTGTTTCTCGTTTTTTTCTTCATATATACATTTTCAATCAAATTTTTTTAGTTTCTGACTAAACTTCTCTATCTTCTTTAACTAGGCTTTCCTAATCCAATGTATTCAGTACTGCCGGCATTCGAAACTCAACAATTGGTTAGTATATATTAGCAAAAACAAGGAAATGAACAAAAATTTGAAGTCAAGTTCACACTACAAAATTGCCTGCGCCTTTTATTCAAAAACCAAGAGCTAATTGACATAGACGAAACTATATAGGGTGAGTGAAGAGTAAGTACACTAGCAAGATATGCACCCATTTAAGGACTGTAAAAGATAACCTGTTTCTAAGTGATCGTATCTACCATTGTGACTCGTGTGGAACATCTGTTAACGAAGCCAGAAAAAATTTAATCAAGTGTCTGGTTTCCTCCAAGTAGTGTTTATTTCAAAACAAGTGCACGTTCATGTTCCTTTAAACAAGTCTGCCATTTTATGGTACATTTTCATGAACGGCGATAAATAATCGATAATCGAGGTAAGCTCAGAAGAAATAAAAATTAAAGTTCCAGTTTTTAAACTCCCAAAAATCAAGTGTTGTAAGTTAAGTGAAATACCTATTAATCATTTACTGAAGCTGGTGGTATTTTAAAATTTGGAATCATAGAAGTTGCCTTATAATATGGTATTTGAAATATTTTTTTAAAAAAAAAATCTTAGCTCTATACGTGTTCATTTAGACATCAGAATAACCTATTAGTGATGTGGGGCCTTAATTTTCTTGGAGTGTACGCATTATTTCTCTTTTTGAACATCAACTAACCAGGCATTAGCCAGCATAATTTTCATGAGAGTACCTTTAGCAAAGTGCACAGTCATGAAAGCAGACTGAGTTTTTAAAAAAAAAAAAAAATTCACAAATTCAACCTGTACTGTTAAATTGCCACTTGAATCTGTAAAATTGTAATTTTACAACCACACCGTGGCATTACACACTCAAATTCCACACACGTAAGCAAGGCTAACTATGTGGGTGGTAGTGGAAAAAAAAAAATAAAAGACCTCCTCTCTTATTTCCCTTTTCTCTTTACAATTACCGTTGACTATCTTTCAGTTTTTTTTTTTTTGGTTTTTTATATATATTTTTTTAAAAAAGCCTTTCCATTTTTTCTTTCTTGCTTCCATTATTTCCCGTTTAGGTTCTTTCTTCACTTTCCAGCATCGCATTTAAATATCTTTTTCATATTGCTGGATAATGAAGTTAACTACCTTGGGTCTTTTGGGCTTTTTTAGCTCGACCTTTTCATCCGCATCAGCTTTGTCAACAAGCTTATCGGAATCATCACAAGAAGATTTTGAAAACCGGATATATTTTGCTGTCGAACTAGATTCTAGCTACTCGTCGATTCCAAACTTATCAGAGCATTTTGAATCTACAAAAGGGAACATCTTCCCTTCTTCTTGGAACTTTGAATATCCTATCACAGCTGTTCCGAACCACTTTCTTTTTTCAATTCCCAAAAACAGCCCTGAACCCGATCTTCCCTCAGATATCGGCAGTCATGAACTTACATCTTGGAAATTGACAAAGCGCTCTCCGGAACATGAATTACTAAGGCGTCATCTTATCAGCAATGGCGTTGGATCTCTTGAAATTTTACCACCTCCTCGGCAGCTTTATAAGCGAGGTGTTGTTCCGGTAAGCCTTGATCTCAGCAACGAACCTATCGTCAAAGCAGCAATCGAGCAGTTCGACATTCATGACCCTATTTTCCCTGAACAATGGCATCTTGTTAACCCTATTCAAAAAGAACATCATATCAACGTTACTGGGGTTTGGGCTCAAAATATTACTGGCGATGGTGTCAAAATATGTGTGATTGATGATGGTCTTGACCTTGATACCCCAGATCTCAAGGATAATTTCTTTGCTGAAGGTTCTTGGGACTTTAATGATCCTGGCCCACTTCCTCGTCCACGTTTATCAGACGATCGTCACGGTACTAGATGTGCTGGTGAAATTGCTGCAGTGAAAAATGACGCATGTGGTGTTGGTGTGGCATATACGGCCAAGGTTGCTGGTGTTCGGATTTTATCAAAGAGAATTTCTGCTATTGACGAAGCGAAGGCCATTAATTTTGCTATGGATAAAAACGATATTTACTCTTGCTCATGGGGACCCTCTGATAATGGTCAAACCATGGAGGCACCTCCTGAAATTGTTAAAAAGGCTATCCTAAACGCTGTTCAAAACGGTCGCGACAAAAAGGGGAATATTTACGTTTTTGCTTCTGGTAATGGCGGAAGTTTAGATGATAATTGTAACTTTGATGGGTATACAAATAGTATTTACTCTATCACCGTGGCTGCCATTGATAGAAAAGGCCTTCATCCATTTTATTCCGAAAGCTGCAGTGCTAACCTTGTTGTTACGTATAGTTCAGGAAGTGGCGATTATATTCATACGACTGATGTCAATGGTGCTTGTTCTACGACACATGGTGGAACTTCCGCTGCAGCACCTATTGCTGCTGGAATATTTTCCTTGGCGCTCCAAGCCAATCCTAATTTAACTTGGCGAGACTTGCAATATTTGGCATGGGACACCGCTGTCCCATTTGGCACTGATCCCAACTGGCAAATCACTCCTGCAGGAAAGCGATTCCACCATGATTATGGCTACGGCAAGCTTGATGCTTATGCCATTGTCGAAAGAGCTAAAACTTGGGAAAATGTTAATCCCCAGGCTTGGTACCATCTTCCTACTAAAAACGAGAATGCTGAAGTTCCGGTGGATCATACTAAAGCTATTGAATTCACTATTAATGTTACCAAAGAAGACTTGGAGAAGTCTAATCTTGGAAAGTTGGAGCATATCCAAGTACGAGTCAATGCTCAATCTACTCGCCGTGGTTCTCTTACCATATCTTTGACAAGTCCAAGTGGTATCACCTCTGATATCATGCCTAAACGCAGAATGGATCCTTCTAAGGCTGGAGTTCGTAACTGGAATTTTATGTCTGTTGCTCATTGGGGTGAATCGGGAGTTGGTGAGTGGAAATTGACTGCAAAGCATGTTCCTAAAGGAAAAACTAAAGCAGTTTCTACTCTTTTGGATTGGCAACTTTTACTTTGGGGTGAATCAATTGACCCATCTAAGGCTGTTGAATTTGACGGAAAGATTAGTGCTCTTGGTAGCTTGAAAAGCACTGAGCCTGAAGACACTGAGCCTGAAAACTCATCCTCGGAATCACCATCTCAGGTTTCTTCAGTTGCGTCATCACTTTCAACTGAATTATCGACCTCCACCACATTTGATGACGAATCTACTTCTACTCCTATATCAACGTCTACTTCCACTACTTCTGAGTCAGAAACACAGAATTCCGATTCTGAATCATTTAATGAGACTGCCACTGCAACAACTTCTCAACTTGAGGAAGGCAATGGTTCACCTTCATCGACTGAAAGTGCAATTGATGAGTCAGCCCAACCTACTGAATCTGGAGAACCCAAAGAAGCTGAAAACAAGTCTAGTAGCTTTTTGGGGTCTCTCATTCCGACGTTTGGAATGTCAAAAAATACAGCAGCTTGGGTTTATGGATCGGGTCTGCTGATTTTACTTTTTATTGGAGCAATCACAGGATATCTTTTGTGGCTTCGTCACAAGAGAAACAAGAATGCTCTAAATTACAAAGATTTCAATCCTTTGATCTCCAGTCACAACGGCGATGAAGAGCTTGGTGAGGAGCTGGACTTTTTGGACGAGTTTTCATTGGGTAGCCACAGTGACGATGAACATGATGAATATGATGACGATTTGCCATACAATGCAGAAGCTAGTCTTTTGGCAAAACCAACTGGTGGAGTTAAAACCACCTCCAGCACTACAAGCAATATAGAAAGCAGTGAACCAACACAAAGCCCACCAGAATTAAGTGTGGGTAAGAAGGCAGTAGACTTATACAGCTCTGCTGAATTAAATGACAGCGTAACAGATACTTCCAATGAGAAAAAAAGTCCACCACAACCATCAAATCCTGTCCACGAAGAAACAACATTATTCCATCTGGAAAGTGAGGATGAAGAGGAAACACCGGGAACAAGCGAAGATAGCCGAACAAGTACTAGTGGAAGCAATAACCAATAACTGGCTACTGGAGGATTTGAAAGAAAAAATTGCAAAGAGTGAGGGGAAAAATAAATAAAGGACCAAAAAGGACAAAATACTGAAACAGAGTTTTCATCTATAACTAGGCATTGAAATAATGCCTTCAATAATAGCTTAATAGATTAATGATACTTATTACTTTCTTTCTTATTATCTTGTAATTATTTCTTAAGTGTAAATTTAACTAAATGTATCGATATGATATCCATAAAGCATAAAATTGGTATTTCGTGTGCCTTATTTTGAAGTTTTCTTGTATTATAAGTGTGCTTGTATAAGCATAAATTCAAGATTACTCTTTTTTCTAGCTTAAAATAATTGGAACCATTATGAACTAATTGTTTTCATTTTCAATCATAGGTATAACAATATATTGTTATAATTAAGACACGGACTAAAAAAATGGCAATTATTTTAAATTTATGCATATATGCTATATAGGCAGTAAATTTGAGTGTTTGAAAAAGCTCACTTTAATGCTACAAAGAATTAGAGCAAGAGTTGACGTTGGAAAGTTCATTTTCATGCTTAGGAATTGTTATAATATTTTAAATCCAATTATAATATGGATAGGGTATAAAAAGAGATAAAAATCTTTCAATTTTCAAAAAATATTTTTCTTTTTTTTCAATCAAAAAATAAAAAATAAAAAATAATTAATAACAAAATACAAATAATAAGCAATAGTACAATGGCTTACGCACCTACCAACCAAAAGGAGCTCGAAAAGACCTCCAAGAAACTTCAAAAAACAATGTACAATGCCAAGCATGGTGAGCGCGTTTGGAGAAATATGGAACCCTTTGAAAACGTTCGTTTTTGGATCGACGCAGACAATGTGGTTTTGAAGGAAATGAACCGCATTCTCAAAAAGGAATCTGACACTCTTGTGGCCTTGAAACTCTTGGGCTGCAACTTATTTGCCAATCGCCCTGAAGACGAGCCGAACCCTTTCTATCGCTTTGAATACAAAAACTATGAAACTTTTTTGTATGGCTACATTCCTGAAGAGAATGTTGAAAATTCAGATGATGATGATGATGATGATGATGATGATGATGATGATGATGATGATGAAGAAGCATCATCAATATTGAGTCGGTCAATTAAAAGACGTAAGAGACTGGTGAGAAAGGTCACATCTCCCAGTAGAGATGAGGTATACATCAAGAGCCTCCAAAATAAGAAGATTCCTAAGGCAAAGGTTGACAATGAACCAGTTATTATTCGTCGGACTTCCACTATCGCTATGGATATTGTTAAGCAAGTTAGCCAGGCTCTCCCAGAAAATATGTCAATTGACTTTACTTACAATGCTCCAGAAAGCAAGTACCAGAGCCCTGATATCTATCTTTTCACTTTGAACACCACGTATCTCTCTCCTAACAGTGATGATACGAATATCTATAAGTACGATATCATGGCAATGTATCAAGCATCAAGCAATACTTTGCCTCATCTCAATGATAACAATTTTGTCAAATCATTGGTTAGTCCTTCTAACAACAATGAAAAGTTTGGTGTTCAAATGATTCGACAGTTGGTAAACTATATGACAATGCATGATATTTGCTTTGGTATTATTGCTAACACTCAGTACGTCCGCTTAATTGCAAAGACCATTGACAGTCATTCTGATAGTGATGGTAAAGGTGGTGGCGCCATTTGGGTATCCCGAAGCATGCCCCGCGATTCTATTTTTCCCAGTTGCGGTGTTCAAGTGTGTTCCATTATTGGATACATCACCATGTTTATTTCCATCATTATTCGTGGCGATGACATGTCTCCTGAGTGGCCTGGAAAACATGTACCCATTTTACCAACCTCTGAGTGTGAACAGATTGAAGAAGAATTTTTAAAGCTTCATAACGATGTGTCTTTTGCAAAACATTTTTTTTCAGATCATATGCTGGCAAATATGGAAGCTAATGGCAACAATTACGAGCTGGAAGACCTGCCCAACCTTGATCTTATCGATTCGATTTCTAAAAATAAAAGCGCCTGGAGTAATCTTGATGTTGATGTCGACATTATTGAGGCATACACTTTTGCCCAACATATTTTCAACTTGGTGATTGTGGACGATTTTGATAAAGAGCCCTCTTTTTACGCTCCAGTAGAAGGTGAGGAAGCCGAAAGAGCTGCCTCTATATTGAAGGATGAAGAAATCTCAGATTACCTTAAAGCTACAGAGATTTACTCCAATGCTACCACTTGTGCCAAATGGAAAACCACTAAACCCGATTTTGAACCATTTTTGTATGACGATAAAATTGAGTGTGAAATTGACCTCACTAGTGCCAACAGTCAAAACCTAGACTCAAGCAGCAATAATATGTCTGAACCTTCAAGTGTAATTATGGGTTTGGAAGAAACAAATGGCTCGCAAGATACCTTTGACAACTATAGGGATTTTGATTATGAATTTGTCAATACTACCACTGAAGAGGAGGATGAAGAGATGGTAAAGAATCTAGGACTTATTGCAATTGACAAACCAGAAAATAAGGAGCAAGGCGTGACTTACACTACTCCTTCGAGGTCTCTTGGTCCTAGCGCTTCTGAAGTCGTTAGCAGAGTTATTGAGCACAAGAAAAATCACTCTCTAAAGTTTACACGGTCTGATCTAGGTGGGAATGACAATAGCGTACAGGAGGAAGACGTGGCTCAAAGTATCTCTTGTTTTGACATTGTTCCAGAAGTTATTCTTAATGCGGAGGTGGATGATTATAAGAAGAATGGGATGGAGTTAATGCTTACTTTGTGCCGCAGTCGCAGATCTGAATGGTTTGGGGTGACCAGAAATCAAAAGATTGTCCGAAACAAGACATATATGCCTGGATACTTGAATATTTTTGACGGTTCTTCCAATGTCAAGTCTTATGAAGTCATCATTCGCAACAGTGAGTATGGATATATGCCTGAGAGCAGCAACAGAAGCAAAGACTTTATGTACCATGAAATTCTTATCTTCAAGTACTTGTACGAGCAACAAGTAAACTTGAGCATTATTCCAGACATTTTTGTTTTTGGAGATACTTGGCAGACAAATAAGATGCTTGTGATGAAACCGTGGGGCAGAAAGATGACTGCTAATGACATTTGCAATGACCGTGATGGTTCTTTGACAAGACAGATGATAGAGATTGTGGAAAAGCTTCTATTTCAAAAGGTTGCTTTGGGCCGAATCCGAATTGAGAACTTTGCTGTCGATCCTACTGGTCATGTTCGCATTGTGGAGATGCTCGATGCCTTTATTTTTGACGAAGAATACGAGAAACCAGTGAGAAGTCGAGAGTTGGCTACACTTGATATGGCCATTGCTGATGCAAACAACAATGCAAGCATTGAAGATATGGTTGGGATTTTGATTAAGAGCGAGGAGGAAATTGGTAGAATTAAAGCAGAGATTGAGGCCAAACTTTTGGCAGAGGCAGAGGCAAAGGCAGTAGCTGCTGCTGCAGAAGCAGCAGCA
Source organism: Magnusiomyces paraingens (assembly GCF_902498895.1). Lineage (NCBI taxonomy): Eukaryota > Fungi > Ascomycota > Dipodascomycetes > Dipodascales > Dipodascaceae > Magnusiomyces > Magnusiomyces paraingens. Next base: position 4,301,318 of record NW_022474068.1, read on the forward strand.
GCTGGATCAACTGGGGTTACTGCTGAAAGACAGGAGAGCCATGACGAAATGCTTGGAAATGAGTCGACTATTTACTCATTTGATGATGATGTTTCTAGTTTGGGATTTAGCTGGATGACCGATCCCACTGCTTTTAATGAGACCACTATGGTTTCTAGTGAAGGAAGCGGGAGCATTGTTGGGAGTACCCAAAGTAGGGGACAGAACAATCAGCAAGCAGTTCGTCCGCAAGGAAAGTTGAGATGGTTTTTGAGTAAAGTCATTTTGAAGCGGAAGTCTAACCAGGGACTGGTGACTGGACAGGTTAACCTGAGTGCTTAATAGGGATTTTTTTATTTAATATTTAATTTATAGTATTAGTTAACAGTAAGCCTTACTTAATAATTTTTCTGAATATAATAATTTTTTTTTTAAAAAAAAAAAAAAAAGAAAAAAAAACTCACAACAATAGAAATCAAAACCTCCACTCCGGGAATTTCTCAACCACCACCGCCAAACAATCCGCACAACACACAACACACACACAGCCAATATTCTCACATAGACCTGAGTTCTTGTTTTGGCCACGTTTGTACATTTCCTGGGACATTTGCACGCACAGAAATCTGTCTTTAGACTATGCTGTTGTTTTAAATTCAGCAATTTTACTTTGTATATAAAACAGTTTTTTTATTTTTTTTATTTTTTTTTTATTATTACTCCACCTGTATTACGGCTTTTAAACACGATTTACAACTTTTAAACTAAGTCTCTCACTCCCTATCGTTCCAACCCCCTTACCCTTGCAAAAATTTTAATTGCCCAACAAACAGCACCACCCAACCCAGTTGCCAGCCAATAAAACGTACCTCCTTCCACAATCTCTCCCCACACAAACCATAAAATATCTCAGCAGATTGACAATGTCAGAAGAACCTCCATCTAGCACCAATACTACCAGTATGACCAATAACGCGACAGTTGACGAAGCGACATCGTCCAAATCCACAACAACAACATCCGAGCAGCAACCCGAAGTGGCCGCTTCTTCTTCTTCTTCTGCTAATACTTCTACTGCTGCTCCAGTGGCAAAGCGCGGGTCACGGTCTCGTGGTGAGAAAAAGACCTCTGAGAAACGCAAAGGCACCTCGGCAGCGAATTCAGGTTCCTCTGCTTCAGTTACCTGGCCTCCGCGTACCGAAGAAAAGCGCCGATCGCACAGTCGTACATTTCAAACACTCCACACAGGGTCTAAAATCAAACACCTCAAAAAATTGGATGGTGAGCCCCTTTGGCGTACCGATATTCAGTATGACTTTCTTTCCACTGTTTTTCACAACGACCAAAAGGTGTTTCGCAACAGTTACGAAATCTCTGATGAACTATTTTCATTTGCCGACATTTATATAGACGCCATGGCGCGTTCTTCCAAAACATCGAAAATTCTTTGTGAGAAGCTGTTGGGCGACCGCAAAGCTGGACTCAACATGGCCATGGTTTGTCTTCTTGTCAACATTGGCCGCATGAACACTACACTGAACTTCTTCCCAGAAATGCGAGCACAACTACGTACATATCACCCAATTCCATCACTTCAGACTTATAATGATCAATCTGAGTACAAACAACTACAGGATGCTCCTCGTCTTAAAAGTATTCTCAAGGGCGCTTGTGAAGACCGAGTAGAGCCCTCAACATTGGACGAGCTTGCCGCTGTTGAAACATTCCCCAAAACCAACCCCATTAATCTTGTTTTTTTAGTTTCTACATTTGCGAGCCGCGTTCAAGACCGCTTTTTCGTTAGCCCATATGAGTTCCATGACCTTATCATGAATACAAATTTATCGAGTGAGTCGCGAGGCAAGGCTTTTTTGTGGCTCATGTGGACATTGCTAGAGACAGACTTGAGTCCTGAGCGTCTTAAAGAAAATCCGTTTGGGGTTGGTCAAAGCGATGGCACCAAGATTCCGGAGTTTGTTGTTTTATCACCTGAACAATTAACCCAAGAAAACGTTGATCCTGAACAAGAGATTGAATTTGGTCATAATATGACACGAGAGCGGAAGCTATACATTGATTCGAGCCAGCAAAGCAACCAGCAACAATTTCCGTTTATCAACTCGTCATTGGTTAATCCACCAGTAACGACTAACATGAAGGGCAAACAAGGTGATTCCAAACGACGATCTGCTAGTGGGAAAAATACGGAGACAGCAGAGTCTGAAGGGGCTGACGACAAGGACACTGATGATAATTCCACACATGGAGAAAAAGATAAATTGGTTGACACTTCCAAAGGTGAACACCCAGTTACACAATCTGAAGATGAAACACAGAAGAAATCAAAAGTCAAGCCATCAAGCCCTACAAAAAAAGCGGCACGGTCGTCTGGTCGAGCAGCTAGTAAAACAGAGCCTGTTGCACCGGTTTCTTTTAACTCACGGATATCTGCACGCGACACACAGTGCCAGATTGAGATTTCCAAAATGCTTCGAATCATTGACAACGAAAGCCGGCGTAAGAGAAAGAAGGCTGGAGCAATGTACCTCGAGTGGATGAGAATTAAAGATCATGATCCTTTGTACGACTCTGATGTGGAGGATTTCCCTGAGGAGGCTGATAAGGTTGAAAAGGTTGAGTCCAAGGACCCTGAAAATAAGGAGGACCTTGCTAACTTACTTGTACATAAGAAACGCAAGCGGCATCTTCCACCGCAGGATTACGTACATGGGCTTCCAGTTACAAATTCAAACTCTGCTGGTGCTGGTGGTTCATCTACCGTAGCAGGTAGCGACGCTGGACTCAATTACCCCGATATTAATGGTATAACATATAGCGGGCCTAACAATGAGAATCTGTTAAGCAAGCCATATGGGTACCATATTCCTGGAAATTCTGTGTCTCTTGCGGCATTAGGATATGTTGGTTTGCCTGCAATGCCTGCTCTCCCCGCGACGTTGGGTAATGCCAACAACACTGTCAGCAAACTTTCTGCCAAAGTGACTGTAAACAACCGGATTGACTATGGTGGTGATTATGGAGAGCAAAGCTTGGCGCGAGCGCGAATGTTTCGGAGATCAACGCGATGGTTGCGAGCATGGGACGCAGCGAGGCGGATCCATGAGACTGAGGTGCTAGCACGAATTGGACGCGAGCGAGAGAAGCGAGAGAAGCAACAAACGCAGCGTGAGGATGAAGAGTATGAGCATGTTCAGCGGGTTCTTCAAGAGGAACGGGAACGACTTGCATCGGAGATTGAGATGGAATTTGATATTGCTGAGCAAGAAAAGAAGGAGCGGCGACACTGGTCACGAGTGGGAGTCAATCGAGCTGGATCTGGGTCTGCAGAAGGAACACCTACGGAGTCAGATAATGTTGCCGAAGATTTTGGTCGAGGATCTGAGTCGCCACGAGGTGAAGAAGATGAGTCGTCTGAGCAGCTTCCGCTTTCAGCGCAACCGGAACAATTGGAACAATTGGAACAACAAGAACAACAAGAACAACAAGAACAACAAGAACAACAAGAACAACAAGAACAACAAGAACAACCGGAACAACAGGAACAACAGGAACAACCGGTACAGCAACAGCAGAATTCTTTACAGCTACAACAATCACTGAGTACACCGATAAGTGTTACAGATGGACATGAATCTGATGACCAAGTGCATTCTCCGCCACTGCCTTTATTACCACCAATGAAAAAGACTCGCAAGCCACGCAAACCGCGGGGAACAGCTAGCACACCTGCAAATAAGAATGGAGGTTCTAAGGTAACAACCGAAGGGGCGAAGGTGAGCAAAGAAGATGGAGAAAAACCGGTAGCTAAGCGTGGTGGTCGAAAGAAGATAGTTCCAGCACCAGCACCAGCACCAGCACCGGCACCGGCACCGGTACCGGCACCAGTGGTAGCCCCAGTGACAACAGCAGCCCCATTAATAACGGCAGCACCAGAACCAGCACCAACAGCAGCACCAGCATCAGCACCAGAACCAGCTACAACGGCATCACCAGCTACAACACCAGTAGCTGTCACTGCGCCAATAGTTGCTGAAAGTTCGCAGGATAGTTTTGAGAGTCAAAAGAGCAGCGTTAGCGTTGCAGCTGTGGTTGAGGAGCCGAGTAATGTTATTATTGAGCAAGGAACTGGTGATAACTTGTTGCAACACCCTCCACCAGTCCAGGGGGCATACACTGAGTTTGTGGTTGAATATCCCAGGCCACAGGCTCTACAGTCATCTCCTCAACAACAATCAATTAATATTCCTATTCATTCTCCGCAGCAAGCCATGGTTGCACCTATTCAGCATTCACCTCAACAGACAGTAATTGTACCAATTCACTCCCCTCAAATAAACATGACAGCGCCATCTATTCAGCATTCTCCTCAACAGATTATGGCAGCAGCAGCAGCAGCAGCAGCAGCAGTACCTATTCAGCATTCTCCTCAACAAGTCATGACAGGACCCATCCAACATTCTCCACAACAGGCTATGGCGGGACCTATTCAACATTCTCCACAACAGGCTACGGCGGGACCCATTCAGCATTCTCCACAGCAAGGGATGACGGTGACTATTCAGCACCACTTGCCTATTCGTCAGTCTCCACAACAGAGTATGGCCATGACTTCACAAATGCCATCACATCTGCAACAGCATCAGCATCAGCAGCAGCAACAGCATCAGCAACAGCAACAGCAACAGCAACAGCAACAGTATCAGCATCAGCATCAGTCTGTGCTTAATCCTGGGGGCAATACTTCTGGAGATATGAGTGGGATGGTGATGGCTCCAATGGTGACTACCCCGATGGGTACGATGGGGGCACGCGTGTATACAAATAATGGGCCAGCATATATGGTGGATGCAGGGGCAACAGCTGGTGGAGGTTTAGTACAACCACACGGATATCCAGCTCAATTTCAGCAACAACAACAACAACAACAACAACAACAACAACAACAACAACAACAACAACAACAGCAGCAGCAGCAGCAGCAGCATCAGCAGTCAATGCAAATTCCAACACAACAACAACAGCATCATCATCATATGCAGTCAATACCAATGCAGAATTACCCTGGAATGATTGTACAAATGGCTGGGCCAGGAGGGCCGATGATGGGGATGCACCAGCCTGGGCCGCTTGATATGTACCACAATGGTGGTAGTAGTTCTGTGAATACGAGAGGGCAAGTGATTGATCATTCGGGTATGGGAGCAGGTGGGTCATCTTTATCGCCTCCACCCCCGCAGGGCCATATGGTTCATATGGCAGGAGCGCAGGCTTCTCAGCAGGTTCAGATGCAGATGCCGATGCAGATGCCAGTGCCTGTACAAGTATCTTTGCCTGTTCAGATGCACATGCCTGTGCCTGTGGCGGTTTCTGGACATGGAGGTATGCCACATTCGAAGCAAATGAGTCTTGGGAATCTAATTGATGGGGATGGTTCTCGGGGAGGTCTTGGTGGTCACAGTACTGGTACTGGTAATGATGTTTTGAGGTAGTGTGTAATGTATTATTATCTTTGGAGTTTTTTTTTTTTTTTTTTTTTAAGTGTACAGAAGTTTATGACAAACTTCAACGGCTTTTACAAGACCATTGAGTTTGATGAGAGCTTTAAAAGCTTTGGGGAATGATTGGATGTAGTTTTGTTCGGTTGGAGAGAGGTTGTCTGAGGCCGGAACCAGCTGGCCAGAGATTTTAGAGAAGGCATCAGCAGTGGGAGATTTTGTGATGGGGTGGATACCGATAGACCACACAAGTAGGAAGGTATATTTGTGAGCAAGGAAAGAGTTTTCAGAAGAAGAAGAGGAAGAAGAAGATTTTTGCGGAGGTGCAAAAGCATAAGTGGATCCATGAGGCCATGTGGTAAGTTGCAGGTGCGAGCCGTATTTGTTTGTAAACTCTGTGAGAATGGCAGCACGACAAGTATTTAGACGAGCAAATGAAGCTGCGCCGTGAAGTGCAGACACAAGATCATTATGGGGATAAATGGAAGAAGAAGAAGAAGAAGAAGAAGGTAAAGAAGGTAAAGATAGAGATGATTTCCCGATGCAGGACTCGAAAAACTGTGCCAGCACTGATTCAGGGTCTGTTTGGGAGAGTGGGGCCATAATTTTGACAGAAAAAGAAGTCATTGTAGGACCATCAGAGATTCCATGGTTGTTATTATTTTCTTGGAGTACAATAGTAAGTATAAATTCGCAGTAAGCTTCTGGGAGGGGGACTTTAGGAGAGAGAATTTCTCCAGATTTAGAGTTAGAGTTAGAAGAAGAAGAAGAAGAAGAAGGTGCAGTACAACGGTATGAATAAGATGTTGAATCACCGTTGCGTTTATGAGTTATTAGGACTAAAGAAAGGTCATGGAAAAGAGCTGCTAAAGCCGGATCACTTGTGAGCTGAGAGTAGTTAAAGGAGTCATTTGAAGAAGGAGAAGACTTGTGTGCATGAAGTCGGGCAATAAGTTTGCCGGCAGATGTGTGCATGTCTAGGGATGATTATTATGATGATGAGGCGGTGGTGGTGGTGGGGGAGAGAGTAAGTAGTGGTGACGAGATATTGAAATAAGCGGGTCGGGACGCGGGACGTTTAAAAGGGGGGGCGGGTGGAAAGCCTTGAGTGAATCGGTGGTGGTAGTTAGAATTGGGGGGTGTGATGTGTGTGTGTGTGTAAAGGTACGGCTGAATATTAAAAATAAATTACATAAACAGTTACATTATATATATATATATATATATATTTTTTAATTTGACCGGGTAATTAGCACGTTTTCTTACACGTGATGTGTTACAATTAATATTTTGTAACAAATTTGGCTGCTTTTGCGCAGTTGAAATTTTTTTATTATTTTTTTGCTGCTGTTGCTGCTGTTGCTGCTGCTGTTGCTGCTGTTGCTGCTGCTGCTGCCAAAGTGCTGCTACTACTACTACTACTACTACTACTACTACTACTACTACTACTATTACTACTACTACTATTACTACTACTACTGTTACTACTGTTGTTATTGTTGTTGCTTCCTTTGTGGTGGCTGCACGTGCTTGAATTGGCCTGATGGGTTGGCCACAGTTTGTTTTTGCTGCTGCACTGCTCCTTTAAGAAACGGGCGGCTGTTGTTGTTGTTGTTGTTGTTGTTGCTGCTGCTATTTTTTTTTTTTTTTTTTTTTTTCTAAGATAAACGGCTGCCTTTTTTTTTTTTTTTTTTTTTTTTTTGTTGGCTGCACACATACACGCGCCGTCTTTGCGCCCGCTGGCTGGCTGGTTGAATTTTTTTTTTTTTTTTTGTAAGTTGTGCTGCTGCTCCTTTCGATCTCACAAAAGGCTGTACAACCAAATGGACATATTTAGTAGATGAATGAATGAATGAATAAATGAATAAATGAATAAATGAATAAATAAATAAATAAATAAATGAATTTGAAAATAAAAAAAAAATTTTAAATAAAAATATTCAAATAAATTAAATGTTAAATAAATATTAAATAATAAAAATTAAATAAAAATTTATATTCAAAAAAAAAAAAAAAAAGAGAAACTTTTTTATTTTTTTTTTATTTTCTTCACTTTTAAACTTCTTTCTTCTTCCTCTTCTTACTTTCTCAATTCATTAAGTGGGAAAAAAAAAATAAATTAAAAATAAATTAAATAAAATAAAATATATATATAAAAAAAAAAAGAGCCAAGCTTTCATCTTCACTTTATATAGTCAGTCTTAAAAGTATCCTCCATTTTTTTTTTTTTTTAATTTAAAAATTATCACCGCTACCACCATTACAATCATCATTACCATCACCAAATCCTTTTACAATGCTCTTTGGTGTCCGTCTTGCTAACGAAATTTACCCGCCATGGCGTGACGCCTATGTTCAGTACGAGGTTCTTAAAAAACTTCTCAAAGAAAATGTCATTCCTGTCTCTGAAGAATCCTGGACTCCTGATGACGAAACCAACTTTGTTGAGGCCCTCGATAAAGAACTTGAAAAGGTTTATTCTTTCCAAACAAAGACTTATGAATCCCTTTCTGACCGCCTAGCTACTATTGAAAAAAGTATCAACAACTCTGTCGAATCTCATCAGTTTACTGAAGATGATGGGAAAGCCCTTGAGTCTGACTTAGAAGAGATTCTTGAAGAAGCAAAACAACTCGATCGTTTCTCGCGTCTTAACTTTACTGGTTTCACCAAAATTGTTAAAAAACATGACCGTCTTCATTCAAAGTACCAAGTTAAACCCCTTCTTCAAGTCCGTCTCAATGCCCTCCCCTTCCATTCTGAAGATTACTCTCCTCTTCTTTACCGTATCTCGGTCATTTATGCCTTTCTCGCTGAAAACCTCACTGGTGCAGATGCCACCGCTGCCTCTGCTTCAGCTAAACTCTCCTCTGTCACAAACTCTGAAAACTCAGATTATACAACCTACAAGTTCTGGGTCCACCCTGACAATGTCATGGAAGTTAAAACCCGCATTCTCCGCCACCTTCCTCTTCTTGTTTACGGCTCCAAATCTCATGGTGAAACTGACGACGCTGAGGCCCACCCCCAGCATGACCCTACCATCACTTCGCTTTACTTTGATAACCCAAACTTTGACCTTTATGAGGCTAAGCTCCAGAAAAATGATGTCTCTCCATCATTGAGAATCAGATGGTCCGGTAAGCTCACCGACAAGCCTGATATTACCATTGAAAAGAAGGTCATTGATCATACTTCCTCCTCTGGTGACTACATTCCTGATGAGCGCATTGAAATCAAGGAAAAATATATTCAGCAATTCATTACGGGCAAGTACCACATGGAAAAAACTGTCCAAAAATTGAAGGCCCGTGGCTCCTCCCAACACGAAGTTGACGAATACCAAAAAACTGTCACTGACCTCCAGGACTTTATTGCCGAGCATGACCTCCAGCCCGTTGTTCGTACTGTTTATACCCGCTCAGCCTTTCAAATCCCCGGTGATAACCGTGTTCGTGCTATTCTTGATAGTGACATTGTCTTTATCCGTGAAGACTCATTTGATAAGGACAGACCTGTCAGAGACCCTGAAAACTGGCACCGCTCAGACATTGACGTCCCTGGCGTTGAAAACCCCTTCTCCATCCTCCGTAAGGGTGAATATGTCAAGTTCCCCTTTGCCGTCTTGGAAATTCGTGTTTTGAACAAGGGTGACCCTACTACCTCTACCCTCGCCACCACTCCTGGCACCAGCGTCAAGTCTATCTCTGCTTTGGTCCCCACCAAGCGCCATGGCAAGTGGATCTCCGAACTCACAAAGTCTCACCTAGTCAAGGAAGTCCCCAAGTTCTCCAAGTTTATCCAGGGTATTGCCTCTCTCTTTGCTGAGGATGACAGACTTGACCTCTTGCCCTTTTGGCTCCATCTCTTGGAGCACGACATTCGCCAAGACCCCAAGCAGGCCTGGGAGGAACAGCGCCGCCGCATCCAGGAGTCCAAACAAGCTTCTGTTGAGTCGGATAAGCTTCGTCTTCTCACTTCCCGTTCATCCCCTCGCGTCGAGCCTGTTTCTTCTCCCAAGGTCTCCGCTGCAGGCCCCTCTTCTGCACCTGTCTCTTCTGGAACTGCCGCTTCTTCCAGCACCCCAGTCTCGGAAACTACTGAGGTTGCTCCCACTGATGAAGACGCTTCCAAGAAGAAGGCCGACGAATATGATGATGACTCTGACCTTGATGATGACGATTCGGATCTTGAGGATGAGGAAGACCTTCAACACCTTTCCCGTAAGGCCCGTGGCAAAAAGCTCCTCCAGCGTCTTGCCTTTTGGCCTTCCTCAGGTCCCCGTCTTGAAGGTGACTCTGAAGATGAGGAAATTATTCTCCCCCCTGGTGTCGTCAAGCCTAATACTCTTCTTCGCCAGAGCGGTCCTGTCAATGTTGAGGTTAAAGTTTGGCTTGCCAATGAGCGTACTTTCAACCGCTGGCTCCACGTTTCTGTTCTTTTCTCTGCCCTTACTTTTACTCTTTACAGTTCCGTCAATAAGGCCCGTGATCAGACCACTGCCACTCTGATTGCTTACATTTTGTTTGGCATTACTGTCTTTTCGTGTCTCTGGGGTTATGGTACTTATCTTTACCGTCTTAAGCACATTCGCAATCGTTCCGAAATGCATCTTGACAACCCTACTGGCCCCATTGTTATTGCACTCGGTCTCCTTGCTTGCCTTACCCTTAACTTCGTTGCCAACTATAACAACAAGGTCTTACACCCCAAGAATCCCAAGATGGGAGGTGAAAGTCTTAACAGCACTGTCTATTAGAACCTATATGGGGGTAGATTATAAGTTTTGACAAGTTCAATTTTTTTTTTTTTTTTGCTATTGTTGTGTATTTATAGTGGGACGCTTCTGTTTTTTCTTTCTTCACTCGTCTTTTGTTAATATTTGTTTGTTTCAGCGATTAACTAAAAAAAAAATATATATATATAAAAAACGTTTTCTAAATTTTTATAAGTTAATAATAATAATAATAATCTAATTTTAAATTTAAATTTAAATTTTCAAAAGATATGATTGATAATAATAAAAAAAAACAATATATTGTATATATACAATTAATTGTATTAAACGGTTTTGATTGTTAAGGATTTTTTTTTTTGGATTCTAAACGATTAAACACCAATTGGGGTTAGGCGTTATATTAAATGGGATGTCAAAAAAAAAAAAAAAAAAAAAAAAAAAAGATTTCCTTTCTTAGATTATATAAGCAAGTTTATAAAATCATTTCTGAAAAAGCAACGTTTTATAATACCGAAAATATACTTTTTTTTTTTTTTTTTTTTTTTTTTTTTTTGGAAAAGACTTTGAAAAGACTTTGAACTTTTTTATAAATATTAAATCAATTTATTTTATTATTATTAAATATCTTTTTATTTTTATTTTTATTTTTTTGTTGTTTCTATTAAAAATTTAAAATTGACAAAAATAGACTTGGAAATTTTCATTTTTTAAATATTAAGTTGTTGTTGTTCACTCTTCAATTTTGTAAAAACCAGTGATAATAACAACTAATATATAATGAAATAACTAAATAACAATATTTTTTTATATATATTTAAGCATTTGGAATTGTTTTTTATTTGATTTTTTTTTTTTTTTTTTTTTTTTGCTTCTGTTTAAAAAAAAGGATACTCAAGATTAACAATTCTAGTTTCATTCTTCTAGTGATTTGTAATTTCAAAAAAAATAATTTTTTTTTATTAATTAAACTTCTTATCTTTTTTTCTATTATTTAAAAAAATATCTTGATTTACAAAACTTCATTTTATTTATTAAAGTTTTTTTTTTTTTTTTTTTTACAATCTGCTCAACATTAGGATCAATTGATTGCTATAAACATAATAAAAAATTTTAAATCTTAAAACCTGAACCCTAAGTTTATTTGTTAGTTAGTTTGTTTTTAATGAGACAGACTAGCCAGAAGAGAAAGAAAAAAAAAAAAAAAAAAAAAAAAAAAAAAACTTTTAGTAAAGGCGGTGGTCAAATGTCACTTGTCAACGTTCCAAGGCGTATGCACTAAATTTCATGAATAGATAGATAGATAGATAGTCTTGTAAAAAGAATTTAATAAGAAAAAAAAAAAAACTTTCTTGCAATAATACACTATAAAAAAATAAATAAATATTCTCAACCAAATCTCAAAAAAAAAAAAAAAATCAGATATTTAAATAATTTATTATAGAAACAAAAAAAAAAAAAAAAAATTCCCTTTTCTCAAGAAAAAGTTATTCACAAAACAGAGTTTCCTTTTTTTTTTTTTTTTTTCAATTTATTTGGGCTAATTGAATTTATCATCATTAATATTTCGTTTTGACCAATAACAAAAAAGTTCATTGATGATTATTTGTTAGCTGAAAGGAAAAGAAAAAAAAAAAAAAAAAAATTCTCAGGGTCCACCTACTATTTAACGTTTTCCATTTCTTTTAAAAAGGTTTTATTTATATATATATACAATGGCTTATATATATAAATATAAAGAAAGTTAATTTCACACAAATTTACAATCCCATTTAATCTGAATAAATTTCTTAAACCCTTTTTTGTTTTTGTTTTTTTTAATTATTTTATTATTTTATTTTAGTATTAATTCATTTTGTATTTAACATTTTTTGTCTTTTGTCTTTTGTCTTTTTTTCTTTCTTTCTTTCGGATCCCTTTTTCCCGATTTGAAAAAAAAAAAAAAAATAGAATAAAATAAAATTTTGACCTTTTTTTCCCAACTTTTGATTGCTTTTTGGTAGCACAAATCTATCACTCAATGTGGAATAATACATTTTTAGTATTAAAGAAATAAAAAATAAAGGGGGAAAAAAAAAGGGGGATTCCCTTTCTAAAATCATTTTGATTAACGAAATATTTGGAACAATAATAAACCACCTCAACAAAAGCAATAACAATTCTTTAACCCTCTTTTTTCATTTTTTGCCATTTCTATAACTTTTTTTAAAAAAAAACAGACTAAAACTCAATTTTTTTTTATGTTTGTTTTCATTAAATAATAACTTTCAAGTATGTCACACGACTCTTCTAAATTCATTTTTTTTTATTTTAAGTTATTTGAATAATTGTCTTGTACTTTTATTTTTTTTATTTCATGCAAAGAGCTTTATTCTTTCCTGAAAAGTAAATTTATACTGCAATGATTCAAACAGTAAGGCTAGATTAATTTCAAACATTGCAATTTGATAAAAGATGAAAGAAAAAGGTAGCACTTTTTTCTTATTCCCTGAGTTTATTTTATATAAAAAACCCCCTAACCCTTTGAGCTTTTTCTTTTTCTTTTTCTTTTTCTTTTTTTTTTTAGCTGGCGTTTGGAATTTCTATTTTCTTTTAAAATAAATATAAAAAGAAACAATACTTTTCTTTTTAAAAAAAAAAAAAAAAGAAAAATCATTTTTAAAATTATAACAAAAAAGCTTGGACCTTTTTTTTCTTTTTACCTTTTGATTTAAGTTATTTTACAATTAATCAATCTATAATATTATTGATTGTTTTTTTTCAATTATTTTAGTTTTAAATTTTTTTATATGAATTCACTAAATTGTAATCAAAGATTCATAATAAATCACTCCTATTTTCAACTTTATCTGTATTCAACAAAGTTTCTTACCTTGAAACAAACTTCAAAATCAACATAAAAAAAGAAATAAATACATAAACTTAAATGAAATAATTTGCAAAGTAAGGCTATTTCAATTTCAATTTCTACAAATTGACAACAAATGTCGCACTCACGTAGCATTTTATCTGCAAACCGAAAGTTTATTTTCTTGTAGAAACCCTTAGCCCTATAACTAAGTTGCCTTCCTGGGCTTTATATATCAAAGTAATGAATATTACACTAGTGAAACATAAATGGCGGATCAAGCACACGAGCCAAAGAACGTAACAAAAAAAAAAAGAAGTAAATCTTCAAGACTACCTAATAAACGGCTGCATTTCTTTCAGAAATACTTTTTTGAAAACAAATGTCACACTCAGGTAACATTTATGTCCTGTACGCATAGCTTATTCAAGTTATCCAACCCTAACCTTCTAATAAATCTCTTTACATGATTTGCTTTACATTATTACATACAATAGTTGAATTCAAAAGTTAAAAATTGCGGCCACAGCAACAAGAGCAAACAAACTTCTCCTTAAAGACAATGTTTCAAACGACATGGCTAAATCAATTTCAAAAATACCAAATTGATACTAAAGGCAAAGTTCATGTCACATTTGAGAAGAAACCCCAAAGCTTGTTTTGGTTTTAATAACCCTTAACCTTTGAATTTACATGTATCCAAGGTGAATGGTGATGCGTCCTAGGTTACAATAAAACGTTCGTTTCCATTCAGTAGTTTTAGGTATTTTTTTTTTCTTTTTTTCTATTTTTCTATTTTTCTAAATTATTTCATCATTTAATAGACTTTATTTATCATTGGCAAAAAAAAAAACATGAACAGCCTCCATGTATATTAGAGTAGTTGCAAGTAATAAAAAAATTTTTTGGGTCAATACATCGAAACTTTTAAGGATGTAAAAGACTCAAAAATTGTAGCATACACCTCTTTCTCAAAAAACTTCAACAAAATTATTCATTTGACTACAAAAAAAAATAACACCTGGTTTCCAATTTTTTCACACGACTAAATGCTGAAATTTTGATATTTGTGGTGTAAAAAACTCATAGTTTCAATTCTACACTGGCACTCTGGCACATGATTTTTTTTTTTTTTTTTTTTTTTTTTTTTTTTTTCAATTAAAGCAGTTTTTGTCTTTAAAACTTCAGACCCATCTGAAAGAGTTTCAAGGCCTTACCCCGTCATTACCAAAATATCATTAGACAAAAATTATGTCAGTGTGATTTATTAATTATTGACTGGTATTCTTGAATTAGTCAATAATATTTATTATTATTATTATTATTTTTATTAAATATTCCCAAATTTTGGCTAACTTTCTAATCTAGCTTTAAAATTATATATATGACATTTTGTCAGCAAACTACTAATCATCAACCGTTCATGAAAATTCACCATATATGGTATATTTTCTAAAGAACAGGAATGGACACTAGTATCAGCACTACTTGGAAGAAGCCTGACACTTAATTAGAATGTTTAGACAACCACAAACCATCTCTAAACTTAACCCGTAGCTTTGGAACCCCAATTGTCTGGAGATTAATAAACTTTTAAAATAATATATATAAATTATCTTAAGTTTAAATACTATTCTGTTTTGAGAGTTAAATCAAATTCAAATTCAGGTTTTTGGAAAGAGGGATGAAGATCATTCCTTGTCGGGGGTTCAAGTACACTGAGCTTATTACTGATCTATTTTTTTTCTAAACCCCTAACCCTATACAGCATAAAAAATTTGAAAAAAGTCCTTTATAATCATTAAATCTAATGATTTTTCATAAGGATTTTAGTGCTATTTCTGAAAACTTCTGAAAAGAAAAGTAAAGGAAATTCATTCATTTGTTTGTTTTTAATTTTACTATGGATATTAATATTAGACAAATTTTAAGATAAAATAAAATATTGATTTCTTTTTTTTTTTTAAAAAAAAAAAAAAACAGAGAAATTCTAAACTTTTTTTCGTTATTCTCAAAATATTTTGGTCAGCCAACGCTGATTAAAAAATTTCCAAAAGAAAAGCCTTGATTTTTTTGTCAAAAAATTCTAGTAAATACTTATTTTTTGGAGCTTTTTTATTTTCTAAATAATGTTTTTTATTTTGTTTTTTTTTTTTCATATCGACACTTATGGAAATAAAACTAAATAAACACATTTAATTTTTTAGCTTAAGACTTAACAGTTCGGTTCTAGTTATTTCCCTTAAGCATGTACTATTTTTTTTTTAGATGAAACCCCCTTATTGTTAGAAACTAGAATAAAATAAAACTAGCTTTAAAGAAATTGAAATATCATCATTTTATTACAATAATCATAAGAATACCTATGTTCATCAGTTTCTTGGAAAAATTGGCTTTTTTTTTCATAAGAAATGTTCCAACAATGCTGTTAAAACTTTCAGTCATGATTAAAAAAAAAGTTTCAATATCTTTAAGTTATATGATAATTAATCTTTAATAAATAGTATATTTAAAAAATTGTTTATTTTCTCGAACCGCCTCCTTATAATTATAAATTAATGATATTAGAGGATAAATATAAGGCTTTAGTAACAAGTAATGAGAATATTCTACTCCCTTAGTTTTCCTAATCACGATGTAGGATTATCACCATCTATGTGGCTCTGTTATTAACTGTCATTTTAACTCTTGTCTTTATTTGCATATCTTATGCTGGATCCAAAACTTTTTAAATAACCACAAATGAAACTAATACTTCCCTAAGTCTTGAATAATCATTATCCACAGTCATGCACACATCAGTAAACAGTTGTGGAAAAGTGCTATTTTTATTACTATTTATACCATTGGCAAAATTAAAAAAAAATAATTCGGCCCAATATGGCATTTCAACTGCAAGGTTTCTGAAGTTTATTTGAAAAAAAATCCCTAACCACCAGCGTGCACTACCTCGAAATCCATTTTCCGGAGATAATTTTTCAAAACCACCATTTTGACAAGGAAATTCCCCGAAACCTCCACGGACTGCTAATCCATATCGAGTCGCTTTTTTCTGTAAACCCGATATAACTTTTAATATTTCCTCAGCTTTAAGTGTTGAAAAGCAGCATGCCTCAATAATGCTTACTAACTATAATTTTTTGTTATAGGTATTCTCTCTTTGCCGCTCTTCGGTTTAGCACCCGAATTTTCCTATTGTCGTCTCTCAAAAGAACCGGTACCCTAACCACACATTAAACAGTGCATTGTTTGTGTAAGATACGCCTAGAAAACGGAGAAGCTTTATCTATGGAATAAGAATACAATATTTCTCACTATTTGTCCTGTTATCTAACTCATCTATCGTTTCCAAAATTATATTTATCCACCTATCTTTTAACAATCAACTTGCTTTTGGTATTCTGGTTCATAGAAATTGTGACACTGACAAGCCACAATAAATTTCTTAACTTCTTCTCTAGTTTATTATTATCTCAGTTCTTAACATTTTATATATTCTATTAGAGGTCCACCTTTACAATAACTTCTATTCATGTCTTTTACAGATCATTTTCTGTAACTACATGCCATATGACTTTCCATATTCCTTACCAATGTTGGTGTCTAGTTGAGATATTGAACGTAGCCATATAATATAGCTTTAGCTTTAGCTTCTTCTCATTCAGTTAAGCGACGTTTACGTTAAGAGGCTGTCTCATTTTGCAGGGCTATTTTATTTTCAAACACTGCTATTTGAACAAATGAACAGAAATTAGGTAGCACTAGACCTTTATGTACATTGAGCTTATACTACACCAACCCTTGACCCTCTCAAATACTGAGAATAGCGGTACCAGATGTCTAACTATCTTAGAGTTTAGAGTTGAAAAAATTAAGTTTTTACAAATATAGCATTACTTCTTTACTTTAGACGTAGAAAAAAAAATAAAAGCCTATTTATTAAAAGATTTATGGTCAACCAGCTTGAAAACCTTTTATCTTTAAAACTTTGTTTAAAAAATGGTTCATTTTTTACCTCAGTTTAGTAATATGTTCGTGTCAATTTTCTAGCCCTGAAAACAAGATTCATAAAATATAGAATTTGGCATAATACGCCGACGTGGTTAGGGGTGTTTTTTTACATATAAACTTTATGAAAATTCAGATTTGAGTTAAAAAAAATCTATACATTTCTCTTTAGTCTATCAAATGGACTGGTGTTACTCCTTTTATGAACAAATATAAATGCATTCAGGATCTTAGTTTTATATTTTTAGGAAAAATTAAGGTGCAAATTTTAACTTTTGAAATAAATAGAACTTGAATTTTTAATATAATTTTTTTTTCAATATATATATATATATATTTATCTTCAAAAATGGGTTTCTTAGATGTTTCAAAAAATTTTTTTTTCGTAGAGATATCTTTCTATGGTTCATACCAGAGTGCTTAATGAGTAAAGATTAAGTCTTTCAAATACTAGTGTGGAAACTTTGATCGGACTGATTCTTTTAGGGGTAATCCCTAAAAAAGAAATAGATATACCCTAACCCTTTGAGTATTCAATATTCCGGTTAAAAAGAACATGGATATACTTTCAATTTGCTGATATTGAAATCAACCTTGCATAAATTATTTTTTAGTCTTGCCACTAGTGACCAAATTGGAATTTTAAACTACAGTCAAAAAAAAAAAAAGAAAAGGAAATAAAAAAAACTGAAATTTCAAGTATTTACATTATCCAATGTAAAAAAAAACTGCTCTATGAGAATTTGAGCCATGACTTTACCGTAATTGAGTGAAAAGTTGTGTTGATTAAGATTGTTCTTGTTGAGGATTTTGGTGGTCTAAATAGGTTTATACCTAAATAATTATTATTGGGACAATTTTTGAGACCTAGGTAAAAAAGAGTACAAAACTATATAGTTTTGCACTCATTTTTAAAAAATATATATTTTTGTTTATATGAATAGGACCAGAAGTATATCAAAAATCAGTAGCGTTATATCTGCCTAACTTTGATGACTCGCTGTCTATTGGCATACCTTTTTATTACTCCTAGTTTTGATCTGTGTGTTTCTGGTAGCCCAGAAATCAATGACTCTGATAACAGGTTACAGGGAACAGGGGGATCCAATTTCTTGATCCTGAACCTACTCTACCTATTTTCTCATGAAAGCCTGTTTATTTTTAAATCCCATCTTTTAAAGAAACAGCATGTAATCATATTCAGTTTAATTATACTTGAGCAAAAGAGTCTATTTTCCTGCTCGCCTGGGTAGCCTAAGGGGGTCAATTGAGATGGGTACACAGATACACTCCTTTAGAAAAAGGAAAACACAAAAACTTAACTAAGTTATTAGAAATAAATTAAGTAAATGCAGTAACATTAACCTTACGCTTGGTAACCAACAGCGAAGAATACATTTTGACAAAGCTTCAAATTTTGCTAGAGTTGTCTAATTGCAACAAGACTATCCCAAAATAATGCAAACAATCAAAAAGACATCAACAATTAATCCTAACCCTTAACATTACAGTGATTCAGGCTAAAATATTTTACTTTTCTCTTTCAATTGATTGTGATTTTAATTCATTTAAAAAATATTATTTTTTTAAGTCCCAAAATGGACTAGCTATGTAACATCAAGGTGATATGCAAAAACAAATTATAGAAATTGCAACATTTCTCTAAATCTCTTAAATTTCTTGTGATGTAAATAGTTCTTAAGGACAATTCTTTCAGAAAGCATTTCAAATAAGTCTGAAATCAAACTCTGGGGCAAAAAAAAAAAAATTGAATAAAGTAAAGTTGGAAATAGTAATATTTTGTATTGTTGAATAAATTTGACTTAACATCAAAGTTGGTTTCTATAAACTTATGGAACGCTTAGCTAGTTTTCTTCAAGTTTTTGATCTTGCACACAAATTACTCAAAGTTTAAGAAAAAACTAGTATTTTTGAATTTGCTAAGATCTAGTTCAGTTATTTAAAAAAAAAATGATTGTGACCATAGTCTCTTGTCAAGGATTTATTCGACTTTCGGTACATGCAATAAATGTTTTGAGAAATTTAATAAAAACCTTTATATTAAGATTAAAAAAATATAGGTTTTTGGAGATAAAGTTGGTTTGGTTCACTAAATTATTCGTATATATATATGGAAAATGTTAGTTTCCTAAAAAATATTGTTTGCTTGTTTTTTTATATATTAAAAGGCTATAAATATACGATATCAGACTCAAAGCTATCCAATTTCATCATACAATATAACTTTCTATTTTCATAATCTTTAATTTTACTTCAATATTGCAGGTATCATAGCCCAGAAAAATAAGTTCTGATGCAGGCCTACCAAGAACAAGCTTAAGAGATAATTGAAGGTTGAAATTGTCTTAGTGACAATAACTACAACCATCTTGCCAAATAATATTATTAACTATGGGTTTGGGTTTTTACTTAAATAGTAAAATATTTCTTTGTTTATCGTATAGGACTCCCGACCCCTGTAAGGTTTTTGAAGATTCCACAAGGGTACGGGCATTGCAATGTTACATTTGATTACTGTGCAGAAATCTTGAAATGTTTCTTTTTAATAGTGGCTTTAAAAAGCGACTACAGCTTTTTTCTTTTAATTTTCAATAAAGTCATATTACCAATTTAAAATTACTTGAACAAATTTAATTAGAGATAGAAATTTCAGATTCTAGGTAAATTTTTAATTGGTATAAGAAATTATTTTTTATCTCATTTTTAAAAATATATATATGAGGATAATCTTGATTTTGATAGGAATTTCTGTATGAAATTTCAATATTTCTCAAAAGTCTTATCCGTTCTAAAAAAAAAAAAAAATTAGCCTATGCAGTATTATCAAAACAAATAAGATCTAAAACTTTTAAAACCCTAACCCTTGTGGTTCAAAATCTTTGATCTGCAATGACCAGGGGGGGTCTTTCAATTTATTTGAAATTTAATCATTTGTTAGCAAAAATATTATTTTATGTAACAGCCTAACGGCTCAATGTATTTCTATAAGAATATATGCAAAAACACAAAAAAAGACTAAAATAACCCCAACCCCTATCGTAGCTCATACTATGGCTAAATATATTGTAAGTCTTCTTTCAAATATTAATATTTTAATTAACAATGATGTATTTAAAAAAAAATTAGTTTGAAAAATTTGCTACAACTTGGAACTATTAATTAGACTAATACGGAAATAGTAATCAGATTCAGCCTGGCAGGAAATAGTTTATTAACAATCAATCAAGCTTCAATTGCCAATTGACGATAAATAAATATTAAATTTTCTAGTTCAAATTTTGGTTTTTGAAGTCAATTTTCTTTAATAATAAAAAATTTGTTTTTCTAATATTTTGTTGATGATTAAAGTGTTTTTTTTTGATATTTTCCAGCGATACATCCGATAAGCAAAAAGGTTCATTTTTAATAAAAACTTAATAACATTAACCTCTAATTATTAATCAATTTAATGTATTACAACATTGTGTAACTTTATATTATTCTGATTAATTATTATTAAATATTACTAAATGTTTTGTAATATGTTTATTAAATTTATATTTGTGTTCTAAATGATGAATTGATAACATGGAACAATTAAACCACAAACAAAAGCAAATTTAATAATAGAACTGGTTTTAATCTTTATCCTTTTTTTTTTGTTAAACTGATTGAAATTTTGCTCTCAAAAATTAAAATCGATATAAAGTACCTTTTTTAATGACTTTTTTATTAGACAGTGGCTATTGGTCGCTTAAATAATTATTATGTCTTTTAATTCAAGAGGTTAATTGTTAATTTTTGACTTATGTGGGGACAGTAAACAATTACAACTTATCACAAGCTGTGTATCCTTAAAATAAGGAAGCATATGTTATCACATAATTATTACCAAACTATTCACAAGTGCTTTTATACCCCGTGGATGTAGAAACCTCTCAAACTCGATTTGCAGAGTCATGGTTGCAAAAATTATCCAAGAAAGCAAAACTATAACTGCGGAGTTCTCCAATGCCTTTTTATATTTTAGATTCCAACGGATCGAAAGATAGTCTTACAATGCATTTCTTAATAAAATAACATAAATTGCTTTATCAAATCATAATATCAAAAACTCAAGAAAATGAAAAATTAAACGAAATGAAATGAAATGAAAAAATGAAAGAAATTAATGAATGTTATACCTATTCCACATCGATACTTATATAATGTCAGTTATGTTGGTTTTAATAAAAAAAAACATATACTAGACTGAGAAGCACATAACAAGTTGCTACATTCAGAAGTATGTCAAGAAGACCGATTGTATCTTCTATTCAACAAAATTCTTGTAAATAATATTTCTACTTTTTCATTATTAGCCCCTCTTTGCAAAACTTTCCATTAATATTAGACGGTATGTCAAAATTATACACCTACTACTTATATACCACTGAAAGTACATCTCATAAATTTGGAAATTGAAAACAGCATATACAAGTTGAAATATCATTAAAAAGAAATAAACATTTATGATTTTATACCTCTATCCTTGGTGTTTGGAGATAAACAGAAATCATGGGTTATTTGAACTATAGAAAATTTATTAAAGACATTGCTTGAAAGTCCTTCAGTCATTAGTAAACACTCCAACACTCCAACACTCTAAACTAATAGAAGATAAAAAATAATAGGGAAAACTAAGACTGATTTTTCATCAGATACAAAATATACTTGAATTGGCTATTTTTTTTTAAACTTAATATTTTAAACATTAAATGAGCAAACCAACCAAAGCCCAAATCAAGATACTTTTAATGGAACAAATAATAAAGAATAAGAAACATTGAAATAATATTTCAATAATTATCATATTATATTGCCTCCTTAATGGGTTTGTTTTCAGCTGAAGACTAAAAAAAAAAATAAAAGATCTTTTTTGACGGAAAGAGTTAAAAAGTATAATAAGTTGGTTCTAGGTATATATCTCATTTGCAGTTTATTACATTTAATTGTTTTAGTTTCTAATACTGCCCTACAATATTGAAAATCTACAAATATTTGTGCTTGAAATTTTTTGAAAATCTTGATAAGATATAATATATAATATGTTATATTGTTTTTCTACGTTATCTTGAGAGAATTGACTAAAGATTGATTAATTTAAATTAGATTAGATTGTTGACATTTAAACCAACTGACTAAAAATTATTTTTAAACATACAGTAATTTGAACTGTTTGCTCATCAAACCCTATCATTAGAGACAATTTTCAAATATAAACTAATCTATCATTGAAAATAAAAAAATTAGATTAGCTTTTTTTATTAATAAATACTCTTCAGCAGATCAATTATTAGCTTTTCAAATTATCGATCTAGTCCGTATGATGATTTCGGAATTGGACAGAATAAATCTTTAATATCTGGTGTTTTGTTTTTAAATTTGACACATTTCAGAGAAATCATCTTAGTGCAATCAATTCAATTCTAAAAAGCGAAAATAGTTTTGGTTTTATGCCTATGAATGTTAGAAAATCTTTATAATAATTATGTTACCAGTTACCAGCGTTAGATAAATCCGGTGTTATTAAGAAGGACCTGACATTTGTTATACCCCTGTGATTTCTCTTATGGAAACCAAGTACAGTATTGGATAAACTTACAGATTAGTGTTGATTATATATCAAGGAATAGAGCAAATAAGAACAATATTATTAGCAATTTCAGACATGCAGTGTACAAACTACTTGTTTTTTTCAAAATCATTCATAGATTTAGTTACATTATGTTAAACTTTAAAGAAAATGAATTTTTAGCTCTTCGTTAAAGAAATTCATTTCATTGGTTCTTAAGGGCATGATTTTTGTTGTAGTTACTGAAATCTTAAGGATCTTTTTTCATGTTTCTCTAAAAGTCCAATAATTGCGACGACTCCTACTGTAAACAGAAAAGTACAATAACATAGCTGAAACGTTTTTAAATATTTTGTTTATGATTATCATTTTATAATCTTTATAACCATTCTACAATGTTTTTTTAAAGGCTAATATCTCATTCTGTGAAATTTAACAGTGACAATCTATAAACTAATACAAAACTATATTATTGATATCATAACATCATAATACCCTGAAAACTCTGGCTTTGTTTATGGTTTTCAAAAAGCTTGTTAAGAGTTAAGCAGAGACCTTAAAGAAACGGTATGGGTTTTTCTTTAGATTACGCTGATTTATGTTGCAAAGAAAAAAATGATATTCAGAAAAAGTGGCAAAAGAACGAAGTTTTAGTTCTTTATGCTGTTATAGCTTTTAGCATAGAAAATTTCAAGGCAAATGTTCAGTTTACTATTGATCATACTTTACCTAGATTTCTTGGTGAATTTTTATGTATTCAGGTAATGAATCCAAGTGCTTTGCTTTTATAATTCTTTCTGATACCAAGGCAAAAACTACCAAAATGTTTAGAGTCAACTTTTACTTTTGAATTGTTTAGCAAATAATTTGATGACGTCTTTGATGAGTCACGCTGTAATGATTATATGGTATCAATTGTATTGAAATATCGAACTTGTTGCGTTCCAATACCTTGATTTTTTACACATCATCGATTACTCTCACTCGACAAATGCTATCATATTTTTGCTTAGTGTGTAAGAAGTGTTTGCAATTGAGAAATCACTTAGAGAGAAAACAATAATGCACTTGAAATCTTTAATATTAGTTTCTATCTTTAAAAAACCCTGCCCGTATGTTGTTCTGGGCCGATTTACAACGCCTTTGAAAAGGTTTCGTAGCTTGATTATAATATACTCTAGTTTTTCTATTAAAGCTCTTAATGGTTTAATAAAAAAGTGATGTATGTATGCAAAAAATTTTGTGAACTTTCAATGTTATATTAAAAATATTTCAAACTCTCACTATTCAAAATTGGAAGGAAAAACTAGAAATCTTTTAATTATTAAACAATTGGCATTTTAGATAGATATTGTTCAATGATCATAACCTTCATATACTTTAAATTCTATTTTTATAAAATCCTATTAACATTATATTCCCATATAAACCATCATAGTTTGAGACGTGTATGTGTCTGGCGAGTTTTTTTTATTGACAATGCCATTAAGTTTATAACTAACCATTGAACTCTAGATATCTTTACGTCCTGGTTAAATTCATTAGAAAAAATTATTAATAATTAACGGTTAAACAAAAATCAGAGGGCGCCAGTTCAAGAAATGAAAACTTTAATGGATGTGTATGTATTTATGAAAAAAAAAAACTTTTAAGGCTTTAGGGCGCGCTGCATTGTAGGAGATAAATTTGAACTCAAAAATGCATGTCGAAATTTTCTTAATGACTTTTATTTGTTTAGACAGTCGATTGCGCATTACCGAATAAAAATAATATTGTTGTACACGAAAACTTGTTGGTTCTGTCAAAATATTAAAAAAAGTACTGACTGGTTTCAAAAAAAAAAAAAAAGAAAACAATTTTCTAATATTATTCTCCATATTATTTAAAGTAGAAATTTGATTTTAATGAATAAAGATTTGAGTTTGTTTCTTTTTTAGTAATTTTCATCTTAATAATAGAAAATAAAACCCCTTCATATCCCAACAAGACAATGAAATCTAATCGGCATTTGTCAGTATTGTTTCTATTCTCTCCTATTTTAAGAAGACATGAAACGATTTTTGATGAATTTTGTTTTATATTGTATTTTTTTAATGTAGTATTTGGCAGATCGTGTAACTTTCCAAGGTTTTTTTACTGCACCTTCATTATAGTTTTTACTTACAAAACAGCATCCTGATATGATACCATAAAAAACACGTTATAGCAATGCATAAGCGATTATGGCCTGCAGGTACTCTTAAAGTCTTTTAAGAAATAATAAGAATAATCTATCTTTTGACTGAATATATCTTCATCTAAAGTTATTGGATAAAACAATAGGTTTTAAAAGAGATGAAAAATTCTTTGAGTAACTCAATGAAAATCATTAAAATTTATCATACTATCCTTGAATATTTGTTTAAATTTTTTTAACTGAATTGATCTTCATAGAGCTTTATTGTTTTTTTGTCAAAGAAAAATTTGTTACAGCCAAGCGAAAGCTTGCGCAATCCCGTTAATTCCTTAAGATTAATGCACTTTTAAGATTTCAAGACATACATATGTCGACTTCAAAACATTTATTAGTACTTTGCGATTTAAGCTTATTGTGAAGATAGAAAGAAAAAACTATTTTAAGCTAGATAAAAAACATTATGGCCTTTTATTGATTGTATTATATTAATAAAAAATTAATAAAAGGTGTACTATTTTTTTAATCATTAATTTGGAATAATTTATTTAAAAAATTATGAGAAACGTCTGACTAATTATTTTTGTAAACCTTAGTTGGTGTAATAACAATTCGCTTACCATTATAAAGACATCTAAACATAAAATCATCTTGAAGCTCAGATTATTTGCCTCAAGTTAATATCAAGGCTGATTAAATATCCTTTTCCATACCCCTTTTTGGATCCCTTGCTTTAACCTTTTGTAGTTTTTGGTAATTAAAGTGGTTCCTTGATTCACATCCTTAGTAGCAGAGAAATCAATTCTGTCTTCAATTTCAAAAAATTTTAAACGCGTACCGTGATTGATTCATTTTATTTCTCGGCAATATAACTTTGCATGAAAATTTTAAACCTGTCAAGTTTTCATGTGGGAAAAAATCTTTGAAGCCAGCGAAAAAAGTCTTTTTTAAAAAATAAATAAAAAATCGAGGGTATGCTTAATGAGTATTATCAAATATCAATATATTTAATTTTAATGAGTTGTTTTCTTAAATTTAAACAAGACTACAAAGTTAATTATATTGTAAAAAAAAACTAGTTTCGCATGTTACTCTCTTATTTCCACAAGATTTTATTTAAAAAAATGGGAGGTGAAAGTAGATCTTACGATACTGTGGATATTTTCTTCAATTGAAAGCTAAGAAGATATTTTGATTGTTTGTTTGTTTGTTTGTTTTTATTCAAGGGTAATAGAACTATATAACATCAGCATCTGCGCTATCCTTTTATTGTCTGACTATGTGACTTGCCGGTTTTCATTTGTACCTTTTTAGTACGGGTGGTTTCTGTTCTGTGCGTCTCCGGTAGCCCGGAAGATGGGCCCTAATGCCAGCTTACGAGAAACAGGGAGAACCAGTCTGTCGGTCCCAAAACCTTCCCAACCCATTTCCACTTAAAGATATTTTGACTATATCTTGATGTTGGTATTTAAAGCAAACTTTTCTCATAATTTGTTGCCCTAACAATAATATGATGAGATTTTTACAAACTGGTTTATTTGGTTGTTAGTTTTTATTCACGGCACAAACCAATTTGGTATGATAGAATGCAAAAGTTCCTTTTTCAATAAAACTTGTGAAATGAAAAAAAAAAAAAAAAAAAAAAACAGTTTGTTTAAAAAATTGCATAAATCTGTTTTGATCTGATATTTTATCTTAAACTGATTTTTTTTTGGTTTGGTGTTCGAATCTTACATTGTGATAAATATTTGAAGTTAATTTTCCGGTTTTTTTTTTTTTTTGAAAATGTTTAACGGCATACGGCTGAACATCAAAAAAAATTTTTAGTGCCCTTCACAGCAAAAAGAGAAAAAAATTTTCCCAAGCAGTCGTCAACTCTTGTTTTCACAAGATTTTTTGTAAATTTGATCTTGAAAAAAAAAAAAAATATTCCCCAATATACAGTACTATCGTTTTTCAGCATTTTAGAGACTCAGATTTGCAAGCGAAAAAACAGTACTCTTTCTTATTTTTTTTTTCATTTCTAAGCTCCTATCTTTTTTTTTTCCTTTAAAACAAATAGAAATAATGGATTTAGTATCGACAAACCAACAGCAACAGTTGATTGCACAGCAGTCAAACGAATGGACCGAGGAACAGCAGATTCTTTTGGGTCAAAAAAATATTCTTTCAGAAGATGTTCTCCGAAAATATAATCTTGCTGGTCAGCTTGCACAGACTGGTCTTGCATACGTCGAGACCTTGCTTCTTGAAAGCTTGAATGAAGATATTGATTCCAACACCAATAGTGGCATGTCTGTTGGTGAGATTAGCAGAGCCGGTACCAGATTTTTGCAAAGCTTAATTCAAGGTATCAGCAGCATTCAAAAAAAAGAGGAGGGTGAAGAGAGAGGTCTTGCCCACCCAGTTAGAATAGAAAAGGCAGGGTTTGTTGACGGTGTTGCGCCAGACCATGGTGACTCGTTTCAAGGTGGGTTTCTTAGTGATAATGATATCGTCAAGGTTGTCATTGGTGTTCATATTGATGGTTATACAGCTGAGGTTGCGCACACTGTTGTTGTGAAGGATTATGCGAAATACAAGGCTAGCCACGAAGACAAGCAGCAAGAGATGCCAGTACAAGGCCGTCCAGCTGATGCAGTGTGTGCTGCTTACTTAGCTTCTGAAGCACTTGTTGCACTTCTTGGTTTGACAGTTTCTGTCAATGGCACTGATTCCCAAGCACTTCTTGGAGGAGCTGGTGAAGTTACTGGACGACACATTAGAAAACTCGTCGAGACTGTGGCTAAGGCATTTAAGGTTCAGGTTGTTCCAGGAAGCCGTGTTCGTCGAATCCGACGTTTCCTTGCTGGACAAGACAACATTGTTGTGGAGCAGGATCTTGATCGCAAATGCGTTGAATGGGATGAAGAGAACCAGGAACTGGAGCAAGAGCTTGAGGTTTCTGCAGCTGCTGCCTCTGCAGTTACAGAAAAGTCTGAGGAACAAAAGAGTATAGAGTCAAAGTACCAGGCATTTATTGAGAGCAGAGACATGAAGGACGACGGTGTTAGAGTTTTACCTGGAGAGGTTTGGCTCGTTGACATTCAAATGGCTGGCGGCCCACAATCACCCAAAGGCCGTATTGTGCGGCGCACTTTCCAAGGATATGATGAGAGTGGTATTATCCCCCCTCCTACCATTTATTCTCGCGATGTTTCTGTCAAGTACGATTTGCGCTTGGCCAATGCTAGAGCGCTTTTGGGACAGGTCAATTCAAATGCTTCTGTTTTCCCCTTTACTTTATCCCAGGTTGTTTTGACTCCATCAAAATCCTCTGCTGCCGAAAACTCCAATGCTGTTAAAATTATTCCTGCTGAACTTCGGGCTGCAAAGCTTGGTGTTAAAGAACTCGTTAATCATCACATGTTTGTTCCTCATCCTATATCTGTAGCTGTTTGGGAGCCTGCTTCGCTGACCATTTCTTCTTCAAAGGGAGCCAAGGATGACAGTTTACCTGTTGCAAGAGAAATGTCTACTGTTGTTCTGGTGCCTGCTTCTGTCCATCCTGAAGGTCATGGTGAAGTCTTACGGTTGACTGGTGGATCTGTTACTGGGCAGCCTGCTTATGTTCACAGCAAATACCAAATTGAAGATGCCGATATCTTGAAACTTTTGGAGCTGGTTCAAGACAACCGCTTTGGTATCCGCGTTAGAACAGTCCAACCTGCCAGCGAAAAAGAAGCTCTTGCTGTTGTTGGCGCTGCTAACGCTCCCGCTCAGGACGATGATGCTATGGAATAATTTAGAAATTTAGTGTATTAATTCAATGACTTTAAAAAAAAAAAAAAAACTACAAGTGTACGAGTAATCATAAAAATAAATGAGTTTATTAAAATATAAAATCGTTAAATATATGCTTTTGGTTTTTTAAAGAGAGGGTGCACTTAGGCCTTCTCAAGCTCATCACTAAATAATAAATAATTAATATCATAATCACGAATTGAAGTTTTTGTTGAATAATGCTATGAGCCTTCAGGTAATAAATTGTGGATGGCGAGTTAAACGAAAGAAAGCAAACCCGGGGGGGAGATGATTGGGGCTCGACACAGTTTCAGAAACATGAAGATACCTTCAAGGATTTACTTCGTTTCAGTTTCAATATTCTCAGAGATTTGATCACTAAAAACAAAACAAGTTATAACATCTATTACGAAGAATCTTATAATTGTCAAGAGAAACAAGCATGATTTCAAAAATCAAATTACTTCAAGGTAAAAATCAAATTGCAACAAAGCTCAATTGCAATTATAGAGATTATGATGAATGCTTCTGAATTGTCCTATGTCAAGCCACCATATCCTGTTTCAAATCACTCTTCCAACATCGATTCTTACCATGAAGTATCAAGCAAATATCAAAGAGATTTAATATAAAAAAAAAAAAAAAGGAGTTGATCCAATCAATGGAAACAACGATTGAAATAATAATAATAATAATAATAATAATAGCAACAAAAGTGGAAGAAAGAATTATACTTACAGGTGCTTCTCGACCTCGGCAAGGCTCTCCTTTTGCTTCTTGAGGGAAGCTCTCAAAGCAGCGAGCTTCTCCTTCTCAAGCTGGCGGACGTACAAGTCCTCAACAGCCTTCTCTCTCTTCTATAATACATTTTAAAAGAAACAATGTTAGCATATATTTAAATTAACAAATTTTTAATACAAAGAAAAAACGGGAATTTTTCCGGGCAATTGACTTACGTTGAAGCTGTCAGAGGAACCGGCAGCACGGGGGGCACCGGTGGCACCTTCAGTGTAGAAGCGGACAGCAGAGATGGAGGATTGAACGGAGCGGCGGGAAATGGCACGGGACAACATTTTTGTAGATATATAGGGTAGTTTGATGTTTTGTAAAAATAACAAATAACAAATAACAAAAAAAAAAAAAGAAAAAGGTGGAGAGTGTGGTGGATAGAATAGAAAGGAGGAGATATGAAAGGGAGGAGGAGGGGAGGGAAAAAACAGACGTTTAAGGGCCAGTCCAGCAACGAATTAAAACCGCTAAAAAAATTTTGAAAGAGGTGGCACACACTAGTAGTAGTCAGTTGGACTGATAGCAACCACTCCGGTTATCACGCTATTTTATGGTACCCCGTGACTAGTGGTATCAACCAATCAGTCGTTAGTGCTACACAAATGTTATTAATAATTTTGCATTTATTAGTAATCATTAGTAATATTTAATTTAACAATTTAACAAGGCAAAAAGCCAAAGATTTAATATGCGGCTATATTTATATAAATAGTATAGTATTGTCCTTCAAATAAACTATTTAAACATTGACTCGTAATTTAGAAACTCATTTCAAATTTATACCTGCCAGTGCGAAATAAAAATAAAAAAAAAAAAAAGAAAAACAGTTTAAAAGGATAAATCTATTTTTACTATTATTATTATTATCATTATTATTATTATTTTCTCAATTTGACGTGCACCTTTTTTTTCTAGTTCAGTGTTAATCCATTTAATGTGTTAACTCGAAACTCAGTGCGATACAAATGATAACAAGGGCATTTAATCTATTTAAAAGAGGAAAATTAAAAAAAATTAATGTTGTTTTAAGTTAATTTTTTTTATTTTATTTTTTCTCTTTTAAATAGATATTGAATAGTTTTTTTTTTTTTTTTTTATTTATTCTAAAAGTCAATCAGTTATTTATGTGGTTGTTGTTAACCGAAAAAGTAATTAAAAAGTTGATATCAATCTGGATCTTTTAAAATAAACTTCTAGATTTAGTAAAAAAAAAAAAAAAAAAAATATCGATGCAATTAGTTCATTTCAAATTCTTTATTTATTTAAGTTTTTTTTTTTGTTTAACTAAAAGTAATTTGCAAACAAAGTTGTTAAGAGTGAGTCTGGTTTAAGCACATACATCTTTTATTTTATTTTATTTTATTTTGCGCCTGCAATCCAGCAGTAATAATTTGAGCTAATCTCAATATATAAAGATAAAAGAGAAAATATATATTTATATAAATAATTTGATACGTAATAAAATACTAACGCACTAATGCATTTCGCCAAAGTACTAAAAAGATAAATTGTTAAAGATCTGATTCTTATTCAAATATTTTAAAATACCTAAAGGCTGCAATTGACTCATAAGCCAAGTATCTAACTTATTGAATACTTTAGAAAATAAAGGAAATAAAGGAAATAATAAATATATATGTTTATAAAAGAAATTGTTGTAGTTTTGTTTTGAAATCAAGCTATATGGAATTATACTCACTATATGATATATATGTACTACATGTTTTCTATGTTGCATTTCTAGGACTCAATGCTTCAAAATCAAATGTTTTAAAAATATTTCCAAGACAAGTAAAAACCCAATCTAATCAAATCTGGAATTTAAACTAAATATTTAGTTTATAACTTTTTCACTTTCTTTTTATAATTTTTTTTATAATTTTTTTTTTGTTACCATGCTTTCATTCAGGTACATTAATATTAAAAGATCTAAGGGGGAAATCATCTTGCAGATACAGTTTCTGGCTAGTTTGTTGTTGGAAACGTTTGTCAGTTTGTGTTTGTTTGTTTGTTTTTTTTTTTTTTTTTTTTTTTTTTTTTATTCGAGGGAAACTTTTGCCAGGACAAAATGATCGTGTCTACAACAAAACCTCTTGCAGAAATTTGCGTAATAAAAAATTAATGTAGCAATAAAGATAATAAAGATAATAATAATAATAATAATAATAAGTATTTCGAATTAAATAATTATATAGCAGGCGTTTTTATCGGAGTATTTTTTTTTTTTTTTGTAGAATAGCCGAAAATAATACTGTGTTCGTCAGCACCTAGTTAAGTCATAACTACTAAGTAATTTTAGATTATCAAAACATTACTGGTACGACAACAAATTAGATTTTAACTCTTATTCAAAAAAAAAAAATTGTTAGTTTTCAATTTTAACCAATTCTATGTTTTTTTTTTTTGCGTTCTACTAGGCTTTGTTTTCTTAGTTAGAAATGTTTATTAGGAAAATATTATTTATAAACAAAGTGACTTGAATCTACACTAATTTTAAAATGAACCATTATCTATGAGGTCACCATATTTTTTTATTTTTATTTTTGGGGAAACGAAAATAATCTGAATGACAATTGAATATATTTTTTCTTTTAAATAATTAATTCTATGTATTGTTTAATGGTAGTTACTTTATAAATATATATATATATATATATATATTTATTTATTTAGTATCGTTGTAATTGGAATACAAAATAAAAACTAGCGAGAGTCACCTGTTGAATCACTAAGAAACAAATATGTCTTGACTTGTTTCTTTCTTAACAAAGAATAGGAAATGTAGTACTGGAGCTTAAAGAATTAATAACACGCAACTTTATATGAGCTTTAAAAAGATTAAAATAAAGGTAAAACAAATTTCAAACTGTCGGTACAATTTCTAAAGTTAGGTCTTACAAATGTTCTGTTAAATTTCCTTATTGATCGAATGTAGATGATTCTCCTAATTAATATGTCAAATAGCTATCTTTAAAGTCACGCTATTATTTGAAGTTGAAGGTTCGTTAATGTTTAAATGTAGCGAGTAGTTAACTAAAGACATTTATTTTTTCCCCCTCTCCTTCTTTCTTTTCAAAAAAAAAAAAAAAAAAAAAATATTAAGCTTAACAGAACTCATGATCATGATGAGAGAAGGAAACTAGGTACATAATGGCTACGAATACCCAATTATCCTAATATAACTCTTGAAAAATAAGCTCAATATGACCGTTTTGGAAATTTAGTAATTAAAGTGCGCTTAAAAGAACAGGAAAAAAAAGAAAAGAAAAGAAATTTTAAAAAACCAAAGAAAGAAAATTAATCTATCACCTGACAAACAAATAAGATCAATCTAGGAACGAACCAAAAAAAAAAAAAAAAAAAAAAATAGACTGAATGGATTTTTAAAAAAAAAAAAAAAATTATTTAGGACCATTCGCCAGCCTTGCAATGCTAAGGTATAATTAAAACAATTAAGAAAGGAAGTTCAAATATATTATTCCGTAGGATCATTAATAGCTGTGGTAGAAATTTCATTTTTTACTTAACAAGAAACGGCTTAGCTTGTAACGGTTCATGAATAATGCTTTTTTTGTTTTTTATATATATACCTGAAAATACGTATTGCAATAACATCTCCACTTCCAAAAAAAAAAAAAAAAAAATTCACTCTTTTAGCTACTTCTTTTAGAAAACTTTGTGATGCCATAAAGACCGTTTTAAGAACAACTGGGTTTGTGTATATATGTTGGTTTTGACTTACACCCTTCATATCTATCTAAAATACTATAGCACTTATTATCATTACAGGCGTCATTCTCTCGATATTCAGCATGATTAGGTATATCTTGTATTAAGTGGAAATTCCTTTTGGAAAAAGCAATAAAATTTTTAAAAAAAAAATTAAAAGTATGTATCCTAAATACAAATGGTGATGATCTGGATGCTTTTGTCTCTTAACAAATAGTGTCTATCAACAAGCCTTTCAAAATGATCCTTTTTTTAAAAAAAAAATTGAGTAAATATTACCGTCTTGTGAGAAACATAACTGTAACCGTTTTTTTTAGGATATCTCGTAGCTTTGAGTAGCAACGTTATTTAGAATTTGAAAAATAGTTTTCAACTGTCGTCCCACGGTGATGGAGTGCTTAAAAAAATTGTCATTTTTTTTTTTGATACCTTGGTAATAATAATAATAATACTTAAAAAATATTTTGAAACAGTTATTAATTAATTAACCATATCAAAATATATATATATATATATATACATATATCATTGCCTTTTTTTTAATTGAAAAAATATTTGAATTACGAAAGGAAAGTTCTCTTGATTGTTTTATCCAACTTTCATTTAAGAAGAATTAAGCAAATTTATCGTTATAATGAAATTTTTCTTCTATAATATTTTTTTTCTTATGAGAATAAAATGAGAATTGGATATCGAGAAACTAAGAAAAATTAATCTAAGATTAGATATCAAAAATTATAAATCAATATTTAGTTTCCTTTTTTTATTTTATTTTATTTTATTTTATTTAATTTAATTTTAATTTGATTTTTTTTTTTTTGGTTATAAAATAGGAGAAAGAGAAAGTTTTTGATTAGAAAAATAAAAGTTAATTAATACCTTATTTCTAAATTGAAAGAAATTAAGCGAGAATAGGGTTCCATTCTTTTTTCATGATAAACGCATGTAATGTTGTAAGAGGAGAATTTTAAGGATGGATATCAGACAATGATTGAAAATTTTCACATATTGGTTGCACGATGCCGTCGACCCATCGATGCTCATCGTTCATTAATAATGAATCCAATAAAAAAAAAAAAACCAGGAGTACAAACTACTGTTGAAAATTAATTATTATTATAATTACAATTTTTTTTTTTTTAATTTTTTGACTCAAAAAAAGTATACAAGTGTTTGAATGGTTTTCAAATATTTGGAATGAGAGTGGATATTAGGGGAAAAAAAAAATTTGAGAATGATTTAGGACAAAAATGCCTCTGTTAGTGTATTATTTCCATCATTGAGTTACATTATAATGTAACTAAAAATAATTTTTTTTTTTAATTGGTGCAATAACAATATCCACTTCCAAAAATTATATATATATATATTTTTCGTAGCAGGTTTTGCAAAATAACACCACTTGGATATTATTAGACAACGCGTTATCACGGTAATAGCTCATCGCCGTTTAACTTTTTCCCCTGTTCTTGTTCTTATTCATTTTTGTGAAGCGTTTTTCCTGAAAAAAAAAAATTTTTTTTTTTTTAAAAGTTCCATAAGTTAGGTAATAAACCCTTCAAGAGTGATGAAATCACCAGACTTCAGGTCGTTATGATTATAAGCTTGTGATGATGATGATGATTATTATTATTATTATTATAATAATATTATGTTGGTGACTTAGTCAACGAGGAAGAAGGGAATGAAAAACAGCAGTTGAATTTTGTTTTTTTTTTCTAATTTGGATTAAATAGGAATATTACTCGGGTCCCAAGGATATTTTTGTATATACTTTATTTTATAAAAAAAATATGATGATCAATTTTCATCATGATGAAAATTTTAATACAAAAATAAAATATAAAAAAAAAAAAATTAAATCGTATTAACGAAAGCAGATGAAAATGGACTGGGTTTGGCTTAATATTGAAGTTTTTTTTTTTTGAAAACGGGATAAACCCACAAAACCCTTATATGAATCAATTGGAGTCAAGTATATAATAATTTGAAATTATTTTGATATTTTGATATTTTGATATTTTGATATTTAATTTTTTTTAAAAAAATTAAAATAAAATAATGAAAGATAACTTAGCAGGTTTTTTTTTTTTTCTTTAAAAAATTAACTATTTTTCAAAAAGCCTCCGCAAGCTCTAAAAGGCAAGAATAGCACTTGGACCCTTGTGTGTCTCAATTATAATTGATTACGCACAAGATCAAATTGAAAAAAAAAAAAATTGAAAAAGACAAAAAAAAAAAAAAAAATTACACTTCAATTATTTTATTTATTTATTTTTTGTTTAGTTTCTATCAAGGCATATTCATGTTCGGGTTTTATGTCTAATTGGGATTGAATTATCATCAAAAAAAAAAATATGACAAATTACTTTTTTAAAGGTCTTTGTGACGTTGTCAACAGCTGTTTTCAATATTTGATTTTTTTTTAAAAAAAATAAAATAAAATAAAAGATTCGATTAGAAAGTCAACAAGAATTCGTTTATTTATTATTTTTTGTTTATATAAAAATAACAACATTTCACATGACTTCCAAAGTTGACGATTTCTTGCATCTTAGTAAAGAGTTTGCTTGTCTGCTTGTCTGCTTTTCTGCTTATCCGTCTTGGCTAGTTTATCAATTTTGGTATGAAAGATGATAAATATGGATATAAAGATCCGTGTGCCTTACATGAAGTATTATTGCTAAATTGCTGATTTATCAGTGTGATTTAGCCTATCTGAATGATAATGTTTAACCTCCATTGAATTATTGTGGAGTTTTAATTGGAATTGATTGAAAAAAAAAAAAGAAAGAAAATCATTAACTTGAATCTTTAATTAAGCAAATCTCTAAAAAATCAAATCTCATGAGTATTGAAAACGCCTGTTTCCCTTACAAAAAAAAAAAAAAAAAAATAATTGTTAATTTCCTTGTCTTTTTTTCTCTCCTCCACCAAATTTTCAGTACCCCTTCCTCTTACAAATACTAAAAAAATTAAATAAAATAAATAAAATAAATAAAATAAATAAAATAAATAAAATAAATAAAATAAAATAAATAAAAACCTACATATTATTATAATCATAATTATGTAACCACCACCATTCTCCTCATAATTTTATTTTTTCAAAGATCCATACAGGTTAAATTGATTTTTTTTTTTTTTAGGTGTAACACTCACACACACACACGCACAAACACGTATACAACTTTCGACATTAAAAAATTGCAAAAAATGATAAGAATATTAAAAGAAAAAAAAGAAAAAGGTATTATAAGTTGTTTCCCTTTTAAGGAAATGGCGTTAACCCCCGTAAAAAAAAAATAAAATAATAATCCATAGATAACGTGAATGGTTAAAATACATAAGGGTCCAAAGAATCAAAAATGATGGAGTAAGTTTTGACGGGGAAAAAAAAAAAAAAAAAAAAAAAAAAAGATTTGGAGCTTTTAATGGGGGGGAAATGATTTGGATTTTGTTCCTCTTGTAAATAGGAATAGCGAGAAAAGTTATATAAAAAAAGAAAAGCTTGGTCAAACAGATATGACGTAGTAGAACGTCAGCATTTCAGCATTTCAGCATTTCAGTTAATATATTTTACTAGATAAAGAGAAAGCTCTTTATGAAAAACTTCATGTCCTTTAGATAAGGTTAGAAATGTAAGATCCTCATATTTGTATTGTATTGTATTGTATTTTCTTTGTACAAAATAAAAAGCCTACATTCTTGCATAGTTAAAGATCGAAAAAGATCCTAACAAAAAAAAAACTTTAAAAACTGCATTCAGGTTTCTTGTTTAGGTAATTTATATCTATTGCAATCTAAAGAAAGAGAAAAAAATAAAAAAAATAAAAAAATAAAAAAATAAATAAAATAAAGGGTTCAATTTTTCTTTTGAGTTTTCATTTTTAACAAAAACATGTTAATCTGAGAATATTATGGGATAAAAACCTAAATGCTGGAACAAAGTAGAGAATTTTTTACCCCCCAAAAGAGAGAAAAAAAAAGTTAGATGAGCCCCTCTTTTCTCCATGAATTGCTAAGTGATTCCCCTTGTTTGGAACACTGCACCTGAGAATATATATATATGTAAATGATTATTCTAAATATTTAAGTGATTCACCAAAAGCTTTTAATTTTTTTTTTTTTTGTATTGCTTTTTGAGCCCCAGTTTAGAATTTAGCAATATTGTCTATTGCTATTCCTTTTTATAGAGTCTTTTTTTTCTCCTTTGTGAAAAAAAAAAAAAAAAAACACAGAGTTGGAACGATGACTTGCATTGTAGCAAGATGAGATGACAACTAAACGGCTGAGATCATTTATATATATATATATATTAGAGTTTACAAAACATGAAAACTAGCAAGATATCGAGAAATCCAAATCTGTGCATGTGGTGTGCTATCAGTTGAAAAAA
Organism: Magnusiomyces paraingens; assembly: GCF_902498895.1. Classification (NCBI taxonomy): domain Eukaryota; kingdom Fungi; phylum Ascomycota; class Dipodascomycetes; order Dipodascales; family Dipodascaceae; genus Magnusiomyces; species Magnusiomyces paraingens. The sequence continues at coordinate 4,338,891 of NW_022474068.1, forward strand.
AAAAAAATCAAGAGGGTCTTTCAATACTAAAAAAAAAAACAAATATACACGTAAACGCGGGAACATCTCAAAGTTATTTTGAAAAATAAAATAAATAAAGTTTTTCGCGTTGTATTTAATTTTTGAAATAATTTTGTAAGAGAAAAGGAGGTGACCATGATGTGACCATGATGTGAACTGCTTTTTTCTTTTTTTTTTATTTTTTTTTTCTAGAGACAAAATCAAATATCAATGCAAATTCTCACTTTTTTATTTTTAATACTCATTCATATTTAGATAGATGCATGCATAATAATAATAATAATCGCTTATTTTTCGTTAAATCTTAAATAAATATTTTGGCATTAGCAAAAGCTTAATCCATTTCCTTTTGAAATTATTATGACTTTTAAAGATCTTGTATCACTCTATCTCTCTCTTTCTTTTTCGTTTTACTTTAACTTTTCAAACTGCCGATTCGACGGGATTTGAACTTTGCGGCTTTTTGAAACTGTTTTTTCTATGGGAACCGTCCCGAAACCGCTACGGTTTTCCCTTTTGGCGAGATTGGATGGGTGGTTACAATATCCGGTATTTCTAATATATATATAAAAAAACAACGTTGGCTGCTCTGGACCCAAAATCTGCACGGCGTCGAATGTACCAGATTTCTTCTTTTAAAATAGTTTATTTAAGTTGCTTGTGGCTATTAAACAATTGCTTGCGCTTTTACTAAAATCTTTAGGAAAAAAATATATAATTTTTTTTTATTAGAAGTTATCGATAAGTTTAAAAGCAAACCAAGTGTCTTAAAGAAAGAAAATAGTGCTCTGATTATTATTATATTCTCTTTTTATCCTTTAAAAATGCCGTTTCTTACTTTGGAAATGAAAGCAGTAATATTAAATATGGCACTTTCATCATTTGGATTTCTTTTATCCTCCTCTTTCCTTTTTTTCATCTCATTTCTTTTTTGTAGAGTTTATTACAGATAAATCCACGTGAATAAAGTTGGTAGATTCAGAAACTATGAAAGAATATATTGAAGTTATATATATCTAAAAGATAACGGAAGTGGATCTCAATTAGAATGAATATCTATATGGGCTGAAGAGATTCGTCAGAGATCCAGCATGGCGGGTTAATGTCATAGTGGCTATGGTTCGTGACTGAGTCTTAGTGAAGCTACCTACAAACTTATCGTAGAATCGAAGGGTAAGTCAATTAACAGAACCTACTAGACATACAACCAGATAAGACCGATTAGAGTTATAGATGATAGATGAAAATCTATAAAAAAAATTTAAAAGTAATAAAACATATAGCTAATGGAATCAAATATATATATTTTTTCCATAGACAAACTTTTAAGAATTACTCTGTGCTCTTAGGGCACCGGTTTCAACGGAGAGTGATACAACAGCATAGGGTAGTGGGGTAGCTTTGTGCTATGTAACAGCATGGTAAGTTGTACGTATAACATTGACTTATAGTTTTTTTTTTTTTTTTTTTTTTTTTTTACTTTCAGCAAGGCGCGCTACTCCAATTAGCATAAAGTAGGGTTTTACCGAATTTTTGGATTTAGGTGCACATGTGGATATGGTGCCAAGAAACAAGGTTATGTTGCAAGTACCATCTCAAGTATTAGCTTAACTGCACAAAACACTTTAAAGAAAACTTGGATTTTGAAAGAAAAAAAAAAAAAAAAAAAAAGGTTAATGTTTGAGCGGAGAAATAAAAGGTATTTTGACTGTGAAAATTACTTGTTTTTTAAAATAACAAAAAATACACTTTGATAATGATTCTTCAAATTAAAAGGGGGTTTTTTTTTGCCAAAGTTGAGGATTTCAACTACTCAATTACAAATTTAATGTCTTTCTATTTTCCTCTTAGACTATTTAGTGGACTATGTTTTAATTTTTCTTTTAAATTTTTCTTTATTTTGTCTAAACAATATCCAAATGCCTTGTTTCTAAATTTTTATGCAACGGCACTGAATCTTTGATATTTTTAGTATCATTATCATTATTATTTTTATATAAATATAAATCTATTTTTTTTTTTTTTAATTCTGCGTTTCTCAAAATTATTTTGAGATAATATTGCGTAGCATTCAAAAATTATTTTGAAATATAATGGGTTGTTAAAATTTTTAAGTCTCTTTCATTAGCAATAGAATAATCGATTATGTGTGGCCTGATACTTTTTTTTTAAGAAAAAAAAATTATTACTTGGACTTGGGCATTGTTTATCCTCGAAATGAAATAGCACTAAATTGATTTTAAAATAATAAATGCTTCTAAAAACGCAATGGCTTTGCTTTTTTTTTTTTTTTTTTTTTCTGTCGAATTATTTTCTACGAATTTTTATGGATGGAATTGACATATAAGTGGAGCTTGTTTATTTTTTCCATTTCTTGTTTTTTCAAGTCTCTAGTAAAACTTTAGATGATTAAATCCAAGCAAATAATAAGAGGAGTGATTAAAAGAAAAAAATTTCATCTAAATTAATATAAAATATAAGGCGAAGTCGTAGACCACTGCTGAAAAATATTAAAAAATATGAAAAAGATTTTTGCGAGCTTCACACCAAATATATATTGTTTGCTATGATAGACGTAATTGAACCATCTATCATGTCTTAGAAGAAAAAAAAATTTTTTTTTTATTCGTTTCTCTTTTTATGCTAATTTTTTGTCGGAATTTGTATCATTCCGATCAAACAATGAACCGATACGTTAGTTCAAGTTGCTTTGATCGATCCCATGACTATTTTCATTAGGGTTAAATAAAAAAAAAAACAAAGAGATTCAAATGTAATTTAAACAATTTTTTAGTAAATGATAAAATAAGTTCATTAATTAGTTTGTTTTTTTTTTTTAAAAAAAAAAAAAAAGAGGTCTCACGGTAAAAAAATTTGTAAAGTACAATATAAGTTATACAGTGCAAGAAAACAATTTAAAAGGGACAAAAAATGAAACGAAAGAATGCTCATGTTTGTGGGGGGGTTCCTCGGATATTCACCCATGAGAACCAAGAAGACTGTGGAGATCAAATAAGCTTTATATATATTTGGTTGGTGAAACAAAGATGAAAATAGTGAACATGTCAAATCCAATGATAAGTATCAGAATAATGAGAGTGAAATGTAAATGGTGTGCAACTAAAGGGTATGTGTCAAAGCTTCAGGGCAAATTTTGATTTTGTTTAATAGAGATAATTACAATTTAACGAAAGTTGTTTTCACTTCACAATTATATAAGAGGTACATGTAGGTCCTTATTCTAATTTTTATGCACGAATTTACCCATTGGAGCATTTTAAGGCTAAATTTTCCATTTATAAAAAAAAAAACCCCCCTTTGATATTAAAGTCAATCAATATCACTTTTAAAATGCACATATACACTTATCAAAATCAAAAACATCTGATTAAATATTTTTGTTCCGCTTTCAAGCTCCAAGTATCCGATCAATTGAATAGTGTTGATCACCCTGAAATCTTTGCTTTACTGTTAGTAGTCTGTTTTTTTCAGTGTAAACCTTTTGGCTATACCTTTACCAGCTTAATCTCCACGCTTTATTTTAAAAAGTTGGGTGATTTATATTTCAGCCATTATAATAAAATGATAGCAGAATAGCAGTAGTTATATAGACATTCAATGAACTAATTAGAATGCCTAGACATTTTTCTAAGTTTTGGTCATGCTAATTTATATAATTGACTTTAAAATTTGGATATTGTTTTTTTTTTTTGCTGAATCAAAAATATTTCTCAAGGTCCTTGAGAAATTAATCATTTCAAAATACCACCTACTACATTAATAAAAAAGCTGGGTTTAAATTTGCAAAGCAATATTTTCAAAAATCTCACCGTAGTAATAAGTGACTTGCATGAGTTACTATAACTACCAGGTGCTACTAAAAAAAATTTACAGAAAGCGAAATTTGATGATAATATCAGCTTTATCAGATTGTAGAAAACAAATTGAGTATCAAAACGTGAAAATTATTAGAATATTTTGATTAACTCCTAATGTTACGACAAGTTATTATATATATAAATCTATATATCTCTAAAAGATTGCGCACTTTAAATCCGGTGAAAAAAATTGTTTTATGCATATTATGCTTACTTTGGATAAATCTTATTAAAGACAAGTATCCAAAAAAACGGGTACAATTAAAAGAAAATAAAGAAATAAGGAAAGAAAGAAAGAAATATATGATTATTTATTTTCAAATTAGATTATTCTTGTAGTTTTTGGAAAGGTTTATAATTTATCCTTTAAATTCAATGTGTAAGTCTTTGTTCTCCATGGTTTTTATACGGCTATTTTTAAAAAAATTGTTTTAAAGCCAAGTTTTCTTTATTTATTTATTTTTTGTTATTGTTATTGTTGATATTGATGTTGATGAAGCTCTTGATTAAGTAACACGAAAATCTAAAAAAAAAAATATATCAAAGCCAGGATACATATTTTGGAAAGGTTTTTCTAAGTTGATCTGAATAGAAAAAAGAATGCTCTCTTTTATTTGTTGATAACTTACAGATAATATATATATATATATATATATATATATATTTCATGGAAAAAGTCTTAGATTTAATATAAAGTAATCAAAATTATGAGTAAAAAGTAGTAATACGAGAAATGGTATTAAGTGGTCTGCTTTTTCTTCATAAAATTAGTGTTCTTTTTTTATTATTATTTTTTTGCAAGGTCAAATTCTGCATCATTGCAGTTAGCAGTATCAAAAGAAAATATAGAGATCAGTCGACGATGAAAATGCTAAAGAATAAAATTATAATGATATAATGATATAATGATAATTGACTTTCCATTCTATTTCTAATAATATCTTGTATTTGGGGGTCCCATAAATAAATGACCCTTAAAAAAAGCAAAGGGCCAACTGTTAAAATGGAGCTTCAGAATATCTTTGAAAGTTGTACATATCATAACTTGTCCCAAAAAAATGGGAGGGAGCAAATGTGTCCAAATATGGGCGCTAACGTTTCTTTTTCTTTCTTTTTTTTTTTTTTTTTTTTTTTTTTAGACTCGGATCTTCCTAGTGGTAATAATAATAATAATAATAATAGTGGGTATATTTGTCTCATACTAGATTGATTGAATAATACCAAATTTTTAAATTTCTACTAACCATTTTCTTATGTTCTTTCTTGTGATGCATAAGTAACATGTTATCCGCTAAGTTCAGGTTTTTTTTTTGGATACAAGATCTTGGATCCTAATACAAGCGGGACTAGAGTACAGATCCCAGTAGATAGACACGCGACGGGGAGACATTTATCCTTTTTTTTTTTTCTTTTATTGCTTTCTTTCTATCTATCTTTCTCAGAATAAAGCAACCACAACAACGATTATACATACTTTAGATTTTTATGAGAACTTAAGTAGAGAAGTTTGCGGTGAAGGATATAATATGATGACGAAGACTATGGACTTAAAATGAAAATAAAATAAAATAAAATAAAATAACTATGTAGATGAAAAGATAGATATTACATGAAATAATTTCCGAGCTTTGAACAAAAATATTTTATCCCAAGCCACTATGAAAAAATTTGTTAGTAGTGATAATAATAATAATAACATTATTATTTTTATTAGTAGTAGTAGTAGTATTAGTACTGAAAAAGATGAGAATAAAGAGTTCACTTTCCTTTTCCTTTTCCTTTCTGTCACATTCATTTAATGAAATATGTCTTGAGGAAAGGGGAAGAAGGAAAGCTTTTGTAAATAATATTTCATGTCACAACCAATCTAAACTTTTGTTACTATTAATTTAGGGGCTTATGTTGATTGAGAGATCTTGCCTAAAAAATCATGGTTAGGCACGAAAGGTTCCTCGGAATTGGTTTCAATTGAATTGTTTATCACTTGCGGTGGTCACTGACCTTCGTCTTTTGAAATATATATTACTTATTTTTAGACACTTCCTTTTAGAATTCCCACTTGGGGATCCCCGAAAAGAGTTGTTTCTCTTTTCGAAAAGCATTTTTTTTTTTTTTTTTTCAAAAAGAAGAAAAATGATGACATTTGTTAAAAAAAAAAAAAAAAAAGGGGGGGGATAATAATAGTAATATCTTTTGTATCTATCGCTTTTCTCAAACAAATTTTAAGGATCTGTTTTCTAGTGTGCTTGTGTAGTGGTTGCACTTGCTAAAGGGGTAAAAGAGAGGTGGGGAAGACCGCTTAAGGTGGGGATACAAGTAAGTGGATCTTTAAAAAGATAGTCATCGCACCCAAAAAAAAAAAAAAGAAGAGAAGAGATGATGATGATGATGATGATGATGTTGAAGGTGGATCTCATTCTTTTGAGCTAGTCATAATTAAAGAATTCAACCAACCCTAATTTAACTTGGTAACATGCCACTACTAACACTGCTAGGCTAACACTAACCAAGGTTATTAGTTAGTACATTTAACAAACGCCCGTCCGTCGTAGATATTATAGACTATACTATTTACTAAGTCTTAAATCGTACTAATACTATGTTTACATTTTGGTATTTTGTTTTTTGTGTTTTTTTAAAAAAATAAAAAAGATTCCTTTTTTTTTTCTTTTGTTTGTTGCAGTTTTTTTTTTTTTTTTCTTAGACAATTATGAGACTAATGAAATCCTTGAACTAGAAATAAACCTGACATGATTTCCATGTGGGCAAGAACCGATCACGCGCAAAAGCAGGGCAGCAAAACAGAATAAAACAGAACAGGACAGGACAAAACATAACAGAACAGAACAGAACAGCAAACCAATCATATAAAAAAAAAGGGTTTCTTTATCTCGCTTAGGTACAGATGTTAGGTTATGAAATAGGCTTAGGCGAGCTGGATAGTCTGTTTATTATAATTATTATTATTATTATTATTATTGTTTAAAGTATACCATACTAAGTTAGTAGTAATTTATATTAAAAAATGACCCAAATAAAAAGAAAAAACTAAAAACTAAAAAATAGACAGCATGTAACCAAATTGAGGAAATTATAATTATAATTCTTATAAGAATAATAATGTCGATGTTATTTCTACAATCCTTAAAACGAAAGAAAGAAAGAAAGAAACAAGCAAATAACAATGAAAAAAAAAAAAAAAAAAACAGGGCTAGAAAAGAAGAATGAAGCCTATCTGCGAAGAACAAACGACTTATGACGTCTAAAAAAAAAATTGAATTTAAGATACAGAAGAAAATTCCTTACTACATTGTTAACCGAGAATGTCTAAAGAAAGCAAAAGGTACTCTTTTTTTTTCTTTTTTTTAACTGTTTTTGTTTGATAATTGTTGTAAATATAATTATATATAAATAAATAAAAAAAAACTTGCGAAAAAGAAAAGTTGAAAAGAGATTTGGCGAGAAGAGTTCTACGCTTAGTATTACTGGAAACTTTTATTGCTATACCAAAAAAAATACATACAGTACCAGTTAATATCATGTACTACGACAATACGTACGATGGCAATCATTCCGCCAGTAGAGGCATTCCGACTACCTAATGTTCTGTTCTTTATTCGTTATCTCGAGATTTGTATGAAGAAGAAAAAAGCAGAGAGACCTATATATATATATTTTACTCTTTTCATGATAGAATATTGTGTGGATATAAAGGAAGATAAAAGTGCAGTTAAAAGTGCAGTTAAAAAAAAAAAAAAAGATCAATTGTATGAAAATACAGTTTGGTGTAACTTTTATTGATTCAATATATATATACATTCGTTATTAGCATTTCAAATGAACATAATCGGTTAAAACTTAGTTAGAGTGGCTGAGAAATAATAATATCCAAGTCAAGCCAGTCTAATATTGGGTATGTTACATGCCAGTGTTCCAAATCTTGGCCAGACCGGGGTGGTTTGCATGCAAGGATGGAGGTTTGTAGCATCGCTTACAAGAAATAAACACAATAAGACAGATATTTATATATATTACATACTCGTGTAAAACTAACATGTACAAAAATAACCCAGAACAAAGAGGGAAAGACACGAGGCAGGGGGTGGTGCATTGAGATTGTAACAAAATATGAGACAAAATTAAGCAAGGTTTATTTATGCCTATGATAAATTTCTTGTGGGTATTGAATAAAGGATGTATATTGAGAGTTTAAAAACGAAAAAAAAAACAAGAACAATTTCAATCACGTGAAGCCATAGGGTTTAGCCCTAGTAGTCACATGACAAAAATTATGGTTAAAACGAAAAAAAATTTTTTTTTTTCTTCAGATTTCACATATTTAAATGCCTGAACTTTTTCCATCTTTACAACTCTTCTTCTTTTTAATTTCACTATTCATCACTCCTTTCTATCCCTTTATTCCTTTTTTTTTTTTTTTTTTTTTTTTGTAATGATGAGACTTTAAACTCTTTATTTTATACTTTTTTTTTCTTCTCATTGAGCATTTGCTTATTGAGAAATATTTTTTTTTAAGTGAACATTATGTTTCTCGTTTAAATTTTGGTACGTTTTTTTTTTTTAATTTTTTTTTCCTTGCAACGTCAGTGGATTATCTCTCTTAAATTTCACTCGTGAAAATGTTTTGAAGTTTACATGACGATAGAAATGCTGTGCACCAGTCTGAACCCGGATTTCATTAACCTTTTTTCCGGTTTACATGTGGTCTCAAATATACCCAAATTTCTGATACTTTTTAAAATTTTTTAAAAGTGAATTGAGAGAGAGATTGAGAGTTGGCTTGTTGATTTTATTTTTTTACATTTTTACTAACTTTAGGTTTTCTTTCTTTCTTTAATTAGTAGCTTGAAGGTTTCGTGTATTGACTGAGGGATATTTCTATGTAGAATCTTAAAAATTAATAAAGTTTTGTGTTTTAAAAAATTATTTTTTCTTTGGTGTAGATACTTTTATGGAATGTTTTGTTTAGTTAGGAAGGAATTTGTAACAGAAAAGGCTGGTTTTGTTGCAAAGCTGCATGTCACAGAGAAAAGTCTGTTTGCACCAAGTATTTATAAATGTATATATATTTAAATATATATATATATTTTTTTGTAATAGCAATAATAATAAGTTTAGTATTGAATAGAATAGTTTTTTTAGAAAAAAAAAGTTATTTTGGTAGTTGGCGTTAAGAATTTTTTTTTTTTTCTTCCAATTCAACCGTAACAGCCGTAAGATGAGGGCTTCGATGAATAGGAAGGAAAAAAAAAAAAAAAAAAAAAAAAAAGAAGGGCATAAACCGACGGAAAGGCCATTAGGAAATAATAAAAAAAAAAAAACCAAAATACTAATTGGCAGATTTTGTTTGTGTTTTGGAAGGAAGTCTGGGGATGGATGCGAAAATCATGCCTAACAAGTAAAATGAAAACAAAAACAAGTTTTAGGAAATTTGTCCAAAACGACTAAAAAGAGCAAATTTTAAAAATTTTAAAATTTTAAATTTTTTTTTTTTTTTTTTTTTTGAAATAGAATCTTTTAACATCGCCAAAATAAAAAAAAAAACTTCAAAGAAGGTTTGTATGCTCTGAAACGCTTCTTCTTCTTCTTTTTTTTTTTTTTTTTTTGCTACCGCCGCAGCGAGATGGTGTTTAAAAGTCAAGTCCTGCCAATTTAAGTCCAGCCATTAACGTGTATAAAAAGTTTATTTCTAATTCTTTGAAAAAAAAGAAGAAAAATTTTTTTTTTTATTTTTATTTTTTTCAATAAAGACCCATTATGATCAATATATCAATCTTTATACAATTATTTGAGTAATAATGATTTGAAAAAAAAAAAAAAAAATGCTCGGCTCTTTAAAAAAAAAAAAAATCAATGTCGGAAACAAAACGATCATAAGGCACCATGGCACAGATTGGTTTTTGTTACTGGTGGAGCAGGTGTAACAGGTATAGCAGTGATGGTAGTTGTTGCAGTAGTATATATATATATATATTAAAACATTCATCTCCGACGGCATTCCCCCTACCTGTCCAAACAACAAACAACAACGGGGCAAATTTATTATTACTTTTAGTTGTTCATTCAGATTGCACAAAGATAGATTGATGAATAGATGAATAGATGAATAGATGAATGGATAGATGATAATGATGATGTGCATGTATTATAATACATTACTCTATTCTTTCTAAAACGCTAGAACTATCAGGACAAAAGGGATGGGTATGTTTGGAACATAAAGTTTACAGGGTCATGTTTTAACAAAAAAAAAAAAAAAAAAAACACGCTACAGATTACGCTTTTTGTGCAGGCCATAAACATATATATATTTTAAAAAAAAAAAAAAAAGCTTTGTTGGAAATATCTTTGAATTTGAAAGAGAGAAAAAAAGAGACATGTTGTGTATATATACATACATGTATATTGAGGATTTTTTTTTGGAGGAGTATTGGGAACATTAGGAATATTAGAGACCGAGCCAAAAAAAAAAATAAAAAATAAAAAATAAAAAATAAAAAATAAAAAATAAAAAATAAAAAATAAAAATATATATATATAATAAGGAAAAGCTCTTTTGAGTAAAACGCGTTAAGCTGCTGCGACAGCACATAAAGACAAAAAAATAATAAAAAAAGGCTGCTTAAGCTAAGAAGTTTAGTGCAATTATTTGCAAGAGAGACAGACACACTGAACAAGAAAGAGTGAGACCCCTGTCACTCCTCATGAACATCATCATACACGCAAAAAAGACAAAAAAAAAAAAAAGAAGTAGAGGCAGCAGTAGCATCAGCATTAGCAGCAGCAGCAGCAGCAGCAGCAGCAGCAGCAGCAGCAGCAGCAGCAGCAGCAGCAGCAGCAGCAAGCATAATAACAAAAAAAAAAAAAGGCGTTGAACTGAAAAGAAGCAAAAAGTATGAGAAGATTAAGTAAAATAATAGATTAAACACTAAATTTGGAGAGTTTGTGGTTCTTGGGTGAGCAGGGGTGTTGTTTTGTGATCATCCTTGTTGCTGTAAAAAAAAAAAAAAAAAAAAAGGCAGCAACAGCCTCAAAAGCGCACCCAATCTAAGCTTGATATATAAGCAGCTAATTGTTGGCGCACTGTAACGACTTGGGTATTCGAGACAAAAAAAAAAAAAAAAAAAAATAAAATGTAATGATGATGTTAATGTTGATGTTAATTTTAATGTTAATGTTGAAGGTGATAATGATGTTATTAATCATTTGGGGCTGGGCAAGTGATAAACTTTTGTTATTAATAGTCGCGGGATATAGAAAAATAAAATAAAATAAAATAAAATAAAATAAATAAAATAAAAAAAAAGCCTCTTAAAAAAAAAAAAAAAAAAAAAAAATACACAACAAATAGCTAACAAGTGCGCGTGCTGCAGTCCTAAGATGCTGCAGTTCTGCAAGGTCACAGAACAGAGAGAGAGAGAGAGAGAGAGAAAGAAAGAAAAATAATAATAATAATAATAAAAGTAAATTATTAATTATTAATTATTATTATAATTTATTTATTTATTTATTTATTTTTTTTCAAGTTAAACTCCGCCGTTATGAATTTAAAATATTTCATTCACAACTTTTATTGATTCTCAACATACATACATACAACCACCTTCCTACTACAAAGCACACAAAGCACACAAAGCTATAACCTACACTTTTTGATTATTATGTGGGATTTTTTTATTTTTATTTTTTTTTTTTTCTCATCTTCTTATTTTTATTTTTATTTTATTTTTTTTAAATGTTTATTATATATATTCCTCTTTATCCCCCGTTTTTTTTTAAACTTTTTTTTTTTTTTCTTCTACTTTTTCTTCTTTTTATTTTAATTATATCTTTATCCAGTACTTATATATAAATATATATATATATATATATATATATTATTATTATTATATAAACATTCTACAATCATTTTTTGTTCTATTCAATCACTATTCTTTAATATCTCTATCCTTTCCAATACACCTCTATCTAGTTCTTTCTTTGTATAGTCACACTTCCCACAATGTCTGAAAAAGCAGCCTTGGAAATCTTCGTCACTTCCCCAATCTCAAATGCCATGGTTTCATACCTGGCTTCTACAACCTCTTCTGTCATTCGCTGTGACGGCCCGGCGCCTTCTGCAGCTTCTGCTGAAGCTACTACTTCTACTTCTACTTCTACTTCTACTTCTACTTCTACTTCTACTTCTACTTCTACTTCTACTTCTACTTCTACTTCTACTTCTACCTCATCATCAACAACAACAACATACACTCCCAGGCCACCTCTCTCAGCCGCTCAGATTAATGCTGCAAACCAAATCATGTATCCTTCTCCACCAGCATCTCCTTCAAAGGTTACTAACAATGCACCACCATCGTCATCGTCATCGTCATCGTCATCGTCATCGTCATCATCATCTTCTTCATCATCATCTTCACAGCGACGGCAGCAGTCACATTCGCAATCTCAGTCACATTCACATTCACATTCACATTCACAGCCACAACCCCAATCACAGCCACAATCACAACCTACTCAAGACCCACAACAAATTTCAGGGCCTTTAACTGTCCTACCTCCTTTGACAGAATTTATCCACCACCTGGTGCGCAAATCTAACGTTCAAACAGCCACCTTGATGACCACCCTGGTTTACCTGTCGCGGTTGCGCAGCCGGCTGCCACCGCTGGCCCGTGGTATGCAATGCACACGGCATCGTATCTTCCTCGCATGTCTCATCATGTCAGCCAAAAACCTTAACGACTCATCTCCTAAGAACAAGCACTGGGCCCGCTTCTCAATGGGTCTTTTCTCAGTCGCAGAGGTCAATCTCATGGAAAAGCAATTATTGTACCTTCTCAATTGGGACTTGAGGGTTAAGGAGAGTGATTTGATGACCAACTTTGCACCTTTCCTTAAGCCTATTCGAGACCAACTGCGAGCAGAGGCTCAAGAAGCATACTTTGCCAAGGTCCAGCAACAACGTGAGGAGCAACAACGTCAGCAGATGCTTTTGCAACAACAACAAACTCTACAGCAACAACAACATTTGCAACAGCAACAACAGTTACAACAGCAACAGCAGCAATATTATCAGAGCCAACAAAAACATAAGAGGGTCCGTAACACGCCATCATTTGCATCTATACCGTCCACAGTAGCAACAACAACCACAACAACTACCCACTTTGAAGAGCTTTCTCCTGCCCCTCCCATGTACAAGGCTTCCAAGTACCGCCCGGCGCAGTATCTTGTTACATCCAACTATGGGAACGGGTACCACTTAGAGCACCACTCTTCGGGATTACCGAAAATGACACCCACCAGCATGCTTTTAAATTCCGCCTCCCTTACCTCGTCAGAAGCTAAACCGTCGTCGCCAATGCTTGATCCTGCGATTGACTATTACTATACTCAAGCACGAATGGCTCAGGTGACACGCGCGTCTGCTGCGCAGGCCAAACACAGTTCAAGCATGGGAAACATTAATGAACGCCAGTCACTGGAAGCGAATGTGGGATCTAAGAAGCATGGAGAAAGTGGGTCGCGAAGCTTAAGATCGCGATCTGGACAAAGTTCTAGCACTGGATCTAGCAGTCGAAGCAGTAAGAGTGGAAGCAGCAGTACTAGCAGCAGCAGCAGTGGTAGCAAGAGTTCTAATAGCAAAAGCTCTAGCAGTGGATCAAGCAGCAGCAAGAGCTCTAGCAACAGCAACAGCAGCAGCAGCAGCAGCAGCAGCAGCAGCAGCAGCAGTAGCAGCAACAGCAGTGGCAACAGCAGTAGCAGTAGCCGAAGCAGTCGAAGCAGTCGGAGTAGCAGAGGAAGCGGTAGTAGTAGCAGCAGCAATCACCATCGCCACCACTCCGTTGCTGTTTAAATATTTGAAGGCATTTGAAGGCATTTCAATCCATTTCTCTTTCTATGTTTATTTTTTTTTTTTCTCTTTCCCAAAAAAAATAAAATAAAATTTAAAAAATAATTGGGGGGAATGTACAGAAAATAGTCAGTCAGTCAGTCAGTCGGTGGGACTGGATGAAAGAGAAGGGTGGTTATAGAATGAGACTAGTATACAATTAGTATATTATTCATTTACTATTATTGGTATTACTACTATGGGACTCGCCTGTAATAGACTTTTTTTTTTGTTTTTTTTTGTTTTATGTTTTTTTTATGTTTTTATTTCTTGCTATTCATGTATAACAATAGTTTAATGATTTTGATGAATTTTATTTTTTTTTTATTTTTTTTTATTTCGATAATATATATATATAAAATAGATTTTTCTAAAGGAAAATAAAGTGTAAAACGGAGATTAAACAGAAGCGAAAAGAGAGTTTAGATTAGTTTATTAGTATGTGATGAAACGATCAAAAAAAAAAAGCGAGACTGCCGATTATTATAAAAAAAAAAAAAAAAAAAGATGCTTGTCTTACTTAGTTGATGTTGATTTGAGAAAGAATTGAGATTATTTTTATAAATTTATAAATATATATATATTTTAAAAAACCTTATGATAATAATAATAAAAATAATAATAATAATAATAATAATAATAATAATAATAATAATAATAATAATAATAATAATGAATTTCAATTCAAATTGTTATCTTTTTTAAAAAGTATTTAAACAAAGAACAAATGAAATAAAAATAAAATAAAAATAAAATAAAAAAAAAGGAGTTTTTTTTCTCTATATATATATATATATATATATAAAATTATAAATTTTTTTATATCAAGTTATGTATGTAGTAACTTAACAAACTGTGATCTGCCCCGCAGCCTCTCTTATGATGATGTTGATGATGTTGATGATGATGATACATTTGAACTTCTTCAGGCGAGATTCTGTGAGCGAGGTATTTTTTTTTTTTTTTTTTTTTTTTTTTTTTTTATTTATTTAATTTTTTTGAAATCTATAAATTGTACAAGTCAACAATAAATAAATAAATAAATAATAAAGACTTGCATTGGACATTTATTTGCAGTAGCAGCAGTAGCAGTAGCAGCAGCAGCAGCAGCAGCAGCAGCATAATGCCTTATTACGCCAGATACTATCTTCACAATCGGTTACTTAACGATGAAGAACAAAAGCAAAAAAAAAAACAACAAAAAGAACTAATTAACTAACTAACTAACTAACCAAATATATATATAAATATATATAAATATAAATGATGGTGATGGTTATGATGATGACATGCGGGGGTCATAAACAAGAAGTCGCATATGTATAGCCGGGACGTAAAGAGGTTTTAAGACAGCATTTTATACCGAAAACAACAAAAAAAAAAAAGAGGGGTAGCAAAATTTTATATTTAATTTTTATTTAATTTATTTATTTTTTAGAGGTAAAAAAAAAAAAAAAAAAAAAAAAAAATAGAGAATTAAGTCAAAGAGGTTTAAATAAATGATTATTTTAAAAAAAAAAAAATTAGAATTAAGTTAGTTTTAAAATTTTAAATAAATTTTAACAATATATAATTTAAATAAATAAATAATTAAGAAAAAAATTTTTTTTTTTTATAATCTGATTTCATTCCAGCTTAGTAAATAAATAAATAAATAAATAAATAAATAAATAAATAAATAAATAAATAAATAAATGGTTAAATAAATAACTTTGGAAAAAATAAACCATAACTGAAAATTGAAACAAAATATTGGTGATTTTTCTTAAAAATATTAAAACTAAAATATTTCTAGGCAATTTTATTTTCTCTATTTTTCTCAATAGTTGCTATGGAAGGTTTTTTTTTTTTTTTTAAAGTAAACAGTTAAAGACTGAATTAAATATTTTAGATATAAACAATTGTTATTGTTATTGTTATTTTAATTTTAATTTTAAAAATTACAGACATAAAAAAAAAAAAAAAAAAGACTTTTTTCAAATACACTTGATATCATTTTCTTACACAATTGAAGAAGAAGAATTCTTCTAAGAACAAAAACAAAATCTTTGAAGATTTATTAAATGGCGTGATAATCCATTTAATCAAAAAAAAGAAAAAAAAAAGGAGAAGAAGACTAGCAGCAGCTGATATTATTTTGGCGGGCCTTGAGTGGGACTTCAAATGAAGGAGAGGTACCCTAAGGGACATTTTTCAGATATTTTATTATTATTATTATTATTATTATTGTTATATTGTTATTATAATTATTATTATTATAATAATACTATTAGTTCAAGCTTTTGATATATATATTTATACAAAAGGAAAAGAGAAAGACCCAAATGAGAGAATAATAATAATAATAATAATAATAATAATAATAATAATAATAATAATAATAATAATAATAATAATAATAATAATAATAATAATAATAATAATAATAATAATAATAATAATAATAATAATAATAATAATAATAATAATAATAATAATAATAATAATAATAATAATAATAATAATAATAATAATAATAATAATAATAATAATAATAATAATAATAATAATAATAATAATAATAATAATAATAATAATAATAATAATAATAATAATAATAATAATAATAATAATAATAATAATAATAATAATAATAATAATAATAATAATAATAATAATAATAATAATAATAATAATAATAATAATAATAATAAATAAATAAATAAATATTAATTTTATTATTTCATAATTGCAATTCTAGGTGCTGCTTCTGGATCCTTTTGAAAAGAATAGTCCAAGTTCTTTAAAAAAAAA
Source organism: Magnusiomyces paraingens (assembly GCF_902498895.1). Lineage (NCBI taxonomy): Eukaryota > Fungi > Ascomycota > Dipodascomycetes > Dipodascales > Dipodascaceae > Magnusiomyces > Magnusiomyces paraingens. The sequence goes on from NW_022474068.1 coordinate 4,355,496, forward strand.
AAAGACCTCAATTCTAATAAAGAAACCAAATTTTTTTTTTTTTTTTTTTTTTTTTTTTTTCATTGTATATTTCATCTAACTAATTATGGAGTCTTTAAAAAAAAAAACTATTAAGATTGAATTGAATTATCTTAAAAAATATATATTACTAGAAAAAAAACAAAAAAAACAAAAAACAAAATAAACCAAAAGTTATACACTAATCCAAGTCCATTTATTTGCATTATCACCAACATAAATTATTAACAAATACTGTTTGTTTTTACGATCCAACCATTACCCTTCATTCATTCATTTATTTATTTATTTATTTATTTGTTTTAGATTAATACTTGAAGGGGCCAAGTGGATCCTTAAATCTTTTATTATTATTTATTTTATTATTATTCAGATGACGACGACTACAACAACATCAACGTCTAAATTTTTTTTTCTTTTTTTTTTCTTTTCATTCTTCCAATTTCATCAATGGTTTCTTCCTTTTTTTCCAAAAAAAAAAAAAAAAAAAAAAAAAAGCTCTCCCCACTGACTTTTGAAAATATCAAATTTATTGTATTTTATTTTATATTATTTTATATTATTTTCCTTCTAAATTTGGTAAATTTATACCGAAGACAAAACCACCCTCCCAATTTTTTATTGCCCTTTTTCTTTTTTTTTTCTTCTTCCCCTTTGGATTAACTACTACTGTCTGTTGCTTTTTGGCTCTAAAATAGTACCAAGCATAACACTAATGCGTTTCTTGTGAAATAAAAAAATTAAAAATTAAAAATTAAAAATTAAAAATTAAAAATTAAAAATTAAAAATTAAAAATTAAAATAAACAAAATAAATCTTGCTGTTTCCGCTTATTATAATATCCATTCTTTTACCCAACATTATTGAAATTCTTGAATTATACCTATATATATATATAATTTTTTTTAGTTATTATAATTAGTTTATTTATCATTATCATTTTATCATTATTATCTTTACTATTTTCAACTATATTATAAATCTTCTCCTATTTACAAAAAAATTTTTTTTTTTTTCTTCTTTCTCCCTTTAAAAAACCCCCACTCTTCACGCCGTAATTATCCCGCCCATGGCCCTAATCACCGGCTCAATATTCTCTTTACGCATCCCACTACATGGAACTACCTGCCATCCTCGAGCTTTACAGTACCCAACAAGAGATCGGAACCGTGCCTCGCTCCCCTCCAAATCTGCCTTGGTTGCAACAACAAGAACTTTCTTCCCACGCATTCTCCTCTCTCCTACTTCGTCAACAAGCAACTCCAAGTCTCTAACGCTAGACTCATTATCACCACTATATTCGGATAAGCTTTCTTCCGCAGCAGCTGCTTCAACTTCTTCTGCAGACTGATCTTCCTCAAGTTTCTGTTTCTGTTTCTGTTGCTGCTGCTTCAGTTTCTCCTCAAGAGATACTACAAAAACAAGACCACCAGACCTTTCAATATGCCGCAGAAAGTCCAACCCCATGCCGCGGTTCTCCCGTCGAGCTCCCTTCACAATTCCTGGAATATCCGCAACCGTAAATGCAGGTTGTGCAATCCCCCGCCCAACTGTCCCGATAGTTGGCCGTAATGTTGTAAACTCCCAATGCCCCACCCGTGGCCGTGCCCGCGAAATCGCTCGCAACAAAGTTGACTTACCTGCATTTGGCAACCCAACTAATCCCAAATCTGCAAGCAGTTTTAATTCCAACAGGAAAAACCCACCGGTTCCAGCTCGCCCCCGCTTCGCAAACCGAGGATTTCGAATCATTTGAGTCAAAAAGTGCATATTGCCAAGTCCGCCTTTGCCTCCGCGTAATAACAAAATCGGCGGCGTCGGCTTGCTTAAATCAAGTCCATCCAGTGGGAAATAATCCTCGGCCTCTTCTTGTGCTCGCGCACCGCGATCAAACCGAGCAACTCGTGCTCTTAGTGCCAAAAAATACTCTCGCTCAAAGTGATACGCTTCACCCTTATCCTTGAACAACCACCCCTCACCATCATTGTATACATGCCGATTTAGTTTAATCCCAAGAGGAACAGGGTCATACTTCTCTTGAACAACTGGTACCTTGACGTATAACTGATTATTCAGCCACACACCATTCTTTTTGTCCTCTTCGCTTTGAAACAGTCCATCAACAACATCACTATCCACATCCTCTTCGTCATCATTGTCCTTGGCGCTATTTTTCTTCTTATTAGCTTCGTACGCTTGTTCAATCTGGTGTGTCTTCCATCTCTCAAAAGTTTCCTTGGGATCTGGAATCCAATGTACCACTGTTCCCACTGGAACCTGCAACAGCAAATCTTTCCCGGATCGGCCATTCAACTGTGTCATTGATCCACCTTTGCCATCTTCTGCCTTATAATGGTACCGGATCTTATGCAATGAAGTCTCACCCTCTACCGCTTGAATATAAACAGACCCACCTTCACCACCATCGCCTCCATCAGGTGGACCCTTGGATCGCCCAGCATCCCTGAAAAACGATACTTTCCCATCACCACCTTTACCTGATTCCAGTTTCACAATTTTCACATCAGTAAACTGAGATGTCGGGTTCGACGCATCGGGATCAAACCCTTCAAACACCCTTTGCCGATTCCGGTACCCCTCAACAGAGTACGGCACACGATACGCAATCTCTCGCACAGGAATAATCGGCTCGTCTCGATCTTCTCCAGACTCTCCAAGCTTCTCCAAAATTAATGACCCATCAGGACCAACGTACTTCATGTCTTCTGCAGACAGATCTTTGAGTCGCTCCATGCCAGTGGGCGAGCCCTCGTAGTAGATCATATTGTTCTCCACTTCTTCACGCTTATGAGCTCCACGAGTGCTTCCATGTCCTCGTGTTTTGTTGGCCCGTAGCTCGGCCTCAGAATCCTTTTTCAGTCTTCGGCCCTCGTTGCTGTACAAGTACTCGTCGTATGGAATTTCGGCTTCAAGCTCTTCAGGTGTCATCTCATGCTCTTCAACAAACTCTTCCTCATTTTCTCCATCAAGATACTCTTCTTCTTCTTCTTCATGCCGAAGATCGTCTAGCTCTTCCTGGAACGGGCCATCCACTTCGAACTCACGATGCCGGTGGCGCATCTGTGTTGCGCTACTTGTAAACGGGTATTGTGAAACAACGCCAGCGGCCAGGCGTAAAGGCTTTTGAAAATCTCCCCGTGCCAGAGGTCGCTGTGTTTGGATATAAGCCCGAAATCCTGCAAATAGCGCTCTCTTTGCAGTCAGCATTTTATTTCCGTCCTCTTATTTAATAAGTCCTATATCAGAGAAATTAACCTTGAGATATTTTTTTTTTCTTGGGGTCTAAAATTTTTTTAATGGGTAAAAAACCTGCTTTGACAAAAAAAAAATAAAAAAAAAAAATACAGAGCCCACTAAACCAACCAAACCTCCATAACAAATCACCAACTTTTTTTTTTTTTTTTTTTTTTTCAACACTACCACCATAACCAAACATTCGTACTATGACTGAGGAATCGGCCACCCCAGCAAAAGACGCTCCCAACGACCCGGATGCGATGGATGTTGATGAGCCAGCTTCTGCTACTTCTGCTACTTCTGCAGCTCCGGCTCCTACTCCAACACAATCCACTTCGCGTTCGCGTTCTAAACCAAAACCCACGGCTAACCCTAGCGGCGTCTCAGCCGGCGCAGCATCCGCAGCAGCAGCTGTTGGAGCTGCAGGTGCTCCACTTGAGCCTGAGCCCTCTGCATCCGATTCTGCTTCTGGATCTGGGACAGGTGGTACAAATGCGGACGGGTCCGGTGGAACGGGTAGCGGAGCAAGCGGCACACCAGCCGTCGTGAAGCCTAAACGCGGCGGGTCCAAGCCAATTCTTAAAGTGAGTGGGATTGCCCGTGTCGACAACAATCTTAAGCCTACACTATTTTCCAGCACTACACAGATTAATCAGAAAAACTACTACACAGACTATCTGCGTCGCGATGATCAAATCATGTACTACCGCGAATGGAACGAGAGTCAGAAACGACAAAAGGAAGAAACAGCAAAAGCCAAGCAGCAACCAGAGGTCTTCAATGTGGATTCACACAAGGATGATCAGCAAGATCTCCCAGCAGGTTCAAAGACAATTGTCATTCATATGGGCTCCCAAAATATTCGTGTGGGGCTTGCCAGCCACGCGTATCCAAAAGTCTACCCCAATGTCATTGCGCACCGTCGGTCCACCCAGCATCAACAACAACAAGATGAACCAGGATCCCTTAAAGACAAAAGAATCCCTAACTTTTCTCCTGAATATCAGGCCATGCTTGACGCCGAGCACGCATATGAAACAGGCATAAGCTCTACCAAACCGCCCTCTGAACCCGACTCATTTATTATGTTTGGCAGCGACTTTAAAAAGGCTCACGCCACAGCTTATCGTGATTTCCGCGAGCGAATGCGCTTTTACAAACGTCGTGTTGTCCCAAATTCACATGATCTTGTGGTTGGCTTTAATCAACGTGCACGGTCCAAGCAAGAACTTATTCCAGATCATAATGACCCAGGTCGTATCGAGTGGGTGGCTCCAGATCAAGAAAGGTGGCCGCGCTCAATTACTGGCCACCGTGCATTGACAATTGTTCCAGGGCTTTCTCAACCTCTTTCGGAAGATACCAATGATTCCAAATACCCTTATACATATGAGCTCAAGTGGCCGATCCGCCATGGGCTTTTCAACGAAACTGATTACGACAGTACCCAAGAACTTCTTGGAGATATTTCTCTTATTCTCGTGGATGCTTTGGAACGTGAGCTGGGAATCACGTTTAAAAACTACCACGAATATAATACTATCTTTATCATTCCAGATCTTTATGTGCGCAGTTATGTTGACAACATGGTTGCACTGCTTCTCCAAATGGGCCTCAACAGTGTGGCCATTATTCAGGAGAGCATGGCTGCGACTTTTGGTGCTGGTGTAAGTACGGCGTGTGTCGTAGATATCGGCGCACAAACTGCAAGCGTCGCTTGTGTGGAAGAAGGTATGATTATTCCAGACTCACGCGTTAACCTCAAGTTTGGTGGAGAAGATGTCACAGTTGCTCTTACCAAACTGCTACTCATGAGTTCTTTCCCCTTTCAAGAACTCAATCTCGCCAAAGCTTACGATTTCACTCTTGTGGAAGACCTCAAGTATCGCTATGCTACTACCAATGATGCAGATATTACTGTTCAGCTTTACGATTTCATAAGGCGTGAACCTAACAAACCGGCAAAAAAGTTTCAGTTCAAGGTTTTTGAAGAAGTTATGCTTGCTCCACTGGGCTTTTTTTACCCTGAAATGTTTGATCAAAAGCATAAACAGGAAGAATGGTGCTCAAAACAGCGGCGGATTTTGGCTAACAAGTACGAAACAATACCTGCACATGGCTCACTCTTCTCTCCATCTCTCGACATTTATGACATGACCCCAAACGATCCAGAGAGTGCAGCTCAGGTGGCTATTGCGCATGCAAGACTTACAGTCAACAATATGCCTGTAGGTACCAGTGCGAAACCTCCAAGCAGCACGTCTGCAAATTCTACGACGCGAAGCACCCCGGTAGTACCAGATGCAGAAAATTCATCTTCTACACCTGGAAATAACAATGCATTATCAAACGATTTTACAGATGAGCCCAACCTTCCAGACGACCCCCTTCTATATGCTTTGACAGGACTTGATCACGCCATTATAGAGAGCATCACACAGGCTGCATTGGCAAAAATGCAAGCCGCTGGCCAACTCCCTCCCGGCATTACTCTTGGAACTAGTAGCGCGAGTGGAACTGGAGGCGGCAGTGGAACTGGTGCACAAGGATCGGGAGCGACAGGGACAACATCGGCTGTTGCCGGCGGAGGTAGCGGTAGTGGCACAGGTAATGGTGGTGGGGCCGTGGGAGGGGGGAGTGGGACGACATCCGCTTCAGCCTCAGCTTCTACAACATCTTCTAACGGGACAAGTCACCATAATCTCCCCGACCCACAAGTGGTTATGACCAACCTCGGTAATGCTGAGCGGGCCTTTTACGAGAACCTTTTGGTGGTGGGCGGAGCTGCAGCCAAATTGCCTGGCTTCAACACGCTGTTAACCGACCGCATCGGTATGTGGCTATCACACGCAGGCAAACCCATTCCAGGCGAGATCTCAGTCATGCCTGCGCCGCGCGAAATGGATCCACAAGTGCTCACTTGGAAGGGTGGCGGTGTGTTTGCCAAACTTAAGATTGTGAGCGAATGCTGGGTCAGTGCCCACGATTGGGATATGCTTGGAAATAGAGCCTTGCAGTATAAGACTCTATTTGCGTATTGAGGGCTTTTGTTTATCTTCTCTTCTCTTTGTTTTTTTTTTTTTCTATATATATAATAATAATAATAATACTCCATTATTCAAATCTAAATCCTTGTCACATACCTCGGAACGCATTCTTGCTTGCGCGCCGACGACCATCAAAGCGTTGCTTAGTGCGTCCACGATCACCCTTGGGATTCTCTCTGGCTTCGTCTTCGTCGTCACCTTGCTGCTCAGCACGCTTGCGAGGCTTGGGTTCCTTCTTTTCAGGCACAAATGTATACTCAAGCTCTCCCACGCGTGTTCGATGAACATTTTCGCGCATATGTTCACGCTCCTTCTCCTCACGGTTAGTTTCTTCATAAAAGTCTTCAAACGCAGCGTCGCCGTCGTCGTCCTCGGAACCTTTACCATGGCGCCGCCGGCTGCCGCTTGCAAGCTCGTCCACAGCACGCATTTCTGGAAGAGTATTTTTCTTTTGTTGTTTCTTAGCCAATTTCTTAGCCCGCTTTTCTCTTTCTTCTTCATCTTCTTCAGAGCTCTCTTCGTCTTCGATATGGTTGTCGTCGTCGCTGTCGAACGGATCGTGTGAAGTTTTGCGTTTTGACAATTGTGCCTCGCGCTCCTCGTCTGAAATTTCTGCAGCAGTAAGTGCACGCATGCGCTCGCGTTCTTCTGCAGACTTGCGAACCGTAGCACTTGTCTTTCCACCAGCAGCAGCTCCACGGAACTCCTTGGATGTCTCGTCCACTTCGAAATCTGGGTCCTCGAACAAAACCTTGAAACGATCATCCGCAGCCAAGTTGGGCTCGGAATCCTCTGTTTCTGTGCACAAGCGCTGGGCAAGTGCCTTGTTGGCCTTGACCTTGGGTACATTGGCCGAAGAGCGAATACGTGACTCGCGTTCCTTCTCGATGCGCTTGCGGATTTCCCGTTCGCGGTGCTCCTGGTATGCGTATGGATTGGCGATTGAACGTGCTTGGTCGTACAAGTCTTGATGGATAAAGTAACCGTGCATATAACTGCGAACAACATTGGTGCCAATGTACTGGTCCAAATGTAATGATTTGAGGACATCCTTCTCGACAAATCGGAAGTTTTCGTAAACAGAAGATTGGCTGCCGTTGGTAGACTCGAGCTCTTCCGTAATGTTTTCCAAGTAAGAGCACCAACCAGGGGCAGGACCGATTGATGGAATATAGTATGCATGCATGTGTCTGCCCTCGTTGGCCATAAGGAACATACCAGAATCTTCAATGTATATCACGTCGTTGATATCAACTGCAGGTTCCATTGCGGTGTATGGTTTGCCATCAACTCGGTCCCAAATCTTGACAATCTTTCTGTCAGCTGTAAAAACTTTTGATCCCGAACCGCCTAGGTTGTCACTTTCGATCCAGCCGATTTTCTTAATGGGAAGATCGTAACCTTGATCCTTTTGCACATACGGCTCCGATGCACGCATATCAAACAGCAGAGTGTTACCCTCGTAAGTGCCGAATCCAACATTCAAACCGTCGTTACGGAAACTAAGGGCAGTAACGCCAGAACCAACACCATGGCCGTGACCACCAATGGAAAGCTGTGCCACTCGTCGCCTGCTACGAGGGTCCCAAAACTCTGCAGTACCGTTTTCAAGACCAAACCCAAGAAGGGAGTGTTGAGGATTTACCGCCACACAGTTGACGCCACCTTCGGACTTTGATCCAGGAGGCCCCTGTTCAAAATCCATTTCATAGGGGGCCAAAAAGCGGCCCTGGTCGGCGTTTAGACGATACACTTGGTTGCCTGTGGCCGCCACAATAATGTCACAGTTATTAGGGTTGTAAGCCAAAGCGCGGCCAAATTTAGGGATACGTGTTTTTGCGTGAATACCACCTTGAGCTTGAAACTCAATGGTACGGTCGTTTTGCAGATGAACGGACTTTGTCCAGTCTTGGGACAAAATTTCAAAGTCCACATTTTCCGCGTCTGTATGACGCTCAAACTTCAGACCAGCTTGCGCCAACTCGTATACACGGATCTGAGGCTTATAGGTACCTGTGGCCATGCAAAACTGACCATCGCGCGTCACCTTGAGTCTCAGCGCGGCCTCGTCAAAGCCAAACTCCTGGATCAGCTCCACGCGGTTTGCATAGTCAACATCGTTTTTCAATGATCTCTTGCGCCGCCGCGCAATCCAATCTGGAAGAGATCGCGAGGTATTAGTTCCGGCAACCTGGTAAACAGCGACGTTTTGCGCGCCGATTGTTGTTTTGTGAAGACCAGACATTTATATAAAATGATGTGGGTTTTCTTGTTTGGTTTATATGTGTGATTTTGGAAAAAAAAAGTTCTAGGACTTTTCGTGAAATCAAAAAAAAAAAAAAAAAAATTTTGAAAAAAAAAAAAAAAAAAATTGCGCCGCACGGAAACCCTACAACCTAATCATGTGATAAAAAGATTTTTTAAGTAACGTGATTACATATTTTATAAAATTGGGGGTTAGGGTTACTATGAAAAATACCAGTTTCCGTTATCAATCAGAAACTCATTTGAGAATTACCATTTTTCACAATTAATATAACTTTTATTTTGACCATTGTTTTAAAATATTGATAAGATGTGGATAATATATTTTTTAAAATAAAATATTTACATATTTAGAAATTATTAAATATTGACCTATTAAGAAACTGAAAGATTTAAACTAACAGCGATGTTTTGATTTTATAATAAGCGACTTATAAGGAAAAAAACAATAATGAAGGCCACAAGAGGAATATCTTAAAATAAGGCATTATTTAAAATGTCTATTCAGCATTTAAAAAAATGTTTAATGCTAATAAATTATATTTTTATTTTAAAATAAAACGCAAAAAAAATAAAATAAAATAAAATAAATTTTTTTTTTTTTTTTTGAAATATTTAATCTAGAGAAAGAATACATATTTGGCAATGAGTTCAATATATAGATCTTTCCTGCCAAAACGCAAGTTTGAATTTAATATTTTATGAATGTTGAAAATAAGACAATTGAGAGTTTTTTTGTATCACGGAGTAACTGAATATTTTTTATTTTTATTTTTATTTTATTCTATTTAATATATATTTTTTAAAGCTTATTATTGAATACGAGTGCAAAAAAAAAAAAAAAAAAAAAAAAACGATCAATGCAAAAAATGATTATGACCTATTGACGCCTGAACAAGAGCACTCGCGAGTGTCAATACGTGAAAGAAACTAATGCAAATCCGATGCATGAGAAATTATTGGCATTCTAAAAATGAAGCCATTTTTTTATTTTTATTTTTATTTTATTTTTTTTCAAATCTATATACTGAGCATTGTATAATTACAACAATTCCAAGTTCGCTTTTAAGCATATTTCTTTTTATTTTGTTTAAATGATAGTTTGTATGCATTGAGTAAGTAATCCGTTTTTTTTTTAAATTTTGTGACAATTTCCTTAGACTTGAGATTTCTACAAGGAAAATATAGAAAATTTATCAAAAAGTTGTAAAAGAGCTGCTAAATAGAATGAGTTTGAGTCATATTTTCCCTAGTTGGGGGAAAACATTTTAGTTTGTATTTAGTATTTAAATATAAGATATTAAATCTAATGAGATAATCATGATTAATCTCATAACCGATCAGTTATTAGATCTGCGATGTTCGTATATCGCTTAAATATATACCCTTCAAATATTACAAAATTTAACAGGTCTTATAGATTTTGAATTAGTTTGGATTAGTTAACAATGACGCAGGGTTTATTCAATGAAAAAAAAAAAATAAAGATGATGATATGAATCGGGTAAATGCAAGAAACATTTAAAGGTTGAAATGCTGTGAAGCAATATTGATATTAAATAGACGGAAAATACACTATTTTAGGACTAATTATTATTCATTAGGTTTCAAGTATGTAACCTAATTACCAGTGTACTTTATTGAGAAAAAAAAAGATGAGTTTAGAAATAACAAAAGATTAATATATTTGAAAAGAATATCGAGGCGGAATTATAAGTTGAATATTTGTGATTAACAATAAACAACAAAGGGTTTAAAAGTCAGCATATATATATAAAAAAAATAGAAAGATATACACTAAGTCTTATTTCAATATACAATTTATTTTGGATATTTTATGAGGATTCTTTTTTTTATTTTTTTAAATGTAAGCTTCTCTTACGGTATAGGACATGAAGTAACAGTTGTGAACAAGTTATATAAATGAATTAATACGTTGTTGATAATTGAATCATAATTGTCAAAATAAAGAGTTTAGTATTGGCTTTGTTTTTTTTTTTAACGTGATTTTTTTTTTTTAAAAAAATAAAATAAATACCATTATGCAGATGAGGTAGTTTAAATAATAATAAAAAAAATATATGTTAGAAAGCCCAAAGATGTAAATACCCCAGAAGATATTTTGGCGAGAAAAAAAAAAAAGATCGGAAAAATTAATTACCTTGAAAAACTTGGTGGTTGGGGGTCAGCAAGTGGGGGGAGGACTGGGGAGGAAAAAAAGAAATGCAACAAAAAAAAAATGGTCTTTCATTTTTTTATTTTTTTTATTTTTTTTATTTTTTTTTAAATGTAAAGGACAAAGGATTTGTATTTCAAGTCTTTTTGATATAGATTAACAATATTGTTGAATTTATATTAGCGAGTGTACATTTACATATAATACGGATAACATATTACCGAAATATTAGTAAAAGTATTTTTCTTTTTTTTTTTTTAGGAAAGAGAAAGAAAAAAAAAATGAAAATTCATCATATAAACTTTTTTTTTTTTTTTTTTTGTGCCAAAATTAGAACAAAGTTTCAAAATCATAGAATTGAATAAATGCCGTTTAAAAATGGACATCAACATAGTATTCCATAGTGGTTAGGGGATCATTGGAAATATGTTGAAGATAAATTTAGGATTTTTGTTTATTTTTAATTTTTTGTTTTTAATTTTTTTTTTCTTTTTAAAAATACTCCAAGTTATATAAACTTTTTTTTTTATTTATTTTTAATATATATATCATCATCAAATAAAAAAAAAAAAGAGGAAAAAGGACATTAAAAATTTCCCTAAAAATAAATAAACTAAAAAAAAAAAAAAACCAAAAGAAAAAAAAATAGCCAGCTTTGATTATCAAAAACGTTACTTGAAATTCAATTTCAATAACATTCAATTAACAGAATAAAACAAAACTAACTTTTTTTTTTATTTTTTTTAATTGTTTAGAAAAGTAGTTGTTTACTTATATACAATCTCGAGTTCGAATGTGAGTGATTAAAGAAAAAGAAAACTCTGGAATTGCCTAACAACTTTAAGATAATTAAATAAAAAAAAACTCAACATAATTTATTTTCTATCAATCAAGGTAATATTTGATTGAAATATGAAACAGAAAAAATCATGAGTAATGAAGAAGATGGTGCATTTTAGTATTTTATTTTTTTTTTTCATTAATTTTTCTTATAAAAGATAATCAGAAATTATTTCCATCTAATTTTTAAACAAAATACCATGATATTTATGACAAAACTTGAAAAAAAAAAAAAGATTTTGAAACAAAGACTTCCAGTTACAATTGTACATTGCTAAAAAATTCCAATATTTTGGGGGGGGGGGCCAAAAAAAAAAAAAAATTAAACTAAAAAAAAAAGTTTAAGAAGAAAGATTATCTTAAGAAAGAAAGAAAGAAAGAAAGAAAATTGACTAATTTAAAGAATAATAGACAGGGTAACAAGCTTAGCCGTATGGTATTAATAATTTTTTTATTTTTATTTTTATATATATTTGCTTTTTATCAGACGGGGGGTTCTTTTCTATGATGGGTACTACCACCACCTTGGAAATCAAACGTTCCAGAAATCATTCTATGGACTTTTTCTTTAAAAAAAAATATAAACCAAAACATTTTTAATACCCAGAATAGATAAATCCATTTCAAATTAATCATTTAAAAATACTAGTCATTTATTTATTTCTTTTTTAAATAAATTACAAAATTACACCTTTAAAATACCAATTTAAACAAAATTTAAAACTAAAAAAAAAAAAAAATACACTAATACCAAAATAAAAGTTAATCGAATCAATCCATGAGGTTTATTTTCTTATTTAATTGTTTCAATTGTTTCAATTTTCATTATTGTTCAGGTCACTAGGCTTTCAATTTGTTGATAAAGCCCATCCAACGACTTCCAGTTGGCTAGGTGGTTATGGAGTTCCACTATTGTTATACGTCCGTATACCCCATATGGTGCCGAGACCGTGACCCGCATATAGTCTCGGACAGTTGATTCCAAATGCACATCATTGAGAAGCTTTGACAAGTCGTATGCAACAGAATAAGCGCCTAGAACTGTGCATGCTTCGCCTTTGATGAGAATGTCCTTGGCCTTGCCCTCAGGAAGGCTGCAGAAGACCAGTGACGAGGGCAAGCTGTGGTTGACAAGGCGGGCAAGCAACTGAATACAGTGGTATATGTCTTCGCGCGACTCGAGCTGGGCCTCCAGGGCTTGGCGAGAGACGGCTGTGGGTGCAAGTTGTGGGAAAGGTTGTGAAGGCAAAGGTGGAACCTCAGGGTGAATGAAAATGCGTTTAAGGTAGTCTGGAGAAGCTGTACCAAAAAGGATGACCATAAGGTGTGTGGAAAGGAGGTAGAGTAGGTGGCTGAATAAAGCAACGAGGGACATGGAACAGTCATAGGTAGCAAGGTCATATACCATAGCCTGCAGGAACATGGGGGACTCTGCATCGCGTTCAAGGTTTTTGATAGCTAGACATAAGAGCTGCGATTCATTAATGTTTTTCAATATTTCACCCTTGCTGTCGATTGTCTCAAGGATGATGCTGAGGTAGGGGAATTTGACCGATCCTGGGAAGCGAATATAAGAGGAAGGGACTGCGAGGGAGGTAGCCACAGAGACTGGGAGCACAAATGGGACCATGTCACTTTGGTTGACCAAAGCCTTACGTGCCAAAAGGTTGTAGAGTTCGGAGGCATAGTCTCTGGTTGCTAGTGTTGTGCCTTGGGTACAAGTCTTGTCTAGGAGGTTAAAAAGAGATTCCGATGCACAGAAATGAGCGACAGTGAGGTCTTGGAAAATGTGGTTTGAAGAGCACATGTTCAAGATATCAGAGAGAATTGATTCTGCAAAAGTGTTGTTTTTGTTTTGACGGTCAAAGGTTAGTATTTTGGAGAGCTCATCACATTTATTTTTGCAAGTGACAAATAGTTGTGCCATGGAAGACAAGTCTGCAAGACAAACGTCAGAAAAGACAGTTGCTAAGCGGGGTTGGAGGAATGCAGATGGTTGATTGTTGTTTTTATTAATATTATTATTATTATTATTGATAATGTCGTTGTCATCGTTATCAGTGTCATCGTCGTTATCATTGTCAATTAGTTTTATGAGAGTTTCAGTGTCTGAGAGAGTGACGGTTAAACGGCGAAGGATACGAAAGATGCTTTGGGTTGTTGCTGATTTAGGTTTGACACAAGGCTTAAAAAGAGAGTTCCATTTATTGACAACAACAAGGTTCGGGGAGGCTGTGGTATGGGTTGTGGTAGTAGCTTGCGTGTCCATGCTGAAAAACTCATACGCACGCTGGTGAAGAGCTGGTGTATAAATATGAACCACGTAAACTGCAGCTAGAAGATGAACAGCAGCAGCAGCAGCAGCAGCAGAAGAAGAAGAAGAAGAAGAAGAAGAAGAAGAAGAAGAAGAAGAAGAAGAAGAAGAAGAAGAAGAAGAAGAAGAAGATGATGATGAGGAAGATTCAGCAGCTTCGATGAGAGCTGGGAGAATGTTTGGAGAGGCGGCCAACGTTGATTTAGGGATATGATGGGCATTGTTTGCAACACAGAGAAGCCAGAGATACCCCCAAGGCTGGATTTTTTCGCGAGGGCTTGCTGCTACGAGTTTAGAGGCAATATGCCAGAGGGCAATTGAGTAGAATACAGTGCGTGCAGGGGAGACTGGTGCTGTTGATGCAGCTACGATTTCAGGTGAGGTCGCAATGGAGTTAAGGAGACTAAGTTTTGTGTGAAATTTAACTAGCTCGTGGACGGACTTGGAGCCGCGAGATGAGACAGAGACTGGGGTGACAAAGTCTAGAGCAAGATGTGCGTAGAGGAGAGAAGGAGAATGATCGAGATGTGAGATTAAAGAGGCGATTGTTGGAGCACAACGGTGGGCAGTGATGAGAGGAGAGGTGTAGAAGGATGTGATTGCATCGTCTAGTGTGATGAGGAGATCTTTAAGAGGAGGCCCTGGGACCTTGTTTTGTGAGGTCAGGGAAGATGAGGGGTCCATGGGGATGGATGACATATGTGATTTAGAAGAAAAGTCTTTATACAATGAAAGAAAGAAAGTAAAATGATTGAATAGATAGATAAATATATATATATATATAAAAAGGAAAGAAGAATAAAAAAAAAGAAGTATAAAAAAAAAGAAGAATAAAAAAAAAAGAGGTTTGGGAGGAACAGTTTGGGTTTTTATATAAAACAGTTGATGAGAAAACTAACAAGTGCGGCGCCTGTTTCGAAAGTATCCAGGGTTAATTTTTTTTTTTTTTTTTACACTGAAAAGTGGCTTTTTTTTTTTTTTTTTTTTATAGTTTCCACAATCAGCTAGATATAGGATGAAAAGATTGTGAAGGGACTACTGGACGATGACTAGCAGCAGCAGAATCTCCTCCAACAGTACTATTTCTGCGGCTGCTACATTTGCTAATACGCTCGACCAGCTCATCATTCATATTAACCACTTCAATGCCCTTAGACTGGAGTTTAACGGTGACTGAATCCCAGGCATTAGGATCTACAGGCATAGTTCCCTGACGAATAATGTGTGTTGTGAAACCAAGAGCCATGGAATCTACGGCTGTGTTATAAACGCAATAATCCAAAGCGAGCCCGACAATGTAAACATCTGTAATATCACGTTCTCTAAGGACTGAGTCGAGTTCAGTGTGATGAAGTCCCCAGACGTCCTGAAAAGCTGAGTAATACTCGCGATCTGTAAGGTAGCCTTTGAGTACGATGTGATCTATTTTATCAATAGAAGAAGCGAATTCTTCAGGGAACTCAGCACCACGGGATGATTGAACGCAGTGAACAGGCCAAACCATTTCGTCCTTAACTTCGCCTGTACCAGCGGGCGATTTGAAGGGGAGACGGGAGAATGGGGTTGCATCTACATGGTTAGCTGCAAATGAGCAGTGATTTTTTGGGTGCCAGTCTTTGGAGGCGATGATTGCGTGCCATGGAAGGGCCATGAGTTCGGTAATAACTGGAATCACGTCGCGACCGCCAGGGACTGCAAGGGAACCATTCTATATGAAGTGTGGGGGAGGGGAGGGCGACAAAAGGTTAGGGCAAAAAGATTAAAAAAAAAAATACACTAGGGAGTGTATAGAACAAAGTAAGCACGGGGACATACTGGAGGCAAAAAGTCTTCTTGAAGATCAATGATAAGAAGAGCAGGCTTGAAGGGCAAATCTGGGACTTTAAACATGATGAAGACGAGGATAAATGATTATTTATTAGGAGATATATTATAAGAAAGAAAGAGAAAGAAAAAAAAAAGGGGAAGAAAAGAAAAAAGATCGGAACGGATTGGAGTTTTAAAAGTTTTTTTTTTTAATGTCCATATATTTACATGTATATATATGGTGGCATGTTTCTTTTTTTTTTTTTTTTTTTTTTTTTATCAAAAATACATGAGACTCAAGACAAAAAAAAAAGGTTTTATTTCCTTCTTCTTACAATGTTGGGACATTTGATACTTTTTTTAACTGGTCGTAGATTGTTTCCTGGTGGTAGTGGTGGTGGTGGTGGAGGCTGGCTGTAGTTTTGGTGGAATTAATTTCGCTTCTACAATCGGGCCCAACTTGGAAACTAAAGAGACTTTCCTAGTTGGCCAAACCAGGAAGCTTGAAAAAAATAAAATAAAATAAAATAAAAAAAAAAAGGAGGTAGGTAGAGAAGAAAATATGTAAAAGATCTGAAAAGAGACTTTAAAGACGTAAACATTTAATGTTTATTAACAATTAGAAAAAGGTTGAAAAAAAAAAGACTTGAGCAACTTATGATGATCTTTTTTTTTTTTTTTCATTCTTTCATTCTTTCTTTTATAATTAGTTAATTATAGATTAAAGAAAATCATTTGATAGTAATACAAATAATTTAAAAGAGAATATTTGATAGAATAGTTACGTATCTTCAAATCTTTTGGACCTTGTATTTAGACGATAAGTTTTTTTTTTTTTTTTTTTTTTTGCATCATTCAATTTCAAACTTTATAAATGAATAAAGTTGCGAGGATTGAAGTTTAGTCTAAAATAATAATAAAAAAAAAACAAAGTTATCGCTTAGATAGATATATATATTAAAAAAAAAAAGCCTTGAAAATAAGTCATTATATAAATATCACGGGCAAGAATAATAACAAAAAAAAAAACGGTGATGGTTAGTTATAGGATGCGTGTGATTTTTTTTTTATCATCTTTCAGATAACTAAGATAAAAAAAAAAAAAAAAGAGATGGATGATTTTAATGCCAATAAATAAGTTTAATTATTTTAGGAAAGAATAAAAAAAATTAAAAAAAGAAGAAGAAGAAGAAGAAGAAATTTCATGTGCGGATTAATTTATTTCTTTTTTTAGTTAAAAAAAAGATTTTTAATTTTTAATTTTTAATTTTTATTTATTTTATTTTAATTTAATTTATTATTTTTGAAAAATCTCGTTTTCTTTTAGATCAGATGAGAAGAACCCTTTTTTTTCTTTTTTTTCTTTTCTTCCTTTTAGAAGCTTTCTTAGTTAAACCGAGATGTTTGTTAAATGTTACCAATTAGTTTTTTAAAAAAAAAACAAACAAAACTATTTCATTTATATAATTTTGAGTTATTATTATTATAATCAAGTTTAGCCCAGGACTTTTAAAATCTTTCTTATCAAAAAAAAAAAATTCTTTTATTTATTTATTTATTTATTTATTTATTTATTTATTTATTTATTTATTTATTTCTTTCTTTCTTTCTAATCCTACCCCCCCTTTAATTCTTAATTCTTAATTCTTAATTCTTAATTCTTAATAAAAAAATATATAAAAATTCATGATAAACCGGTTAATCTTTTCTAAAAAATTTCGGAATTTTTTTTTTATTTTATTTTATTCGATATATATTTCATTTCTTTGGAATGTTGATAAAACGCCCTTAATAATAATAATATTATTTTTATAATTATTATTATATATAAATGTAAATAAAGTCCATCTTTTTTTCAAAAAAAAAAAAAAATTCCAATCACAACTATCAATTCCTTAACCTAAAGGAAAATAAATAAATAAATAAATAAAAAAATAAATAAATAAATAAATAAACGCGGACTAAACTATTCCGTTTCATCTTCTAAATGATCTCCCATCCTGTGGCTAGTGACAATCTTTCAAACATCAAACACATCAAGTGTCACAGCTTTACATTCTGATTCTACATTCATGAAACCATGTACATTTAAAAAAAAAATTATTAGTATTAGTATTAGTATTTAAAAATAAAAGTCATCATATACACATTAAAAAAATCTGTGGCAATATATATATTTACTCTTCCTTCATATTTTATATCGAATGTATCCACCAGAAAAAAAAAAAATTATTCATTATATTTTTTTTTACCAACCTGCTCGCAGGTTCTTTGAAGAATAAACCGCCTTAAGCTCGGGTTTCCTATATCTTTGATCCCCGAGGTCCGATGCTGGCGTGGCTATATTCTGTTTACCAATGTAAAACACTAATTGCTGAGGCTCTACAGGTGAGACAGGCTTCTTTTTCACATCATCATCATCTCCTTCTCCTTCTCCTTCTCCTTGACAATTATTATTGTCTAAATAAATGGTAGTAATGCTTTGAAATGAATATTGTGTACGACCCAAATGTAAAAGCCTGCCGACCTGCGGCAGATCCTTTTCGACACTCGCCAATGATTGCAAACAAGATTTGCGCACGCCCAAACGCCGCGCTGCACCCAAAAATAAATCAACTGGAGTTTCTTGCGCCGACACACGCAAATTTTCATCAATGGTCCCTAGCGATGATCCCATGTTAACGGCATCTTGGTATCGTTTAATATAAGTTGATTCGGAAATACCGGAGTTATCTTTGGGCACTTTTGATGAAAAAGTTCTAGTAAGGCTGGATGTATGAGATGACGTTGAAGAGGAAGATGAGACTGAAGAAATAGAAGAGGAAGAAAACCTCGAAGAATTGCGCTCGGAAATTGAGACTTGGGGACGTTTGAGACCTCGTCTTTGAATATCTTTAGATAAGGCCACGCGTGCGCTCTTATTAATAGAAACGACAACAGCGGCAGCCATGATGTAGCAATAAACAATTTCGTTATCAGACAAGGGCACGAGGTCGCCAGCAAACAGGTGCATTGTAACAAAGGCGGTGTTGACGAGCATGCGGACATCATTTTTACAAAGAGCAAGGAGTTTTGCCCATGAATGGCCGCCTTTGGCAATAATTTGGTTGAGGTGGGACAAGCGGCCCATAATCTTGTATTCAGCGTAGGTTCCAAGGATGAGGAGGACATCTGGGGTAGCGATTTCTGCATCTAAGACTGCCTTTTCTTGTTTGTAAGTCATGTTGAAGATGTCGACAATCTTGTAGCGATAGTTGCGGAAGTTGGTGATGGGAGTTTCGTCGAGATTGACGCCTGTTGGATAGGCAAAGTGGGCAAGTAGCCAGTCCATTTCGCATCCACGAGTAATGTCATTTTCCAGCTTGCGAAGGAATTCCGGGTTATCCACGAGTGACATTGTGAATGAGATATATAGATTATGATGATAAATGTAGTTGAGAGAGAGAAATGAAGAAGAAAAAAAAAAAAAAAAAAAAGAAGAAAGAAAAAGCAAGGAAAAATTAAATTCTGAGGGGTTGGGAAGGGCGGAGTTTAAATAATCCTTGATGGAAAAAAAAAAAAAAAAAGACTCGCAGACACACACACACACAAACACGCAAATCAAGAACACACCACTAACATTTGGTACGGCAAGTTTCTGTATATACACTGTTATTATTATTATAATTATTTTATAAAATAAATATTATTTTATTGTGGCCCATATCTTGTGAATTTTCTTCTCTAATAATCATCATAAGTCCATGGAGACAATTCTTTTTCTAAACCAACTTGTATATATATACTACTACGCTTACACTGGTATTTATAAAAAAAAATATATATATATTTTAAAGACTCAATATGTTCATATATATGACTTTAAGAGTAGATTTTCTTCTTTTTCTTCTTTTTCTTTATAATTATTTTACTTTGGGCGTTATTATTTTATTTTATTTTTTTTTTAAAAAAAAAAAAAGGAATTAATTTAAAGTTTGGCTTTATATAAATATCGTCAAGCCTTTCATTCCACAGAATTAAAAATAAAAACGCTTGTTTGTCTGTCTGATTGCCTATTATTAGAAAATATATATAAACTAGAAAACATAATTATGTCCAAACAAAAAGATTTCTTTCTCACCCCCCCTTATTTTTTAAAAAAAACAAAAAAAAAAAATTAGATCTTAGCAATAGAAGAATAAGAAGAAACATTAGTCTGGGCATTTATTTATTTTTTTTTTTTATAAATAATTTGAGCAATTCTTATTACAAAATAGAAATAAGTATAAAAAAAAAAAAAGAAAGAAAATACGTATAAAATGAATGCGTGGATTGGTTTTTTTTGAGAATGGTAGTTACTAAGTAAGTAAACTCATTACGTCAAAGCACTGCCACTAGCAAAAATAAACAAAATGAACTTCCGAAAATGTGAAAACCTGAAACTTGGAGGGGCAAAGCAAAAGCAAAAGCAGCAAAAGCAGCAAAAGCAGCAGAAGCAACAGAAGCAACAGAAGCAACAGAAGCAACAGCAGTAGTAGTAAAATCCGAAGCATCAACAATAGTAATTGAGCAATTCTTATAGAAAAAAAAAAATAAAAATCAAACTGATAACAAATAAACTAATTAGTTTATTATAATAATATATTTTTTTTTTAAAAAAAAAATAGGGGGGAGGGATAAAAAAAAAGACCTTTAGTGCTGATGATCACCAGTTTATCAAACAGAAAACCAGATTTATTATACTCTTGTTGCAATTATTATACAACGCCTTTTTCTTCATTTTTAAGATTCAAGATATGAAAGTCAAAAAAAAAAAAAAAAAAAAAAAAAAAAAAAAAAAAAAGGGATGGGCTGGGTGGATCGAAGAACAGACTAAAAAAAAAAAACACAAAATAAAAAGAAAAAGGGATAGGCAATTGTGATGAGAAAGGGTTTCTTTTCTCTTCAAGGACCCTCTTTATATATATAAATTAGAAGATATCTTCTAGATTTAAAAAAAAAAAAAAAAAGAGAAAAAAAAAAGTAAATATAAATATATACTTTTTTCTCTTTATAAAAAAAAAAAAACCTCTCCCCCTTCATGTGTCTTATAATTTAAAAATCAAATCCTTACCTCCTTCCCCTTTTTTTAACGTGTAACGGCCGCGGAACTTACGCGTATGCGTGTATGTATGTATGTGTGATCCTACAACATTTAAAGACCTCGAGAAGTAGCCTTTATTTTATTAAATACTTGTGTTTCTGCTACTACTAGTATTGCCCATATGAAACTTTTGATGATGCTGCCCACTGCCAATTGCCATTTTTTTTTTCTCTCTCTCTCTCTCTCTTTCTTTCTTTCGACCAACCAGTTTTGTGTCTTGTCTGCAACACACGTCACTTCACGCACAAATCAAAATAGGTTGATAAACACATAAAGGGAAACAAAATAATAATAATATCTAAAAAGTTTTTTATATTTATTATTACTAACACAATTTTTTGATTCCATAGATAAAAAAAAAAAACTCAATTCATCATAAGACATACAAAAAAAAAACCATCTTTGAAAAACGCAGATTTATATATATATTTTTTTATTTTTATTTTTATTTTTATTTTTGTCTGTCTGCCTGGGCTGGTAGTGCAGAAATAAAAAAAAAAAAAGTGACATTAATAGCGTACGGCTGGTTTTTTTTTTTTTTCTTTCCATTGTTCACGTCGCCTAGTTACACAATCAATCAATTAATCAGCACGCGTGCAGAACCATCATCATATAAAAAAAACAAATTTAAATAATAAAAAACAAAGGTGCGTGGCTCATTACGTAACTTTTACCGAATCGTTAATATTGTTTATTATTTGTTGCTAAATTTAGATTTTTTTTTTTTTTTTTTTGAAATAAAAATAACAAAATGACGCGTCGTTATTGTTTTGTGACAAAAAAAATATTTCACGTGATAAAATGCAACAAAACAACAAATAAATGAAATGTCACATATTGGTGTTGTAATAACAATTGATAAGTCTAATTGTCACACACACACAAACATATAATAAATCTTTAACCCTTAACCCTTAAAATAAAAAAAAATATATCGGCCCGGCATTTTTTTATTTCAATTTTTTTTTTTTTTTTTTTTCAACGCTATTCGGCAAAAAGCAATGCTGATGGTGATGCATCTTTTTGTCTCTCCCATTTTGGTCCACTGATAACATTCTTATGGCAAGGCTGGCTTGAAAGCTGTCGTCTTCTTCTTCTTCTTCTTCTTCTTCTTTTTTTATTTATTATTGAGCGAATACTGAAATAAACAACCACCCATTTAATTCTGAAGAAAAAAAAAAAAATTAATTCTTTCCTTCACACCCCCTTTTTTCTAATTTTTCCTATTTTCTCTTTTCTTCTTTCCTTTTTTTTTTTTTTTTTTTAATTTAATAATTTATTGATAACTATCACTAGTATAGTATCATCATCATCATCAATTAAAATACACAAACCATGGGCTTACTCGAAACTATTCTTTTCATCCCTCCCGTCTATGATGAGACCCTCTCGGTCAAACAACTCACATACATTGGCAAGGGCACCACTCCAAACTTTACATACAAGGAAATTCCCCTCCCTATCAAACCAAACATGCTCATGATCCGCGTTCTCACTGCTTCTCTCAACGCTGTGGATCTTCAGCTCATGAATACCCCGATCAGCATGACAGCCGCCCAACCCAAGGGAATCGGCCGTGACTTTTGCGGCGTCATTGAAGACGTTGGCAAGGATCTTAAAGAAAAGTGGCGCGTCGGTGATAAGGTCTGTGGCATGTTCATTCATGTCAACGGCCAAGGTACCGTTGCAGACCATGTTTATATCAACCCAGATGTTGATCGCATCATTAAGGTCCCCCCCAACCTCTCAGACGAAGAAGCTGCTGCTTTCCCACTCGTCCTTGGAACTGCCATGCGCAGTTTGGCACATGCAAAACTCGATAAAAATTCATGGGTTTGCATCCTGGGTGGCGCCACCTCTGTGGGACAATGTGCCATCCAGCTAGCTAAAAACTACTATAACGTGGAGAAGGTCGTTGTCACTTGCTCTGCGGCCTCCTCTGAGCTTTGCAAGAAACTTGGTGCCGACATTACAATCGACTACCGCGCTGCTGCAAACATTGGTGATTCACTCATGTACGTTCTCGGCCAAAAGAGTGTCGAGTCAAATGATTTTACCTACACCAACCAGCCCGGTGAAGACACTGCTCCACCTGGAGGCAAGCGTTTCCAACTTATTTTCGACTGCGCCGGTGGCACAGACGTTGTCTTTAAAGCATACCAGTTGCTGACCCCAACTAAGGATGGATCCGCCTATGTCACAATTGTTGGAGACTCCAAAACTTCTTCAGACAAGGCTGGCGGCCCCACATCATACTTTTATAACACAGCTATGGTTGGCCGTAAATTTATGAGTTCTACAGGTATGTCAGGGGTTAACTACATTGTGGAGTGGGTGGCTCCTGGTGATTGGCTTGACAAGGCTTATGATCTTATGCTGGAGCGTACAGTTACTGTCAAGATTGATTCTGTCTATGACTGGAACGACTGGAAGTCAGCTATTAAGAAGTTGGAGTCGCACAAGAACAAGGGCAAGATTGTTCTTAAAGTGTCTATTTAAAAAAAAAAAAAAAAAAAAAAAAAAAAGAGAGCATTTCTTGTAAGGACCCTTTTTGTTTTGAATTGTTGTTGCATTTGCTTGAAAAAAAAAAAGTTTTATTTTATTTTTTATTTTTTATTTTTTTTTTTTAATTTTGAAATCATGATGTAATGTACTTATAACTGTAATTGTAATTGTAATTGTAATAATAACACTGTTTAAATAGCCTTACGTGGGCTGTGAAGGCTAAGCAGCTGAGCCTGTAAACGATTTGCAACCACCAGCTACTCTTTTTCTTCTTCTCTTCTCTTACTTTCTTTCTTCCTTTTTTTTTTTTTTTCCACACATCACCACTACCACCACCACCACCAAAAAAAAACACCTCAGTTCTCAATTCTTTATCATCACCAATAATCTCAATGTTTAGTTCATCTGCTCCTAGCGAGTTGGAAAAGGCCATTGGTATGTTTTCATTAATTTAAATTTTTTTTAACTATTTCTTTTCTAATATCTTCTTTTTTTTTATTTTTGTTTTAAAGATAAGGCCACCGACCCCAATCTTACTTCTGAAAACTGGGAGTACATTATGGACGTTTGCGACCGCGTCAATGATGACCCTGAAAATGGTTCTGCTCAAGCTGTTTCTATTATTCAAAAACGTCTAGAGGGAGATGTGGCTAACCGCCAGCTTTATTCACTAACCCTCATTTCTGCTCTCGCTCAAAACTGCGGCTCTAAGATGCACCGCGAACTGGCGTCTCGTAGTTTTACTGGTCATCTCTTGGAAATGGCTTCAGAAAACCGAATTCACCATGCTGTCAAGTCACGAGTCATGGAAGTTATGGAAACTCTTTCTCGTGAATTTCATGGTGACCCTTCTTTGCGTCAAATGGAAGACGCGTTTAATATGGTTAAGCAACAAAACCCCAACTTAGCGCCACCCGCAGTTCCTCAAAAACACCAACTCACTGAGGCTGAGCGTCAGCAAGAAGAAGATGATCTTCAACTTGCTTTAAAGTTGTCTCTTCAAGATGCTGCTCCTTCTGCTTATTCGTTATATCAACCAAAGAATGAAAGCTCAAATCAACTCCAGTCTCAACCTCAGCAACAGCAACAACAATCTCAGCAATCTCAACAACAGCAACCTCAGCAAAAGCAAACTGAAACTGCAAAGGGGAAAACTGCTGCTACGGTTAACCGTGTGCGTGCACTTTACGATTTGTCTTCAGATGACCCCAATGAACTTTCATTCCGTCGTGGTGATGTCATTACAGTCATTGAAAGTGTTTATCGCGACTGGTGGAAGGGTTCGCTTAAGGGCAATGTTGGTATTTTCCCTCTTAATTATGTCACTCCTATTCCTGACCCCACTCCTGAAGAACTCGAGCAAGAGGCGCGTGACGAGTCGGAGGTGTTTGCCGAAGCCCGTAATGTGGAAAAGCTTCTTGCCATTCTTAGCAGCATTGATGGTCCTGGAAGTGCAGGTGCTGCAGAAGACGAAGAGCTGCAAAGACTTTATCGTTCAACACAAGCAGTTCGTCCTCGCTTGATTAAATTGATTGAAAAGTATTCGCAGAAAAGGGATGATCTGATTGACTTGGACAAGCGGTTCATGGCTGCACGCAAAACGTATGACCAGCTCATTGAGACGTCACTTTCGCAAATCCCAGCAAATCCTTTATCTTATTCTTCCAGTGCACCATTTGTTCAACCACCGCTTCAGCAGCAACAACAACAAGTTCCATTCCAGACTCCCTCTCAACAACATCAACCTTTGTACGGATCACAAGCTCCAATTACTTCACAACCTACTGGGTCTTATAATAATCTTTCATCCTCCTCACAAAATCAAAACCTGCCGTCGACCACTCAACCTCAGCAATCTTCTTACTTGACATCACAATCTACAGGATATCAATCAAATCAACCTGGATCTTACCAGCCTTCAGGTGGGTACCAGAATTCTCAGACTCCTAATGCTTACCAAAACACACAACCCTCTAATAATGGTTATCAAAATCAGCCAAATCAACCGAATCAACAACAACAGCACAATGGACCATATCAAACTTCGCAGCCCACTGGGTCATATCAAACTTCTCAGCCTACTGGAGGTTACTCTAGCGGTAATAATAATAACACTAATACTAGCAACAATACATATAACCAAGGAGGATACCAACAACCATTACAATCGCAGCCTACTGGCAGCACAAGTTCCTTCCTTCCATCTCTGCAGCCTCAGCCTGCGTCCAGCACTTCTCCATATTCTCAACAACCTCAACAGCAAAAACAATCACAACAGCAGCAGTCGAATGTTATTTCGCAATCTCCTCCTACTAGTGTTCCACCTGCAGGAATGCCACTGGGATATTCGACTTCTGAGCCAAGTCAGCAGTCACAGAACCAGCAGACTTCAAATTTTATTGTTCCCGCGGGGAGTGACTTGCGCAACCAGTCTTATGGGTATTAATAGTTATAATTAAAGATAATATTAACTGTGTTGATTTTTGATGACTTTTTTTTTTTTTTTTTTTTTAGTTTAATGTTATACCAATATACAAATTATTTATATTATAATTTCATCATTATTAATTTTATATATACTTAATTCAAAGTACCATTTATTTTTTTTTTTTGGGATACTATTATTATTTTATTATTTTATTATTTTAAAGATGTTTAAAGCTTAAGATTTTTGTGTAGCGTATTATTGTTTTTGTGTGAGTTTTTTTTATGGGCAAAAAAACCCATCCAAAAGCTGAAAAGGGCAATTTTTTTTTTTTTTTGGAAAGGGAAAAGATCCACGGAGTAATACCACGTGACTGGTGACACTTACGGCTGAGAAGGCACGGCTGTAAATGTTTTTTGGTTGTGTGATTTTTATTATTTTTATTATTATTTTTTTTTTCTTTTTTTTTTTTTTAAAAAAAACAAAAAAAATCCCTCGAATAAGAATCAAAAAAGATTTAAAAAAAAGATTTAAAATAAATTTTATAATAAGAAATGACGAAAATAAAAATTTGAAAAAAAAAAAAGAAAAGAAATTAATAAAATTAATAAAATTAATAAAAAAAAAGTCGGAATATATAAACCTGTTAATACGAAGACGATAAGTTGTATGTTAAGATGTTTGTATACTGATGATTGATTGTTTACTTAATTGTTTATGATACACATTTAAGATTCTCGTGAAGTGAGAGTTTATCCGATAAAAAGTCTTACCAACGGCTTTTATTTTAAAAACCTTTTTATTTTTATTTTTTTATTATTACAAAGAACTTTGTTTTATTTATTTATTTATTTTTTTTTTTTTTTTGCTCTTCTTTAAAAGTTGATTTTTTTTTTTTTTTTTTTTTTTCAACTTGCTATTATTGTTGTGTGTAATTATTAGAAATGAGCTCATTTAATTATAATCAACAATCAAAGCAATCAATAAACACTAAAAAAACCCACCTAAACCAAGTCAGTCAGTCAGTCAGTCAGCCACCCATCAAAATTAAGAAATAAAAGAAAAAAAAGAAATCACAAACTTGGACTTTTGTTTCCCGAGAATTAAAACGAAAAAAAATAAAAATAATAATAATAATAATAAAAAAAAAGGTGGAGAAAGAAAAGAAAAAAAAATTCTATCGGGAGTCTGTTCATATCTAAACGAAAATTGAAGAATATTGTAAGAATAAAAAAAAAAAATAACTATTCATTCGTTTGAGTTGTTAAATAAAAGTTTGAGTAGTTTTAAATAAGACCACACTGGTGATAGTAAATAATTAAGTCTGCCTGATAATACTTATAAGTATTACGATAATAATAATAATAATAATAATAATAATAATAATAATAATAATAATAATAATAATAATAATAATAATAATAATAATAATAATAATAATAATAATAATAATAATAATAATAATAATAATAATAATAATAATAATAATAATAATAATAATAATAATAATAATAATAATAATAATAATAATAATAATAATAATAATAATAATAATAATAATAATAATAATAATAATAATAATAATAATAATAATAATAATAATAATAATAATAATAATAATAATAATAATAATAATAATAATAATAATAATAATAATAATAATAATAATAATAATAATAATAATAATAATAATAATAATAATAATAATAATAATAATAATAATAATAATAATAATAATAATAATAATAATAATAATAATCCTATAATACAGATAATATAAATAATACAAATAATGGCGAGACCATACATCCCTACTTCCGTCTTTTGTACCGTGCCTTTATAGTTGACCGATTTTCCCGAAAAATTTTCATTTAAAAACCTCACCATTTTCTTTCTTTCTTTTTTGCTTTCTTGCTTGCTTTCTTATCCTCCTTTAACTTATCAAGAGATTTAAATATAAGGCTATTCCCATCTTTTTTTCCAATCTTCTTCTTCATCCTATCCTCAACCTCCCCAAAATACAACCTACCAAACATTTTTAGATAATCCAAAAAAAAAAAAATGACTCCTAGTATAGACTTCATAGACCTCCCACTAGAACTTCACGTCTGTATTGCTCAGTACCTCTCAGCATACGACCGCAAACGACTTTCACAAACATCTCAATCACTACGGCCCGTCTACAGCCGCGAGTCATGGCGCCACTGTACAGTTGACGATTCTTCCATCTCTTCTTCTTCAACAACTCCATCAATTCACTTCTTACTTCATGAATCAGACCCAAGTATTGCAGACCCATATCTACAAACCCGTAAGGTCCCACTAAGAGCTCTTCGTAACCCACAAAAACATTCTTGGTTTATTCCAGATGCCGTCATTTCCCTACGTGTTCGACAACCTTTACCACCAGATGTTGATTGCTCTAAATTCAAAGCGTTACGACAAGTGTCTTATGGAGAAACAGTGGAAGTCCGCGTCGAAAATAGACCAGAAGAATTTCCAGAAAATTGCACCACCCAGCTACACATCTCAGATACAAATGACCAAACAATATCTCGCCTACTACTCTATGAAGTCTCGAAATCTACAGGACTTCATCCAGACCCCCGATCTTCTGCCGTAACTGTTAGCAAACTTCAAGTGTCGCCCACCTCAGCCCTCCCGCCATCCTTTCAACCCTCCGCTTTCGCTCCGGTTTTCGCGTCATCCCTCCAAGAGCTCTCCATTTCTGTGTCCTCCCTCGGGCTCCATGCCGGCGCATGGCTCGAGTATCTAGCTTACCACACGCACCATCTGCCGTATCTAAAACACCTTTCCATAGATGGCCCTAAAATCCACATTTCTACCGTCCAAACTACTCGGTACCCTGTGGCAGTGACTCGCGAAATTCTAGCACTCACTCACATTTCGTCGCACGTTACAGAATGTCGTGTAGCACCAATGATTCTCTACGACTATGATCTCGATGACTCGGTTGCAACCCCTGTCTCTGCGCAAATCACAATACCAGCAGTCACAGAACTCGACTTTGCAAATAATACATGCTACAATCTTCTTGCAAAGTATCTCCACTTCCCTCGCCTTGATCGCGTCTTTTTTAAACCATCACCTTTCCTTTTGGCCGCTAATCTCACCTCTATGGCTGACGGTCTCACACACCTACAAATCGGTGGCAAGCTGGCCACAAGCGCAGGTACGCTTTCCAGTATTGCCCAGCTTCCACATTTGCGAGTCTGGCAGTGCCATTACTTCGATGCTGCTGTTGTCCGAGACCGTTTTTCATACTCTACCTTCAACGCATATGCCAGCCAGGTGCTGGCCAAGCCTGAGATCACTTCACTCTCTTCTCGCTCGGGGATACCTTCCTGGCGTAACGCAGAGGTCCAGTCTCAGTTCCACACTGCTCTGGCTGCCATTACTTCTAACCCACTGACGGCCTTCCAGACTATTAAAAAACTGGCGGCTGACGATTGTTTAAGAGCCCTGTTATTGACTCTTTGCGGAATTGAAGCTGTGTTTAGAGTTGCATGTCATTTGCGTGAGCTCACACATTTGTGTGTCATTTATCCAGACTCCTTTTCCACATCTCCTGGCCTCCAAGCTCTTCTAGAGCAAAACTCTCCATCGTCTTATTCCAAAAATTCCCTACAACAAGTCCGCGTGGCTTTGGTATCAAAACATCCCAGAGTCGATCCAGATTTTGCGTGTCTGCCGCAAGGTTATGGTATGCTGCCGTGCTTTAATCGTGCGGCAAATAGCGCCCATGTACTCTACGATTTAGCACAGCAGCGAGACCTGAGCCGGTACCAGGAAATTGACCCGTCTAACGGGTGTTCAGTTATTAACAGTTATCAGATCAAGTATGACGACATGTTTGAGCATGATTTTGTAGAATGGGAGCATTAAAGGTATCTGAAACAAAAAAAAAAAAAAAATTAGAGTATATAGAGTGATAAAGCCTAATCAATAAGCTTTTCTTCCATGTTAATATTAATGGCCGCGATTGTTATTAAAATTGTCCGTTTTCTCATCAGCTTTTTTTTTCTTTCTTTTTTTTCTTTTTTTTTTCTTCTTAACCATCACATCCACTATCACTCAAATGCTCAATCCGCCTGCCATCATTTTCGATATTGCCAGTGGCAAGCATCATCATTATAATCAGTCTCTGGTTGAATCCACAGACTATGCGGCTATAACTGAACACATTGCGTGCTACATTGATTTCTGTGGACCGCTCATTGCAACAAAGCTACCACGTTCCATAACCTCTTCCTCAACTTGTTTTGGAGCTTTGCGCAACCTCTGTCCAAACATCAAAGTGTATCCGGAACGTTACCTTTCTGGTGGTCTTATTCATTACCGTACTACCTTGATTGTTTTTTTTTTTTTTTTTTTTTTTTTTTGAAATTATTTTCATATTCCTTTCAAGGTTTTTTTGTTATCTAACGATGCTTTTTTTTTTCTTATTCTTTTTTAGAACTTAACATTCTTGTTTATACAATCAATGATGCTCCATTATCCGGGATAGCTGTTGAAGAACTTGGCCGCGTTTTCTATCGTATTTTTAAACCATTATACCAGGGTTTAGATCCTGCTGTGCTTGGTTCCGAAAAACCAATCCCGGACCCGCCAATTGAAACTTGGTTAAATTTCCCTTATGCTGACCGCCGCGCAAATTCACCATTCAAGTTGATTGTATATCATTTTGCTACTGATAATATGAGTGCTAGTATATTTGGGTACAAGTTGCGTCAAGGATTAAAACATCATGACATGAATTTATATTGATTAGTATTTATAGAATTAGAATAGAATTAGAATAGAATTAGAATAGAAAAAAAAAAGGAAACAGTTTGGATTTTAAGTGTTTATTAGTTCAAAATGGTACTTTTTTGTTTTTCATTCAGTCTTTCCCCACCAGGCACTGCCGATTTTTTCACGTGCAGAAAGGCCTGGGCTTGGATTTGACAGGTGCATGATTCAATCCTAGTTTAGCCACTGGAGGGTATTTGTAGAACAAAAAAGTTCATCAGTTTAAACAAACGACGAAGACTCGGTAAGATTTTCAAAACCGGTTGAAAACGGTGGCGGGATTTTCCAGTCAAAACGTTGGTGGTTAGGTTGAATGTTGTTTGTTTACTTGGTGCTGCTGCTGATGGTGCTGATGGTGCTGCTGCTGCTGTAAACCCTGCACTAAGTCACTCTGACCAACCAAACCGCCACCACCACCAAAAAAAATTTTTTTTTTAACTTTTTTTCACTTCATCAAATCAACAACCAAATCAAACATTCAAAAGGCTTTCCAAAAGGATCTCTTTTTTTTTTTTTTTTTTTTCTTCAAGTTGAACTTTTTTCATCTTTCATATTTTATTATTAAATAATAAAAGAGTTATGTCGAAAATTACTTAGTTTCCATATTACATTATTATTTGTTATTAATACCCCCTTTATCAAATTGTCCCTTTTTATAAACCCTTTTGTCTGATCACTAGAATATGTCCAAGCTGTCAGTTAACAGCACGCTCACAAACAATGTCTGTCTCCAAAACACCCCAAACAACTACTCCCAAAATAATCCCCTCAACAATCGCCGACCTTCCTCTCCGCCGTCGTCATCTTTACAGGACGTTGTCCCGGCCCAGGCCAATAGGCTGAACCCAAGAGATCATTCCGCCCGTATAGCACCAGCCCCCCCGCGATCCGCAAAGCAACGCCGCGCGTCCTCAAACATCACTGTCTCGGCTGCTCTTTCAGCCACCTCGGCCCCGTCATCTCTTAAACCCCACAGTTCCGGACTCTCATCGTCCTCATCATCCCTTTCTTCTAAAGTTGATACCCTCCCGCCCAACCTTGACATTATTCATCAGTGGTCTGCTAATGATCCTTCCCAAGACTTGACGGCCCATGTTTCTTCGTTGTCGAAAACTGTGGTCAATAAGCGTGACATTTTCGGCAGAACACTTTTGCATCTTGTAGCTTCCACTAGTGATAAGAATTCTAACAACAACAATGATAACTCTAAAATCACTCTGGCCGAAGCTTTACTGGCAAACCCTCAAGTCGACCCTTCACTCGAGGATTATGAAAATGGATGGACTCCACTTCACACAGCCATTGCGTCTGGTAATATTACAGTCGCTCAAATGATTTTGGCCCGCTCGCCTGAAACTGCGGCAATCCGTGACAAGGCCGGACAGCGGCCTTTGGATCTGTTCAGATCCATGACTTTTGGGAAAACTTCTTTTACTAAAATACCCGAATCTCAGCTACCCTCTGATTCAGAAGCTTTCACTACTAACAACAACAAAAGCAACGTGTTCCCTCAACAGGAAAGATCCGCATCAGTACTCTTGGCCTTTGGATCAAATACCAATCATAACCTCGGATTCCCAGATGGCGATGATAAAGCGGCCCCACAGCAAGTGCCCATTATTCGCGATCTTGAAATTTCACGACACATCTTTACACACTGCAAAATGCACTATTCTTCAGTCATGGATAGGTTTCTCAATGATACAGGCGACAATGCAAGAGACGAATCTGATTCAGATGTTGATTCCGGAACAGAGCTCGATGCGCATGCACGAATCAAAAAACGCAATAAGCAGAGCTCAAAACTTTTAAAAATTCCAGTCGACTCTCCAACCGCAAAATTTCTACCATTGAAAGTTACATCTTCTAAAATATCTAAATATCACTCGGCCGTTTTATCTTCGGATCATGTGGGGAACCTATACCTTACTGGATCTTCTCGTTGTGGTCGACTCGGTCTCGCTTCTGAAGATAATCATGGTTTAAATGGAGTCCCGTCAATTCAATTCACATTTTGTCAGGTCCCATTTTTTTCAACAAAAACAGTCGTCGATGTAGCTCTTGGACATTTC
Organism: Magnusiomyces paraingens; assembly: GCF_902498895.1. Lineage (NCBI taxonomy): Eukaryota > Fungi > Ascomycota > Dipodascomycetes > Dipodascales > Dipodascaceae > Magnusiomyces > Magnusiomyces paraingens. The sequence continues at coordinate 4,388,156 of NW_022474068.1, forward strand.
CATACTGTTGTTTTGACCTCTGAGGGATCTGTCTACTCATTTGGCTCAAACGAGTATGGTCAGCTCGGCTATTCAACCCCCATCCACCCCATCTCACAATACCCTGAAAAACATTCCCCACAGATAGTATCCGAAGCTTCGCTTTCTTCAGGCGAACGCATCATTGGTGTTGCTGCATCCAAGGTCCACTCAGTTGCATTTTCGCCAAATTACATGCTCATATGGGGGAAAAATGTGGGTCAGATGGGCTTCACTCCATTGGAAACAAGCTATGACGTGGGGAAACTCAGTCTTAAAAATAGACGTCGTCGCTCATCTGCAAATGTAGGAACTGGTGGACAAGGTAATGTAGGTCATGGCACGAGTCTGCTTGCCTCGGGGATTGATCCCAAAGATGGTGGTATCATTCAATCCACACCACGCGTCTATACCGGTATTGCAGGGCCTATTGTCCAAGTTGTGGCTTGTGAATTTGCCACAGTTTATCTTCTTGAAGACCATTCAGTTTGGGTGCTTATGAATGGCGAAAATTTCCGCATAAAGTTCCCCAGTTTTACCAAAAATCAAACCGACTCATTTTCCGCTTACGCAAACAAAGCTCCTACAGTAAGCTTCATTGTCAAGATATCAATCAGTTGCATGGGGTATGTCTGTGCTGTCGACAATCTTGGGATTGTCTACTCTTTCAATCTCCGTCCGCATTATATATCCCCTGCTGCCATTGAATCTATGGAAGAAGGAAGTTATGACGGGTCCAACACCCACCCACCCAAGGGTCACCAAATTGCCAAAAACATTAAAATTAAGATTCTTTGGCATGCTTCTATTGCATCAATGGTAGCTGTTGACGCTGACATTTCTGATGATGGCTCGGTAATTTTGTGTACCCGTGAAGGAACTGTTTGGAAATCGTTTTCCAATAAAACAAGCAAAATATCCGCTTCAAAACAATATCAAACACCTTCCACACATACCATCGTCATGACTCCAGGTACCGGGGTAACACGTTATGTTTACGAGCAAGTCTTGTTGGCCAACCGTGTATATAGTGTGTCTTGCGATGCCTTATTTTCTTCGTTTGCATTGCTGCAAGATGAATACGTCCCTGACGCTCTTGGAGTCAATTATTCTCTTTCCAAAATTGAATACGCCCATCTCTTACCTCGCATTGAAGCTGGTGATACGTATCCATTAAACGAGTATTTCAGTAGCATTCTTCCAAAACAAAATTTCAATACAATGTTCCCCAGAGTTTCGTTTGGAGATAAAACTGAGGCAGTGGCAGCCGCTCATTACCGGGAAATCTTCACTAACGAGCGCAGTCCTTTGCTATCTTCTCTTATTGGGAAAAACTATCTTTACATGTCATTCCCTGGTGATTCTATTCGGCCTTATTTCCCCGACCACATTGAACGCCATTTCGATGTCGACGTGTATTTGGCCCAAAGTGCTGGCTTGAAAAAAGTTGGAAGCGCTCATGCTTTATTTTTACTGGCTCGCCTTCCCTACTTTAAGTCGCTCCTTTCTAGTAGTAAAACATCCGTCAGTTTACAAACTAAAGAAGGTGACATTAAGGTGACATTTAAAAAAACTTCTCAAGGAAACAACCAGTTGATATTTGCTGGCGTCAAGGATGCAACTGTTGAATCCATCATTTCTTACATCTACACCGACGACTTTTTTTTTGGACGGGACCGGCTCCCCAGTCCTCCATTTTTGAAAAATGACGTTGAACAGAAAAAAAGAAAAGAAGACGAAGAGTTGTTTGATAAGGAAGATATTCGGCTAGAGATTTATCGTATTTCTAAACTTCTTGGCGTTATGAAGGGTGGCCACGGATCTATGTCTATTATTTTTAATAGCAATATTGAAAAGCAAAGCACTCTTGGTAAGGATTTGTTTAACATTTTAGATGATTCTTATCTGCATAATCCCGCAAACACTCCAACAGATGCACTAATTTCATTCACCTCTGGTGCTGATGTAGACATTACTCTTGAGGGAGATGTCCATGTGTATCTTCACAGCTTTGTTCTTGCTGCCAGATCTGCCTTTTTTACAGCAAGCTTTTCTCAGCGTTGGTACAATGATTCCGAAAGTAGTACCCCCGCATTGGCATTCCAGTGTCATTTTCCCGACATATCTTTGCCCGTATTCCGAGTGATTATCGAGCACATTTACTGCGACTTTGGCGTCGAAATCTTTAATCATCTGAAAGGCGGGTCCTTTCAGGACTCGTCAGAGTTTGTTAAGTTTGTCAAGAGTGTTTGGCAATGCGCAAACTTTTTGACCTTGGTCAGACTATGCGATATCTGTCAAGCTGTCCTTAAGGAGTTCAGTAAGTATTCTGAATAAAGAAAATATTCTTAACCTTGTGCTAACTGGATTTAGTTCATTTGGATAACGTTTGTGAAATGTTAGAATTTTGTTTGGAATATGACGGCTTCAAACTCCATATTGCATGTTTGCAATACATTTTTGAAAACATTGAATTTATGTTTGAAAATGGGTAAGTTAATTTTTTTTTTCATTTAAAATAACGAGGCTAACCATTTAGATTATTGTCCGATTTATCTTTTGCTGGCTTTTGCTGTTTATCAGACTACTGTCAATCACGGCTAGAAATTCCCACTATTTCAAACAGTAATAGGTTGTTTGGATTTATCAACGACATTGAAACACATAATGAAGTTGTTTCCAAGTTATCTTTACTAGACTACTCTCCATTAATATATACCCGGTCTTCTTCAAAACAAACTAAAGAAAAGGACAATAAAGCAAAAACAACTGCCAAGTATCACAAGCCGTCAATTGATGATGGGTCAGATATGCTTTTCAGTCTTGACATGGAGGAAAACAATTTATCAAATAAATCCTCTGCTGCGTCATCAAGAAGAGTAAGTTTTTCTACGGGTACCGAGAGTATTAGTCCCACTCCGGGATCAGTTATTGGCTCATCTGGATGGCAAGTGGTGGGTTCTCGTAAGCCGTCTTTCCCTACATCGTCTAAGGCTGCTGTTTCAGAAGCATTATTGAGTCAACCTCAGGCTGTACCTATTTCAGTTTCTAAGCCGACATGGTCAAACAACCAGTTATCTCAAGCCACATTGTTGCCAAAGCCAGTGGGTCCAGCATCAGTAGTGCAACAACAAGGCTTTGGTACAACTTTGGATCAACGGCCCAATGCCAATGAATCAAACTTTCCAAGCTTAGGATCATGGCAGCAGGCTAAGGAAAAGCGTACCACCACAGTTGATACCTTGACGAGCACTCGCACTGCATCGGTTATTTCTGGATCTTCAAAGCCTTCTAAACTACAACAAGCATTACACCAAAATGGGAGCTCCAGTTCTAATGGCCCATCACCTGTCGCATCAAGCTTAGGAGGAGTGTCTGGCATTTATTCTGCCGGATCGTCGCCATCGACATTGTCGCTTTCTCTTACTGCTTCCAAACTAGCCACCCGCATTTCATCCGCAAGTTCAAGTCAAAAGTCTTCTTCTGAGGGAATGTTCACTATTAAACCGGCTAAAATGTCTAAAAAGGACCGTAAAAAACTTCAGCAACAGCTGGAAAAAGAAGAGCAGGATAGGAAAGCTGCTGCTGCTGCTGCTGCACTTGAAGATTTGACTGGCACTTTTCTGCTTGAAGAAACTTCGACTTCGAATCCATGGAAAATCCCCACTTGTTCTTCTTCTGCTTCCCCTTCAGCTGTCACACCTGTGGAAACGCCGTTCTCCATTTATTCCTCGACAAGTGTGAGCACTAGTTCTAGTGATTTAGGCGATAAGCACGCACGTGCAAACTTTTTAAAAAGTTCTCCGGCTAATGGTGGTAGCACTTGCGTCGCCTCCCTGGTCTCGAAATCCGAAGCTAATAATATTAATTATAATAACAACCCAGGCAAAAATGTTTCAGCAAATAGTAGCTCAAACACCCCCCGGCTAGGATCCATTGCTGCGGGGCCGACACTTGCAGATATTATTGAACAGGAGCGAATTTTTACCGAGATTAAGGTTCAGCAAAGCCGGAAGAGCTTTAAGGAAATTCAGGAGGAAGAAGAATTCGCCAAATGGTGGGCAGAAGAGTCCGCAAAAGCTCAACGTGAAGAAAAAGACCGTGAGAATCGTCAGCGAGAGCTTTTAGAAGATGCCGTGTCAGGTCAAAAGAATAGCAATAAAAACTTTACGAAGGGTCATGGTGGTGGTGGTGGTGGTGGTTCCAATAATAATGGTAAAAGTCGTAACAGACGAAATAAAAAGTCTGCAATTGCTGCTACTAATAATGATAATAATCGACAAGCCAATGGTTCAAACAACTTAAACAGTGCAAAATCCCAACGCGGACCCTATAATAATAATAATAATAATGACCATCACAATAACGGAAATAATGGGGGCGGCAACGATGTCCAAAACAAGACTGGGCCAGGAAACAGGCCTAAAGAATTGGAAAATGGCGATGGCAACATCCATGAAACGATGGATAAGAAATCTGGGTCAGGCAGCAAAGATAATAATAAGCTTAATACTAATCCTGGGTATCATCATTCCAGATCTGCGTCTAGACGTGATGCCGGCACGCATAAAAATAAGGGCAAGCCATTGGCTTTAGAGTAAAGGAAGCCCCCCGGCCTTTTTTTTTTATTTTATTTTTTTTTATTAATATATGTACTATAATCTATTAATTGGTATTTTTTTTTCAAAATATTGAATGAATTATAAATCACGCCAAATACTTAATGAGTTTTATTATTACTATTATATAAAAAATAAAATATTCTAAACCAAATTAGGCTTGTCGCGAGTTTTCGTTTGGCACACTTGTGGAGTTTAAAAACCAGGTGAGGCTAGATACTGTGCGACATATTTAAGTTTGTAAGATTAGTAGTTAAACTGGCTTATCGATTTGTATTTTTTTTATTTTTATTTTTAATCCTTTTTAAACTCAGCATTTCGCTCTTTTTAATTCTTTTACTTTTTTTTTTCTATAATCAATTTGATTTTTTTTCTTCTATCTTTTTTTATATATGAATGCTTCTGAAATTGAAAAACTCCCCCTAGAACTCCACTATTCTATCTGCCAATTCCTTTGTATGGCAGATAGGCAGCGGATTTCACAAACCTGTCTAACCCTCAGATCAGCATACTTTAGCAGAGTATGGAAAGCTTGCACTTTGGTCAATACTCCTATTGACGTCTTTGAAAATCTTTCTCAAGCTTTGCACTGTATTCCGGAGAAAATTTTTTTCCAACCCCACCAATACAGCTGGTTCCCTTGCAATGAAATCACAAAAATCATTATTTCTGAATGTCCGGCGGACGAATTTATTCAAACTGTCACGTTTGACGCGAGCCAGTTCCCCGCGCTAAAACTTATTCAGTTTGCTCAACTCCCTGTACGTGAAAGCACCAGATTGGCTGAGTCCCCCTTTTTCTTATCCCTTCAAAGACAAAACAGAGTGAACGTAGAAATCAGATACACATTAAACGGTCCTAGTCTTTCCTCACAACTTGCAATAATCAAGCGTCTATGCCCTAACCTAAGCTACTTGAAAATCGATTTGGAATACAAAAATATAACTGGCTTTAAATCCATTATTAAAGATATTAGAATTCTCAAGGAAATTCGCTTAAAGGGCATTAGCCGTAAAATTTTTTCAATCATTGTCGACTACATCACTGCTGAAAGGTATCCTTATTCTGATAACTTTTCTGTGTACATCAATGCCATCAATTATGAAGAAAATGCAACTCTTCAAGCTATCTCTGAAGAAGAGACACTGGAATATTTCACAAGACTACCGGAATCTCTGAGATGCAGCTTGTCGTTGGCTAATGCTGTTAGTACTGACTTCCCTCCTAAAGCTTATGACATCATAAACATCTCAGTAGACCACAAAACCCCATACCTGTCTCTTCCTCAGATTACAACGCTTGACGTAACAAAATACAAAAAATTTGCCATACTTCAGGATATGGAATCTTTGCAAAATACGGCATTCTTATTTGCAGTGCATGACACATTGTGGAACTCTACAATTGGTCAACGCACCTTTTCAGAAGCACTTACAGCTCTGGATATTAAAATCTGGCCCAATTTCCAAAAAAACAAAATTAATACTAGTATTGTACGGTTTTTGCCCACGATGAAACAGCTCAGGCGGTTGTGTATTTGGGGAAACATTTATTCATATCATGACAATGACTTCTTGTATAGGCTTTTATATCCGTTTCTTTTATCATTTCGTGAAAAACGTGTCAACGAGTTATTTGGGTATTATGATTTTATGACAAAAGAAGATTTAATATTGCAAACCTTCTTTGAAGTCTTTTATGATGACTCAAACGCAATATACGTTATGTCTGAATTGGAAAGAAATGTCATATTGGCTTGCCTAATTGCCATGTTTACTAATGCTGGTAGAGTCTCAGCTGCAATTAAAAACTTAGACAATCTTCTCAACATAAGCTCTACTTGGTTCTATCAAGCATGTGTTATGGAATCAATCATGTTAGTTATAGAAGAGTGTGACTTTCTAGAATATCTGGAAATCAAAACTGATCGCGGGTATTACGTGTCTCCTGGTTTGATGAGTTTATGCCACAAGAGTAATCTCAAGCAAATCTTTGTGAACACCAAACTCAACTGGCACAAAAATGCCAAAGACTATGATCTTGAAGTTGTTCCTAATGTGCCAAACCGGTGGTTCAATTTTGTTACTAAGAAAGATAACGATCAAGGTGATGAAGAAAGTCTTTGGATGAATCTCATCATTGACTTGGAAAAAAAGGAAGAATTTCCTCTTCTATTGGCTGGCAAAGATAATGCAGGATTCTTCAAGATTGAGAGCTTCCCAGATCCCCATCTAGCTCCCAATCTTACTCATCCAACCATATTTGGTGAGCACTTGATATAATAAACATTTTGATCAAATTCAAATTTAAAAACATATATCTTTTTTTTTTAATGAAAAATCCCAATTAAGCTTAAAACATTGATAATTGTTGGAATTTCAAAACTAGATACTGAAAAGTATAAAAGTAAATTCCCATTCATCCAAAAGTTAGTTCGAAAGATTACTAACAGTTACACGTGATTTTGTTTACCCTGCCTCTTTAACTTTAGGGTTTACCATTGGCTAAACAAATAGGTGGACGCCATATATCTTTGGCTATAAATTTGCGAAAATTTTTTCCTTTTTACTTTCTATCTTCACACAAACACATCTTGGTTAACACATTATCAAATTGGTATGTCTTTAGAACCTCTCGGTTTTAATTCATGATATTATTTTTTTTTCTTCTCTTTTATCAAGAGCCATGAATATGATGACTCTATTTAAAACAAAACCAAAAACTAGAGTATATGAAGTTAATGATTCACAACTTTAATCTGAATTTTTTGAGATAGAATTTATTCTATTTTCATACTGGTTTGCGAGATTTTGAGAAGAAATTTTTAAAAATAATGCCTAATATTTTTTTTCTTTTTTCTAACTTATTTATAGAGTCGTAGTAATTTCATCGACAATGGTTCTGTAATTCATTTAGCGACAACTTTGTTACAACTTTGTAAAAGGTAAGCAATTATGTCAATCAAATCTCTTCAACAAATGGTTTTTATGATGAAAGAACAAATAAAGCTGGAATTACCTACTGAATACTTCTGTAGAAAAAAATTTTGCTGCAACAACCTAAACCTGAGACCAATTAAAGAGATTTGATTTTTTTTCGCTGCCATTTATTTACATGTTTCTAACCCTTTATTGTTCAGGTATTTAATAATTTTACTTTATAGTATAATCGCAGATGAAGATCGAAAGCACTGGGCACTGACGAACCTCTGGTTCAATGTGAGCGAGATGCTATTATGTGGACTTAGAAAACCCACGCAACAGATGCATCTATTTCAATGATCTTTAGAGGCAATCAAATTCAATTTACTGACATTGATTCTCTGCAGTTTTTTGTAAATTTTCGATATAGCTTCTAATATAACTGGTAAGTTTACTTTATTCTTTTACTTTTTTAAAAATCTTGGTGATGATTCTTTGATGACGAGTCATATTCGGGCTTCCCGATGACGATACAACCATTTATATTCCATTCATGCATTCCTGAAATTTCGATTATTGTTTTGAATACTCATTTTAAATTAATTTTTAGAAGAAATTTCTAACTGATATTTTAGATTTTATTCTTAAACTTCAACCTCCATTTCCATTATCAAGCAAGAAATGACTGTTTAATATGATGAGCATTTTAAATTTTGACAAGCATATGTCTGATTTCTTTTGAGGACAACCTTTTCTCTGATTCTGCAGTCTAGCTTTGTTTTGATATACTGGCTAGATCATGTTGAATACAGTTTGGGTATGTTAAATATTTTATTTCCTAACTTTGTGAAGTTTCGAATGATGTTTCTTCCACAACTCACGACGGTCAACTGTGCCTAAATTTCTGGCGTTGATGATTTTCTCGCCCCTGACAAGGCGTGGACTCTGATCAAACTTCACAAAGTTTTTTTACATTGTATTTTAGCAAGAAGTATTTTACTAACATTTGTCGTGGTTGATTAGATATTATTAGCATGAAGAATTCTTATTAAATTAAAATATCTTCAGATTTTTTGAACTCTTTGTATATAACCGTAGATTTAATAAAATTAAATTTTAGTTAAAATAAATTAATTTTGGACACTTGTTCACATGTAATCAAAACTTTTGTTTTTTTCTTAAACCTTATCATGTTCCAGATCATGATTATGACCCAAAAAATCACTATTAAATTGAAATTCTATTATATTTTAAAAGTACAGAAAAAAAAGTGGCAATCCGTCCAGATGAATTAATCCCTATTATCTTTATCGTTTTTAAACCTGTTCATCAGCAAAAGCGCTCTCAATAGGTTTCTCCATGATGGCAGCATGACCAAGAATTGTGACACCAGAAGCACCAATGAGCCAAAGAATGGTGGAGAGAGGAGAAGCAATGAAACCAAGAGGCAGAGCAATGATAAGAAGACCGGTGTACAACTGAGATGTAGTAAAGGAGGTGATGCCCAGGTGCAAATCATTGCCCTGAAGCATACCAATACCGTACATGCCGCCAATAACAAAGATGATGACAAACAAAAGCAGAGGGTTAGTGATCAAACTGTAGACGGAAAGAAGAGCAAAAATAACGGCATAATTGGCAGAAAAGTAACTGAGATTGTAGTTGATACGAGATTGAGCATCGACCCATCCCTGGGGCTTGGACATGCGCTTGACATCAAAAAAGTCAGTGACAGACTTGAGATTAGAGAATCGGTTTTGTAAAGCACCGGTTTCTGTCTAGAAAAAAAAAAAATTAAAGTTAATATTGTTTTTTTTTTTTTAATAAAGTGCTGTTTTGTTGACCAGATCAATCTAAGAAGATCCGCCCATAAGTTTTAATGTTTACATACTCTTAGTCGTTCCAGACCCAATCGATCAACGAATTCGGAGATTTGGAAAGAAGCCAAACGAGTAGATATGCTGTCCATTTTGATTGAAATGTTCTTGTGATGTAAATTAGTTGCTGATATATGAATATCAAAAATCAAATATAAAAAAAGGGGGAGATGTGAATGTGTTGTTAAAAAGAAAAAAAAAATGTAAAGGGAAATGAAAACCAGAAATTAAAAAGGAGGCTCGCGAGGCTCAGGTGGGAGTCTGAAAAAAAAAAAAAAAAATTACTTTTCGTTGAAAATAAACAAAAGCATGTTGGAAGCAGCCACTTTTACTCTTTGAATATAGCCACGTCATGTTGTTTCGAGTAAACATGTAACATGATTGTAACAACCAAAGCCTAGTTTACTACGGTTTCTGAGCTTAGAACCATGTAAGTTTTAATACAATTAAAAAGGTGCCAGAATTACATGTAATTCTTTACTTTTTTTTTTTTATCTTCATTATAATATTTATTTATTTATTTGCACTATTCATCTAAATCCCAGTTTCAATTTGTTAGAAAAAAAAAAAAAAAAAAAAGAGTTCATACTCTTAGTTGCATACTCGGCCTACTTTCCCGGCCATTAGAGTTGAAAATTTTCCCAAGTTTGGTATTAAAAAAACATAAGTATTGTCTTTTTTTGTTTTGATAAAAAGAAAATGTAAAAGAAAAGGTCCATTTATGATTCACCAGCTTTTCTAGAGTTACAGGCCACAATTTTTATTTTATCAGCGTTTTCAATAATGCCATCCTCCATTTTAAAGTTGACATCCTTGACAACAAATGTCCAAACGTCATCACAACAGCGATATGTGTGCAGGTGGCCTCGGACTGTGCATCGCGACTTAACTTGCTCGCGTAGTTGATCTGCAATGACTTGGTCAAATCTCATCAATGTCTTGACTGCCAGTTGCGGCTCAATCAGCGAATTTCTATAAAAAAAGAAACGCAAAAAAAAAAAAAAAAGAAAAAGAAAATTTTACAAGTTAGACAGGTTATTTTTAAAAGAAAACTAATTGTGGATTGTATTTTTTTCATTCTTTTTTATTCTTGTGATAAGATATATACTTATCCAGTCATTTTTTCTTCATTTCCCTCAAAAACACTTACGAGATCAAATAGTCCAGAGTATCTTCTAACGCGGTACCAACACTGCTTCGTCTGTAAAGTTCATAGTATTGTGTGCTGCTCATTTTTTATTGGGAAAGATGTGAGTAATGAGAGAAAAAAAGATTGTAGGTAAAGTGGTAATAATGATAATGATACAATGACAAATATTTTATTTACACAAAACGTTACACTGATAATTGTGATTAACTGCAAAATGTACGATTCAATTCGTTACGAACTGAAATTTCAGTTACAAGTATTTTTTCTTTTATTTGAAGTTTCGAGAAAGTAAATGAATTTATCAGAAAAAAAATATGCCTATTGTCTTGTGGTATTTTTTTTTCTGAGGGTTTTTTTTAAATGAATGTTGAAAGGTAAAAGAACTAACGAGGGTATATATATATATATTGGAAAGTGATAGAGAGGGAAAAAAAAATTAGCAATCGCTCTTCATTGCATTTATATACTACCGGTCTCAAATATACTTTGAGACCTTAATATTCTGTGAAGCACTGTGATCCAGTGATAATTCTCATGTGACCTGACTGTAAATACGTATAAAAATCTTTTTTTTTTTTTTTGCCTACAACGCCACTTTCTTCTTCCTTCTAAATTTTTTTTTTTTTGTCAGGAAAAACAACAAACCAAAACTTTCGACGTTTTGCACTGTTTGTACTATTTGTACTATTTGCACTATTTTTCTACGATTACGACTGTTTTTTTAAAATTGTTTTAGAAGCTATTGAGCTAGAAATTAGTGTAAGATTTTTATTTATTTTTTACTTTAACTATTAAGGCTTTTACTTTTAAGAAAAAAATTTTCAAAAACAAATATAAAGAGCATAAAAAATTTTTTTTAAAAAAAAGGAACTCTTTAAAATTTCTTAAAAGGTTTTTTTTTTCGACCGTGAGCAATTTTTAACTGAAAGCTTTGTATTTTCAGTGTTGTTTCGATTATTCCTACAAGTGTAGAACAGCATTTGCATCTGATAAGACAAATTCTTGTTTTTTCAATTTTTTTTTTTTTTTTTGGAAATAATATACGTTATTGCATAGGTTTTTTTAATATACATTTCCGTTTCAAGAAAAAAGTTTTTTAGCATCTTAAGCTTTTAAGTAAATATTTCATTTATCATTTAAAGCTGGTGTTTTTTGTTAGCATTTCTACTTATATAAGTCCTTTTAAATTTTTTTTCCAATTAATATACCAATATGGCTTCAGCTGTTTATTATAAGTTTAAATCTCAAAAAGACCCGTCTCGTATTCTTTTTGAAGGAACTGGCATTTCTGTCTTTGACTTGAAAAAGGAAATTCTCTTGGAGAACAAGTTGGTAGATACTGCAAATAACTTTGATTTGGAGATTTCAAACCCCGATACTAAAGAAGGTACGTCTTATCTGATTTTTTAAATCATTTTTAAAGATTTTACTAACATTTATCAATAGCATATGACGATGATACTGAAGTAATTCCCAGATCTGTGTCTGTTTCAGCACGCCGAATTCCCGCTTCTCGTCCTGGTAAAGGTACTGCTATCTACTATGTCACTGGAAATATGACCAATGTGTCAAAGCAGATTAATAATAAGAAGGAAGACCTTAAGAAAAAGTCTTCTGCACCTGGTGGTGACAGTGAAGATGACAAAATCAACGCCATGTTTCAGACTCAAGGCGAACAGTGGGAACAGACCCAAGAACGAATGGCCACAGCTCAGCGTATTTACAACAAGCCTGTGCAACCAAAGGGTGTTCCAGGGCCTAGATATATTTGCCAGAACTGTGGAAAAACTGGTCACTACAGATCTGATTGTCCCATGGGCAATGATCGAAGATATAAACCAACTACTGGTATCCCTAGAAGTTTCTTAAAAACAATTGATGCTCCAAAAGATAATGACACTGGAACCTATATGGTTAACGGTGAAGGACAAGTTGTTGTTGCTGTAGCAGATGAAAACTCATGGAAAAACTTTCAAACTAAAGCTAAGAAGAGTCAGCAACTTAACGATAAGCCTGACGATCCTGAGCTTGAAGATCCCATTTCCCATAGACTTCTTGTCAAACCTGTTAAAACGCCATGCTGCGGCACCACTTATTCAGAAGATACTATTCAGCAAGTGCTTTCTGATAGCGGTGTTTGCCCCAAATGTGGCAAAGATGTTTCTCTTGATCAGCTTGTCCCTGATGACAAGATGATTGAGCGTTTACGGGAATATAAAGCGGCCAAGGAACAAAAGCGATTGGAAGAGGAAGCGAATGGTGCATCAGCTAGCAACGCGGCCACACCTACAACAACCCCAGCACAGCTTGCTACAAGCATTTCTCCCAGCTCCACCAAGCGCAAGCGAGATGACGAGAGCAGCGAGTCTGAATCTGGTACCGAAGGCGAGGATCGGAAAAAGACAAAAACCGATTCTGCAGAACCAGAAGTCTTAGAAATCAGTACTAAACCACTGGAGGCTGCATCTCTGCCTTTGCCCATGCCTGATCCCAATGCACTACTAAACTGGAACCCAAGCATGATACCCGGAATGCCACCAATGCCTATGATGATGCCTGGTATGCCACCCATCATGCCATTTATGGGAATGATGCCTCCTGGTATGCCAGCTGGAATGCCTTCAATGCCTCCAATGATGCCTGGGATTTCACCACCATTTCTTTCTGGTATGAATTTTAATAACGGGGGGTTCAATAATGGAGGGTTTAATAATAATAATAATAATAACAACAATGTCCCTAATGGCAATAATAATAATAATAATAATAATAATAATAATAATAATAATAATAATAATAATAACAATAACAATTATAATAACAATTATAATAATAATAATCATAATAATAATAACTTCCGGGGTGGGCCGCGCAACAATAACAACAACCGACGACGCAACTATAACCGGAACCGTGATACCGACTTTCATGTTTTGTAAAAAATAACACACATTATAAGGCAGTCTTATAAAAATTTTAATATAGAGTAGTATTAGTATGGATTAAATTTACCAAATAGCTTAGTTTTTATAATTTTTAAATAAAAAATCTATCAATTCTTTGTACATTTTTTTCCCCCTTAAGTATATATTTATTTATTTATTTTTTCTTAATTTAAATCATAGCTCATCGTGAGCGTTTTCATCACCAAGCTGGGCTTCATAATCAACCGCTTCCTCATCTTCCCTTGCTTTTTGAGCTCCCTTCAGGATCTCTTCATCGTCGTCACTTTCATCATCACTATCACCAGAATCAGGGATTAGATCTGGGACATCTTGAGCAGCAACAAACTCCTCAAGATATTTTGCCACCTTCTTATCTAGTGCAGCCACTTGATCATCATACTTTGTCCACTCAGGAACTTGACGTCTAGCACGATCAAGTTTGGGCTCCTTGGTCATTGGATTGTTGCACAAGTCAATTGTTTTTGCAGTTAATAAGCTCTCATCAGAGCACCAAGTCTCACACCAGAGCCAGTCCTGAGGTAAAGAGAAAATTGGCAGCTGGCGCTGTAAATGGTTAGGCAAGTCCTGGTCCAAATTCGACAAGGATCCAGGGTCTGCGCTTAACATCTGGTAGTGTTGGCGCAACATGTCACCTGCAGCCAGCTCACGGAATCGAACAAGATCGACAACGTAGAGCGCAGAAATATGGTATTTGAGATCTCCCAAGTATCGTTTCCAGTATCCCTGCTTCCAGAAACGGAACCCTTCGATTTCTTTGCGTGAGTCACACATGGGTGTGAAGCCATAAGGTGCCCCATGGAGATCAAGTTCAACGAGGTCGTGCATGTCAGTACGCACAATTTGGTCGGCATCAACAAAAATGATCTTGTCTAAGGATTGTGGGAATAGAACATCCAAAAACAAAATCTTGTAGCCCCAAATGGTGCGTTGCTTTTCAGTTTGGTGGCGGAGCCAATGAGGCCACTTGTAAGTGACAAGCTCGTAGTCGAAGCCCCGCTCCTTGGCCAGATAGGGTAAGAAGTCCTTAAATTTGGGGGAAAGGAAGTTTTCAATGATCCAAAACTTAACAGTGTGATTTGTATGAGCAGTCACACTATAAGTCATGATACTCAAAAATCGCTCATACAAGTGACCGCTAGCAACAGAGAAAATGTTAATATCAGCATTCTTCTTGGGGGGTGAAAGAGCGGTTTGAGCCCTGTGCTTCTGCTGAGTTTCAGAATCCTTTTTGAAAAGTCCTGAAAAGGAGTTGGCAAGTTTTTTCCCAGCATCTTCAAATGCTCTTTTGATAGAATCACTAGAATCTTGGTCCTCGCTCGTAGCTTCAGCTTCCTTTTCCAAAACATCCTTGTTTTCCATACCCCGCTTGCGTTTAAGTCTAGGAATAATGGTAATACCAGTATATTCAGTGACCCAGATTTGGTCAGGGTTCGCAAGCTCAGAACCATCAGTAAGTGCAACACTTGCAATTTCAAAAATTTCTGCAGATGGCCCATCTTTAAGAGAAATTTGCCATAAACCAGGAGTGGTTTTCAGCTGCAAGTATCCAAGATTTTCCATAATGATGGTGTCAGTGAAAAAGGGACCATCAAGAGGACTAAGGTTAAGAGCAACACCACGGGGGGCTTGCATACGAGTAATATCACTAGCATGTCCTTCAATCAAAATGTGTTTGAGTTCATAGGTACCCTTGAGTGCAGTGTTTCCTTCTTCATCAGGTTCAACCTTATCCAAGATAATATTGTCAAGATCGTAAATACTTTTCTTTGGCATAACAATCCAAGCAGGAGGAACATCAAGATCAAGGTACAGTAGGGTAGACTGAGGCATGTTTGATAAAACGATATCACCAGAAGTATTGACCACAGCTCCATCATTATCAAATTTAGGAGCAATTGGCAAGCTAGCTCTATAAAAGCGTTTCAATGGGATACTGTCAATTTTGGCCTTGGGGTTCAAAATGACTTTGATTGAAATGTAGGGGATCTGAGAAAGAGACTGGAGATAGCTAATATAAACCTGGCCCTTTTCACTAAGAGGGTCGATGACTGCAGTCAAATGGATCAAAGCAGTTTCCTTATTGCCAACTTCAAAGGAGGTCTTGGGGAGATTCCAATGTTCAACATCCAAACGAGTGTATTGGACATTGTAAATACTGCTCTTTGCCACATAGTTAAACTTTACCTTGGAAACTAGAGACACAAGCTTATCAACAAAAGTGAAAGAAATGTGGCGGTCATTTCCTGTTTCCTTTGTGCTGGCTTTAATAGAAGCAAACAGATTGAGTTTCTTAGAAATAAGGATCAATCCCTTGATGCGTGTCTTGAATTCGTATTCTTTCAAAAGACCCAAGTCTTCGTGTTCCAAAAAAATGCCATCGGGAAGAGGAATAACTCTTCCAGCAGAAACAACAGTAAGATCCGAATCAACAATTTTCTTGAACTCAAGAGTCTTCATTTTAGCAATCAAATTATAGTTTTGGTCGTAGTGAGTTTGAGTAGTAGAAAAGGAGTCTTCGGGTGTAATCTTATTTTTAATCTCCTCGAGGGAAGGAGATTCTCGCTTTTCGCTATAGGTTCCGTACAATGCAGTGTAAATATTTTCAATAGCTTCCTTAGAATAGGCAAGATCAGCCTTTTGAGATGTTAAAAGATACAAAATATTGTTGACGATGTTTGCAGTTTGCTGATTTGAGCGGGAAGCCTTGAGATCAACAATAGGGACAACGTTAAGACGGAAAGTAGCCTCGCTTTTAGACAAAAAGGTAAGCCCTTGGATTACCTGATTGAGAAAGCTTTTTGTGTGAGACTTGCCAAAAATCCAATAAGTAGAAACAAAATCTGGGTTTTCAGTGTTTTCTGGGATTCTTTCGCGAACAAAAGAAACAACATTATTGCTAAAAGAACTTTGTTGGTGATTAGGCCAAAGAGTATCGTAAAGCTCGTCTACACTATTGTAAACAATATTGGAAGCATCGCTTGTTGAGATGATACGATTACGGCGAGTGAATGATTCTTGAAGAAGGATATCCTTAAGAACAATATCACTATCGTCGTCATCAATTTCGCCTTCTTCAATGAGGCCCTTGACGATAAAACTATCTGATTTCACAATCTGAGACATTTCGTAGAACCAATTAGGATCGGGGGTAATGAAGACGCCATTTACAATGATTGTAGGAAGTTGAGAGTCAGAGATATGTATGTCAAGACGATGAGCGGTTGCTTTAGCTTCTTCAATTGTGGCTGCGATTTTCTTGTCGTCAAAGATGGATCGGTATGATTCATACTTTTTAGTGTTATAAAAGCTGTTTGCAGCAGTGATGTGGTTAACTCCAGAAAGGAGCTTTGAAAGATACTGGGTAAGACCTTGTTTGTTTCTGCCTCTCTCGTAAATAGCGTACATTTCGTAAGTAATTTGCTCACCCATTCTGTCGTGGGGCAAGGGCAAAAGAGCAATCTGAATAGGAACATTACGTTGCCAAATAAGAAGTACATCATAAAGAGAACGCATATGAAGTTCATTTGAAGGATCAAAAGCGTAAACAAGAGTATGGGTATTATGTCTAATGGGAAGGAAGTGAGATTGTCCAGCGTTAAGAAACTGGGTGAGAGAAGGGCTCCAACGGCGATACTGGGAGTCTTTGGTAATATCGTTAATCCAAAGAAGAGAAGAAGAACGATAATCAAAACGAGTATACTCAGAATCTTCGAGCTTAGAATATCTCTTTTCTTCATCGTCTTCGTCTTCGTCTTCGTCTTCTTCTTTCTCTTCTTCTTTCTCTTCTTCTTTCTCTTCTTTCTCTTCTTTCTCTTCTTTCTCTTCTTTCTCGTTTTTTTTTTCTTCTTTTTCATCAGAAATATCTTTATCTTTAAGAATGTCTTGTTCAGGAGAGTCAGCAAAAGTAATGAGTTTGATAGCATCTTCGGACTTGATTCCAATTTGATTGAAAAGAGAAAAAAATCCTCTTTCACGCTGAATTGCATTGGTGATGGTGAATATATCGTCGTTTGGTTGAGTGACTGGAGCACCATTGACATAAAGAATATTGGCACCTGGACTAATTCTAGTTTTGGCAAGTTCCACCTTAAGATCTCGATCAACAGGGAGTTCAGAAATAGAGTGTGAGTAGCGTGGAAAATCAAGAGAAACATTGACTAGAGAGTCAAACTTGTTTTCGCTGTTCATGATGAACCCGACAGCTTTAACACCAATAAGAGGGATATTTTGCTTCTTAATGGTTGCACCTTCATCAGCAGCCTTGAGCTCAATTTTCTTAGGTTCATTATCGTTAGAAGCAGAATCATCATTTTCATTGTTTTCAGTTTTGACATCGCGGTCATCGATAACAAGGTAATCTGTGCGTTTGACATAAAGCTCGACACCATAACCAGCAAGTGGTTGCTTTTCCGGGATATTATTATTATTATTTGTTGAAACATTTTCGTCAAAAACGGATTTACGGTATCTAATGACATATCTAATTTTTCCATTTTCAGCAGAGTGGTAAAGATGTTTGTGGAAAATAGGGAACGAGTTATGGGTGATGTCTGCATAGAGTATTGCAACAGGTGCATCATTTCTAGATCCAAAGACTCTGTCGTGTGGGAGAATAAGAGAGTTATCGGAGATTCCATTAGATTTTGTTTCAAGAGCAAAAACGGTATCAGAATCGCAAGAGGTTTTTTTATTGTAGCTGATCCATACGGGGCATTTTTCTGATGAAGCACTACTAGAAGCTACAGAGTCATGGTACTGGTAATAAGCTTGGATTTTAGCTGAATGTTTGTGCAATCCCAAAGCCAAATCAATGAATGGGACAGCTGATTCAGAAATATATCCATTGTCTAAAGCAAATTTAATTGCAGTATCGTAGAGAAGTTTATCACTAGGTTTGGGAATATCCTCGAGTTGTTCACTAGTAGATAATTCCAATAGAAGTGGATGGTAGATTGTGGAATTTTCAGCAGCAATTGCTTCACTTGTGGGTTGTTAGAGAAAATATCTATTAGAATAAAAAGTAAAATATCAGTATTAACGTACACGAGTTCCAATTGAAATGGAACAACATCCCATTCAGCCTTTAGATCGATCTTAATGTCTTTTGGGAGAGAGGCTGAGGTAGAAGTGTCGGTTGCAGATACGCACACTGACCAAGCTGCCGAGGCCGCTGCAATAAGAGGTTTAACAAATCCTCTCATGGTCTGTTAATTTTGAAAATATATATATATATATGGCTAAAATATAAAAGTATTAATAAATTATTAATGATATTGATGGTAGTATTATTCTTACAAAAAAAAAAAAAGATGTGAAAAAGAAAACACTGAGACTAGTTTTTTTTTTTTTTTTTTTGGACCAGGCACTGTATTTTTATTACGGGCACATTTTGGAACCCCCCCTCCAAATTGGGTGACGTGAGCTTCGTTACAAGCCCACATGATTTTGTGTTACAAAGTTTTATCATTTGTTACAACTTGATGGAATTTTTCATCAACGATTGAAAAAAAAAAAAAAATTAAATAAAAATAAAAAAATTAAAAAATTAAAAAATTAAAAAATTAAAAACTGAAATTGTGGGGGAAATCGTTAAATTATTTGCATGTATTTTTTACATGATGGCTTTAGGGAGTTTTTTTTTTTTTTTTTTTTAGAAGCTTAAAGAAAAGGAGGGGGTTTTTTTTTTGCCACTATTCTTTTTTTTCTTTTTTTTCATCTTATCGATGAGCATAAATTCTTATTTGTTATTATCGGCGGTGGCGATTTCATGTAACCCTGTGGCACCTAGTGTAAAAGTTGAAGTTATATATATATATATATATATATATAAATAAAATAAAATAAAAATGGAGCATTTTAATTTAATGAGATTACGAATCAAAAGCCTTTTAATATGACCGAGACCTTAGTTTAACTATTTTAGAGGTTTTTTTTTTTTTTTTTAAAAAAAAAAAGAAAAACGTCTGCTGTTGAAAACGAAAATACGTGTTCGTTTGTTATCTCTTGCAAACACGTCAAAACTTTTTTTATTTATTTATTTGTTATTATTTTTATCATTATTAATTATTAATTTCTGAGTTTTTTTAGATTTTGAATTAATTAAGTTTGGCGCATGGAACTGAGAATAAGGAAGAGTTAATCTGTATGATGATTTGATGTTATCCCTGTGTTACAGGAGACATTTACCACTAGTAGTATTACTAGTAATAATAATAATAATAATAATAATAATAATAATAATAATAATAATAATAATAATAATAATAATAATAATAATAATAATAATAATAATAATAATAATAATAATAATAATAATAATACAAAAGGATGATCTCTTTAAAAAGTAGAGAATGTATATAAGCTTCAAAATGAAACGTATTCAAATTCAAATGTGAGATTTCTTTTCAGCAGCAAGCTGAATATTGAGTGACTAGGCAAGCTTAGCAGTAAAAAATGAATGGTGTGAGACTGGCACTATTGGGCTTAACATACGATTAGCCAGCCGCTCCATTGATGCCATATCACAATTGTTTGTTTAAATGAAAGAAAAAAAATACAAAAAAATATATATTATAATATATTATATATTACAAAACCATTTAATAAATTTGAATTGTTTTTTTTTTTTAAATATAAGAGAATTGTTGAAAGACCCATCAATCCATAGAGTGAGTTTCCAGGGTTAGGGAGATTAAAAAAAAGTTTTGATGGTGGTGGTAATTTTTTTTTTTTATTTTATTTTATAAAGACGCGTACATTTACATTTAGGTGTTTTTTTTTTCTGGTTTGGTCTTTAAAATTTGGCTAAGCCTCCAACCTCTCTCTCTCTCTCTCTCTCTCTCCCCCCTCCTAAAATAAAAATAAAAAAAAAAGGAATTCTTTTCTATATATCCTCCATCACTTAAACATCACATTAAAAAAAAAAAAAAAAAAAAAATATTAACACTACCACCACCACCACCTCCACATTATTATTATTATTATTATTATTTCTACTACTACTACTACTTACTACTACCTACCACTACCTACAAACCACTACACATATCATATACATATATATATATATTTATATATCCATTTTTTCTCTTTCGTTCCTTTCTATTTCTTTTTTCTTTCTTTCTCTCTTTCAAGGTCTTGAAATTCAAAGTATATCAAAGACCACCTGTCAATCTCTTTAATAATCACTTTTCTTTTTCTTCTTTAATTCCCTTTTTTTTTATTTATTTTTACCAGGTGTCTATATTCGTTCTGCTCTAAAGACGCTCGGTTTATCCCCCCTCTTGGGTGCGCGTACTTATTTACAATCTTTACATATCGCAGCTTCAAACTTAAGCTGCTATCTTAGCTGCTATTTAATACAAATAATCCATCTTATAAATCCTTTTTTTTTTTTGATACTCATATCTTTGTCTACTCTTTTACCATCCAAACCTTTGTTTATGCTCTTATCGCAGGTTTACCCCCCCTCATTCCCATCATGAGCAATTATAATAATTACAACAAGTCCCCAGACCCTTCTGCAAATCTTTCTCAAGATGAACGTGTCATGCAGGATATTCAAAAAAAAATCAACCGTGAAAAGGGAATTGTTCAAGGTGCTACTTCTCTCAAGTCATCAACCTCTAACGTCAGTGTCCAACAAAAGTGTGATGCAAACATTCGTGAAGCACAAAAAAATATAGAATATCTTGAAGAACGTCTTCGCCAATTGCAAGTTAGAAAACGAAATTCTATCATTGCTAGCTCCTCTGACTCTAATTCTTCTTCTTCTCCATTTCTTGGAAACCCTGCTTCTCCAAATGGTCCTCATTCTCCAAATAACCAGTCTATATACAACAATTCATCAACTGCTTTCTCTAACAGTAAGTTTTTTTTTTCTTTATTTCTTTATTTCTTTATGTTTTATTTATCATTTATTTTTTTTTTCTACCATCCTTTCATCCATTGTCACCACCACAATCGTTTTTATATCGTCCCTCTATTAATGTGATGATTTAAATAAATTCACTGAACCCTCCGCTTTTTAACATTCTCTTTCGTGCTAACATCCTCTTTTTCTTTTTTTTTTTTTTTTTTTTTTTCCTCCCTCTTCTAGATGCCTCAGCCTATGACTCACCTCCAGCTGTGAGACCTAATTTCACTCGCTTGGATCTCATTAAATATGATACACCATATCTTGGACCTCGTATTCAACTAATGCTTCAACAACTAGAATTTAAACTTAGCGTTGAAAAGCAGTATAAAGAAGGCATTGAAAAAATGATTAACCTCTACCAAATGGAAGGTGACAAGCGCAGCAAATCCGAAGCTGAAGGAAAGAGACTTGAAAGTAGCCAAAAAATCCAGCTTCTGACAAAATCTCTCAAACGCTACTCGGATATGCATATTGACTTTGAAGAAGACTTTGGTGAAGATGAGTCGCTTATTCATGCAAATCTCCGACGGCCTCTTACCGGTAAACTCCATATTGCCTGTCGTGCTGTTAGAGACGTTGATCACTATTCTACTGGTCGTCCAGCAAAGTCTCCAGAATCCTTCATCACAGTCAAGGTTGAAGACCAAACTCGCGCACGTACTCGCATTTCCCGAAATGACAATTGGAACGAAGAATTTAATTTTAATGTCGACAAAGCAAATGAAATAGAAATTGTTCTCTATGATCGCTCAATGGACCGCGATATCCCTATCTGCGTTTTATGGCTCAGAATATCTGATATTGCTGAGGCAATTCGTCGCAAAAAAGTTGAACAGGAACTATCACCAGGTTGGGTTAGTGCATCCAAAGTTCAATCCAGTATGGGCGGATTTTCTAGTGGTGACCATAGTGCTGCCCGTTTTGGTGCAGGTGGTGGTGGGGCCAGTGGCCCTGGCACTGCCTCTGCTGGTAACACATATGGCACTAATACTGGCTTCAACTCTAGCTCTGGAAATAGCCCCAACTCCAATTCCCTCACTATTGATGGCTGGTTTGTCTTAGAACCTGTCGGAAGAATACATCTTACTTTGGGCTTTGAAAAGACAAACAGAGGCCCCAGACACGACAATAATGGTGGACTTGGAAGACAAGGTGCCATTCGTCAAAAGAAGGAAGAAATCCATGAAATGCATGGCCATAAGTTTGTTCAACAGAACTTTTACAATATTATGCGTTGTGCCTTGTGCGGTGACTTTTTGAAATACTCTGGAGGTTATCAATGTCTTGATTGCAAGTATACTTGCCACAAGAAGTGCTACCCTAAGGTTGTTACCAAGTGCATCTCTAAAGCTAGCACTGAGACTGATCCAGACGAGGAAAAGCTTAATCACCGCATTCCACATCGCTTTGAGCCTGTCACTAACATGAGCGCAAACTGGTGCTGTCATTGTGGTTACATGCTTCCTCTGGGGAAAAAGAATGTCCGCAAGTGTTCCGAGTGTGGTCTTATGGCTCATTCCCAGTGTGTCCATTTGATTCCCGACTTTTGTGGTATGTCTATGGAAATGGCTGAGCAAATTCTCTCCGAGATTAAATCTACCAAGAATCGTAAGGCCCACCAACACTCTAAGTCGGCTGCCAGTATTGGTTCTATTGCTCCAACTACTTCCCCTGTTAAGGTCCAGAAACAGCCACAAGTGATTCAGCAACAGCAGCAACAGCAACAGCAACAGCAACAGCAACACTCATATGTTCAGGGGGCAGCAGTACCTGTCTCACCAACATATGGCCGACCTATTTCCTCACCATCATCGCAGCAACAGCAGCAACAATTCCAATCACAGTCTCCATATCTGTCGAAGCAACAACAAACACAACTGCCACTACAACAGCAGCCTTCTGCTGGTTATCAAACATCTGCTCTTCACCAATACCCGGATGCTCAAGAGTCACCCTCTCCACCCCTAAGCCAACGTGTTCCAGTCAAGAGAAAGGATGTCAGCCCTACGAGAACCCCTTCACCTTCATTTCCTGCTGGTTCTCCATCAGCTCCTATTGTGTCTTCTTCTCCTCCAAAGTCTGTCTCTTCTTCTGATCTCCAGATTTCTAAAAGCTATACATCTTCCACATCTGTTTCTGGGGCTTCCGCTGCCTCTCCTGCAATGAACACATTGCGTTCTGATTCTTCTCATACTCTTCTAGAACAGCAACATTCTCAGCAGCTCCAAGCTCAACAGGAGGCCCAAGAAAGAGCCCAAAAGCAGGCTCAGCAAGAGGCTCAAGAAAGAGCCCAACAAGCTCAGATTCAGGCTCAGAAAGAAGCTCAGGAGCGTGCCCAGCAACAAGCTCAACAGGAGGCCCAAGAGCGGGCTCAAAAGCAAGCTCAGAAAGAAGCCCAGGAGCGTGCTCAGCAACAGGCTCAACAACAGCAACAAGCTCAGCAACAGGCTCAACAGCAGCAAACACAACATCAAAAGCAGCCAAGCAGTGCGCAATTCCAGTATCAACCTATTCAGCAGCAATCGCAACAACAGCAACAACAGCCACACTCACCCCAGTCTCCTTACCAGGAACAATATGCTGGTGCTACTCCTAGCACACCATCAACAGCTGGCTCTCTTGCTCAAGTGGGAACTCCTGGCAATCGCAATTCTGCTCAGTTGTCTCCTACACAGCTTCAGCAATTACATCAAATGCATCAAATGCATCAGAAATCGCCTAGACGACCTAGAAGAAAAGTCGGTTTGGATGACTTTAACTTTTTGGCTGTATTGGGTAAAGGTAATTTCGGTAAGGTAATGCTTGCGGAATCTCGTGCAAACAAAAACCTTTATGCCATTAAGGTTCTTAAGAAAGACTTTATCATTGAAAATGACGAAGTGGAAAGCACCCGTTCTGAAAAGCGTGTCTTCCTTGTTGCTAACCGCGAGCGCCATCCCTTTTTGCTTAATCTCCACTCTTGTTTCCAGACTGAAAACAGAGTTTACTTTGTTATGGAGTACATTAGCGGTGGTGATCTCATGTGGCACATTCAGCAAACGCCCTTTACTTCTCGTCGTGCTCAATTTTATGCTGCTGAAGTGCTGTTAGCTCTCAAGTATTTCCATGAGAATGGTGTCATTTACCGAGACTTGAAGCTTGATAATATTTTGCTCACATTGACGGGTCACATTAAGATTGCCGATTACGGTTTGTGTAAGGAAGAAATGTGGTATGGCAATACCACCGGGACATTCTGTGGTACCCCTGAGTTTATGGCTCCTGAGATTCTTCTCGAACAAAAGTATGGCCGCAGTGTAGACTGGTGGGCCTTTGGTGTTCTTATTTATCAAATGCTTCTTGGTCAATCTCCATTCCGTGGTGACGATGACGATGAAGTCTTTGACGCCATTTTGTGCGATGAGCCTCTTTACCCCATTCACATGCCTCGCGACTCAGTATCCATTTTGCAAGGCCTGCTCACCCGTGATCCTACAAAGCGTTTGGGATCTGGCCCACGAGATGCCGAAGAGATTATGGAGCATTCTTACTTTAAGAATATCAACTTTGATGATATTTATCATTGCCGTATCCCCCCGCCATTTGTGCCCCAAATTGATTCCCCCACAGATGTACGCAACTTTGACCAGGAGTTCACCAGTGAAGTTCCTGCCCTCACTCCTGTCAATAGCATTCTGACGCCAGAAATGCAAGAGAAGTTTAGAGGCTTTTCCTACATGAATGGAGATGTAGTTTAAACCCGCATGTTGGAAATTAAGTGAAATGAAAAATGAAAAATGAAAAAAAAAGGAATGAAGGAATGAAACAGAAAAGAAAAAATATATATATTGGTTTTATAATTTTTTTTTTAAAAAAAAAAAAAAAAAACTTAAATTAAATTAAATTAAATTAAATTAATTGAATTGAATTGATAAATTTTAATTGTCTATTTTAATATAACAGAGTCAAAAAAAAAAATAGCTAGCTAAATATGAACATTTGCTGTGGAAACGCATAACTCAAGGCGTGTTAATTTTAAACCTCTCAATATGGGGAAAACAATCAATACACAGAATTTACGGTATGACAAGTCAGAATTGTTTAGTCTTTTAAAACGAGACTTTAAATGCATATAGGTTTTACTTGACCTCTTTTTAAAAAATTTCTTGTGTTCAAGACTCCTCTTCGCTGGACCGAACAGCCTCTACCTTTTCGAAATCGTCATCATCGTCATCATCGTCATCATCATCATTATCGTAGATTTCACTTGGCTTTTCCCCTGTTACAGATGCATCAGGTGAACTATGAGAGACTTCGGAAGCTTCCACAGTACTATTTCCCTTTACTGGCTCCCCAGACGTTGCGGCTGGCACTATTGATGCATTCTTGGTTGCTAACGGGTCAACCAAAAACCCAATGTGAGTGTACTTGCCCTTAAACATGTTATACCAATCATCCAGAGTCTTACGCTCCTCCTCATCCAAGTCCGTCAACGCATCAATAGGCTCGTCCAAAGGCGTCAGTACATCTTCCTCAAATGAGTTTTTGGCCAGGCCTCGCGAGGCATCACGGCCTGCAAAATTATGGTATGGGCCCTCAGGACCATAAAACGAAGCACCTCTGCTCACATCAAAAACATCACCCTTCACTGCCATCAGCAACGGTTTACCTTTGGAAGAGCCATCATACACAGAAATCTCTTTAGGAGTCAACCGCTTATATGTCGGCACATTTTGGTCCTTAGTAACAATCAGGGGGTGAATGTCACCGTTGTCTTTGTTGCTGGTGTCACCATGCGGCTGCTGGCTCTCCTGTTGTTGCCGGTTATTGTTGTCTGGGCGGCGTCGACGATGTCTTGCTGGCAAAAAGAAATGACGACCCAACTGAAACAGTAGTAAAACAATGACGGTGAGGTATATCTTGGACTTTTCCGAATCGACTCCTAGGGACTCAAGAAACTTAGTGGCGCTGAATCCCTGAGATGCACCAGTTCCGGAACTAGCCCAAGCACTGGCACCGGCACTGGCACCTCCTCCAGGATTAACAGTAACAAAAACAGTCTCTGAATTTGTACTCATGGTTGTAAATCTTTTGAGCTGTGTGTTTGTAGTTTTAGTTGTAGTTGTAATTGAGTAACAAAAAAAAAAAAAAAAAGTGGCTTATTTAGGGGGAAGAGGGGAAGATGGTTATAATATAAGAAGGAATTAATGTAAAAAAAAAAAAAAAAAAAAAATTCAAGAAGAAAATATATTAAAATGAAAATTGTTGACTAGAGAAAGAAATTATGAAGTAAAAAAAAAAAAAATGGTTGTTATTGCCACTGTTCTGATCTATGCATGACTATTGATTCTGTTTAAACTCTGATGGCATATATATAGATGGTTTTGTAAAAGAGACCCCTTATTCATCGGTAATTCAACAGACCCCACTCTCAGAAAAACATGTGTCATCAATTTAGCACCTATAAGAAATTAAAACTTCTTTTAACATCGGATAAAAATTTTATTTTATTTTATTTTATTTTAATTTTTTTTTGGCATAACAAAATTATCTCAATTTACTTTCTCAATTTATAATAATGGCAAAGAAAAAAAAAACTCCATTATTCTCGTCAAAAGCCAAATCAGTTTCAATTACTGGTAAAACAACATTTGGAAATGCAAAAATAACTAAAGGCCAAGGCTCTTTGGCGACCTCGCCAGCCGGCATGCTTCCATCAAAGCACACGCGAAGAATCATCCGCACACACCATACCCTTCTCAAACAACAAG
This sequence comes from Magnusiomyces paraingens, assembly GCF_902498895.1. NCBI lineage: Eukaryota > Fungi > Ascomycota > Dipodascomycetes > Dipodascales > Dipodascaceae > Magnusiomyces > Magnusiomyces paraingens. Next base: position 4,415,375 of record NW_022474068.1, read on the forward strand.
CCATTATTCAAAAAGATATTGAAAAAGAAATTGCTCAGATTAAGAGAAACAATCAAACAAATGGAGCTAATATTACTAAACATGCTTTAGAAGTACCAACTTTAACTAGTGAAAAACTTACAGAGTTACAAAACTCACTGGAGTCCATCAATAAACAGATTGAAGAAAATGGAGGCATTGAAATATATCAAAAAGCATCAATATCAGGCCAGGATAATAGTCGGGGTGGTGATACTTCTAAACTTTTGATTGAATGGCTTCAAGAACTTGGGATTACAGCACATAAAAAACCTAAAAAGGAACAAGGCACAACAGAGGACGTGAAAAATCCACGGAAAATCTCTTTGCTAGAAGTTGGATCATTATCGGCTAAAAATGCATGCTCAACATCTGGAATTTTTGATTATATTGAACGGATAGATCTCAATTCCCAAGACCCTAAATATATCAAGCAACAGGATTTCATGCAGCGCCCTTTACCCAAAAAATCAGCATTGGTCGATGAAAATACTGAGGTGTTTGATTTAATTTCTCTTTCTTTGGTAGTAAATTATGTTTCAGACCCTCAGACTAGAGGCAGAATGCTTCTGAGATCTACAGAGTTTTTAAAGAAGCGAATAATTTCTCGGAAAAATTCAAAAGCTTTACAAAACAAGAGCCATATAAAATTCAATGACACAGGTGATATATCTACACAATATACTGAAAAAGGCCTGGTAAATGATTCCAAATATGATGAGGTATTCCCCTGTTTGTTTTTTGTTCTTCCAGCACCATGTGTCACGAATTCACGATATTTAACTGAGGATCACCTTACCGAAATAATGCACTCAATCGGGTATACAAAACTTCTTAAGCACAAAGTTACAAATAAACTAGCATACTGGCTTTGGTCATTTGGTGAACCTTTAGATGGGGCCAATGAAAATTTTAGATTATCCCCTTATGTTCAAAAAGAATTAAATATAATGAAGAACCAATCTTTTAATGGGGCTCCAAGTAATGATACAGAAAAGCAAGGGAAAAAACTATTTCCTAAAAAAGAAGTCAATCCTGGTGGAGGAAAAAACAACTTTGCAATTACATTATAATAAATTAAGAGGTTAAAATCTAAGTCATTAGGGTCATTAAGTTTTAAGCCAGAGAATCAATAAAGGAATTCCCAATAAACTGGCTGGTGCTAACATGTGATGGCGAAATAATCGTTAATAAAAAGCGTAGAGTATCATCCCTTTCACAAATGGACTCAATAAAATGTTGAGAATGCTCAGTAAATAAACTCGTCAAGGTTGGGCTATTCCTGTGATAAATCTCTCTGAAAAACCTGTAAACTTCATCTAAAGCCAATCGTTTATATTCGGCCACATTGATTGACTCAGGAGCATACTTTTTTGGAGGGTTACTCGGACTAAGAATCCAAGTGTGTGATGTTGTATCATATTTGAAGTTGTTGGTTTCAGAAGTTGAACTAAAAAATCCTTTAAGAATATCAGATCTCTCATAGTCCTTTAAACCATCAGTAGACGGAAACTCCAATCCAGTTATACCGACAGCATTCTTTCCGTAAATAATAATAAAAGCATCAATAACAAAAGAAAAAAGAGTCCTTTCTTCTGAAGAAAGTAAAAAATCATTTACCCAAAAAAGTTGTAAATGAATAAGCTTCAAAACAGTGCGAAATACTTTCCAAGAAATTGCAAAGAAAATTCTTTCTTGCGATGAAGATGCTGATAACAAAGGAGAAACTGCAAGATATTCTACCATTGATGCGATAAGATAGGTCACTGCTGAACAAGGAAAATAGAGCGCACTACTTGCTTGAAATTCAACTATCTTGAGAGCCAAGTCACACAACGGTGGTAAAAAGATCAATTGATTATAACTTCCTTTCCGACAAATTAGAAAGTAAGGTGCCAACGTATACTTCAAAAATAGATCTCTTCCTGTTTTCAGCCTCGAATCATCAATGTAAACACCATCTTTAAATGATGAAGTAAAAGTCTTAAAAAATATTTGAAGGTAGTCGTCTCGTTTTTTTGTGATAAAATTAAGAATATGCTGATGATGAGACGATCTAACAAAAGCTTTGCTGGTCAGCTTAGTTTTGAGATTTGATATAATTTTTTCTGTTTTGGACTCATATTTGTTGAGAACAGCTGAAATTTCACTATTTGAAATGTCTGGGAAAGTCTCTCTAATTCTTTGAAGAGAATCAAGACATAAAAGATGAAAATCCTCCTTTACATTTTGAGCAGATACAAAGGATATAAGAGTTGAGGCTAATGAAGACAAAATACTCTTCCCAAGATTCACTTTACTCCAATCGTCACTATCCACAAGACGCTTAATCGAAGAAATGACAACCTTGATTATTGATGATCTGTTCCAAGAATAAGATTCAATAAAAATGCTCAAAGATTCTAATTCTTCAGACGTAAAAATACTTGGTGATTTTTTTATAAGAGACTTTGCGTATTCAGGCTCATGGTTAATTTCTTCAGTAACTAAAAAATTCATCCATTTTGTAATAAATGTATTTTCTGAAACTGAAAATTGTTCCTCAGAAATTTGATTTAACACATGAGCAAGAAAAAGTGGAAGATAAATCTTGGATTTCGAAACATCATCTGAAGCTTCTGAATAGTCTGCAATGAAATCGTCCAGACTATATTTTTTATTCCTGATTAAAAACTCAGCGCATACTGTATAGGTATTAATTGCTTTTTGGATAAAATTATCAGTGAAATCAGGCGTATCATTTTTCCGAAACGCCAATGCAATAAACTTTTTAAATGTAAAGATTTCTGAATCGGAAAACCATTCCGTAATTTCCTCTAAAGCAATCTCTTTAGTTCTTGGTGGTTGAAAAACAGAACCTCCAAAATCCGGTGACGCCAATTGTGATGCTGTATTGACGTAGCATTTCAGAACAGAGAAATAAAGCTCAAGAATACCTTCGGGGACATGACTGTCCGTTAAAATCGACTTAGCAAAAAATGATGATAAAAGTGTTTTCCAATCTTTGTGTGACACGTATTCAATAGATAACCAGTGTTTTAGTTCAGTGAATGCCGAAACAAAAAAGCGTATATACGGAACCGTATTAAGCTTTAAAAGATTTGGTTTATCTTTAAAGTAGTCCAAAAGTAACAAATACTCTTTGATTGCCCAACCAAGTATATTATAAAACCAATCTTTTGCAATCAATAATCGGGTGCCTTTCCGATGAAGTTGGATATCCATAAATGAATCCCAAGCCTTTAAAACTGAATAACGGGCACTGGCATGTATCGCACGGGGATTAACAAATTCGGATAACTGATTGCGAGATAACCTAAGCTTTAAAGGTGCGAGTTTATGTCTAAGAAGCAAAAATGAATACATATTGTCAAGTGCTTCAAGATCCGCTTCCTCTAAAGGATCTTCACGATGATAACTAAAGACTTTAACAATATTGATTTCATGAATAATTGACAAAGGATCGTTGTGATGAATAAAATACTCTACAGTATTTGCATATAACTTAAGAAACTGAACAAAGCAAGAATCCCTCTTTTCAAGTTTATACTCATCAAGTACTGTAAGCTCTAAGGGACTCTTTACATGCCATCTTTCAACATTGTAGAAATCTCTGTTAAAGAAAAAGTCAAATAAGAATTTGATTATTTGATTATTTCCACTCCACTTCCAATTAGTCATAAGATTGGAAATTCTCGCAAGAACAGCATGTAAATAAAAAACACTTTTATCACTTAGGTATTTAGGAAAACGAAGAGACCCTTTAATAACAATATCAGTCCTCAAATCATTATTATTGATGAAATTCAAGGTTTTATCAAGTAAGGAAACGACAAATTCCCAATATAAGTTTGAATCAACAGAAACAAAGCTCTTGAAGTTCAATAACGGAATAAACGAGTAAAATGATTTCCATGCAGACTCCAAATTATCAAAGGATGTGTTGATTTCTGGAGTATCTAATAGTCCGAATATATGTAAAGACTCGGAGAGGGATGGGTTAGGAAAACAAGATTCTATCTGAATCTTAAATGCTTTATTATGAACATTAATAATAATCGTAGCTAGTTCCATAATATAATACTGGTCACTTTTTAGTATTTCAGCACCTTTTATATGCTGAAAGATGGGTATCATACCGTACTCGATAAAGTATTGTAATATTTCTGGGCTAAACTTATGAAAAATAGGCTTTTCAATATCCGACCTAATTGAGGTAAGAGATGAAAACAAAGGTAACACTAACGCAACGGAAAACGTTAATGATGTAATGGAAATTTTTTCTATTATTTCATTTGGTCTTTTTGTCAAGCCAAGTGATAAGCAATTATCCATAAAAGTTCGCAGCTCACGTAGAAATCTTTCTGAGTTAATTTCATCAAAGCCAGATACATTTGAAGCAACAAATCTGCAGGCAAGTGTCAAAAATCTGTAAGCAGTCTCGTATTCAACATGTGTAACCAACTGTGGATTTTTACACCAGGTCAAGAATAAGTTGTAAAATGTTTCCATGCGAGAAAAGAAAATAGAATTGATCCCGGAAAAATTCACAACATCTAAGGGACCTTCAAAAAGATCAGCCCAAATATTAGGAGGATTAGGGTCAATTCCAGTAACAACAGCCTCAAGAGTCCCGGATCCAATGAATGAATCCTTTTCAAAAGCTAAATTAGTAGAAAGAGGTAAAACATTTGAATAGTCAGAATAAACATTTGTTTTTTTATGTTTCTTCGTTTTTAGCACATTGTCTAGATTTTCTGTAGTTTTTGATATAACTGAAACACGAGGGTCAACCAACTTGGGTGATTCTGATGCTCTGATAACCGCGGTATCATTGATAACAGAAATTTTTTCTGATTCATTTAGATCGTTGTTTCTATTTATGAGCTCAGCTTCAAACTCCTCGCCACCTTCTCTTGAAGGATAAGCCCGTATCTCTCCAGTAAATGGATCATCAAAATCTGAAGGCATATCAGTAATCCATTCTTCAATGCCAGCATTCTTTTGCCAATCATTGCTGGTTTGTGTCATCCGTTTGCTTGTAGTATTGATAGTGCATAAGTTGGTTTTCGTCACTGTTTTACCTTTATTTCTATGGTGTTCGTAAACTTGAAAATTGTGTTCATTCACTAATTTATTCACTCTTCTATCTTTTGCATTTGAGGTGTCCACAGTTTTTCTAATTTGAATATTACCTGAATTAGGTGGAAAGGCATAAACACGACCAAAGATTCGAGAGTTTAATTTAGGCTTTGAACGCTTCTTGGAATTGGAATTGGGATTGAGTGTCTTAGAAGCTGGAAGACCATTTTGATTCTTATTTGTTGCCGGAAGACCTATCATTCTATTAAAAATTGAGTGAGAAACACGATTATCAGGTTTTGATAGTTGTGGGGATTTAGCAGGTTTTTTTATAGGTTCTGAAAGAAGATGATCGATTTCTGGTTTGTTTTTAGTTCTGAAGAAAGCTCTAATATCCACAGCATTTCTTTGATGCTTTGCGGTAATAAATAAATCGTCACTACTATTATTGGAGATAGCATCGTCAGCATCATAATTCTCATTGGCACCATTGCAAAATTCATTATCGCTTGAAAACATAATAGTTTCTTCTTCCGAGTGAACTTGTAGACGTGAATTGACTGACTCTATTGTGTTCATTAGTTTTGTTTGAACCTTAGGTCTCCGGCTTGGTAGCCTTTTTTCATTATTAGCAATTTTATCTTCTACTAAAAGATATGAAGGGGGTAAAGCACCTTTTAACCTTTTTTTCCACTTCCGAAGATCCTTATCTTTTGAAGATGTAGAAGGTCTTACTTTTTTCTTTGAAAAGTGATGCGCTTCAAAATGAAGTCTCTTCCTGTATTTATTGATTTGTGTGACTATAACATCACGTTCCATAGCTTCAGGCTGAAGTACTGATAAGTTATTACGTACGCCTAATACCTCAACTTCCGAAGTATCAATTTTCTCATTATAGCTGTTCGGGCAGTTATTGGACATTGAAGGTGTTGGGTATCGAATATTTTCGGCTTCTGGTAATAAAATTGCGTGTTTTCTATTTTCATCTGAACCTAATGTTTTAGATTCTTCCAAGTCAATTGTACCTGATGGATCAGTCACTTGTTGCGATGATCTCCTGAGACTGACGCGAGAAATATCATTATTGGCTTGAAGAAAGGATGAACTGCCATTACTGTCGCGAGATACTGAATTCAAAATAACTGATGAAGGCTGAGGCGAATTATTTATTCTTGTCGCTTCCGTTAATACCATAGAATTCCGAGGAGGATCCTGAAAAGAGATCATATGATTATCGTCAAAATCTTTTCGACCTACAAAATGATTCGATCTCCAAAAATTTTCATTGTCAAAGAGATCAACATTTGAATCGGATGAATGCTGGGACGAATTTGGAACATCGAGGTCGACCAATCTTTCTTGATCTACGACTTGATATGGTTCCACATTATTATTTGGCTGAGAGCTGTCATCAATAAAATTTCTCAAAGTCCCACGCGAAACTCTGATCATGCTCTTTTTAATAGTGGCAACTCCTTTATTATTTCTTATGTTGGAATTTGATGAAGTGTTATGGGGTTTTGAATTAGTTGGGTTTATTTCAGGTGTTTCGGATTCCTTCTGTTCCCAATAATCCCGAATAAAGTGAGAGGCTGGCATGGAACCTCTTGCTTTCCTTATTGCTCTCTTTAAAATCCGTTTATCTTGAGTTGGTATTCCTTCGAAAGGGTCTGATCCATCATGCTTTTCTTGACTGCTTTCGTCTTCAATTGCAATTCTATTACGTATTCGTTTTCTGTGAATTTGAATGTCATCATCATCAGAGTTGATATCAGTATTGGTATCGATACTAAGGTTTTCCGCTCCATCATCACTAGATATTAAAAAGAGTGGATGATTAACCGGACTGTCATTCATTGCTAGACTCCTTTTTCCATTTTTGCTATCAGTTTTTTTTTGAATATTGATGGAGTTGCCTGAGTCATTTCCAAACTGTTTCAAATGACCATCATAATAGGTATTATTTTGTGTGTCTTCAGCTCCATCTCCATCTCCATCTTCGTCTTGGTCTTCATCTTCGTCTTCATCTTCATATTCATCTTCATATTCATCAGACTCCGCTAAATCAGGATTTTGTTGTACCATTCGATTCCAATTTTTTTGAAAAACTGTATAGGGCCTGATTTGATCGGAATTTCTTTGACGGAGTCTGGGTTTGTTAAACAACTCTCTTCCATCTACTGGAATATTCAACCCATCAAACTGAATTACAGGTGGCGTCTCTACTGTTGCTTCAGTGTTGGAAGAAATTTGAATACTTCTAAAAGGTTCAACTAAAGATCTGTTCTGATTTTCCGTAGTAGATTCATCTGTCAGGTGAGAATTTCGAATTGAATTGAAACTACTAGCAGGAGTAGTAGGGTTTGTACTTTTGTTTATAGTAGAATGAGACGTGGATAAATTTTTAGACAAACTCTCCTGCTCTAAAGATTTATTTGGAAGAATGCTATTACCTTGACTATTCAATGATAAGTGCAATTTTGGAAGTGGACTGCTTGGTTGTGGCGTTTCACTAATAAATGAGCAGAAGCTTGATCCTTCAGTAACTTCAGGTGTAGGAGGACTATCAGAAATATCTTTCGTTGAATCATTATTGTTTTCTAAAAAATTACTTCTGTCAAGATTTTCTGACAAAAAATTAGACTAATTCATGTTAGCAATCATCAAGTAAAAACGCGAAAAAACGCGTTCTAACCATTGCACACATACCTTGATTATAGTAGATTTTGATGCAGCATTCCAAGGAGGATTTTCAAAAAAATTCCTTTGTGAATCAGAAATCCGCGTCAATGTTAGTGGTAAGCTGATATACTCCTCGTAATCAGAAGTAGAAATCTGGCTTTTCTCTTCACTTTCAATTGTATCATGTTGGGAGCTTTGTGATGGTTTCATTTGGCACTCTGCTCAAACTTGTATGCTTTGTGTTATATTAATAAATCAAAAGAAGTAGCCCTCATTTATATTGTAGAGTATTAAAAACAATATTTGAACCAATGATCATGTATAAATACTTCTTTAGTAGGGACCGTGTTGAAATTTCTTTTGTTTATTTGTTTGTACAAGGAAGGAAAAAATACAAAAACAAATGTAAATAAATAAATAAAAATAAAAACAATTCGTGATCTATGAGTTTTTTTAGTGCTTAGTAAGTCTTAACTAAGCTTTCTTTTTGTAATAACATAATCGCACACTCAAAACTACTGACACTCACTCTAAGCTCATAAAAGTATTATTAGGTTTATCATGAATATATTCAATCATTATGAATATCCAAATATAGTTTGTTTGATTAATTCAAATAAGTGAAAAAAATGAAATAATTTATTTACAGTAGATATGAAGGAAAAAAAAAACATAATTGCATCAATGCGAGACAATAGATATATACAAAATCAAAAGCTCTCATATTTGATTTCCATACTTATTGGAATAAGCTAGACTTGTGGAAATATGGCATCAGGCCGGCAGCACGAGATCTTCTGATGGCCTTGCTTATTCTCTTATGAGTCTTGCCCTTGTTACCAACAACCGCACCCTGAACAATTTTTCCGTTATGAGTGACAAATTCGTTAAGAATATCAGGTCGCTTCCAAAGGTCAAGAGGATCTTTAATGTCACCAAAAGATCTCTCACTGACGGGTCCGTTGTAGTTGGCTTGGAGCTTCATCTTGACGCTGGTCAAAGAAAAGTCGAAGGGATCATAGGTCTGAGTGCTTTCAAAACGAGGATAAAGAAGAGGGTCGATCTCAAAGACTGGGGCAGATGAGTTGGAACCATCAATTTTTTGAGTATAAGCAAGAGATGTTTTGAGTGTGTCTGAGGACGTGTTTCGAGAAGTTGATCTAGTTTTAAAGGTCTTTTTATTTTTACCCTCTGAAAAGTTAAAATTTGTCAAAATTACAACGAAAATTAAAAACTTTTAATGTTCAAAAGAACCTCTGATAACATATCTCCAGAGATAGATATTAACTTACCCTCAGGTTGTTTAGGCTTGGAAGGCTTAGTATCCTGGTTTAAACCAATAATAGACGATGAAAAAAATCTAGCAGAAATCGCTGTTTTCTGAACAGAATTTTTAAGAGATCTAGTAACGGGAAACATTTCTAATATTACTTGATATCTTCTAACACTGGAGCCAAAAATAAATATAATTAGCAGTAGACAATATGGCTGTTTTATTAATAAAAATTTTTGGGTGGTAGCGTAACCCTTTTTTGGTGAACTTGGAAATTTTCATTCAAACAGGGTAACTTTGAAATATTATTATAAGTAATTACGTAATTTCTCATTTAACAGAGAAAATAAAAAAATAGCCTCAAGAACTGATTTTTTCAATTTAAGTAAATTAGAACAATAATTCTTTTGTCCAGCTTTATATTAAATAGTAAATTATGCTCAATTTTTACAGTTGAAATCCTATATTGGTATTTTGTCCTGTTTAAAGTAAATATCCTTCTCAAAAAAATAAAATTAGATCTTCAATCTAAGACCAGTAGCAGATGCACCAACCGTGGTGATACCTGAAATCTTACAAATCGTTCCCTTTGCACTCTCATGGTAAACGGCACCAGTGTAAGGATCTTTAACTGAAGCAGTACCGCTATATACAGGAGTAAATGTGGCAGGGCAGATGTCGAAATCGGCAAAGTGATCATAATCAATATCGACATTGTCGCGTGGAGACTTATCAGCCTTCTCCTTAATGGTGCGAGCTCTTTCGGAAATCTTATTGTTGTTTCCAATAATCTTCAACAGTTTAGCAGCAAAAGCCGAAGCAGAACCAAAATTCTTGTGGTTAAATGATTCAACCATAGCGACACGCAAAGGAATGAAGGCATGCTGAGGCTCAAGAGTAGGCTTAGTGAAGTAGACAGCAAGCTCAAGACGTCTCTTAATCTCAGTGGCAGGAAGGGATCTTCTCTCCAATTCAATAGAAAATGCCAGAATGTACTCTTTGCTAATTTTAATGAGCTTTTCGCATTCATCGACTTCACTCTGAGTGGTAACAGCAAGTGTGGCAATAATATAAAGAATTTTTCTGAACAAGGAAATTGCCAGTTCCGGCTTGTTTTGCATAACTGCCTTAAATGCCTCTTGCAGAGTTGGCTTGAGTTGATCATAGCCAGGAATAATTGGCAAAGACTTAAGAGGGTTAGTCTCTGTAGGATTTCGTCTCACAAAAAAGGGGAGGGAAGGTAAAGTCTCTGTGGCAGGTAGATACACCTTAGAAGCTTGGTAAATCTCCAAAAATCTGGACTTAAGAGGTGCAATGTCTGTGATACCCAACTGTCTATTGAGAATTTGGACAGCAGACTCAAAAGAGCCAGCCGCAATATGATCAGCCGCAAGAGGTGAGTTTTGAGTCCACAGTTCTACCTCAGAAACACCAGAATGAGCAGAAGTATCTTGCGAGTGCTCCTCGACAGCAATCTCATCTTCTTCAAGACCCCAGGCATCATCTTGAATTTCTTCATCCTCATAGGCGTCATAAGCATCGACATCAGGAATAACATCGATATTGTCTTGTGTATCAGGTTCTTCGAGAGAGAGGTTGTCGACTTGGCCCAAAATAGCCTGCTCAAAGAACGACAAAGATGTGTTCTTTAAAGGCCAGTTAAAGCCGGAAAGTGGGTTAATCACTTGAGGAGCTTGAGGTAGCGATGTTCTGTCAGAGACAGAAATATTGATATTGCTCTCTTCAACACCCGATTCTTCCAGAATCTGTTGGGCAACATCAGTTAAACCATTGCTTTTAGCCAGAGAATAAGCAAGAGCATCATGACCAGCAGCTTTCAAAATTTCAATGCGGCTGATGACATTACCAAGATAAATATCGTTGGTGAATTGGGCATTAACATCACCACGGTGGCTAGCAATAGCACCCATTTTCTCAAGCTTGGTATAGTTACCAGTTGTGAGATAAAGGAATGAAAGTTTGTCAAATTGACTTTGCTTTTGGTAAGCAAGCTCGGCAATTTCATGGTTACCTTGATCAAGGGCTTCTTCACCCAATATCCGCCAAACAGCAGGTTTCTTGAGCTCATTAGCTTGCTCAAGAGCAACATTGAGATTTCCACACTCAATTGCAAGACCAAATCTTGTTTGAGGGTCTTGAACAAACTGAAGAGCAATTTCAGAGTAGCCCTTCTGTTGAAGATAACCAATGATATTCTGACCAACAAGGTTAGAAGTTTTGATAAGACGAAGAACTTCATTGAAGTTTTTGTTCAGAAGAGCACGCTTGAAGCGATACTCAGTAGGGTCAATCTCAATGATTTCAATAGTACCATTGCGGGTGAGAACGTAAACAAGATTATCTTTAATCTTGATAAGATATACTGTATTCTCAAGAGTCTTAAGAATACCATGGTCACCGTTAAGTAAACTGTACTTGAGATGATTAAGTGTGGAGTATAAAAGAACACCATTGTCGTCCCAAACTGCGCTCTTGATGCGGATGGTTTCATGGAGGGAAGCAAGAACCTTAAGATCACGGTTAGCGATTGTGATTTGATGCTTGCCAATCAAAGCGACGTATTTGCCATCTTTTGACCAAGAGGTATATTTGACACCATTGACAGGGGCCTTAGCAATGACCTTTTCTTGCTGAAGGTCAAACAGTGTAACGGATGAAGCACCTAACAACAGGACAAGACCAAGACTTGGTCCACCGGGGACCATATCCTTAATAGGGTTGCTTCCGACCTTAACGGTTCTGGTGACGTTGTTATTCATATCAAGAATACGGATGACTTGAGCAGACTTGCTGAAAACAGCAAAGCGCTGTCTATTGATGAAAAGTGCAGCGTCTCCCTTGCCGTTTAACTGAGATCCGGAAATATTGGAATGAATTGATGGTCCATTACCTGAAATTTGCTGCAACTCGTAAACGTTTTCATTATCGGCCTTTATTGTGACAAGGACAACTTTTTCAGAAGGGTTATATGAGATGGTTCTGAAAGGAGCCCAAGGATCGCCAATTTTTTTAAGAGACACAAGAGGATTCGATTCAGAGTCAGTTGTAAAATCAAATGATTTCACAAGTTTGTCTTTTGTGACATAGAAAAGTGTATTATCACTTAAAACACTAGCAGGACGTTCACGTTCAAGCTTGAATACCATGACACCACTGTCATGAGCAGCAGCAAATAAGTTAATACTTGAATGGGCAGCAATATACCAAAATTTATCATTGTCGCGCTTAAATTGCTGAATCAATGTTCGCTTGTTGAGATCCCAAGCTCTAATAGTCTTATCTTCACTGACAGAAATAATGAGGTCTTGGAAAGGATGGAAAACACAGCAAAGAACGTTATGAGTGTGGCCAATACAGCTATCAACCTGCCATGCCTTAGTTTCACTCATGCGCCACACCTTAACAAGGCGGTCGTCACCACCTGAGACGATAAGAGGAAGCGTAGGATGGAAAGCAGCCCAGTTCACGCCACGGTCATGACCTTCCAAAACAAACTTCACAATCGCATCAGTATTGCCAAATATGTCTTGCTGGCTGGAATTTGCGCGAGCAAGTTGGTCCTCAAATGACGTAGCAAGCTGGGTCGGAGCAGAGTGCTTCTTGCGAAGACCAGAAATATCCCAAACGCGAACTGTTTGATCAAGGGAGGCAGACACAATAAGATCTTCACTGGGGTGGAATTGAGCACAAAGAACATAGTGATTGTGTCCAGTCAAACAAGCAATTTCTTGACGGTTTTGCCAGTTCCAAATACGAATAGTTTGATCATCAGATGCCGAAATGATCCAAGGAAGATCGTTATGAAAGAATACAGTGCGAACATAATCAAGATGGCCGTTAAGAGTAAACAAAAGTTTGCGTGTTTGAAGAGACCAAACCTTGACAGTGTAGTCGTCACCACAAGAAACGAAAAGAGGTTGAGTCTTATGGAAGTCAATGCCTCTAACAGGGCCATCATGACCTTCAAAACGATCAATGAGGGTACCCATTCTGTAATCCCATAGTTGAATTGTGGATGAGTGAAGAGAAACGAGAATCCAAGGTCTATAAAGTTAGGTTGAAAAATACAACAAAATTTCAATTCAAACATACCTTTTTGGATGAAAGGCAACACCCTTTGCCCGGGAAGATTTTGACTCAAACTAATGGAATTCATGGTTAGTAAATTTCAAAGTAAATGAAACGTTGCATTTATTTAATGTAGAAGAAAAATTGTAAATAAAAACTGGAATTCATTAAAAAATAAAAAAAACCTACCTTTGTCAGCATCTGCATTTTGGAAATGATTTAAAGATGACAAGTTAGAGAAAGAAGGGGTGTAAACAAAAGATAAGTAAAAGGACTTGAAAAAAGGTGGTGATGACAAGGTAATAATAATGGTGGTGGCAGCTTTGTTAAGGGGAACCTGGCATCAATAATGGACGATACGTGGACTTTTCAAATATAAATGTTACAACGTTATGTCATAACAAACCCTTACCTTAATACACATGTTACATAACAAAATTGTTACATTTATTAAACCTATACTTTAAGCTGTTCTTAAGACTTGTGATTGGTAGAATAATATTAAAACTAAAGGTAATGAAAATCAGTAGACCAGTTTGCTTTAAATATTAAAAATTGATTTATTGAGTTTGGGGGTTTGATATACTATGGATAAATTTGATGGTCTCTGTGTAGTGAAGATACTAGGAATGATGTAGATAAATACTTTTTTGATTATTACAATCTGATCATCTTTCAGATCTGATAAAAAATTTTCCAGACATACTATACCAATTCACGTGACATTATTTTTTTATATTTTAGTTTTGTTCATGTTAATCTGATCTTTGGAAATCCCTCGGAAGAGTATTTTAAGAAACATTTTGACATGTTTTAAAACTTTTAGCTTTTTCTTCTTTCTTTCTTTCTTTCACAACTTTTTTTTTGAAAGTAGTGTTCATAAATCATTGCTTTAATACTAAGGAGCAAACCACTAAACATTTATGCAAATGAGTCGAAAGCGAAAAATTTCGCTTATTTTAGAAAATGAAGACGATGATGCCAATATTCCCTCTCAGGGAAACTTGGGAAACGAATCAAAACATAAAACTGAAGAAATTTCATTAAGTTCGGAAAAAAATATTTTAGATCGATTAGAACAACCTGATAAAACATATCCTGCCAGCCTTTTAACGGATGAATTGTTACTAAAGATTTTCTTATGGCTTCCTTTTAACAGCATCAAAAACTGCATTCTCGTCAATAAACGATGGAACAGAGTTGCTAATGATAATAAGGTAAGTAATCTATAAAATTTATTCATAAATCAAGGTTATAAAGTTGCATTTTTTTAACACTGTTAGATTTGGAGGGATTTATACTCTTCCGAATTTTCACGAAAATCCATTTTCAGATCGAATCTTTCACTAGCTAATCAATCTGCTCCAAACAACGCAGTATTTGACTGGAAGAAGTATTTTAGAATCAAATATAATTGGAAACACGGTGCTTCTCACATTAAATATCTTTCACTATCACAAGACTCACAAAATAATCCAAATGCCTTGCATGAATCTATATTAAGTTCGGAACTTTTAGACAGTAGCGACTCTGATGAGGATAGTGAAGAAGAAAGCGAAGAAGGTCAGCAGATTAATACTACAAAACAGTGGAGTTCTTCTTCATTGGATTTACTTGTTGCAGCAAGAAATCAGCTTATTGCGACTATAGATCATGAGTGCAAATTAGTGGTCAAAAACTGCGAAGAAACAATGTCTGTTGATGTCAACGTCAAGGATTATATTCAACCTGCTTTTTCAGAACTTATTGGAATCCCTTCTACTTTAGTAATTAGTCAACTTGGATCATTTCGAATTTCTGTTGGCTTCACAACAGGATCTTTTGCTATTTTTTCACTAGAAGGAATCAAACCTGGAGATAGAGACAAGGGAGAACCAGTTCGTCTTGAGATGAAGCATATTGCTGTCATAGACCATACACAGTACGGCGCTATTCGCAATATAGTTCATCGACAAAATATTATTGCAGTATATACTGATAAGTCCAATATTCTTTTATATTCTATTGCAGACGGGAATACTAAGACAGTATCAGTTCTCAAATCTTACATCGACCCGAGTCAAGCTGTATCGTTTTCTATAAGATCTTTTCATTACCAACGCCTTCTTTTTTGCATTTCGGTGGCTTATTGCCGTCTTGCATTAAACGGTGATTGGATTCCTTATATTCAAGAGATTATATGTGCTCCTGACGGAAGCATAGTTAACACTCGAATGTCCACATGTTCTTCGGCTACAAATGTTTTCAGCACACCTATTGTTCATGGAGTATTGCCCCCATCGTCTATTTCATACAACCATCCTTATTTATTAGCTGGATTCGAAGATAACACATTATCTTATTACCACGTCAGAAGTGCAGAATGTTGTCTTGAAATCCAGCCTAAAAAACGTTTATGGGGACACATGAAGGGAATCAAGCATGTGTCTGTAAAGCCTGGTGGTGTTGCAGTTTCTGTCTCTTCAGGATTTCCTGAAATCAGATGGTGGGAACTTGAAGACAAGGATGATTCAACATTGATATATATACCTCATGAAAACCTAAATTCGCAGTCTACAAATCAAGCAGAGCTTGAGAAGTTACCAACTAAATCCGGCTCTCAAGAGGATTACGGATCCCATACTGAATCGGATACCGATAAATCACAAGGGGCTAATGATAGACTAGACCAACCCCGAACCCGCAACGAAATAATAGATACTCTTAAAAAAGACTCTTCAATACTGGCCAAGGAACAGCAGAGGCAAGAAAAAGAGCGTCGAAAAAATCAACCGACAGTCCATGTTCTTCCGCCGTTATGTCAAACTCGAAATGTTCCTCAAGAAATTCCCCATGCTGATCAGAATTTGTTGCAAGAAATTCGCAAACGAAACAAACACAATGAATCTACATACTTTTCGAACAATAAGCAAACTGGTGGATTCTTAACGTTTGACGACGAAATGATCATTTTGGAAGTACTTCAAAAAAGGAATGTATCCACCGATTTATTAAGCCAGGATAATCAATCCACTGAAAGATGTCTATTGGTTTGCGATTTTCGATAGACTTGTAAATTATGGGAACTATTTTATTTATTTTAATGTGTATTTTTAATTTTTTACTTTACAAATTTGTTGTTAAATACTTTTTTTAGAATGAAAAACAATATCCATGGTTAATTTTTTTGCTGATAAATAAATTATATAAGCATTAAAAATTCAAAGAACTATTAAACCTCTTTAACAGTCTAAGTTCCAGAGATGTGATCCGACTAAATTCCTAAACTCAGCAAAAAAAATGAGCATACATCCTTCAAGAAAAGCCCTACTAGATACAGGGAAAGATTCAGTAAGTCTGTTTAAAATTAGTTCATAGGTGTTTTCATAACTCAGACTAACGAAAATTCAAAGGATGGGACAATATCATTAAGCCAAGTTCGTAAGTTACTTGAATTTTTTTTAAACACCAAAATTTATTGACATGGCCAGTGCCTAACACGAAAAATCCCATTTAATTATAGCTCTTGCAAACAATACATTATCTTCTTCTAAAGCTCGTGATTATGTTGAATCACAAACACTTCGAAATGTGGCCAAATCATTTGCAGTACCAACTAATGACATGGATGTGCGCACTCGTTTGCGTATGTTTGGCGAACCTATCACACTTTTTGGAGAAGACAAGGCCGATAGACGCGAACGTTTGCGTGCATTAATGCTTGAGCGATACCAAAATGGCCTCCCTGTTGGCGATAATATTGATATGGAAGCTGAAAGTGATGAAGAGGGCGGCGGGAATGAAGGTGAAGAAGACGACGAATTTTACACACCTGGCGGGTTTGAACTTTTAACAACCAGACGTGATATATATTTGAGCTCTACGAAAGCGGCAAAGCGGCGCTTGAGATATCAAAAGTTTATCTCATCTTTTCCTATGTCGACAATTATTCCCTATCGACGACAAATCACACTAGACTTGCAAAAAATTGACATTTTAGGTAGTCAGTTTGTTTCTGAAAGACCAGCATCAATGGTCCGTTTCGCTCCAACGGGGAAACATTTAGCTGTCTCATCATGGGCTGGCGAAATCAAGATATATGGAGTCCCTAATCTTAACCAAATTGAAAGTGTGGGAACAATTAAATTAGATTCCGACAAGCCCTCGATAGCATGGGGACCAAGTTCCAGTTCTTCGCTTTTAGCGGCAGGGGATTCTGACGGCACTATTGGACTATATAACCTTACTCCAGCACTAAGTGATGCCGCAGATGGTAATACTAATGTGCGAGACCCGATTGCTCAGTTCAAGGGTCATGAACAGCGTATTGCGCGTGTTGCCTTTCACCCTACAGGAAAGTATCTAGGGTCTGCATCATATGATATGACTTGGCGTCTATGGGATGCTGGTACAGGTCAAGAGCTTTTGATGCAAGAAGGTCATTCAAAAGAGGTGTTTGCTCTTAAGTTTCATCCTGATGGCTCGCTGTGTGGAACGGCTGGTTTGGACTGCGTCGCTAGATTATGGGACTTGCGTACTGGCAGAGGGATCTTGTCCCTTGTTGGTCATGCACGACCAATTTATGGACTAGATATTTCCCCAAATGGGTACCATGTTGTGACAGGCAGCGCGGATGGGACGATTAAAGTGTGGGACTTGCGGCAACAGCAACAGGTATTTGATATTCCAGCGCATACAAGTATAGTTTCGGACGTTAAGTTTTATTCCTCGGTAGATGCTGTGCCGCGTGCGTTTTCCGAAAACTTTGGTGAGGACGCAATCCTACCTGAGGTTAATGAGGATAACGTTATAGGGCTGAAGAAGTATCTCTCAGAGAGTGGAACCTATCTCATATCAAGCTCTTATGACCGTACTGTTAAAATTTGGAACGCCGATACTTGGACTCATGTTTCAACACTGGAAGGCCACTCTGACAAGGTTATGTCAGCAGACGTTGTGGGCGATTTCGGTCCTAACAAACAAACATACATTGCTAGTAGTGGCTGGGATAGAACTGTCAAACTATGGACCAAAGAAGATGACGATGAAGATATTGATATGTAAAAAAAAAAAAACAAGAATATTTATATATATTGTGGATTAAATACTAATTTACTATTGTCTTAACTTATTGCGGGAGATCCCCTACGTCCGTTACCATTATTGCTTCCAGAACCACCTGATACAGAAGGTGAATTGTTCCGCCTACTATTGGAGCTGGAGTTACGCATGCCATAGCGGGAACGAGTGGGCTGATGGCGCTCGGCCTTTTGAAGACGTTTGAGATGTTCTTCAATGTTTCCAGCCCTAGTTTCTAGTTCAGCAATACGTAGGTCTTTAATTTTGCGTTCTTCATCAAAAGTAAGACGGTTAAGCTCAATTGCCCGAGATTCCAGACGAACTTCAAGTGCTTTTTTAGCTGTCGTAAGAGTTTTGACTTCCTCAAGAGCATCAGTGGCAGCTGTAGAAGCCTTTTGGTACTCTGAGCGCATGTACTCATTTTCTGTGGTACGGAGATCGGCACGTTCATTTGCTTTTTTCACCAAGTCTTCGAGTTCAGCAATGCGCACAAGCTGCTTTTCGAGAGTCGCGAGTTCTGGTGGGCCATTTGCTAGCATCTCACGTGCTTCCTCAAGATCCTTTGTTTGTTGCTCGATTTTGGTGGTAAGTTTTTCCACCTCGGCGTCAGAGCGCTCGGATTTGCGCTCTTGAACTTGCAACTGCTCTTTGAGAGTGGAAATCTGTGTGACCAGCTTCCCAGCTTCGGTACTAAGATCCTCATACATAGACTGACGCACAGAAGCCTGGGAGCGTAGTGATGTAACTTCTGCCTGGCGTAAAGCTAGGTCGCGTGTGGCATTATCCAGCCGCCGCAGAATCTTGTGCGTCAAAATCTGGCGATCGGATTGTTGCTGATAGAGCCCTCCGCCAGGAGGAGCCAAAAATGAAGTAGCGGTTTCTGGATCGCCAGGTGAGTACCGTTCGCGCTTCAGGCGCTTTGCATTGTAGTATTCATCATTTTCATTTTCATCTTCAGGGTAATAGCGATGAATATTTGGGTGGGACAGGTCGCGGCCTGATTTTGTAAATTGTTTTGGGACACCATTGGCCAGAGAATAACTATATGGCTGAGAGGTGGAAGATGAGGAGGAGTTAGACGAGTGGTTGTTATGGGAGTGACCATTTGCCTGGTTATTGCTGCTATTATCATGCTGGTTACTACTGATGGAGGTTGAATAAAAGTTTGTAGAGCTTTCAGGATCGATTGGGTGTTTTGCGTCGACATTGACTTCAGTTAGAAGTGACTTTTCTACATCTTGAGCTGAGTAGATTTCAATATCTGGTGTTTTTGGTAATGTCCAGGGATGTGTCACTGGGTCTTCGAGCCATGGAGCCAAGAATTTCAAGCCAGACGCGTAATGGGGTCGCAAGTCCACGGGGACTGAACCAGCGCGACCACGCAGCACAACAATGGCTGCAACCACACGCTTCATATAGAGGGTTTCATCGTCAGACTTGATGTTCTGGAATTTATAAACAATATGTTCAGCCGAGTAATAAGGGATAAGACGGATGATGGGTGCCGGAGTGTCATTG
This sequence comes from Magnusiomyces paraingens, assembly GCF_902498895.1. Classification (NCBI taxonomy): domain Eukaryota; kingdom Fungi; phylum Ascomycota; class Dipodascomycetes; order Dipodascales; family Dipodascaceae; genus Magnusiomyces; species Magnusiomyces paraingens. The sequence goes on from NW_022474068.1 coordinate 4,435,095, forward strand.
GCCCCACGGCCCTGGGTACGAATAGCAGTTATGTGTGCATCTTCGGGATTAAAAGTGAGATCGAAGGCAATGACAAGGTGAAAACGTTCTGAACCAATGTAAGTTGATGAAAGGTGTGAAGATGGGAACAGATGAATAGTAGAAGCTTTTTTAAAAGATTTGGTCGACTGGCGTAGATACGAGCCCGAGTAGCGACGGTAGTTAACTGCGCGGCCGAGGAGGAGGGCCTCAATGAGATCGAAAGATTTACCAGCACGCGAGACAAGAGCCACATCTACTTTCTTGTCGCGCAACATGTCGATGAGTTTGACTAGAACAGCAAACTTCCCGGAGGAGTTTGTGAGTCGATTTGGCACATCCTTAAGCAATAGGTTTGGTGGCAGGTAATGTTGGACCAAAAGGTATGGGTGAGTTGCGACAAGCTGTGTGTTTGCGTAGAGACTAGCAAGGGAGTCATGAAGAACTTGGTTATCTAGAGAGCCACATTCAAAAAACCGCAAGATGTCTGAATAATGTAATGAAACGACGTCGTCAGTGAGTTGTTTTTGGAAGGGTGTCATTGGCACTGGGAGGACATAGTCCAGTGCCGAGTTTTTATCAGCTGGTGCGCGTTTGCCTCCAGAAAAGAAGTCCAAGGAAGGCACAATGGCCGGCGGTTCTGGAGTTCCGTCGAGAATTCTGCCAAGATCCATAGTTGTGAAAAGAGGTATGTAATGAGCAGTCTATGTGGAGATGAAACCAGGTGGGTTTATAAAATGATGAAATTTCAGAAAAAAAAAAAAAAAAAGGGTGCCAACCGGGCTTATCGGGTATATGTGGGAGGGATAAAAAAAATGGGAATGAAGGTTTTTTTTAAACTTTGGGCGGCTGGAGAAAAAAAAAATAAAATAAAAAAAATAAAAAGCCAAACCGTTTTTGTTTACAAGCTTTAACTGAAAAAATAAAAAAAATAAAAAAAATTAAAAAAATTAAAAATAAAAAAATTAAGCCCACACGGGTCACATACACACACAAACACAAACACAAACAAACTATCACTAACAAACCAAATTAATACATCAGCATGACAACAGAAGAAACATCCGACCAAAAGGCCATCTCATCAGGTAAATTTGGAAATTATAGATTTAAATTTGTCCGATTATTAACATTTTTTTTTTTTTTTTTCAGAGGAGGTCGCTCTTTACGATCGCCAGATCCGACTCTGGGGCATGGAGGCCCAGACGCGTATGCGCAACTCTCGCGTGCTTATCGTCAATGCCGGTGCACTTGCCAACGAAATCATAAAAAATATTGTTCTTGCCGGTATTGGCTCTCTTACAGTTCTCGATTCGCATGTTGTCACTGCTTCTGATTTGGGTGCTCAATTTTTTATCAACGACGACTGCATCGGTAAAAACGTGGGTGGCAATTGTTTATTGTTTATTGTTTATTGTTTTTTTTTTATAATATCCTAACAATCATTGATAGCGTGCAGAGGCTGCCCTGCCAGCAATCCAAAAATTGAATCCCCGTGTCACAGTTACAGCTGATACAGGATCTCCACTTGAGAAGGATGCCGAATGGTATTCTCAATTTGACGTTACGCTAGGTACCCAGCTCACCTATCCAGAGATTGAGTACATCAACACACACACATCGCGTTCTACGATTTCTGACAGCTCGCATCATCTGTTTTACGCTGCATCCATCTCCGGGTTTTATGGATACTGCTTTGTCGACTTGGGTGACAATTACAACTTTACTATCCAGCAAGAACGCGCGATAACAGGCCTGCCAAACCCGGGTCCGGAGAGTCGTACGCGCGCCATTGTGTCAGTGACTCCTGCTACTTCTAAGGAGGGCAATATCATTACTGATACGATTCTAAAGTCTGAAAAGTATGTGCCCATATCAAGACTCGTTGTTGAACCAGAGTCCTCTACGCCAATTTCTCTTGGTACATTGTTTGAAGCCAAGCGTCGCGCTCTCAAAGTCAGCCCGCTGCTACTGGTGGTTTTGGCCGTTTTCCAGTTAGAAAGCAAAAATAAGGAGTTGACCGCGGGAAATATTAAAACTGCGGCACTAGACTATGCGCAAATACTTAAGCTGCCAACAGAAATTGTGACGGACCAAGCTGTGGAGACGTTTCTTGCCACAAAAGGGGCAGAGATTTCGCCTGTGGCCGCGGTTCTTGGTGGAGTTGTTGCCCAGCAAATCCTAAATGCGATTTCTAGAAAACAACAACCGTTACAGAATCTGCTTGTATTTGATGGAGTAGCCAGCACAGGACCAGTTTATACAGTTGCTTAAAGTAAATATTGTTGATCCTATGAGCTTTTTATACTTATGCCACTAATCAATACTTAACAGTAGCTATCATAAAGTATAAATGATCATATATTTATTAAGAATAGGCTCGAAAAGTGAATGAATTTGATTAATAAAGAAAAATTTAATAACCTTAGGTTAATAATGGTTGTGTCCTCTTAGAACACAAGCGTTGCACACCATGACCTTTTTAAGTATAGCTTGGAGAACTATACTAAATGCGTTGTTATCATGTTTAAGACCCTCGATTCCTTTTTTCATGTACATAACTCTAGCACTATTCTTTGAGATTTTTGTTCTTTGTCGGCCTTTTCAATTCCCATAAGTCCTTTTTTTTTTTTTTTTTTTTGGTTATTCCTACCAAATCTTTTCAATGTACAACACCTACTGCAAACAGTTGCTAAAGATCTGAGTGCAGGCTACCAACTAGTGAAAAATGCTTCCCAAAACCATAGTTTGTGCATTAAGATCTAAGAGGTTGGTACCAAAGAATATTTATCTAAACTATCCAGTTAAAAAATTTCCTCTTCTTAAGATAAATTATTGTCTAATACATATTTAGGTGGAAAATGTTGGTTACTTATATTTTTAACCTATTTTTAACTTTTTTTTTAAACCATCTAGGGAGACAACGTTGGTAAAGAGATACAAGTTGCTCAGAATATTTTAACAACTAATAATTAGTAGTTCCCCAATCATGATTTGGAACATTAATTATCTTGTTTATCATCTAAATTTTCTCTCCTGAAACTAGAAGTTGCTCGTAAGCATTTTCAATTATAATTAAATTTGATTCCTTAAAATATCATGTTGGACTTGTAATATCTAACGTAAAAGTTAAACATGGACTTAAAATGCCTAATAAATATGTTGGTTAATATTGAAATACCCAAATACTTTGTAAAAATAAAAATACAAAAATAGATAGAGAATCATTTATTCATTCCCTCTAAAGGACACGATTTACGCAATATTGCTTTTATCACTGTACTAAAAGTGACTGAGTTTAACAATGCCTGGAAATTCAAATTTTTTTACATTTTTTTTTACAACTATTATTATTATGATTCTTAAACTTACAAGAAAAAAAAAGTACCCTCCAAAATATATGGCTTACACACACACCTTTCCCATTCTAATTAGCCAAAACGACAGTTTGCTGCAAATGCTCCATAAAAGTCTGCAGGGAAACATCATCAGTCAAAACAACAGTGGTACCAGCACTAAAACCGCCATAAGTTTCAGCATTCTTAGGAGTAGCCGAAGGATTAAGTCTCGACAGTAAGAAACGGGCCTGCGAGCCACCAGCATCAGTATCGATGAAGCGGGGAAGTGGGAATCTATCAATAAGAAGCTCAGAGGCCTCCTTGCGTGGTGCGGCGAGAAGCTCTCTAAAGTTGGCATGGTTGTCCTGGTCTTGGAAACCAGCCTTACGCCATTGGGCAATGTTTTCACCATGGAAAATCAAAATGTGGAAAAATGTATCGAGCAACAAAATGGCATCGGGTTTTATAGAAACCGAATCCAAAAGGACAGGCTCTGGTGGGCGACCAAATGTGAATGAAATCAGGGTGGGCTGAATCATAATCAGGGAGTTTGTCAAATCCTCTCTGTTCAAGCAGTGTCTGTAAAAGGCTGTCTCATCAGGAGAGTTGTTAAACACCTGTAAGAATTGTGACCGTCGCAAGTGGTACATAAACTGTGGGTATAAGCTAAAGTTACCCAAAAGACAGAAAGTTGATGGATCACCCTTGCGGTAATCGGCAAACTTTTGACATAGATTGATGAGAGTACGATCAATCCAACGTAAAATATCGGGAGAACCTTCCATCTCAGCCTTGTAAACAGCTATCCGGGCCATAACGACAGCAGCTGCTTCCTGATCAAAGGAAAGAGCAACATCTGGCGATCCACCAGAAACAAGAGCACGAGCAAGTGTTGTAACTCTAAGACGAAGTGTGCCACTAGAATGCTGATAATGAGTAATGTATTGGATGAGGGCACGTTGATTGCTCTTATGCGGAGTAGCATTGTTAGTGCCACCTTGAGAGACAATCTCAAAATAAGTGGCGTATGTATGAGCAGGTGTGATAGAGCTCATCTTCCATGCTGAAGTTCGTCCGATGCCAATCTCTGTATCAGAAACGCAGGCAGAGCGCTTATTAAGAGACACGCCATGACCAATAAAACCGGTGATTTTAAGTTCCTTTGTGGTATGAACGTCCATGGAGGCATTGAAGCCCATTTGCAAAAAGCCGTTCGAGTCCTTGGCGAAAATACGCTGAACACTCTGCTTAAAAATAGAAGTGGTGAAAGCATCAGAAAGAATCATGACACCACCAGTAGAGTTTGAGAGGGAACTCATTTCTTGAAGACCAACCTGGTCGTAGCAGCCAACACACAAATCGACAGCATGGCCATTAGAAGAAGCGCGCTTAGCAAGACCTTCGTAAAACTTGACAGCCTTATCAAAATGAGGAGCTGTTTGATTGGCAATATTGTGGTGAGAACGAAGACGCTCCTTCAAATCGGTGGAAACAACCAAACCGGGGCCCTTTGTGGGAGGGCCAGCAGCAAAAAGCATGACGCGAGCGCCAGTTCCAGGGAAGTTATGCTCGAGGAGACTGATGGCGACAGAAAGAGCTGAACCAGTGCAACGGGTGTGACGCTGGTCATTGGGAACAAGCCACATGTCCTTTTGAATCTTTTCAATAAGGTTTGTGAGCTGGAACTCGCATTCTTGTACAGGCTGGAGGAAACGTGAGTAGCCTTGTTGAAGGATGGCGGCGGCCGGGTTCTGGGCAGCTTGGTGGCCAGGAGCCATAGAAATTGGGTGAGGGTTAAGACCGAGTTTGGACTGAAGATCCTTGGGGGTGACTTCCTTGTCGCCACGGAAAACATGGAGCTTACTGCACTCAGTGTAACCAAGCTCGTGGAGAAAGACCATGGAGCCAAAAGTGATGAGACCAACCAAGGCATTGGGAGGAATAAGGGAAAGGGAAACGATAAGAGTGTCCTTCAAAGCCTGGAGATTCTCATTATCCTGGCAAGTGTCGACTACAAACAAAAAGATTGGAGGGACAGCAGCTGGGCGCGAAAGCACGTATTCAATGGTGGTGCTTGTTGGGAGCAGTTCATGCGGGAGAGAAGCCTGTGAAATTTCCTTATAATGAGGAGGCAGCTGGTTCCGGCTAAGACAGAACGGGCAAACCCAGACACGGGAGCGAAGATCAAGCTGGCAGTAAGGGTTGAGGACGGCTCGGCAAGGATTCTTGCAAGTGATTGGGTCGTACTGGAGGATAGGGAGGTCGGGTTTTTCGCGCAAAGGCGTGTAAAGAGACGCAATGGGAATGACTGTACGCGAGGCCTCAATCTTGGTGTTGGGGAAGGAGTTCCAGGAAAATCTGACTCCGTCAATCTCCTCTGCGTTCTCAAATTCGGCCTGCATTGTTGTAAAGGAGAAGTTATGGCTAAGTGAGAAGATTGCTGAGAGGAGGGTTTGGATGGAGAGGATGAAAAAAAAATGAAGGAAGAAAGTTGGTGAGGTGGTCTGAAAAAGGAGGTTTGGTGGAGGACTTAAACACCACGTAGCCTTTGCGGTTAGGCGGGTTGGTGGGTGCGCTGACAAAAACAAAAACAAAAACAATAACCAAAACAATAATAAAATAATATATATAGCAAGACAATAGCCATACAATAGCCATACAAGCATAACAACGCTTAAGAAGCCAATGCAGCATGGCAACCGGGTCCCAAGCATATCATAAAGAGCAAATATTTTACCGGGCAATCTTAAAAATTCTCGAGTTTTTATACTTTTCACCTCCGATCACCCGCTTTTGAAACTCGTTGAACCCGCGTTCAAACGCCAGCTCACATTCAGATCCGCTGAGTCACGGCTTATGTCATTTTCCACTAGCTAAACCATCTATGCTTAGCTCCCACCGCCAAAACCGTCATTCCCAGAATCACCCGCGATCTAGGATTCTCCCAATAAGCACCACCAACGAAACAATTAAGTCTCTCTGCTAAAAAAAAAATCAACCAAAAAGCAATGCCATTTGACACATCTGCTATAGCCGTCTTTGGAATAGCAACAGTTTTCCGTACGGCTATTCCATTGCTGGTGCCATCGCTTCAGCCCGTGCTGGATGGTCGTGTTGAGATCACGACCCCTGTATCTTCTTTTAAGCGACTTCAGGAGGGCTTATTCTTGTACTCGTCGTCGTCTATATCGGCGACTGGCTCGTCGATCTACGAAAGTGGCGTCTGCCACCATTCACCTCTTTTGGTAGCCTTTTTTTCTTTAATTAAAGAACATGGCCTTCCATTGCATTTACCTTTTACAATTGCCGATATTGTTGGCGCTCTTTGCCTTTACGCAATTGCATCAACACTACAGGCCCGCTCTCAAAAACAAGCAGCAGAAACCTCAAAAGAAAAAAGCGAGCAACTGCCACCACCAAGTGCATTTTCACCTGCTGCAGTTGCAGCCGTTTATCTCTTCAATCCATTTTCCCTTTTGGCATCTTTTGCGCATTCAACAAATGTTTTGACCAACACTCTGGTGTTAGCAGCTATTGCATCAGGCCTTGTTGTGAGACGACCTCTCATTGCTATGCTTTTTCTTGCTCTAGCATCTGTCTTATCAATATACCCACTATGCTTTTTACCTGCATTGGCTGCTGTTTCACTCGAGCCCCTTGCTGTCAGAAATGTGCCCACTCCGATATCAAATGGCAGTAGACTTGCTAGCATCAAAGCCTGGGCCCTCCTCATTACATTCTTTTTGGCTTATGCCGGACTTTTTCTCTACATGTCGTACGTCGTTGCTGGCTATAGCTGGAGTTTTGTTGAGTCTACATATTATACAGTCCTTATGCTCAAAGACTTGACTCCAAACATGGGATTGTGGTGGTACTTTTTTGTGGAAATGTTTACCTTTTTCCGGCCCTTTTTCCTCTGTGTGTTCCAGCTCTTTGCTACGTCATTTGCCATTCCAATAACAATCCGCTTTTACACATATCCTCTTTTTGCTCTTACTATAGTTTCGGGCACTTTGGCACTGCTCAAGCCGTACCCTGAGGTTACGGATCTGGGGTTTTATCTCTCACTTCTTACCCTTTTCAAACCTGTATTTGTGCTGCTACGTTTCCGTCAGGCAGTTGCACTTGCGTTTTTATACTCGTCGGCGCTGGCCCCGACGTTTTACCATTTGTGGATCTACTTAGGCTCAGGAAACTCCAACTTTTTCTATGCCATCACTCTAGTTTATGCGCTGGGACTGAGTTTATCACTTACCGACACCATTTGGGTCGGAATCCGACTGCTCTACGACGGTGGGAAAAACCCACGCGTCACGCAAATATAATTAAAAAAAATTAGATGTGAATAATATATTATCAACTGGTAGATACGGTGCTGATAATCTTGTCTAACCGATGAGTATCAGATAACATAGTTTCGTGGTTCTCAATGGCAGTTGCAATGTCATCATGGATAGACTTGACAATGGTTTCTACCTTTGCCATCATGGTATGCATCTGCTTGAGAACCTGTAGGTCTTCCTATAAAAAGTTAGCTACGGTAATAAAAAAACAAATAAACGAAGAATCCAAAGCGCTACCTTTTGCTGGGTCTCCTGAGTTTTGGAGGGTTTTGCCACAGGTGTCATTGCGATTTTCGTGGTGATGTTTATTAGGCTAGAGAAATATTTTTTTTTTCTAAGCTTAAAAAAAAAAAAAAAATTGGGTTTTCACCACCAGTAAAAAAAAAAAATTTCACCAAAACGTTTTGCTTCTTCAACACACACAACCACACCAACATGGGAGGCACTGTAAGTAAAAGAAGTCTGTTAATGTTTACGTTTCAGACTCAAAAAATATATATATATATAGATCTTATCTAACTCGTGTTCAAGTTTGATCCTATTAATCCTAAACCATTTCTTCAAGGCTTAACTGGCCACGGCGTGATTGTACGTCTGAAGTGGGGCGAGACTGAATACCGTGGTCGACTAGTGTCTGTGGACTCATACATGAATCTCCAATTAGACAATGCTGTCGAATACATTGATGGTGATAAGAAGGGTCAACTCGGTGAGATCATGATTCGGTAAGTTAAACTAACTTGTTTGTATATATATTTATTCTAACATATCAGATGCAACAACGTTCTATGGGTAGCCGAAGATAGCTCCTCTGGTGACATTGACATGAATTGATAGTCTATGTTTTTTGATGCTAAATACAACGGCTGGATATTTGGCACTGCTCGACCGCAACCATTTGATTGCCATGAGTCTTTAAACATGGCGTAGTTTGCTTTTGTCTTATCCGAGAAGGCTGCTTTTATTTCTCGCAAGTTTGCTCGGTAACCTTAAAAACGCCGTATATAAATAATTTAAGAACTGCACATTATTGTTTTTTTCCTAAATCTTTTTTTTATTTTATTTTATTTTATTTTATTTTATTTTATTTTATCTTTTTTGTCTATAATACTTTTCACCAATATCTCTTTTTTTTTTTAATTAATTATTACACAAATTTACTTCAATTGACTTTAGCAAAATGACTATCGACCTCAATCAACAAGGCATGGAGACTCTCCGTTTAACTTGGAACACTTTCTGGGACAAACATTGCCACGGATTCCGTAACAAAAACAAATCGGACGGTTCCTACACAGATGACGGTAAATACACAGTCTGGCCTTTATCTGTGCTTGCCCAAGCTGTAGTTGATGCCATGCGAATTTACCCCCAGGACGCCCATCAGTTTGTTGAGCCTGTTTTCCGCGTGTTTGATCGTTACTATTCTCCAAAGTATCATGCTTACTGCGCCTCAGAGAACTTTGACGGTAACAATGATGTATATTTTGACGACAATGCCCAGGTAGCTTCTGCATTTCTCACAGCTTTTGAAGTCACAGGTAACCGACATTATCTTGACAAGGGCGCTGAGGTAGTAAGATTTCTTCTCACTGGTTGGTACACAAGCGAGCCCTATGGTGTTCGATGGCACGTGGAGAAGGATGGCTCCAATACATGTACAACGGCAGAGTGCGGAATTGCAGCACTACGTTTGGAGCGACATATGGATCCTAATGACAGCTATGCCCGTACACTTGTTTCATTTGCATCAGATTGTGCACGCTGGGTTTTTGACCGCATGCAAGACCAAGACGACAAGCTCATTCGTGATGGATACGTTCCCGATAAAGAACATAACGAGTGCGGGAACGGCTACCGTATAGACGGTATGAAGTGGACTTACAATCAAGGTACTCCGTTGACTCTTACTTCAATGCTTTACTGCAAAACAGGTCAAGACTGGTTTAAGGAAAAGGCAGAACAGCTTGCCCTTGCAGTCACAGATACTAACACCACCATTTTTGACCGAGACACACCCAATCACGATGCCCGCTTTTACCGTGATAGTCTTTACTTTTACCAATTGCTGGCAGAGGGCTTTGCCGATTTACACCTGTTTATTGGACAGCGTGCATCACAAGAAGTATTGGATCGAACTCGCCGTGAAGCCATTCGTGTGGTCAAGTACATGAACCGCTACATGCGCAATAATGAAACTGGGCTTTATTTTCAAACATTTGAGATTTTCCGCATTTCGGAGCAGGGTCAGCGCGAATACCACCAGCTTACTGGTACCGACAAAAAGTATGAGCCTTCTGAGGGAGAACGTTGTCATGATAATCATGTCCCGGTTTGTGACCGAAAACTCACTCATTCGCTGATTTCTTGCGCTTCTGCCGCCCGCATTTACTTCCAAACTGCACGTTTGAGCCCTTCCGTGGATTAAGCATATTGTATTATGCGCGGCGCACGATGTTACAGGGGAAATAGCAATAATTACACGTAGTGATGATTTTTGTAACAAGTTTTAGTTGCTGACTTGAGAGTTTTGTATTTTTTTTTTAGTTTTTTTAATTTTTTCACAAGGTTTTCTTTTTTTTATTTCCCCCCTCCTCCCTTTCAAACAAAAGAGATAATTTTTAGTTTTTTTAGTTTTCTTTTTTTTTTTAAGTTTTAAACAAAGCCTTGGAAAATGACTGAGGAAAAAAAATTTGAAATCGTCCTTGACGCGCCGGAAGCTGATGACGATGCTATGGTTGACGTGGAAGCTCCGAGAGCGGAAGCTCCGAGCACCGAAGTGATAACAACGTCTGCTACAACTGAAGTAAACGAACGCGACGAAGAAACTCTTAAAAAACTGCGACTTGACGCTCTTCATATTCAAGGTGTCGATAATCTATCTAGCGAGCAAGTCCGTCGATACATCCGGCTCGTCACTAAGGTACGCCGGTTTACTCTTGAATGGGTCAATGATACCTCTGTCAATATCAACTTTTTAAGTCCCGACATGACTCTGGAGGCCTTGCGCCAGTTGGCCGTGTCTCCTCCTGTTCCAGACCCACAGGCTGCAGCTGCAGCTGCAGTTGTTGCGGCAAACGGTGGCCCTCCAATTCCGGTCCCACCACCTCCACCTGTGGTTGACGCGCAAGGCAATCCATTAGATGATGATATTTTGCGCCAGCAAGAAGCTGAGTACGAAAATTTAGTGCACTCTGTGGCACTTGTTGCTGCATTTGTGAACCACGCGTATGATTTGGAGGCTACAATTAAAGATGGGTCTGCCAGCAATGTGGCCCAGTTTTTCTTACAAGAACGTGAAACAGTTCCATTCCCGGTAGATACAGCTCCTACAGTGATCAAAGAAGAGTTCGAAGATCCTCAGCAGCAACAGCAACAGGAACCAATTGCAGATTCAAATGAGTCTTCCAAGTCGATTTTCATTGTGCGGTACGCAATGGATTCTGACGTGAAAGTACGTGGATCGCGGCAAATGTCACGGTATTACCTTGTGCATGGTGAGCCGAGCGTAGAAGACGATTTGATTACGTTTGGTAGCATTCGAAATTTTGACCGAGACGAGCAACAAAGACGAGAAGATGAAAAGCGGAAGCTTGAAATGACAGAAACAGTTCAAGCTTTGGGTGAAGAAGTTGATGCTAACAATGGTGAAATTCTTCCGTCGCGAGTACTGCGTCGTCTCGAAGGACGTGGAAGTCGTGGAGCCGGTTCTGAACTTGATGATGTTACTCAAGAAGCTTTTAACGAAGGCAGTGATAGCCTTCAAGGTAGAAAGCAAGAAATGGATGAGATCTCAGCATCGACTGATAGACGTGGTGACAGCAATAGTTTGTTTGGCCGGATTGGACGGTCGCATGGTAGTGACAGGCATTCTAGACATTACCGGTCACACCGATCACGGTCCCCAGACCGCCGAGAAGGTTCGCGCTCTCGTTCACGGTCACGGTCTCCGGGTTTTGGTGGCAGTCGTGGAGGTGGCCGTGGTGGTGACAGATGGCGTTATGATGGACAACGTCGTGGTGATAACGAGAGGTCGTATGGGCGCGGTAGAGACGATAGCCGGTGGAGAAATTCAAGACGGGACTCTGATTTGCGAGGATCAAGTACCGGCAAAGATAACCGGTGGAAACACGATCTGGGTTATGATTCAGAGCCCAAGAGAGTAGGTGGAGTGTGGGAGCACGATTTACATGACGATGTTAGTACAAGCGCAACCAAGGCTGGGACGGCGTTTGGAGAACGGCTATCGTTTGGAGCTTCTGAGACCGATAGCGGAGCTGGCCGACGGCGGCCGCGACGCAGAGCCCATGATCACTATTGATGCAAAATAACAATTAAATACCTTTGATAGAAATAAGCTTACAATTTGAAATAATTGGTATATTTTTTTTTTCATTGCATACATTCATTAAGGAAGCAATTGGCCTCTATTTAGTTTTATTTTATTTTTTTTTTTTCATTTTTTGTTTTTTAAAAGGGGAAGAAGGGAAGGGTGGAGTTTATTATTATTGTGGGGTGATGGTTGGGGTTTTCATCTCTTTTTATTTTTTTCAACTTTATCACAGCATAAGTTCAATGGGGTTCTCAATAACCTTCTTGAGAGCCTTAATCCATTCGGCACCAACAGCACCGTCAACCACACGGTGGTCAAAGGAGGCAGTGACAGTCATGACAGAGTCAAAAGAGATACCAGACTCAGACTCAGGGTCCTCAATGGCGCGGCGCTCGGTGGTGCCGACAGCCAGAATAGCACTCTGGGGCGGGTTAATAATAGCCGTAAAGTTAGAAACAGCGGGGTTCATTCCCATGTTAGAAATAGTGACAGTGCCGCCCTGGTATTCTTCAGGAAGAAGTTTACCCTCACGAGCGCGCTTTCCGAGAGCCTTGATTTCGTTAGAAATATCGGCAAGGCCCTTGAGGTTAACGGCCTTAACGACCGGCGTGATGAGGCCCGTGGGAGTGGCCACAGCGACAGAAACATCCACGTTTTTGTATTGGCGCAAAACACCCTGAGCATCAAGCCAGGATGTGTTGACAGTAGGAACCTTGAGGTTAGCAACGCCAATGGCCTTGATAAGCAGGTCATTGACGGAAAGCTTGAACTCGCCGGGCTCAGCAGCATCATTCAAAGCAGCACGGATCTTAAGCAACTTGGAAACTGAAATGGTAGAAGAGACAGTATAGTGGGGGGCGTTAACCTTGGACTGCTGGAGACGAGATGCAATAGTCTTGCGCATTTGCGAAATAGGAATGTCCTCGTAAGGAGAAGTGGAAGTAGCAACAGGAGCAGCGGCAGCAGCAGCAGCAGGAGTGGAAGCGGCTGCAGTAGCGGCTGCAGGAGCAGCAGCAGCGGGAGCAGCAGTGGGAACCCAGTTCTCAACGTCACGCTTGATAATACGGCCATCGGGACCAGTACCCTTAATGTCCTTAAGAGGGATGCCTTTTTCAAGCGCAATCATCTTGGCAAGAGGTGAAGCCTTAATTCTATCAGAGGAAGCAGCAGAAGTGGCAGGTGCTGCTGCTGCTGCCGCAGGGGCTGCGGGTTCAGCAGATTTGGCAGCCTCGGGAGCCGCGGGTGCCTCTTCCGGTGCAGCAGCAGCTGGGGCTGCGGCACTAGCGGGGGCAGAGCCTGCGTCAGCAGCAGTGAAGTCTGCAAACGCCGGAACATCAGCAGCATCCTCTACATAAACACCAATGGGGGTACCGACAGGAACATCCTTAGCACCCTGTTCAATAAGAATCTTAGCAAGATAGCCATCTTCCTGAAATTCAAAGTCCATTTGGGCCTTGTCGGTTTCAATCTCGACGAGAATATCGCCAGGTGAAAGCTTGTCGCCAATGGCCTTTTGCCAGGCACCCACGTTGCCGACTGTCATGGTAGGCGAAAGTGCGGGCATACCAATGACGGTGTGTGAAGGGAAAGACTTGGAGGCATAAGTGCGGGCTGCCAGCAGCAGCATTTGGTGGTGATTTTGGAAAGAGGATGCTAGTGGCAGTGTAGGTACTAGGCGACTGCAAGAGGAGATAAGAAAAAAAAAAAAAAAAAAAAAAAGTTAGCCAAGTGGGGTCCTGGAACTCAATTGAGCCCGAAAATAACAAACATACGTAGTTGCAGAAGCTGAGCGGATAGCAGAGCGCGAAAGAGCGGCCCTAGGGGCGTAGAGAAGAGCAGTGGCCATTGCTTAATAGAGGAATTGAGAGGTTGTTGTGGTGGTGAAGATGAAAATGAAGATGTAGAAAGAAAAGAAAAAAAAAAAAAAATAGTGGTGGTGGTGGTGGTGGTGATATGGTGGAAGAAGGTTTGCTATGGTGGTGTTAGTGGTAGTGGTGGGGAGAAGTTTTGTTTTTAAAGGCGGGTGTTTTTTTTTTTTTTTGGGTAGAAAAAAATTCAAATGTAAACGTACTTTTGCTAGTCTGGTCGTCTCTGTTAAAAAAAAAAAAAAAAAAAAGCGGTTGTCCATGGGCCGTGGTGGCACATGCCTTACTTCCCAGTAACTTTAAACGTTACAATTAAAAAAAAAAAAAAGGGCCCGTGACAAAAAGGCGGGGCTCTCCAGAAAAAAAAAAAGCCGCGCGCAGCCGATGGAAGCCTTCCGTCGCCGGCGTTGTGCAGACCGCTGGCCGTAATAACATCACGTGATGATTAAAAAGAGGGGTAGTCAGGTGACTTAGTTAACCGGCGTCTAAGCTTCCGGATAGTTATTATAATAAGTTTAGGAGAGGTAGAATTTAAGGAAAAAATTAAATATAAAATACCTGGTAACTTCATGATTTGTTAGTCCTAAAGCTTCCAGTCAATGTGTATATACAATCCTCCGGCAATGCATATTGAAGGCTCCGACAGAGCCATTTTTTTTTGTCATTATCAACCATTTAAAATAAATATATTAAAAATATTAAAAAAAAAAAAAATTATTTCCATATTTAATGTTTTTTTTTTTTACTTAGATTCATCCTGAGTATCGTAGCTCGAGTCAATGGCACCAAGAAGCAACTTAACAAGCCAGGTGGAAGGGTCAAGGTTGACACCCAGTTTGGCCATCTCATCTTGCTCAACCTCAAAGTTACTTGTGCAGTCAACCATGCGACCAACAATTGGATCAGAGTCAAGCTTAGAAAGGAAGTCACGAGCCTTGAGATCATTTCCGACCTGGGCAAATTGGAATGCAACAGCACCAGGACCATAGCGAGTGGAACCAAGAACCTGCTTAGTGCGTGCAATCACTTCGAAAACAGTCTTTTCAGGCTCACCAGCTGGAGAACCGTCAGTAATAGTCAACAACAGAACAGGCTTGCGCAAAGCACCGGAACGAGCAGGGCCAATGATAAGAGGTTCCAAGACCTTACTTTGAAGGTTGGTACCGAGAGGTGTCAAACCACGGAACTGAACCTGGCCCACTAAGTCCATAACCTGCTGTTCATTGCGCAAGCCATTGCCCTGAATAGAATTGTTCATGAAACGAACCTGAATACCATCTTCATCAAAAAGTGAAGCCACAAACGCAGCACGAGACAAAATCAGCTTAAGGTCATCAATACGCTCGCCATTCTCCTCAAACGACATGGAACCAGAATCATCTGCGTAAATCACAATATCGTATAGAGCTAATCTAGCCAAATCATCACCAATCTCTCTGGGAATGCGCCATTGCTTGCATGCATCAATGATCTTGGGTTCAACTGTGCTTGAAATGCGCGACAGTTGCTCAGGGCTGTAAAAGGCCTGAATATTGTTTTCTCTAACCGCATTCTGCAAAGTTGTCAGGTAACGATTGGCACCTCCAGAAGGAGCACCACCGGGAGCACCATACTGCTGCTGTTGTTGAGGAGCTTGACCATATCCACCAGGACCCTGTTGTTGGCCATACTGTTGTTGGCCATATTGCTGCTGTTGTGGCTTTTGCTGCTGTTGAGGAGCCTGGCCGTATTGTTGAGATGTTTGGCCATAGCTACCAGAACCTTGTTGACCATACTGTTGTTGTTGAGGAGGTTTGTTATTGTAGGAAGGTGTGGGTGGTTGTTGTTGTTGTTGTTGTTGTTGTTGTGGTTGTTGGCCATAAGCTCCAGGGGCAGAGCCATACTTCTGGCCACCCTGTTGTTGCTGAGATGGAGCTGAATTGTTACCATACTGAGTGGGAGGGTAAGGTGATTGTTGGGAAGGAGCCGCACCATAGCTCTGCTGACCAGGAGCCTTTTGTTGGCCTTGAGAAGCACCGTATTGTTGCTGGCCTTGAGGAGCTCCATACTGTTGCTGGCCTTGAGGAGCTCCATACTGTTGCTGGCCTTGAGGAGCTCCATATTGTTGTTGGCCTTGAGGGGCTCCATACTGACCCTGAGGAGCTCCAGTGGAAGGAGCACCTGCGGAAGGAGCTCCAGTATTGTTCTGAGCTGCTTGAGCAGCGGCAAGTTTACTAGCAAGACCCATTATGAATAGACTTAAATTAAAGAAGAATTGAGTTTAACAAAAGAGTAAAATGAGAAAATAATAAGTTGGTAAAGACAATTGTGTCAACAAAGAGGTAAAAGAAAAGAAAAAAAAAAGAAAGAAAGAAAGAAAGAAAGAAAGAAAGAAAGAAAGAAAGAAAGAAAGAAAGAAAAAAAGAAAGGTATGAGAGAATTCGTTCAATTGAGGGGAATTTAGGTGTCGATGAATGAAGGTTATATATACTTTTTTGCTCACCAGATACAGCCCTAAAAATATATTTACTGTGCATGTTTGCGACTCAGCCACTTGGAGAACAGTACAAACAAACGTCTTCCCATCGCAAGCCGCATCCGCAATGACGTGTCGTCTCCACAAATCCGGATGCCGGAACACCCTACTTAGTAGATAGTTAAACTACCCTCAAATTGCAAATACTCAATGAAAAAAAAAAAATTAGAATATTATTATAATTATAATAATTATTATAATAAAAGCTTAATTAATAACAAACTAAAGCTTGGCTAACGGCGACTTTCGTCCTGAGTATCGTAGCTAGGGTCAATTGCTCCAAGAAGCATCTTTACAAGCCATGTCGAAGGATCCAAACTCACACCTTGCTTGGACATCTCGTCCTGCTCAAACTCGTAATTGCTTGTGCAGTCAACTAATCTGCCAACAACTGGATCAGTATCAAGCTTCCCCAAGAACTCACGAGCTTTGAGATCATTGCCAACCTGGGCAAACTGGAAAGCGCATGCACCAGGACGGTACTTGGAATTCAAAAGATCCTTCTTTACGCTTTCAACAACTTTAAACACTTTCTTGGTGCTTTCACCAGTAGGTTCTCCATCAGTAATGGTAATGATTAAAAGAGGCTTAGGCAGTGCTTGACGACGAAGAGGCGCAATTAAAAATGGTTCAATCACACGCGATTCCAAGTTAGTCCCCAATGGGGTGATACCTTCAAACTTGATTCTATTAATCATATCAATCACCTGTTGCTCATCCCGCAGGTTCTCGCCTTTAAAGTTGTTATTCATGAATCGTACACTAATACCGTTGTGATCAAACAACCCACAAATAAAGGCAGTGCGTGTCACAATCAACTTAAGATCTTCAATGCGTTCACCATCTTCGTCAAATCTCATAGATCCACTATCATCAAGATACAAGATAATGTCATAGAGTGCAAGCTTACTGAGATCATTTGCAATTTCCATTGGGATCTTCCAGCGTTGTGAAACCTGAAGAATCTTTTGTGGTAATGACTGGGCAATCTGTTGCAACTGTTGATCATTGTAAAATGCATTCAATTGATTTTCTTGAACTGTCTGACGAAGCAAATTATAGTAAGCTGAAGCGCTGTAACCTTGAGATTGAGGGGGTCTTTGTTGAGAGTAACCTCCCTGTTGGCCATATCCGCCTTGTTGACCTTGCTGGGGATATCCCTGAGGTGCCTGTTGGCCATAACCTTGCTGAGGATATCCTCCTTGAGGAGCACCTCCATAGCCCTGTTGAGGATAACCTCCTTGTGCATTTTCCGCTGCTTGAGCGGCTTTAAGTTTACTAGCGAGACCCATGATAATAATAATAATAATAATAAAAAATGTGAAGACTGTTTTTTGTTAAAATTGGATAAATTTTGTTGCTCCAGTAGAAAGATAAAAAAAAAAATTAAAAAAAAAAGATGAAAAAAGTTAGAAAAAAAAAAAAGAAAGAAAAAAAGAAAAAAAGAAAAAAAGAAAAAAAAAAAAGGAATTGATTTTTATGTTGGATATTGTACTTTAATATTGTACTTTAATTAATCAAGAATAATCAAGAACAAGAAAGTTAAACCTGTAGTTATATTTAGATTTAGACCAATAATTTCGTGCAACAGCCGCTTTGCTTCATTTTTTAAAAGCAATAATGGCAAGCATATCAGTAGAAAGTAACATTTTTCAGCTACATGATTAAAAATTTCTCGGAATATAATTTTAAAAAAAATTAAAAATAATAAAAATAATAAAAAAAAGAAAAAGAAAAAGAAAATAATGGCAAACATATCAGTAGAAAGTTGCATTTTTCAGCTACATGATTAAAATTCCTCGGTATATAATTATGTTTAACCAATTATGAAAAAAAAAAAAAAATTAAATAAATACATCAATTCCTTTATCTAATGCTAATCACCGTCTTTTTTCGTCCTTTGTATCGTAGCTAGGATCAATTGACCCTAAAAGCATCTTTACCAGCCATGTAGATGGGTCAAGCTGCACACCAGCTCGGGCCATCTCCTGCTGTTCAATTTCAAAGTTACTTGTGCAGTCAACAAGTTTCCCCACAGTAGGATCAGTATCTAGCTTTTCCAAAAATGCTCGAGCTTTCATGTCATTGCCAACTTGAGCAAATTGGAATGCACAAGCGCCAGGACGATAACGAGACTTTAAAAACTCCTTCTTAGTCGTTTCAATTACCTTAAACACCTTGTTTGCGCTCTCACCAGTTGGTTCACCATCTGTAACTGTTATAATCAATACTGGTTTTAGCAGTGCATTGTGTTTAGCAGGACCCAATACCAGAGGATCAAGAACCTTTGACTTGAGCGACGTGCCTAGTGGAGTAATGCCATCAAACTTTATTTTACTGATCATTTGAAACACTTGTCGGTCATCCCGAACTCCATCTGCCTTGTAATCACTATTCATAAAGCGCACCTGAATACCATTATGGTCAAACAGACTGCCCACAAATGCTGTGCGCGATACAATCACCTTGAGATCCTCAATACGTTCTCCACCTTCATCAAAACGCATTGATCCACTGTCGTCTAAATATAAAACAATGTCGTAAAGAGCCAGTCGAGCAAGATCATTTGCAATGCTCATAGGAATCTTCCAACGTTGTGAAACTTGTTGAATCTTTTGAGGTAATGTTTGTGCAATTTGTTGTAATTGTTGGTCCCCATAGAATGCACCAAGCTCATTTTGTTGTACTGCTTGCTTTAAAAGCATGTAATAGTTAACACCTCCATTGCCACCGTACCCGCGATCTTGCTGATTTGGACCACCTTGGTTGTAGCCACCGGGAGGTCCTGGTGGGGGAGGTCCTGGTGGCCGGTTGTAACCACCGGGAGGCCCCGGTGGAGGGGGTCCTGGTGGCATATTGTAACCACCAGGAGGCCCTGGTGGAGGAGGTCCTGGTGGCCGATTGTAACCACCGGGAGGTCCAGAAGGAGGTCTATTATAGCCACCAGGGCCTCCTTGATTATAACCTCCAGAATTTCCTTGATTGTATCCTTGTTGATAACCTTGCTGATAGCCCTGTTGAGAAGATCCTTGTTGATAGCCCTGTTGATAGCCTTGTTGAGAATAGCCTTGCTGCTGGTTATAACCACCTCCTTGGTTATAACCTTGCTGTTGCTGGTAGCCGTTATTATAACTCATTATTGTTGTTTTCCTATTAAATTCAATTTTTGTTAAATCGTTTAAGTTGAAAAATATGTTTTAAGATAAAAAAAAAAAAAATTCAAATCTTGCTAGAATTTTGCCACTCTTATATAGATTTATGTTTGAATTCAAAGTAGCTGAGGCTGAGCCTTAGGTTAAGTAGCTGAATTCGTGACATTTGTGTCAAAACAGGCACGCATGGCCTCCAGCGTAGCAGGTAAGGCTTTGATTCCCCATAGGAGGGGCTTAAAAAAAAAGAACTTTTCTCACCGCCTCTTTTGTTAGTCCTCTATGGCAACACAATGGCAGTGTAAATTTATAAATTTATAAATTATGGCCATCCGATTTTCTATCTTAATTTTATTTATTTTTTTTAACCACTTGGTATTACAGTTGCATGGGGCATTGATCCTGGTGCCAGCCCAGTGATCGTTGTATTACGGGAAATCAATGATAGTGGTCAAATCAACTAGGTTTAGGCAGGCCGTAGGCTGATTCCCAGCACTCAAAGGATATCTTACTTTGGTCACCAACATATTATGGTGATCAAATCCAAACCGCTGCAATTTTTAGTCGACAAATAACTGCTGAATGTGCCGAGTTGCAGTTGCCTTTTTCCTTCAAACATCTCAACACTATCGTACTACCAGGTTCTTGTATATTAAACCAAAAACAAATTTCAAGCCAAGGTTCCCATCAGGAAATAATCGCGGACTCCCATATTCATCGCCGGCTTATTTTGAAAAAAAAAAAAAAAAAAAAAAAAAAAAACTTTAAGTATTACGGTGGACATAACTATGTCAGTTTTTTTCTTTATATCTTATAAGATATAGTTGTTAATGTATTTAAATAAATCTCAATACAATGATAAAAAAATTTTTGTTATAATGATAGTATGGCATCATTCTTGGGACTGAAAGTTTGTAGCGCGTCGCATTTCGGCCTAAATTCAGTTATTATTATAATAATTGTTCAAAGCGCGTTAGAAATGCCTTATAGACCAATATTTTATATATATAGTGATATTATATTACACTGTTAAGCTTATGTAAAAACCAAACAACAACAACAAAAAAAACATTAGTTAATTTAACATGTTTCTATTAAAAGTAATTTTTTAACTTAATTAATGACTAAATAATTATTAAATATTACTTATCATTAGAAAAAATTTACGCGTTTGGCTATTATTGTTAAACAAGTGTTTATCACTATCAAATTTAAAGTTCGCGCCGCCACCCTCCAACCAATCAACACGTTATTCCCGTGTTGATTAATTCCAAGAAGAGAAATTTGTTTACTGGTCTTGTTTTTTTTTTATTATTTGTTTTGTTTCAGTTTTCGTTTAGAATTTCTTCTTAACCAAACAACTTGATCAAACAAAAAATATTTACATTTAAACATGAGTAATGGTAATATACAATATTACCAAGGCAATGCTGCCCAAGAATATTATCAGCCAGCTGGAAGCAAACGCTCTAGAGCAGATGCTAGCTTTCCTAATGACGATTATTCAGACTTGCAAGAGAATACAGAGTATACCTCACAAGACAGTTTTCGATATACTAACGGGGAAGCACATGAAGTCATTGATGAGGATCAACTTGAAGAAGATCAACTTGAAGTAAGTATTTTATTAATGGTTATTCTTATTCTTTTTTTTTTCTTTTTTTTTTCAAATCTAACTTTATGAATAGGACGACATTGATGGTGACGACCAAGAACAAGATATTGCTTATGATTCTACAAAGGGACTTTCAAGTCAAAAAATTCAAGAGGAAAAGGCTGTCTGGATTTCAAAAGATTCGGAAAGCATATACTATGATGAAGATGAAGAGGTAAGGTATTTTTTTATTATTATTACTATTACTATTCTAACAGATTCTAGGGGGAAGATAATGAACAAAAGTCAGGTGCAATCACTAAGGTCCATCTTCAAAATTTTATGGTAAGTCAAATCAATTGTATAAATTTTAGTGTTATTTCTAACAATCATCTCCTAGTGTCATGAAAATTTAGAGATTGAACTTGGCCGAAAAGTGAACTTTATTGTTGGCCACAACGGTAGTGGAAAAAGTGCTATTCTCACCGCATTAGCCATCTGTTTGGGAGGAAAGGCATCTAGCACACAACGTGCTGGAAGTTTAAGAGGGTTGATTCGAAATGGAACTAGCAAAGCTACTATTACAATTACAATTGATAACAGCTCTAAAAATCCCTACAATCCAAATGTTTATGGAAACAAAATTATCATCTGCCGCTCTTTTGATCAGAAAAGTAGTAATTACAAGATTAAAAATGAGTTTAACGAAACTAAATTTACTACTCGTGATGAACTCAATCGTATTCTCGACTACTTTCAAATTATTATTGACAATCCTCTTGCTATTTTGTCTCAGGACGCAGCTCGATCTTTCTTAACTTCTTCTAATCCTCATTCTTTATACATGTTTCTTTCAAAAGGTATTAATCATGAAACTTGGAAAAGAGCAAGCGGTCTTACATCTTCGACTGTAAAAGAAACTTCCCAATCTTATGCAACCCTAAAAGAGTCTATGAACAAAATTAAAGAAAAAGATGAAAAACTTCGGAAAGAATTTAAGGAACTCAAGGAACAAAAAGAAATTGGTCATCGCCTAGCCCAGTTGGTTAAAGAAATTCGCTGGAAAGCTGTGGAGAACAAAGAACGTGAAGTTGAAAAGGAAGAGAAAAAGCTTAAACGTCAACAAGATAATCTTGAAAACCTTGAAAGAGAATCCCAAAATAACGATGAAATAATTAAAGAATTTGATAATGAAGAAAGTAATAAGACTGTCGAACTGAATGCAGCCTCAATTAAAGGGAAAGAAGCCGACGATGATTTCAAACACCAGTTAGATGAGTTAGAAAAGGTTGAATCCGAACTAAATACATCATCCGATAATGTTCGAACAGCCAAAAGGTCGATCAATGACTGTTCGGCTCGTCTTAATACACTCAAAATCAAGCTTCAGCGTGAAATTGACCGCATTGAAGGAGGTGGTCTTCGAAGAGAGCAAGAGGAAATGAGAGCCAAACAACAACAATACAAGGAAAAGCTAAAATCTAACAATGACCAAATTGATCAGATCGGTAATACCGATGCTTTAGAAGAAGAATTAAAAAAAATCGATGATGAATCTCGCCAGGTTCAAGTATTAATTCAAGAAAACCGTGAAAAAATTTCAAATATTAAATCTGATATTGAGTCCACTCAAGCTGCCAGTTCAAGATTTGAAAATGTTTTTGGTAAAAAAACAGGAGTTCTTTTAGCTGCAATTGAAAAAAATATTTCAAGATTTTCACATCCTCCCTTGGGACCCATTGGCAGATATATTACTATCAAAGACAAAAAATGGGCACCCATTGTTGCTGCTCAACTTAGAAGATCTTTGAGAGCATTTGTTTTTCAGAATCATAGTGATCGTGCTATTTTTCTAGAGATTATAAGACGTCTTCGAATTGATTCCTTTCCTACAATTGTTGCTAAGGCCGATTTATTTAAGTTTGAAAATAATATGCCTGATCGCTCTAGATTCACAACACTGTATGATATTCTTGAGTTTTCTAATGAACACATCAAACGTGTGCTTATTGATCAGCATGGAATTGAAAAAACAATACTTGTTCCTAATAGAGCAGAGGCTGAAGCAATAATGTTTAGCAACCCTCGCAACGTTTCTAAATGTTTTTCTATTCAAAATGAACGAAATGGTTTTTCCATTGGAGGTGGTACTAGAGGAGCTTCTTCATCAGCTCCTATCTTTGGTCTATCCCCTCCTTATCTGATGCGGGTTGCTGAGAATGATTCTAGTCAGCTTGACTCTTTGAAGGTAGCCTTGAGTGACCTTCAAGCTGAAGGTAAAGACCTTAGTAAACAATTAGAGGATTGGAATTCTCAGAAACGTTATAAAGAAAGAGAGTTCGCACAGGTTGAGGAAAAAATCTCTCGTCTTATGAATTCATCTAAAAGTCTAAAGCAGCAAATCAATATTATTGACGACAAGCTTAGTGAAGAAATAGATATTTCTCAACGTGGCGCTATTGAAAAAATGATTGAAAATACAAGTAACGATTTGGAAACGTATGAGAAGCAACTTGAAAAGGCCAAAGAGGAATACGATAACGTCAGTGCTGATCGTAACGATCACAAAGAACTTCTGAAAACTTATCAGAAAAAGGTAGCTGAAGTTCGTGAAATTAGAAAGTCAATCAACGATGAAATCATGAATATCAGAGAGAGAAAAAGAATTTTTATGAATGAAGTTAGCAATGCTGAAGGAAATAAAGCCATTGTGAGACGAAAGATGCAAGAACAACAAAAGTTTTTGGAGGAGACCATTAGAGTTCTTAAAGAACTTACTGCACAAGCTGCTGAAAGTTCTCCCGATCGTCTTGTGGTGCCACAGAGTTTGGAAAATCTTCAAGCAGAATATACCAGAACTGGCACATTACTGAAAGCCAGCCAAATGCACAATAAGTCTCGCAGTCTTGATGTGGTTGCTGAAGAGTTGTTGAATTGTACAAAAGAATTTAAAAGGGCTAAAGCTGAGTATAAGGGGGCAAAGTTTGTCAATTCGAGTATTGATAAAATGCAAGCCCGACGTGATGCTAAATACCATGAATTTTTGAAACAAATAACGGGAACTATTCAGAGCAAGTTTCGAAGTATTTTGAAGCAGCGTGATTTTATTGGAGAGCTGCAAATCAACCATGAAGAGGAAACAATGATTGTTCATAGTAGTCGTAAGAGCCAAGATTCTAAGTCAGTTAAAGATAAAGATATCAAGGGTCTTTCAGGTGGTGAAAAGTCGTTTTCTCAGATTGCTCTTCTTCTTGCAGTTTGGAGTGCAATGTCTTGTCTTATTCGGGGTCTAGATGAATTCGATGTCTTTATGGATGAAGTCACTCGCTCTGTTAGTATGAGACTTATGATTGATGCTATTAATGAAGGTGATTTGTCTAAAGGTCAAACTATATTCATCACCCCTAATCCTATGACTGAACTTTCTAACAAGGAACATGTTAAAATTTTCAGACTTGCTGATCCCAAAAGATAATTTTATTACAACAATATATCCAGGTGAAAAAAAAAATTTTGTAATTTTAGTATAGTTTTAGTTTTGGTTTTAGGTTTTTAATTTTTGTTCTATCTTAATAAGAAATATTTGTGTTTTTGATTTTATTGTTTTTTAGCGTGTCGGTATTGTTCATGAACAATTGATCAATAAAAAAAAATGGTTTAAACATTAGCCACATGATCATGAATATATTTTTTTCATATTATCTGAAAGCTTCTTGAGATTCATTTAAGTTTAAGAGCTGTTAGCTATTTCATTTATGTTATTTTGTATCAATTTCTTTTGACAGTTGATAGTTTTTAGGTTGTCATCGTGATTTATTGTTATGAGGAATGAAAATCATTACAGTCTTATAGTTAGTGTAGTGCTACAACTTATTTTTTTTTTTTTGATAGTTTCATCATTCTTAAATTCTATAATACCAGCGTGAATGTCAACAAAAATTTAGGCTATTTTACATGGAAGACTTATAAACTTGATCTAACTACTTCCTTCTCTTTTTTTTTAGCCCAGCTATTTGATAACTGTTCTATGCTTATTTCTTCGGCTACAGGTGCTGTTCGGCGAATTTTAAAATACAATGCCATTGCCACAAAGGCCATACTTTCACCGGTTCTTTTTCCAATTCGAGTGATCCACAAGCTTACACATTCCATTTTTGTATTTTCATACTTTTTAGTCTATGTTTTTTATCCACCACCTAACCAAGAAGATTTCGCTGAAAGACGAACCTTCATATCAAGATTTCTTCATTTTTTCCATCTTGACGAAAGCTTTTACCCCAGTTTTAACAATGAGACTGTGAATCAAACTTTAACAAATACCTCCAACATAGATTTTGGAATACGTGCAGTTCTATTAAAGCATTTATCAACTATCATGTCGTCAACAATAGTGTTTTTTTGTGGTGATATAATACTAGAGTCGTTTTATGGCTCCTTTCTCAAAGATTTTATTTTTTCAGTAATGCATCCTCCAATGGTGGTATATGGACCTGGTTTGATACCGGTATATAGTACCCCTGAAGCCGACTACGTTATATCTTTTGGTGATTATGGTGACCGAGAAACTCTATTTTATTCGAATAACGAATATACACGGTCAATTGTTGAAGGTTTGCATGAGAAACGATCTTCATCTAAGCCTCTAGCATTTTTCCCAAGAATGCTTGGTATAGAAGATACCCTGAGGCTATTTGATTTTTATGAAAATGATGGATTTCTGCAGAAATTTCTTCCCAAGCTTTTGACACTTTATGTATTAACTTCTAAAACTGCTAACTTTACACTTGTATGATAACTTAATTAAGTTATAACTTAAAAATATTATAAATTAGTTTAAATTTTTATTGATTGTGAAATATAATTATCTTTGCAATTGTAAGGAAATTGTTTCTTGGTCAAGATGTCATTGATGATTATTTTTCTCTTAATTTCTTTTATATTTTTCCAAGTTTAAATTTTTTTAATATTTCCAAAAAAAAAAAAAAAACTCATCTGACCCTGTTTGTTGTTGTCGACCTTAACTGTGCCTATCTGTCAAAAATAATAATGGAAACGTCAAACTCCCGATCTCTATGCATGGCGCTGTCATCAGTATGCAAGCCAAACAGCCGTACGATACTTCTTTACTTTCCATTTGACAGCTCCGTTTTCCTTTTTTTTTTCTTCTTTTTTTTTTCTTTTTTTTTTCTTCCTCTTCCCTTCTCTTTTTTTCTATTTAACTTTGTGCTCCCAAATGTTTTTTTTTTCAATTTTTTCTCAGTTATCCATACAAATG
This sequence comes from Magnusiomyces paraingens, assembly GCF_902498895.1. Classification (NCBI taxonomy): domain Eukaryota; kingdom Fungi; phylum Ascomycota; class Dipodascomycetes; order Dipodascales; family Dipodascaceae; genus Magnusiomyces; species Magnusiomyces paraingens. Next base: position 4,461,525 of record NW_022474068.1, read on the forward strand.
AATAAACTTATTATTTCAAAGCATATTTCAATAAGAAAAAGTGACACTTCATGATATAGCTGACTTTTGTTGATTGATTTCTTTATTACTGCTAGAATTCGGCTCATAGTTCAACCTGTTTTTTTTTCATTTAAAATAGTTGAACTCTAATATTTGACGAAAATTAAATCTAGTGTTTTTCTTGCCTCTTTCATCATATTCTTTGTTTTTTTTTTTGATCGCCTTTTTGTGCTTTAATAGCCGTTTCGGCATCTACATTATCCCTCGCGTCACCCATCTTCCTTCATTAATGATCTCCAGTCCTCCGGAACCTTCTTTTAATAATGATGAAAAAGATGAGTTAAGCATGATTTTTCAAAGTCTAGACTTTGAAAATAATTCTTGTCCGAATGACTATGTTTTTCCCCAAATGAAAGAAAAAGAGGAATCTTTGTTTAAGCAGGACCTTATTCCTCGAACAGTTTTTTATCTTTTCCCTTATCTAAATCAAAATCACCATATGAAAAACTACCGGTTTGCCTCTATAGATAACCCAAACTTGTATCGTTTTAGTGGTGATTTAACAAACCAATTTAAACCAGGACCTGGTCATGAATTTGGGAAAACCCATCTTGAGTTTCTTATAGACCTGTACAACTTTGTCTTTAAATTTAACGAAAGTGGTGGAATTTCTGTCAGACAGTATCTTCAGATTTTAGAATCATATGTTCCTTCAAATATATGGTTTCATCCCTATGTTCAAAAAGCACCAGTTCACCTCAAAATTCCGATCTTATTCTCATTGTCATATACTATGGATATGCGCGCAAAAGATTTCCAGGCCTACAATTTTGACATAAATTTACAAGATCGGTATGCAGATGAGTATCATCACCTTTATAATCATATGTGGGAATCATCTCTTGTCAATAGAGTGGAACTTGATCTTATGAAAATTACAACAAGCTTTATGGGTGAATTAAATATAAGACTACCTAGTTTTTTTGATTCAAAAACTGGACTTGTTTCTGAAGAAATTAGAATTTTAAATCAAAAGGCCGTGCAACTAGAAGACACGAACGCAAAAACGCTTGTTTATTCGTTTTATTCTACTTTCAGACAAACTTTTAGATATCTTTCTTACAAACACAACATTTCCGGTGCAGCCCTTTTCGCTCAAACACTGCCGGAGCCACAAACACCAAATTCACCTTATTCCTTACCTATTTCTCTTGCAGAAAGTTCAGTATTAATCTCTTCCTCTTTCAACAGTATTTCCTTGATGAATCGGCATACACCTCCATTATCTGAAAATTCGCCAGCGGGATCTAAAAAAACTAAAAGAAAAATTAAAAAACCATCTACACCATCTCCAATCAATTCTTCCTTATCGTTGCCCAAGGAAGTAAAAGAACATGTTTCTAGTTCGTCTGGTGCGAATAATAGCATCTTAGAAGAAAAGAGTTGTGACTGTAATAAAAATACTTCAGACGCTAGCATCAATAAATTAGATTCAGATGATTTTCCAAATTATATTGCGACAAGCTCAAAGTCTATGTCAATAAACGCAAAAGATGCCATTCCTCGAAAGTTTGATGACGTCTCAGAATCGAGATAACGCTTGCAGCATGTTTCACAGGTTCATAGTAGTTAGTGTTAATGAATTCATTAAATAAAATAAACTATCCTAATTTTATACAAATGTTTTGTAACCCTTATTCATCATCATCTTCATCATCTTCATCATCATCTTCATCATCGTCATCATCATCATCATCAGAAACATCTTCGCCCAATTTCCTCAATCTGTCTTTATACTTTCGTAATCTCTCATCAACATCAGAAACCAAAAGCATAAGCTCTTCATATTCTGCCTTAGAAACAGTGTCCTTATTTTGATCCACGGCTGAACTAGAGGAAAGTTTAGACTCAGCCTCTTTTGCTTTAGTCTCGATATCAGATAGCTTTGATTCGGCTTCTTTGGCTGATTTGTTCGCTATTTCTAGACTCTTTTCCGAATCCGCCAAACTGGCCTCTAATTTCTCAATTTTAGCAGAAAGCTCTTTGTTCAATGTCTTTGAGTTTTCCAGTTCATTTTCCCTCTTCTCTTGTTGTTCCTCTAAATCAGAAAGCTTATCTGCCATTTCATCTTTTTCTATGTGAACAAGAGAGAGAGTTTCAGTTGATTTCAAAAGCTCTCTTCTTTTATCGGCAAGTTGTGCCTCCACATTAGAAGCAGCATGTGATGCGGACACAGCCTGCTGAACTGCTTTCTCCAGTTCCTGATTTAATTCATCTTCTCGTTTGATATATTCCTGCTTCAGGCGGCTGATTTCTTCTTGAAGGGAATCATTGTCTTGTCGGTATCGGACATTCAAACCCTGAAGTTCGTTTGTTTCCTTTTCAAATTTTGCAATGCTCTCTTTCCACTCTGTCTCAATTTGTTTAGCCCTTGACATCTCTTCCTTTGCTGTGGTCAGATCTTTAGATACAGAAGAATGAGACTTTTTCTTTTCTTCTATATCAAGTTCTAATTCTTTAATTTTTGAAAGATCTTTCTTTTGATTTTCTTTGAGTTCCTTCACCTCTTTTTCCAGCTGAGCTGCCTTAGTTTCAGCGTCTCGTATTGCAATTTGAAGTTTTTCTTCTCCATCCTGTTTTTCTTTAATTAAAGCTGTTATTTTTTCATCAGAAGAACTGGCATTGCTCTCAAACTCTTCAAGAGCTTTTTGAAGCTTTTCTTGAAGTTGGTTTCGCTCATCCTTCCAAGATCCAACCTCAGATTCCAAAGACTTATTATGTTCTTTTAATTTCTCTAATTCTTTCTCAAGGCGTTTCACTTTTTCTTTTTCAAGAGTAAAAATTTCAAGTTCTTTGTCGGCTTTTGAGAGACTAAGGTTTGATGCAGAAACCTCAGCTTTAAGTGTATCATTGGCATCCCTTAAGGCTTTGATCTCATCACCAGCCAAAGATGATCTAGAATCCAAATCAGAAATAGCAGATTCAAGCTTTTTTTCTAAAATTTTTTTCTCTTCCTCAAGCTTTGCAATTGTGAAATTTGCTTTTTCGGAAGCTGCTTTAGACTCAGACTCAAAATCATTCAGCTTCGTCTCTATCCCAAATTTCTCTTTCAGAACTTCTTGAACTCTAAGATCTGATTGTTCAGAAAGACTTTTAGATGCTGATATAGCTTCTTGAAGCTCTTGTTCTAGTTTGATAATCGAAGCCTTAGCTTGAGATAGCTGGTGATCAAATTCCTTTTCGTTTTCTGAATGCTTTGACTCGGCTTCAGTTAAAGAATTTTTAAGTGATTCTGATTTTGAAAGAGAATCAGAAAGAGTTTCCTTTAACAATTCAAGTTCAGTTTCAAGTTTAGACTTGTGGTCATGTATTGACTTCAACTTAACCTCAAATTCTTGAGAATTTTTTTCGATTTCTTTCTTAGTCTCATTGTGATGGTCTTGAGACTCAGTAAGTTTTTGAGAGAGTACAGCAATTTCAGACTTATGATTTTCGATATCGTCAGAAAGTTGTTTATTCTCAGCTTCATAAGAGGCTTTATTTTTAGCAATAACATTTTGGTGTTTAGTTACTTGGTTTTTTGCCTCCTCCAAAGCTGATGACAATTCATCCTTTTCGGCTTCAGATCTAGCTTTGATTTCTTCAAGTAATTGTAGCTTCGATGTTAAAAGAGACATAATTTCACTTTTCTCCTTTTCTAAAGTAGAAATTTTTGTGGATAATGTCTTTGTTGCCGAAGCAACATCTTTTGTCAAAGCAGAACGTTCACGCTCAATTTCTTCGGTCTTCCTTTCTATCTCACTTTCCAAGTATTCTTTTTCCTCTTTGAGATTATGAATCAAATCTTCATGGCGAGATATCTGAGTATTTAAAGTGCTGATATTTATAGAACTAGAAGATCTAAAATCTTCAAAATCACTTGAAAGAGAATCCCGAGAAGCTAGAACTTCATTATAATCATTCTTGAGTTTATCATAATTTTCTCGAATCTTTTCAAGAGAGTTGTTTGTTTGTTTAATTTCATCATTAAGTTTTGAACGGATAGATTCGAAAGCATCGGATTCAGAATGTTTAGATTCTTCAAGCTTAGAAATATGAGTCTTTAATTCGTTAATCTTATTTTCCAATTCAGACACCACTGCAATGTGAACCTCATTCTGTTTTTCATGGCGCTCTTTGGCCTGGCTCAGTTCTTTTAAATGAGACTCCTTAACTTCCTCTAAAGAACTGACTTGATTATTAAGATCTCCAATATCCTTTTCAAGTTTTGAAACTGCTTCATGATGTATTTCCTTTTGCTTTTCAAGTTTGAGTTTCTCTTCATCAAGATTTTTGATTTGTTGTTGATTTGTTTCCTCCATGGTAGAAAGTTTTTGGTGAAGAGTTTTTATACTTTCTTTAAAATTTGAAACAGTAGAAACGTGATTTTCTTTTTGTTTGATAAATTTTAAAGATTCTTCTTCCAGCTGCTTTGAATGTGTTGCTCTTAATTCTTCAAGCAAATCTTCCAGTGCCTTGATTTTTGCTTTGAAATCATTAGATGTAGACAGCAATTGATCTTGCAAAGCCTTTTTATCAAGCTCATTATCCTTCAAAGTTTTCTGGAGATTTTCAAGTGATTTTTCAAGCTCAGAATTAGTACCAGATGCTTTTTCTATAGATGTCTTGTAGTCACTTGTCAACTTTTCCAAATTGTTAATGGTAGACCTCAAGTCATCGAGTTCTTTTGCTTGAAGGTCTCTTTGTGAACTGACGTCTTGAAGCTTATTTTCGAGCTCTCTTTTTTCAGAAGTGAGAGAATCAATTTTTGAAGAAAGTTCGCCCGATTTCCTGTTTAACTCATTAATATTTTCAGATTTTTCTTTTAACTGGGAAGAAAGAGAAGTTATTTCTTCCTCTAATAAAGCTTTTTCAGAGTTAAGTTGATCTATTTGTTGAGATAATGCAGAGTTTTGAGATGATGATTTTTCTAGAAGTTCATTTTTCTCCGTCAACTGTTGAGAGGTATCTCGAAGTTTAGTTTCAGCCTGTTGTTTTTGAATCTCAATCTCATCTAACTGTTTTTTGTATAAGTCCTGCTTCGTATTGAAATCTTCCTTAAGTTGAGAAAGCTGTGAGCTATAGGATTTAGTAGATTCTTCTACAGACTTTTGCTGTTCCAAAAGTTTTGTCTGCAATTGATCCTTTTCTGTCTTAAGTGCACTGATTTCAGAAGTAAAAGATCCTGAATTTTTCTTTAACTCCTGAATTTTTTCATCCAGATTTTTTTGAATTTCGGCTTTAGACGCTTCAGATTGTGTATATTTATCAGTTAAAGTCTGGATAACTTTTTCAGTTGATTCCTTTTCTTTAGAAAAAAAATCTTTTAGTTCAGAATTAGACGATTCAAGATCGTTTATTTTTGAAGAATGCGAGGTCTCTAAATCTTTGATTTTTAAAACATGTTCTTCTTTTTCACGTGAAAATTCAGAAATTTTAGCTTCCAAATCTGATTTAGTTTTTGAAAGAGATTCAACTTCAGCCAATAAATTGCTCTCTTTCTCAGTCCATTCTCCACGAACTAAATCGATATCATCAGTAAGTTGAGTATAGGCTTCATCAAGTTGATCCTTCTCTGCTTGAAGTTCAGTAATGCGATTATTGAGTTCCTTTATAAGGTCGTTTTGAGACTTAGATGATAGTTCCAAATCTTTATTCAGCTGATCACGAGCACTTTTAAGATCTTCTATTTGACGAGCAGCGCTCTTTAATTTTTCGATCAAAGTATGTTTCATCTTGTCAGCATCAGAATACTGCTGACGTAGCAAATCAAGTTCTTGAAGAGTGGACTGATGATTTGAAGATACATTTTCAATGTTTTTGATTAGCTTAGAATGTTCGTTTTGAAGTGATTTCATCTTTACAGAAAGTTCATCTCGAGCACCAGTAACTGCTGAAAGTTGAGCAGTAAGCGATTTTATAGATTCCATAGATTTGGTGTTAGATTTTTCAAGATCAGAAAAAGAACGTTGTTGTTTTTTAAGAGAAGACTCCAAATTGCTTTTTTCTTTGGAAAGTTGGAAAAGTTCACGGCTCATCTTATTGATACCATCTTCGGCTTTTTCTTTTTCTTTCTTAAAAGAAGAAAGAGAGCTATTCAGTTGAGCCTCATTCTTCTTCATATCAGACAATGATTTCTGAATTTTTGTAAGCTCTTCAGACGTTTTTCTCAAAGTTTCATCTAAAGATACTTTCTCTTGTTCAAGTAAGGACTTTTCCTTACTAACAGTTTCAAGTTTATTATTTGTTTCTTCTTGAGAAGTATTAATTGCATCAAGACTAGTTTCAACTTCTAGAATTTTATTTTCAAGAGATGTTTTTTTCTCTTCCAAATCCTTGATCTTTAGAGAGGCTGCTTCTTTTTCTGACTCATGGGTAATCTTAAGAGAAGAGAGTTCAGACTGAACAATTTTGTATTCACCAAGAAGTTCTTCATACATGTCTAACGAGACACGAGAATTAGGCTCCGAATCAGGATCACGGTCAAAACTCTTTTGAATTCGAGAAAAATGTTCCTTAATAAGATAAACATAATTCGAAATGAAAAAAGCATTAGGCAAACCAGTCTCATCCCGACCAGCACTGAAAATTTCCTGTTCATCGAACTCTTTAAACATAGAGTTGTTTCGCAACTTCTGGAGTTTAATGACGTACTGGTCACGGCTAATGGTATTTTTCAAAAGATTATATAGATTAGCCCGGGGTATTGCAGAGCTTCTACTGCTAAAATCATAAATGATTCCAAGCAAAATAGTTGCCATAGGTTCAATCAATGGATGGTTGGATGAGTGTGCTGAAACAAATAACAAAGACTGGATAACAGAAGATTCATGTAAAATATCATCAACTGCCTTGACGTCATCAAAAAGCCATACAGAAAGAACCATAATAAGAGCAATGGAAATTCGGGGATCCCTGCTTTTAAGAGAGGTAGAAAGGTTGCTACCAATAGATTGGATGACGGTAACAAGTTCTTCCCCATTAGTCTCGTCTCCAATAGAAACAGAGCGAAGCTTGTCTTTTATATCATTAGAATCTTCAAACAGTTTGAGTAAAATTGAAGCCGCAATCCAAGGCTTATAAGGATTTAAGTTGCCCTCGGGATCATAATCCACTAATGTAGAAATAAGATTCACAGAATCGGGAAATATGTCATAAGAGCAAGGGTTATGCTGCCACTCTTGCTTAGAGTTCTCCTTTTGTATATCAAGGGTGTTTTCAGACCCGTTTTCATCAGGTCCGGACGATGAGTTCGAGTTTTTAGAAGAAAGGTCCAAAGTTTCTAAAGACGATGAATCAGCCGAGTTTTGTTGGGAATGAGAAACTAATCTGTCATCTCTGGATGTAATTTTAACGCCTGATAAAGATTGATATGATGTAATTTGATCTTCTAAAAATGCCATTTTTGCAGAATGATTGTCTTTTAAAGCTGAAGATAAACAGGAAGCGGAACCAATTCTCAAGTCAAAGCTATGCACAGAAGAAGGTAAAAGAGCCCAATTTAAAAGAGCAATAGTGACTGGAATAATAATGGGTTCCTTGGTGGGATTTACTATAGAAATGTCAATATAAGGAACATCAATAGCCATGAACTGTTCTTGGAGCGGGGGGTTTGACTTAATTAAATCGGACACTGTAAGAAGAGCTTGTGCACGAAGTGAGGTTGTTGCATAAGATCCAAATGCAAGACGTAAAGAATTTATCATAACCCCAGCTGAGCATAAAGCTGCTTGGTTTTTAGGGGTGCCTTCATTACCTTCAGTAACAAAAATTCGACAAATTTCAAATAAATCTGTGATATTTTGGGAAGATTGAGCGTCAATAGTTGGAGGGGGTATCGATGGATCAATATCAGTTCCAAGAGAAAGAAGGGATGAAATATGAGGAAACTTAGAGCTTTCGCGAAAAAGACTTTGATTTGATATGCTATATTTCAGCAAAGAATTGATTAGGATCAAGCATTCATCAACAATTTGACTACCAATTAAGCCACCCTCGTAATCAATTATAGCAAACAATTTGTCAAATGCACCTTCAAATGCAACGAGTTTTTGAATATCAATGTGACCTTCAACAAGGCGACATAAGACAAGGATCGCTTCTAAAAAAAATATCAGAATATGTATTAAAAGAAAAAGAAACAAGGTAATGCATACCGTTGCGAATGACTTCTCTTGAGTCATCAAGGACAGAAACTAAAGTTGAAATTCCAAGAGGTAATGAAATTATTTTTTCTTGGGCACGATCCGGACGATTAAAAATTATAGCCGCCAACAACTGAAGAGTATAGAGCTTGACATAAAAGTCATCCGATTCAAGGAGGGAGATTAAGGTGGAAATATTTTCTTCCCGCTAAACTCACAAAATTCCTATGTTAAAAAAATTCCAATGTATCTAAAAAGCTGACACGTACTTGAATGAATTCATCTGTAAGCCATAATGCAATGTAGTCAACACGGCCATCTAATGTTAATGGGGAAGGGTATTGGCCATTCGGGCCTTGGTGCCTTCGCTTTCTTCGTTGCCTATATTCGTCATCGGAAAGAACATTCTGTTCTTTACCCTGAATGAATAAAACTATAAGAGTTTCTAATGCTGCGCGACAAGTTTCCTGATCTTCAGAGTCTTGTTGCAATACTGATATAAGGCCACGAAGAGCACCGGCTGCAATGGTCTCACGGTATTCACGGGCAAACCCTTTAAGACCAAGAACTGCCGTTCTACGATCCTCAATTAAAGTTGAATTTTGCAGGCGATCGCATAGTTTCGTAATGGTTTCGTATGCAGACTGGGGTTTGGGCTGTGTTTGGGACAAGAGTCCCGAAAGAATCTCCATCTTAGACTCGTAATATGATTTGTCGATGGTAATGTATAAATCCAAAAAAAAAAAAAAAAAAAAAAAAAAAAATATGGATTCAAAAAAAAATGAGTAATTTATAAGTACAATATAAAATATGAAATGAAAACACCTATTCGGTGTGAGAATATTCGAAATAAAAAATTGAGGTAGAAAAGAAACAAGTTACGTTAGGCAAATTACAGAACTTAATACGTGTAAGATGGAAAAAAAAAACATGAAAATTGGTTAGATTTTAAGCTAGGGCGGGTAACCCTTTATCATTTCTTCAATCTAACCATCGTCATCACCCCCAGTATACTTAGCTGATACAAAAATTTTCATCCAAATAGTTTCATATAAATTTATAGGGTAAAAAACTTTTAAATTTTTTTTAAATTTCAAATAAATAACTAAAATCAAATATAGATTAAAAAGTGTCCGTAATAAAAAATGTACAAATTAGCCTGCTTTTCACAAACAGTCCCGAGAAAGTTCCCATAGTATTAGTTTCTCTTGAAATAGGGTTTTTCCTTCTGGAGGTTTTTGATGTCATGAAAATGTGTCCTGATAATCCCAAAATTAAAAAATAAAAAATTAAAAACAAAAGCCGATAGTCATGCTGCTAAAACCACGTATGAATTGGGTTTATTTGTCATGATAATAAATGGATTTTCTTATCCAGTTGCTGTCTCATTAAGAGGTTAAAATGGGGTTTGGTTTAAGAATTAAACCACGATTGCCTCTTTTCCTTGAGCAGCAGCCATACGGATCTGTCTTTTTGTTCGCCAGATACCGAATGCTTGAATTGCGGCAGTTGCAATCCAAAGAACTGTAAGAATAATTTCCATGACAAATACGGAACGAGTTTGAGCACAACGATCTGAACCGAAGGGATTAAAAGCGCCCCAGCCACAAGATAGCTGGTCGCTAACAGTATCGTGAAACCAGAAGAAAGAAATTAAGAAACCAAGACCAATTGCCAAGTCCCACAGAAAATACAAGTGATGTTCAAATCTAAAGCAGTAAATGAATTGTGTCAATATAGCAAACACTGGAACAACTAGTGCAAATATAAACGATGATGGAATATGAGTCTTATCGTTATGAAGAATGTTCAGATAGTAAGCCATAATACCAAGAATGACACCTGCGAAGAAAATTTGAACCAATCGAATAGCTAGGACAAAAAGGTTGATTGTAGCTAACGATCTAATGTAAACCACCTGAGGAGTTTTCCAGAGCTTGGCCTTAATAGGGTTATACTTATCCCAGGCTGAAAGTGGATCAGACATTTTGAAAAAGTTTTATTGAACGTAAATAAAAAAGTTAATAGTTGAAAAAGAGTGAGCAAAAAAGCGATCTGAATGCCGAAATGACAGATAAATTTAAAGTCGATGGATAAAATAAAGAAATTGCCGGTGATACAGAAAAAAAAAGAGAAAAGATATTGGTATAGGGATTATCGACGATATTTATATCTTTTAAAAGTGATTTCATATGAAGGCATCATACTACAAACCCATAATTAATCCACTAAAGGAAAAGATACGAAAAGAGAAATTTTGGATAAAAGAAAGTTTTTTTATTCCAAATACATACTCAATTTTAGTGTCGCCATAGCTCCCTAGTATTCTATACCATATTGTTATCAGTTTGCTCGATTAAAATTCACTAAAAAAGAAATGGCTGGGCAGTTTTCTTTGAAAGATGAAGCTGGCTGGGTTAACAAGGTTGGGTAAGGCTGGGCTGACAAGGTTGGGTAGGGCTGGGCTGCACTGGGCTGGGCTGGCTGGCTGGGTTGGTGATCCACTGTCGCCCTATGTACTAAAAAATGCTTAATGTAAATTGCCGAATTCAGATAAAATTGTCACTCACTACCAAATATTTAAATTTATACGGCTGAATTTTAGAGTACAAAGCAGACGCCTGATCACTACCGCGATATACCCAGACCTGTTTTGAAATCCTAGATGGGAGTTACAAATCAGTTGCTGCTATATATCACCAGCGCGCGCGCTGGTGATGAGTTGGTTGCAACCACACAGATAACTAGTTTTGATGTTCATTTTATACAGAATGTATACTTTTTTTGGTAGATTATAAAAAGTTTAAAAAAATAAGCTTATTTTTGAATGAAAATAACCCTTTTCCAGACAACAAATATGATCAAAAAAAAAAATCTATTTGCACAAAAAAATCATGTTTCATGGCCCTATTTTAAATTGTATCATTAAAATACTTTACTATATAGTTATTAAGGATACTAGTTGTTTGTGTATGCATAAACGTTTCACTTATACTAAACTTTTCATAACACTATGTAAGTGGGTTTGGTTAAACCTTGGGTGATTGGGAAATTGGTTAGTACTAATTATAATTATTAATGAGGAAACCAAGTTCATCTTAAGATCAAAGGTAAGATGGTATCATCGTATGAACTAAGCTGATGGAACCAGAAAACTAACCATATATGTAGATTATTAAAAAAACACGATGTTCAGCCTTAAATCTCTTAATTATTTAGTCAACACGTAATTACATAAACTGTTCACATTAGCAGAATAATTTGCACTTAATACATTATTAAGTTCATTATAATGAACTTCATATAATTATTGAACACCCAATTATTGTGTTAAAAGAAAACTTTTTATGAGAGTTAAATAACAAACATATTTTAGCAAAATTATTATTACATAAATATCAATTAAATAATAATTGTAACATTATATATAAGCACTGTTACACTAATTATAAGTAGTGTAACGTAATTATTTTTATAAAGAAATGTTATTATTAATTGGTTACATAATATTGAAAAAGATTGATATGCACTACTTAAGATAGGCAATTACTATCTGAATTGTGTTGAACGATATTTTGTGACAAAATGTTGTTGCAATTTAATTTTTTTTTGCTTTACCCAGGTTCCAAAATCCGGATTTTTTGGTGTATTTCTAAACTTTAATAAATATATTCATCAAATCTGTTTAATTAATAAAATTTGACATAGATATATACGAAATTCAATTAAAAGATGCATACTCAAGATTTTGAAGTCGTTATAAAGGTCCCACAATTTTCTAATTACTTGATTCTAATTTCGCTTTTTGAGGATGTTAATAACGCGAGCGAGATACGTTCACAACTTCTTCATGGAAATCCGCAATATGAATATGCCTTCGTAGACACAACAACTGTAAGTTTTTACTAAGAAATGAAATAATTAAATTAGAATATTCAGGGCGAGTTTAAATAAAATGTTAACTAAACTGTCGCAATAGATTTATAGTTTAGATCATTTATTATCGGCTGCTTATCGAGCGATATGCGATACTGAAGCTGGGTTCTTACGAACTCACAACATTCATTCAGAAGTTGTTTTTTGTTTATCTCCCAATAATAATGTATGTCGAAAGATTTTTTTTTTTTAAAGTCTAACATTTTAAAGATTATGGATGGCCTCCGAAGATTTGGAATATCGGATAACTCGAGGTCTTTTTTTGCAGTAAAAATTATAAAGGGATCCACCAGTTCAGATAAAAGCGATGCTGGAAACCGATCCCTTTACCAACCATACCTTGATTTTCTGATTGAAAAAGTTAAAGGTAGACAGATCCAAGTTGCTAATTTAACAATCGAAAAGCTTTCTGATTTCAAAGTCATAAAAAAAGTAAGTACCGTATTTATTTATACAAAATGTTCTTTACACTCAATTTTTTTTCAAAAACAGTTCTAACAGTCTTCAGAATTACAAGCTTTCAGCATCACTTATTCACCCTACACAAATAAATACAGCTTTAATTAGTGCTATATCTTTACGTGGAGCTTAGAGTCAGCAAACAGTCCAAAATAATAATTAATGAATTTGAATGATTTTCTTTAGCCTTTAAGATATCCCCTCTATTTTCACACTATTGATTTTTTCTTTGACAACATAACAACCGATCCCAAAAAAAGCACGCGATAGGTCCATTTTATATGCTTCTGCCACGACGTATCCTGAGCCAATACATTTGGGATTCGATTTCACTGAGTCCATATCTGGATCAAAGTACTGCTCTCTGAGAACAAACAAGGGCTCTTTTTCATAATCTCCCATGAAGGGTGTAAACGGTGACAGAACTCCATTTCCACGGCTTCCAGGTCTACCACCCTGAGAATCAGCCCCATTTCCGTCAAAGCTCATATATCCACGGAATGTGCTCGATGGTGGTGGTGGCATCACATATTGTGCTTCTAATATTTTCCTTTTTTCCAAAATTTTGCTTGCAATTTTCTTATCCATTTGAGCTTTTAATGTACTCGGATCTAAATCCGAATTTGCCATTTCTTCTCGATATTCTTTTTGGGCTTCTATTTTAATCTCTTCCTCAAATTGTGACATTTCGACTTCAAGTTGCATAGCTTTCAATTTCCTTTCCTTTTCGTATTTAGACCTTCTTTCCAATATTTCATCTTCGTCTCTTTGCCTTCGTGAATTAGCCAAAATCTGCTCTTTGTTTCGTTGCTCGTATGCTTGCAGCTTTTCTTCCGTTTTTTCTACATCGATATTATTAACCAGATTAAAAATAATATTCTCCACATCCTCCAGGTAGTTATTATATTCACTCAAATTTTCAAAATCTTCTTGACGTTTGTTAAAAGTTTTGGAGACTCTTTGTCGCACGTCAACTTCTCTTTCAACCACGAGATCTTCAAAGATTTGTTCTTTAAATTTATTTTTTCTGAGAATTTTTGTACAACCGTCGTACGGACATTGTGCTGGGCCCATGGAAAATAGTCTGTCAACGCAGTTTTCACATATTTTATGGTAGCATTCTGGGTTTACCAAAAATTTCAAATTTGGTGATAAATATTTTGACGATTTACAGATTGGACATTGGTCTAAAGATCACATTAAGACTAGTCAGTAGTAAATAATTTAAGTTATAATTTGAAATATATACCATCATCACTAGAATCTATCATAATTTTTTTATTGCACTTGTCTCTTAATTATATCCTACCTAAATGGACGTTACGATTTAGAAACTTGCAGTTGAAGGGGGAAGTGATTAAGATAATTTTAATTTTAATTATAATTATAACAAAAGTAGAACGAAAAACCCCAACCCACAGATTTATGGAGTTTAAGAACAAAATGTATTAAAGGGTAATGTTGTGGCCCAGGGTGATGTAAAGAAAGCCTTTACAATATATTCTAAATTCTTGGTGGCAATAATGAGTTGTATCAGACTACGAATTACTTAAGATGAGGGGAGGGGAGCGTATAGCGTAGAACGAGTGTATTAGGAGTTACTACTTAAGATAAGCCTCTTGTCTCAACTCAAATAATTAGTGGGACTAGATCGAAGTATTTGGAAAATCAGACTAGGCCGTAGGTCATTAATATAATCAAGATTATCTGAGAAGAGAAGAAGAGGAAAGTTTTGTTTGTGGGAGAAGCGAGGCTCCTTCTATAGGCGAGCGGATGCTCTTAATTATGAGAATCAATTATACCTATGGCTCATTTTATTAATAGGCTGATTCATGCATGCATTATAAGAGCTTCTATTACCATATGTGTGACAGAACTTGTTATTGTGGAGTATTATAACAGGTAACTAAAATTGTCCTTAATTAATATCCTGTAATGAAAAATCGCCACCACCACTTTACGCATTTTTTTCTTACTCTCAACAACAGTTAAACTATTAAAACCAACAACCCCCCAAATTATATTTGAAATGACCGACGAATCTTTAATCAAAGCTGAAAAAGATTACACCGAGATTTTGGACCGAGAGCTTCCAATTATCGATGAGCTTTATTCTGTATGTAAAATGTCTTTGTTAATCATACTTTAATTTCCTTAATTTCGCCACAGTTTCCAAAGTCGATTGTTACAACAGAATTAAGTTAACATCAACGCGTTTATCTAGAAAGATTTTTCTTCTGCTTTAGATCAACTGCTGGTCTTGGAAAAACAGACTAGACAGGTATGTTTATGCTCATTTTAACTAAGTGTATAAAAATTGCCACTAACAAACCTACTTGATTTTTATTAGGCATCAGATCTTTTTTCTTCTAAAAGAGTCTTGACAAAAATTATTGATATTTCAATAAAGTCAGGTAACTGGAAGATCATGAATGAGCAAGTTCAATTGCTTTCAAAAAAACACGGCCAGCTTAAGCAAGCTATTACCTCCATGATTCAAGAAGTAATTAAAGGAATAGATGAGACTCCTGATTTAGATACCAAAATTAAGACAATTGAAAACATTAGAAGTGTCACTGAGGGTAAAATATATGTTGAAGTTGAGCGTGCCCGTGTTTCTCGAACTCTTTCTAAAATTAAGGAAGATGAAGGTGATATTGATGCTGCCACGGAAATTCTCGGTGAGCTACAAGTTGAAACATACGGTTCTATGGATATCCGTGAGAAAACAGAATTCATTTTGGAACAAGTTGAACTTTACATTAAAAAAGGTGATTACACTCGTGCTCTTATTTTGAGCCGTAAAATTGTTGCTAGATATTTTGAGAAAGAGGAAACTCATGATTTAAAGCTTCGCTACTACGAGCTATTGATTAAAATCGACTTGCACAACTCTCATTATCTCGAAGCATGCCAGCACTATAGGGCTGTCTACAACACACCTCGAGTTCTTGAAGACGAAAGTAAATGGAAGCAAGCCTTAGAGCATATTGTTTTTTTTATTATTCTTTCGCCCTATGACAATGAACAATCGGATCTTATCCATAGAATTGCAACAGATACAAGACTCTCTAAACTTACCATTCATCAGGATCTTATCAAATGCTTCACTGCTAATGAATTGATGCGCTGGCCTAAGGTTGAGCAAATTTACGGCCCTCCTCTCCAAAAGACTGATATTTTTGATATCAATACATCAGAAGGCCGTACACGATGGGATGATCTTCGCAAGCGTGTGGTTGAGCACAATCTTCGTGTTATATCAAAGTATTACACTCGCATTCGCACTCACCAGCTCAATTATTTACTCGATCTTTCTGAGAAAGAGACAGAAGAGTTTATTTCTAAGCTTGTTACCCAAGGAACTATCTATGCTAGAATAAACCGACCAGAAAGAATTGTCAATTTTGATGAGCCAAAGGGTGACACAGAAGTTTTGAATGAATGGAGTTACAGTATAGGCCAACTTTTAGGCCATATTGAAACTATTGGCCACCTTATTGCTAAAGAAGAAATGATTCACGGAATGAAATAAGAATGATTTTATAAATATTATAATAATAATTAGTAATAAAAATTTATTAAATAAAATTAAAATGAACATTACATAGTCTATTAAAGAAAAAACTTTTTTGTTGCTAGTCTTTATGAGAAATAGTTTAAATCTATCGATCATTCTCAAGAGTAAGATAAATTACATAATTTATTACAGAACCCTAACCTCCAAACACTTAAAGATAACAAGGTTTTTTAAAGTTGACAGTATGACAGATGCCATTTTCATTCTTTTTTCTTACCAAAACTTTTTGGAACTCGAAAAAGCCAGTACATGAAATAAGCTCCAATGACATTAATAAGAACAAAGGAAACCAAAACTCCATAGTTTCTCCAGGCTTGATCAAGCGGTGAAAAAATGGTAGCTAGGTAATCATCAGTAGTTGTCATTGTACAATATTGACAGTTAGTAAACGAATTTGGATTGTACACACTACCGCCGTTAGCGCTTGCATAAGGCCCAAGGAATTCACCACATGTCATATTTAAACCAGGAGTTGTTGCGTATATAAGTAATTCTTTATCAGCACATTTGACTGGGGCATGTGCAATACCAGCTGATAACATACCAGAAATTGTATAAGTCCACGGTGAGCACCTATACATAAATATCCAAAACCCTGGAAGATTATTTTTGGCAACAAGAACACCAGACATAGCCAGTACTATGTTAAAAACAATATTGCATATATTTGAGGCAGTTTCTTCTGACAAGGCAGCTACCGCCATATATGAGCAGGTAAGAATATAGTAATAATAAAACAGTAAAATCAAGAAGAACAAAGCCCCGCGCATATGAACCTGATCCGTGGGTTCTGCATTTCGATAAAAACCAGTTGGATAATAAAAAGTGAAAAATCCTACAACACCGCACATTGTTTGCCATGGAATTTCAGCTGCAAACATAGAGGTCATAAATGTGACCCAGCTATATGTTTTTGAAGGGCGTTCACGAGTTTCATATAGTTTACGCTGAAGCGTAAAAGGTGTCATAATTTGCTGAGATAGTGGTTGAAATAAGACAGTCATCATAAAAACAGAAAACATTTGATCTTGCATCCCTTGGAGTGTATTTTTTGCTTTCCAAAAATTAATTCCTAAAAAGAACGGAACGGTAACACAGAGGGCGATTTTCGCTAAAATATACTGTGGGTTTCTCCAGGTATTCCACAACGAACGTTTAGAAACAATTATACATTGTTTCCAAATTGGAATTGCATATGCTTGAACAACTTCATGATTATCTTCAGAAGTAAGATACATTTTTGACTGTTCTCTAAGATCATGTAGTTCATTTTTCATTGCTTGAAACTCTGAGGACTTTCGCCAAACATCAAACCAATCAATACTGGAATATGAGCCAGGAGCAGCTCCAATAACCTCAAGCATCCACTCTGCAGGGTTTGCTTCGGGGGGACAAGGCTTTGCACCGTTGCGGACAAAGTAATCGGTGAGAGTGGATGAATTTTCCCCAATATCTCCATAATAAACAGTTTGACCACCTCGCTTCAAAAACAAAAGTCGATCGAACTGTTGAAAAAGAACTGCAGATGGTTGATGGATTGTACATAATATTGCCTGTCCATTTTTTGTTAATTTTTTCATCAGGGCCACAATTGACCATGCTGTTTGTGAATCTAATCCAGAAGTGGGCTCATCAAGAAAAAGAAGAAGCTGTGGTTTAGCTGCAAGTTCAACTCCAATTGTCAAACGTTTACGTTGTTCAACATTAAGACCTTCTCCAGGAACTCCAACGATTGCATTGGCATACTCTTCCATTTCCAATATTTTGATAACTTCATTAACGTAGGCTAGCTTTTCTTGTTTAGGGATATGATCCGGTTGTCTTAATAAAGCTGAAAACTCTAGTGCTTCTCGAACAGTTGTAGTATTTAAATGGACATCTTGTTGTTGAACATATCCAGTTTTGCGCTGAAACGAAACGTCTCTCGAGTTCCCATTAACAAGCATATCTCCGGTCACGACACCCATTGTGATTCTATCAGCAAGAGTATCTAGTAAGGTGGTTTTTCCAGCACCGGAGGAACCCATCAAAGCGGTTAGTGTACCAGGTTTAACCCAACCATCAACATGATCTAAAATTCTTCGCGGTTCACCTTTGATTTTAATGTCGTAGCAAACATTTTCCCACTGAAAAATTCCCTCTTGTCTTTGAAGTTTTACTGAGGTTTTAGTCTCCAAATTTGGATAACCTCCAGAAATGCCTCGTTCTTGATTTTCGATATCAGATCTTTTGTTTTTTTTGATAACCTCGCGTGGAAAAACAAGGATTTCACCTTTGGATCGTGCACCTTTCACGAATTCGGTAAAGAAAATGTAAAGAGTAAAGTAAAAAGCACAAAAGCCAAAGAGAATACCAAGGTTACGCCATAAGTGCCCAGTATTATATTTAAACTTTTTAACCAAATAGTCATTACCAAAGATTGAAAACTGACCAGGACTTGCACTAGCAACATTACAAATTTTATATTCGCTAGGTGTGTTTTCATATTCAGACCCCCGAGGAATAATATCAGAACATTCAAAATATTTATTTCGGAATTCATTAATCATAACCGCTTCAAAGGCATACCCCATCGGGTTAATGTAATTTATCCATCGAATCCAAGGTCTCATGTCGACTACGGGAATAACGAAACCGGCAGTAACAACTAGGACAAAAATTAAAAGTGCAGCAGGTGTTAATGCTTGAGGAACACTTTTTGTAACGGATGCAATACTTCGAAACATGAACGACGAAGTAATAGAGGACAGAAAAGAGAAAAAAAAATAAATGAAAAATGCTCCTGGCTCACGCTTCAAGTTCACCATAAAATAAAGCATAACGTTAAAACAGATAGAAGTGATTATTTTACCCGGCATATCAACGATAAACGAAGCAAATGCTTCAGCGGAAGGGTGATAAAATGCATAACGACTATGTTTTTCAACAACAGGTCGTAGTTTGTAAAGAGCAAAAACTTCAAGTACTGAAGACAATGTGTTAAACAAAACTGAAAAAAACAAAGCTGCACCACGACCATAAAATGATGAAGTATATGATGATTGGTTATAAAAGACAGAGCTCACAAGCAATGATGCGATAGTATTTCCAAAAATTGAAGTCAATGTCATTGCCGGATCACCAACCAAACGTTGGAAGCCTCTGGTTACACAAATGCTGATTTGCATTGGATATGAGATGAAGTAGGGGGATCTTTTAGAAGATAGCTTGGATTTTTGAGTCTTTTTATAGGCCACAAATTTATTTGTCCCACCGCCTCCAATTGGATGCTCTGCGTTCCACTCATCAATTTCTTTTATAAGAGCTTGATATTCAGCACTTTTGAGCCAATACTCTTCAAACTCTTTAGGGCTGCGAGGAACCAAATTCTCATATCCGGGTTTAACGACACGTTCAGAAGGCGAAGTAATAGATGTCAAGAAGTCACTTGTTGTTTGTCGACTAATGCACACATAACCCATATTCTCAAAAAAACTTCGGGCTTTAGAGGCAGGCCCAAAGTAAATTTGACGGCCAAGATATAAAACTGTGACTTTATCAAAAAGATCATATGAATCTTGAGAGGCTTGGTACAAAGAAACCAAAACTGCTGCACCACCTAATTCTGCACCAATTTTAAGTGACTTAACAAATCCTAAAGCAGTTGCAGAATCAAGACCCCTAGTAGCATTATCCCAGGCTTGTACGGCTGTTCCAGCAATTACAACCTCGGAAATAGAAACTCGTTTTCTTTCACCTCCAGAAACACCTCGAACAAAATCATCACCTACACGAGTATTCATTGTATGAAGCAAACCAAACATTGTCATGGCAACATCACGAATGTGGGTAGCGTATTGATCTCTAGTGACACCAGGCAAGCGACTTTCTGGTGTACGTGCTAAGGCTGCAAATTTTAACGTTTGACCAACAGTTAGATATGGGAAGTTGGTTTCATTTTCGGCGTTATAAACAACCTCTCCGCGATAGTTTTTTTCAATTTCTTTAGGTGCAACTCCTTGAAATGCTGTTAGAGTGGTTGATAATGCAATTGTAAAACCTTTGCATACCTTGATAATTAATAAGAGAATTTTCAGTGATTTTAAAACCATAAGTGGTACAAGATACTGCTTTCAACAAAGTTGAACATCCCCTAATATAATCTTTTTGTTAATTTTTTTTTTTTTTTTTTTTTTTTGAAAACAACTTACGCTCCAGGGCGACCAAGTACAACACATGTTTCACCCGATTTGATAAGACCATTGAAATTTTGCAATATTTTAACTTCATCGCCTTTTCTTCCACGAACAAAATTGAGTAATGAATTTCCAGTTTGAATGAAAACATTGTAAACCGTTGATTGATAAGTGTCATCTTGAGTGTAGCCAAATGCCCCGAGGTTTTTAAATGAAACTCCAGCATTAAGTTTTGGATATTTTTCAGGGTCAGTATGATATATTTTAAGCATGTGTTGAGCCCAAGAATAAGGATCAAATTTCTCCGAATGAGGATCCAAAATCGGATTTTCTTTGCTAATAAAAGGGTTAAAATCAGTAGAAATGGGCTTAATTGCATTAGAATTATTTGTTAACTGTTTCGAAATTTCTGATTGATGAGTGATTTGACGTGCAAGTCTAAGAATCTGTTCATTCTTTTCTGTTTCAGAAAGTTCATCGGACTCCAAATTTGGCATTCCAAAATAGCTAAGAGGAGACAAATCCTCTTGATTGCTAATACTGGAAGACATTGTTGATAATTTTGTCAAACAAATCAAATAACATAATAAAATAAAGCTAAAGAAACCAGTATTTATAGAAAAAAATATGATAAATAAATTCTTTTTTTTACTAAATATTAGAAATATAGAAGATAATTGAATTCAAGTTTCTTTTTTTTTATTTGAGATCCGAAAATTAATGCTTCAAAAAACGATAACTATTTTGGTTTTCATCAAATGATTTCAAAAATGTATTTCCATTTTAAGAAAATAAAGTCTTCCCAAAAAGGATAAATTTGAATTAAAATGTCCATCGCCTAAGGGAAAAAAAGAAAGGAAAAGATTTAACGGGAAACTGCCGGGTCACTGTCGGATCTCTTAATATCTCGTGAACAAAAATCCCTCGTTTAATGAAACTAAATTAGTAATGAATAATTTTTAGAGCTCAAGGGATCCTTATCTCCTAACTATTTTAAAATTATCTAAATCGTTATGAATAATGATGATTAATTGTAATGGCAATGCGTAATAAGCTTGAAAGGTATACATAATTGTGAGTCCCACTAAGACTAAATCATTCGTTAGTTTTAAGGATTATCTTAGAAGCTGTAAATATATATTTCATAAAAGACTTTTACAAGTTTGTTCAAATGAAAAAAATTGTCCTTTTTTTAAAATTTATGAGCGTTATTACGGTTTATTTGTTTTTATCAAAATATTTTTAATTTTGATACACAAAAAAAAAAAAACCGTGATATCAACAATTTTTGCTGTTTTTTCAAGATCGATTTGGCAATTCCATTTTCAAAATTTACAAAAACGGATGTAATTTTCGGGTCTCTTCCCAACTTATTTCTCTCTATTCCGGAAATCTGCACTTTTTCTCAATGCAGAGTTAGAAGGAGGAATAATTTTCTATTTCTTTTTAATTTATTTTAGTAGATTACGGTATCCCGATTATTTTGTTGCCTTTTTTCACGTTAGTTTAAACTACGTCATCTATGAGATTGTAAACTCGGAGTTCAGTGGTACGCAGATATCTGAGAGGTGTGGATAATATTTATTATGTTTTTTATGCTTGATAGAAACATGTCACATATTTGAAATTTTTTTTTTGTAATATTACATTATATGTATTTTGTAGCAAAATAGCAAAATAGCAAAAACTATGACAGAAAATAGGTGTGCGAATGAGACAATATATGGTTAATTTTACAATAAATTGATTCAGTATATCAATAATTATTGATTTATATAAGGGTTGAGAATCCAAACCATGAAAAGATCTCTCAAACAAATATTAACATGATTTATCCATTGATTCATCTAAATTTTTCTCATGCCATCCATTTTACTTTTTAAATTGGCAAGCTGAGATCTTAAATTCCCATTTTCATTTTCAAGATTTTCAATTTGTAGTTTTATTTCTCTGTTTCTTTTTCGATCTTGAGATTGAATATCTGCCCTAAGCTGCCCAAGACTAGATTTTAATATTTCTTTTTGGCGTTCAAATGTCTCATAGTAAGCATCTAAAGCCATTTTTGTTTCTACCAGTTGCTCATGAAGATCCATATTTTCATTAACTAGGTCTTCTTGGGTGATATTGTCGTAGCTACTATGATGATTTCCTGTAGCCCCAGTATTCTTATTTTCAGTGCTTGAATTGGTGCTGGTTGTTTTGCTATTTAATTTAGCTTTAGAAACAACATAATAGCTATCATTAGGATTGATAGAAGCACTTAAACTAGATGTCGAAGAAGAAGAAGATGATGACGAATTTGAAAGAATAGACCCATTGTAACTTCCTTTGGTAGCAATACTTGGACTATTCAAATTCTTTAAAACTTGAGAAGGTGAATGTGAACGTAGGTTTGGAGATGTTGACTGACTGTGTTGTTTTGCAAATTTGTTTTTTACTTTAGATATATCTCTTGTTTGGGTATATGTTTTTTTGACAACTGTTGTCATTGTCGAATAAAATTTAAAGAAAGGGTCTCCTTCATGCGACACAGCGCTGTTGTGATTACTGGTATTATTTTCCAATGATACTTCGGAACCATCAGTAGGACTTGACTCTTCTTCTGATATCGTACTAATTTTTCGATTAGAATTTAATGATGTATGGTAATTATGATGGTGATTATGAGACGGGGGGAGACTGGCTGTTCCCTTTATAGTATTGGAACCTGGAGGATTACCAACATTGCTAGATGATTTTCTTCCTCGAGCAGACGCTAAAGATGATGTCAGATGTTCCGAACTTACAGGTGATGAATTGTTATTATTATATATTGAATAAGAAGATTGTGGCGAAGAAAGTGGTGAATTTTGCTGTGGCAAAAATGAAAGTAGTGGCGAAGAAGACGGTGAATTGCTTAATGTGGATAATGTAGATAAGTATGGAGATGATCCAGTATGAGGTAAAGGCAAGATTGTTGGAGTAGCCTGAGATTGAAGATGTATTTGTGGTAAAGAAGATGTATTTTTTTCATCTCCTAAGAATCTAGCATTTTCTTCAGCTTGAGCCTTTAAAAGATTAATGGTTCTCAAAGCCTATAAATAACAATAGTCAAAACAACAGATCTCAAGATTAATTATAACAAAACATACCTCAGGACTAACTGTCAGTTTCAGTGCTTCATTATATTTTTCTACTGCTTGAGTATAAAACTCTGAGGCCTTTTGATATTGACGATTTTGGACTTCTGTGTCAGCTTTTAAGCTGAAAGTATAAGCCTGTTCTAGCGGCGAAGAATCCATTTATTTCTAGATAAAAACTCTCAAGATGTAAGGTTTTTCTTATTCTTATTCTTCTTTGTTTTTTTTTGATAAATTTGGTGAACAATTAAAAAATTGATACACGAATAAGGTTCTTATTTCATATCATCAGCAAAATACTTTGAACAAAACATGGCCCAAAGAATAGTCTAAGACTCAAAACTATAGATCAAACGGCTTACCTGAGATATTGAGGGAAGTAATCGGGTGGGGAAAGGTCATACATTTCTTGAAATCTTAGTCATGAGTATTGTTTGTCACGTAATGAGTAAAATAAGGAACGCTGTACTGGTCTTCGTACTTATCATTAATGGATAAGGTAATAATTACGCGTCTTGGGATGGTAAGAAAAGGGTTTTTGATCAAGCAAAAAAAAAAAAAAAAGCAATACAACCACATGATTCTCTCACCTTGCTTTAGTAACAAACAAAGTGGCTTTCCTCCAAGAAATATTTATACCTAAAGCTGTAAAGAAAATCAACCCACTATATATATATTTTATATATTTCATTCTACCACCACACATTTTTTTGAATTGCTTGATTGCGATTTTCTTCAAATACCATCATCTGTCACTGATATTGTATATAAGTATTTAATTTTGATAACTGACGGCCGTAATTGTATGTTATTGCACTGACAAAATACTTATCGTTGGTATTTCCAAGTACGTAACACCCTGGATATGCTAAAAAAAGAAATCAGCCAAGTTATCAACTCGAAGGAACCAACCAGGCCGCCCCGACAAAAATCTTTATAAATAAACATTTCTCTTCGTTTCACACTATTTATACTTATATTGGATACTATGCATGTATCCTTAACCACTTATTTATCATTGTTAATAAATTCTTCTTTTTTTGTTCTTGACCATATATATTTAATTTGCATTGTTTATTCTGCTTAGGATTATACATAGACCAGCTAATATTCACACCTCCTTTCACAGTAATACAAGCCACTATATTACTAAGAACACCCTGGCTTATTTGACTCTTGAAATCATTCAGATTTATAATGGAGATAAATTCTAGTGATTTAGAGAGCTCTTGCGACGAATTCTGGAATGAGCTCCAAGAGATTGCATCAGGTCATTACCAATCTATTTCGAAAGTTGAACACGCTTTGTCTCGCTACATAAATTTAGCCGCCCTTTACTTTGATAAATATCTTGACCAAGATGAAGACTTGACTAGGTGTGGTTACCACCTTATTCACTCCTCTATTTTCAACAATAATAAAGCCTATGTTCGACGAAAATTGATTTCTTTGCTATTGGAATCGAATCTCGATCTTTCAAACCGTATCTTTATTGGCGCAATTCTTTTAATAGACGGTAGACGTAATCCAGCAACTTTAGAAATGATGCAAGAGGAGTCTGCAACAGGAACACTTATAAATACAATTTGGAAATCGCAAATGAAATCTCCTCGTCTTCATAGAATCTTTCTTGAACTTTTTTACGAAATGTGCCGCATTCAAAAACTTACATATTCAGACCTTTCCCTTGTCAAATCGGAATTTTTGAACTATCTTTTTACAGCAATCGAAAACAAGGATGACTATGATTACGACCCTTATGGATTTGCTGTTATCAAAGTTCTTCTTGCTTTGAATGAACAGTTTATGGTTGCTGCATATAGTAAAGCAACTCAAAACAATAGTCAATATTACTACAACAAGCCACATTCTTCATCTGAAGCTCACATTGAAAATTTAGCTAACACGGATGAAGAGCATACTGAACCGAGCTCTGAAATTGATAACTCTGTCGATAATCAGTTTCGCAAAATTAAATCTGAAGTGTCCCTACAAGATCTCGAACATCATAGTCACCAGCATCCCAACCCAGATTATTCTGCGGTCACTCTAGAAAATAAAGTCTTTAACACTTTGTGCTTACACAAAGACCAGTATCGTACTTTTGGTGAGAATATTGTATTTCTGCTAAACCGGAGTCCAGACAATACCCTTCAACTTATGGTTTTAAAATTTTTATACCTTATTTTTACAACGCCTGCCACTTATGAATACCTTTATCTCAACGACTTGAAGGTTATTGTCGACGTTTTCATTCGTGAACTTTATAATTTATCTTCCGATGAAGAAAACCTAATACACACATATTTGAGAGTTTTACACCCTCTTCTACTTCATACAGAGCTTCGACGCGAAAGGTATAAGGCTAAAGAGCTTGTTTCACTTCTTGAAGGGATGAGCGAAAATGCATCTAGATATTGTATAGACATTAGTGAAACAACACAGCGTCTTGCTTACAGATGTCTTTTTGTTGATTGGATAGGTGCTCCTTCTCCAACCCTCCCAAGAAAATGCAGAACATTCGACGAAACTATCAGCACGTTAAGCAAATCACGAAGCTATAGCGACTATGAAAGCGATTCTACCCCATCTGTTGCTACAATTTCTGAGCCTGTTTCTCCCCATACTGAACTTGCAGATAGTACTGTTAAAGAAACACAAACTGATGTGACAACTCAAGAATCACAAGAGCCTTTACCTTATAAAGAGACTTCCAACAAAGAAAGAAAGCCTTCTATTACACCCCTTCATATTACACATTCCGCACCCGCATATCTGGAAAAACATGAAGAGAATGATGAAAAGTTTGAACAATTTATACAAAATCCTCAGCAAACAGGAGAAAGCAGTGAAAGTTCCAGAAGCAGTTATAGTAACCGTTCTTATGATCGAAATCAAGATATTGATGAAGGGATGACTCCGACTTCTCCTGTATCCACTTTATCTTCTGGTATCAGTTCACTTAGTTGCGAATCTACTGAAGATTCTTCCCTAATTATCCCTTATACTATTACACCCCCACCGCAAATCACTTTGGAGAATAATAAAAATATTGTAAGAGGTGTGCTTCCGCCACCACCACCGCCTTCACGTTCAAATCCTCTTGCGCCAAAGCACTATTCCTTATCATTGCATCGATCTAGGCCGCCGCCACCTCCGCCGCCCTCTTTGAGTGACTCTTTAACTTCATTGTCTGAGGAGCAGCCAAATTTACATGCCTCTTCTATTGAATTTCATACTCCACCTCCACCGCCTCCTCCTCAACCAGCTAATCGTCTTAAGCATGCTAAATCATCTGACGCTTTGAGAATGCTAGGTACTCTTGGATTTAAGCGCTGTGCGCCTCCACCACCACCCGTACCACCTTTACCCTTTGAGCATAAGATAAATCATTCCAAATCGATTGAGGCTTTGAAATCTTTTAATTCACAGTCTCAAACCTCTGTAATGCCTCCACGACCTCCTCCACCTAGAACTTTGCGCAAACCAAATAGTACAAATACCTTAGGAATGTCTATTAGAAATACAAGTGCCATTGAGCTTGCTTATGCACGAGACAATAATAAGGATACACCCCCTTTACCGTCTATTCTATATGAGGAGAGAAATACAAGAGATGATCTTATGAAACAAAATAGTCACACAAGCATGGAATCTTTAAATCATTATGACTCTTATGACGATGAAACAAACAAATCTGATCAAGAATCATTTTCTCATCATGCTGGCATGAAACAACCACCGCAGCCTCCTAATCATCATCATCCTCATCATTTACAGAAGAAAGTTTCAATGCCCTCGTTTCACCCGCATTCTTCTCATCATCATCAAAGAGCGCGACCTCTGCCACCACCACCTCGTCACCATTCTTATGCTCCTTGCCCTCCTGCATCCAGAATGTACATGCAACATAATAACACTCATACCAAACTAGTTGCTTCTCATCCTAATAGAGGCCCCCCACCTCCACCTCCCCAACGTCATAATAGCGAGGCTACCATTATTCATTCTTCTAACTAGAAAAAACTTTGCACATCAATAATCATTAATTCAATTGCATCATTATAGAAATGTGTCATCATCTTGACATTGTTTTTTTTAAATATATATATATATTTTAATTTAATGTCATAAAAATATTATTTTAAAGATAAATATGCCTTGTTTACAATTGTTATGAGTTTATCTTCTTTGTAAAAAAAATTTAAAAGATTATCAATGCAAATTTTTTCTGCGCCTAGAACGTTTTCTTGAGTCGAAGAGCCAGTATGCGGCGTAAGTATAACATCCCAGCGGTCACATAGCTCTTCTTCTACAATAGGCTCTTTCTCAAAAACATCTAATGCCGCACCATGAATTTCCCCAGTTTTGAGACTTTGGATCAAAGCCCTAGTATCAATAAGTCCACCGCGACCAATATTCACAATTTTAGACCCTTGAGGAAGAAGGGCTAAAGTATTCTCATTAACAATGTGTTTAGTCGAGTCATTAATAGGCAGCGACAAAATGAGCAAATCGATATTCGGCAGCATATCTTCAAAGGATTTATAGTATGTGGCAGCATAACCAAGTCTTGCTTCTTCGTCTGGATTCAATCTTGTACGGTTGTGATAGCAGACATTCATACCAATCGAGTTTAAACGTGCGCCTATTTCTTTTCCAATGGCACCAAGTCCTGCAATACCAGCTACATGACCACGGGGTTGGCGCACAAACCGGTTACCGACTTTGTCTCCAAATCCATAAACTGGCTTAACAGGGATATTAGCCTGGTCATCAGTAATGGAATCAGAAGGCACCCTACAAAGAACTGGTCTTCCAATTTCATTATTCCATGGAAGTCCAGACTGTAAAATTGCCCTGCAATCACCTGTATTTTTAGTTTGACGAAGTAAGTTTTCAAATACCGGTGAGTAGTGATAAAGTCCTAAAGTGACGTAAAGAACATGGTCTGCAACAGGATTGGCTGCAAGACCCGGTGAGTTACAAACAGAAATTCCGCGAGCTCCTAGTGCCACCACATCAAAAGGATCATAGCCGACAGCACTGGTGACAATAATTTTAAGACCTGATGGTAAATACTCAACCAGGTCTTTAGTTAACCCTCCAATAGGCTTATTAGATGTTAGATAAACAGTAATTAATATTTCCTTTGAATAGTATAACTCACAATAAATCCAAAATACATGCACCAAAACGCCTCTACATCATTATGAATAGTTTGAATGTCTTCAATGAATTTTTCTTTTGTAGTAAGATTGTAGAACTAATGATAGTGAGATATTAGAATCTTTCTTTTAAATAACAAAACTCATAGCTTACCTCGTACTCAAATCTTTTGGCAAATCTTTTAAAATCATCGGTGTGGGTATTGACTTCACCAAAAATTAAAACTTTCGGCTTTGATTTTAAAATCTTTTGATCATCGGTCATTTTTAAATAATCAAGAGGGGAGGGAAGGTAAAGCTAGACTTAACCCCCACGTTATTTTGGAATAGATTTTTTAAAGCCTTGAATTTGGGAATCGTGATAGGCGGCATAGCGGTAAAAAAAAGACCCTAACAATGTAACCTGTTATGTGGCTTAAGATAATTTATATTAAATAGGGTTAAGAAAACAATGCTTTTAGGCATATGTTTTTAACTATAGTTAAAACAATGAATATAATGTTTAGAAAAAAAAAGTAAAAATGCTTATTATTTTTAAATTTATAGAAATTAAAAGTGAAATAAATAACTTGAACAAGAATTTTTCAATAATTCGATAATCAGATAATCTTGATTTATAATGACATGCTCTTGTGTTTAATGATTAGGTGGAGGAAACCAGACATTTGTTAGAATGTTTTTGGCTTGATGTCTCTGTTAACAGAGATTCCCTAGAAGCCACAATGTTAGAAATGCTCATACAAAGATAGGTTGGCGTTCACTGTATCACAACTGGTGCATATCTTACTGGCGTACTCTTCATTCATCCTAGAGGGTCTTGTCTCAGTCAATTGATATTTAAAAAAAATGTGCCGGTAAAACAAGTAGTGCGGACTCGCCATCGAATTTTTGTTCATTCCTCTGTTTCTACTAATACTAACCAATTTCTGCCTTTGAATGGAGGCAATACCATGTTTTTTTGTAGTTGGTAATAAGTAGTAAGATGTTTAATGATTTGGTAATGATCTTTTGTCACTATGTTGGTTATTTTTTCATAGTGCTTAGGGCATTTTTTTGTTCTTCTAGCAAAGTATATCTCTGAATTTTTTTTTTCAACTTCACGATCATAAGAATCATGATTTTTTCTATGTGAATCGATACATGGAATATTTCTTTATCTGGTAACATGTCAATAGGTGTTTACTTCCTGGATCAAGGTCTATAATATTCTTTCTTTCATTACTTTTCACCTCCTTCTTGCAGTCTATTGGAATTAAGAGAAGGAATATCTTTGTGAATCTATTGTAGTGCAATTTGACGTCATGCTCTATTTCGATATATGAGATCTCTTCCTACTTTCTCGTTCCTATTTATAACTTTATTTTACTTGTAATACTGAGAAACAGAAGGAAAAGCCATTATTTTTGTTGACCTCATCTTTCTTGTTTCTAGCTGGGATAAATATTTTTTTTTCTCATTTGCTTGTAGTTGTATAAGTGAAAAGAGGGTTCGCTTGGCTTGTGTTAAACAAAATTGTCACCGACAAGAGCCCTCCACTCAGCTATCAAGACGATCTGTTCAACAAGTTCAAATCTAGATCTGCGCCAACAGTCTCTGTAGGAAACCACAACTGTTTCAATCGGCCTTTGCATGTAGCATTCCAAAATAGTCTTAAACCCCTTTCTCTTAAAGTTGATTCCAAAAATGATGAATTTAAGCTTAGTTCTTACAATAAATATTATTTTAATTTTTATTAGCATGACACTTTGTTTGATTTTGTTGAGTTCTTGATACCATTACACATAAAATTGAATAACATTTCAACTTGTTCCTCATTGATGAAAATTTACAAATTTGCAAAATCATAAAGGATTTTTAGAAAAAATTTTTTTTAACTATTTAAAAGGTTTACATATTGATTAATAAATATATCTGAAGTTTTTGTTTTGTTTGTCCGTCATATCTTTGAAAGAGTTCGACAGATCAGTAGAACGACCACCTTGTTCTTCGTCACGGCGCTTATTACACCATTTAAGGTAAAAGCCCAAAATTATTGCAGTACATCCGGATAGTAAGACACCGGTAAGCATAGAACCGATTCCAAGTGGATATTTAGGTTTTTGGGAATCGAGGTAAAAGAATGGACCAATAAGGTTACCAATGCAGTATCCCAGAAACATAATTGTATTGGCAACGGTACGCTTAGTATGGCCTGCTACGTTACCGGAAAACAGAGATAAAACCAATACAAAAGAAGCATAACCAGGACCCGTCAGGTAATAACAAATTAGGCGACCAGCCTTATTGGTTTGCGGAAGAAAGTAGAGACCAAATGTTCCTGCAACGTTTGGAAGAATAAAGATTGCCAAAAGAACAACGCGTCGGTTTTCGCCGTTTCTACTAAGGGCATGATTGAGATAAACACAAATGAGGATTGAAAATGCAATTGAAGCACCATAGGGAATTGACAGTAAAGTGGTTCCAAGTGTTGAAAAACCAAGGCCTTTAATGATGATTGTGCCGAAGTTGGAATAGCCACCATTTGGTACGTTGGCACCTAAAACACCAAAGAAAAGCAGCCAAACTTTAATATCCATAAGACATTCCTTAACTTGGTCCCATTTTAGAGTCTTATTTTCAATACCTGTCTGGTTAGATTTAAGAATTGTCAAGAGAAGAACTCGTTCATCTTCAGTCAAATATTTAGAGGTAACAGGACTGTCAGGAAGGAAAAAGAAAACAACAAGGCCCCAAGTAGCACATAAAGCACCAATAACCAAAAATTCATATTTCCAAGAAGGAAGCGAACCCTTGATATTGCCAATGGCATAACCTAAAAGACCACCAAAAGCCACACCAACGCCAGTAGCACTAAACCAGATACCAATGCGGAGAGGTTGTTGGCGACGTGTGTACCACATGCCTGTAATAAGCATAAAAGCTGGGTCTGCACAAGCTTCCGCCGCACCACCCAAAACTCGAAGAACAGCCAAAGTCTTGAAGGAATTGCATGCAGCCTGAATCATAAGCAAAACACCCCATAGAAAGATATTAATACCAAGGTACTTTCCAATAGGGAACTTAAGCATGAGATAGTTGGTTGGGAATGACCAAAACAAGAAACCAAAATAGAAAAGAGAGGAAAGCCAACTATATTTGCTTCCAGTAAGATTCAAATCTTTTACAATTCCAAAAATTGCTGCATAAGAAAGCGTTGTTTTGTCGACATAAAAAAAGATGTATGAAACAAAGATAAATGGTAGGATCATCATGTCAACTTTGCGAGTAAGTTTGG
Organism: Magnusiomyces paraingens; assembly: GCF_902498895.1. Lineage (NCBI taxonomy): Eukaryota > Fungi > Ascomycota > Dipodascomycetes > Dipodascales > Dipodascaceae > Magnusiomyces > Magnusiomyces paraingens. The sequence continues at coordinate 4,493,419 of NW_022474068.1, forward strand.
CAATGACTTTAGGATCCACTTCATCTAAGTTGATATTTGAGCCATGCATTATTTGCGCAGCTTTGTCCATTTTAGAAAAATCAAGTGTTTCCTGAACATCCTCCACCTCGTATACATCAGGATATTTTTTGTCTGAAGACACATCTGTGACTTCTGTGATTGCACCTTTCTGATCTTCAAGACCCATTGTTGAATAGTATGTGAGACTAAAAATCCAAAATCTTTTGTAAAAAGTGTTTTTTTTTTGTTGAAATAAAGAGTTATTATTATGATTATTATTATTATTTAAGTATTGATAAAAAACTAATGAAGAGGAGAAATAAAAAAAAGAACAGGATAATGATGGAATCCCTGGGGTATTTATAAAAAAACAGAACCATTTTATCTCATAAAAAAAATTAATGAAAACTAAAAGAGAATGATAGCCAAGAACCTTTAGTTGATTGATCTTAAGGACTGGGAATGTGTATTATTTTGAGAGGGGAATAATGAGGTGGGGGGAAAAACCAAGAAAAAAATGGGAGGGGAAAGAAGCGGAGGAGGAGGTGGGTGGATGATTTTATAAGCGTACACCTAACCAAAATTTATGCACTACATAATCATAATTATAATTATGTTTAGACTAAAAACTTATAAGCATTTAAGCTTATGTATGTGTATATTTGTAAAGCTCATCTAACATATTGAAAAGAAAAACTGTGAAGGGATTTATTTTTCAATTATAATTTAACTAATTACGAAATAAGGCCTAAAGGCCACCTCAATATTTTTAAAAGTTCCAAATAAAAAGAAATGATTTTTTTGTTGGATTCTTTGTTGAACATTTTATATGGACTCGGATTTTCGATTCACATTCCCAATTTATTTAACAGATTAAAAATAATTTAATTAAAAAATTAACTTAAATGAAATATGACTTATATATAAATGAAATATGACTTTTAAATGAAATATGACTTATATATAAATGAAATATGACTTTTAAATCAAATACTCATCACTTTTCATAATTTTTCTTATGAAAGGGTCGTATATGGCATTGTCGGTTTTGACAGCCGTACGATATAAAATTTCAGAGTAGCAGTTTAAATCCTAGTTTAAATAGACTTTAAATATATCAACAATATAAAAAATCCCCGCACAAAATACTCGCTAAATATATTGAAATAATCTTTTTGAAAAAGGTTAAAAATAATGAAGAATTAAATATCATTCAGAAAAATAATAATGAATTATATATAATTTAAAAATAAGTAAAATTTTTATGTATTTACAAAAAAATTATTATTCTCTATGTTTATCTTGTTTTTTTTTGGCTGTTCTACAAAAAGTAAATTATTGTGGGCATATACTGATATCTCAGGACTATAAAATTAGTTAGCTTGACCCCTCATCATTTTTATTAATTTCTTGATCTACTTTTGAAAAGGCTATTTGAATTCAGAAAATGAAATAGCCTTCCAGTTTTTGAAGATGACTTCTATTGTAAAGTCTTTCAGACAATGACAGTCTTTTCTTTTTTTCTTTTCTTTTTTATTTTATTTTATTTTATTTTTCTTTTTCATTAAAATATGAAATACATTAATCTTGGCTCACTTATATTGTGGTTACATAAACAAATAAGTTTTTATTTTTACTCAATTAAAAATCATATTTTTTTTACATCTAAGGGCCTCAAAAAACAATTCCCTTAAGTGTATCAGTAATAAAGATTCCGAGCGCAAATGTTAACTATTAAAAAATGGTATTTAAAAAAAGCAAGAAGCCTTTAAAAAATTTTTCCGGTCGCAGATAAAAAAGGCCTTCGGAATAACCGAGGTCGAGATGTTATTAAAGCCTACAAAAATAGGATTTTAGTTGCAGTATACTCCAGGTAAGCACGAAATGTTATAAAGGTTCCTTACAAAGATTAATTAATTTTAGTTAATTGAAAACAAAAGGTTTATTTTTAATTGCAATACATAAAAAATAAAAAATAAAAAGAATTTCTAATATACGTATCTGAAATTCTTGTTTTGGATATCTGTCATATCCTTAAAGGCATTGGAAAGATCATCGGTTCTTCCGCCCTGTTCTTTGTCTCGCTTGGTATTGCAATATCTTAAATAAAATCCTAGAATTATTCCTGTTCCTGCGCTGACCATTGTACCAGTTAGCATCGAACCAATACCAAGCGGGTACTTAGGCTTTTGAGAATCAAGATAGAAGAACGGACCAATAAGATTACCAATGCAGTATCCCAAAAACATGATAGTATTTGCAACAGTTCTTTTAGTATGACCAGCAAAATTACTTGAAAATAATGAAAGAACAAGAACAAATGATGCATAACCTGGACCAGTAAGGTAATAACATGCAAGTCGACCTCCTTTTCTGTGTTGAGGAAGGAAATAAAGACCAAAAGTACCAGCAATGTTTGGTAAAACAAAAAGGGCTAAAAGCAAGACTCGAGTATTTCTCCCATTTTTACTTACCAAATTATTCAAATAAACACAAAGAAGAATAGATAAAGCAATTGAGGCACCATATGGAATTGACAGTAAAGTGGTTCCAAGTGTTGAAAAACCAAGGCCTTTAATGATGATTGTGCCGAAGTTGGAATAGCCACCATTTGGTACGTTGGCACCTAAAACACCAAAGAAAAGCAGCCAAACTTTAATATCCATAAGACATTCCTTAACTTGGTCCCATTTTAGAGTCTTATTTTCAATACCTGTCTGGTTAGATTTAAGAATTGTCAAGAGAATAACACGCTCGTCTTCAGTCAAATATTTAGTTGTAACAGGACTGTCGGGAAGGAAAAAGAAAATAATAAGGCCCCATGAAGCACAAATAGCTCCAATAATAAGAAATTCATATTTCCAAGAAGGAAGCGACCCCTTGATATTGCCAATACCATAGCCTAAAAGACCACCAAAAGCCACACCAACGCCAGTAGCACTAAACCAAATACCTATACGGACAGGCTGCTGGCGACGCGTATACCACATGCCAGTTATTAGCATAAATGCAGGATCAGCACAACATTCAGCAGCGCCACCAAGGATTCTTAAAACAACCAAAGTTGCAAAGTTGGGGCAGGCAGCTTGAATCATGAGCAAAACTCCCCACATAAAAATATTGATACCAAGATATTTTGCAATTGGAAATTTAAGCATTAAATAATTTGAGGGCACCGACCAAACTAAAAAGCCAAAATAGAATACTGAAGAGAGCCAACTGTACTTGTCACCAGTAAGCTTCAGATCCTTGGTAATACCGAAAATTGCAGCATAAGAAAGTGTGGTTTTGTCAACATAGAAAAAAACATAAGAGACAAAAATGAAAGGCAAGATCATCATGTCGACTTTGCGCGTAATTCGATCAATTTCTTTAGGATCAATTTCTTCAAGGTTTATTTCATTGTCATGCATAATTCTTGCAGCTTTGTCCATTTTAGTAAAGTCAACATTATCCTTGATGTCCTCAACTTCATAAATGTCCGGTCCCTTTTGGATGGACTCTTCATGAATAGGAACATCTTTTTCGCTGGCAGTCATTGATGTTTTTTTTTGTTGAGTTATTTGTAATTGAAATGGTTGATATTAAGATAGTTTAGAAGTAGGTTGAATTATGTGTATAATAAATTTCAAGAATAAGGATGACAGGGACTCTTTAAATAATCTTCAAAACACCCCTCATCAGTACTTTTTTTTTTTGTCTTCAATACAATTGTTTCTCCACAATATATTTATTTTTTCACGCGGGGGGGTTCCTTTTCTTCAAATGTGACAACAACAGCTAGTTTTCACCAATCTATCTATATATCTATTCCCCTCTATTATATTTTGATTGTATACTTTACATCGCTGTTTAGTGGGGAAATCAGCGTTATACGCGGGTATTCTTTTATTCGGTTGCAATATTTGAAAAATACTAGGGCCTGACTTCTACCCCTCATACTTTTAACGAAGTACATTAACCACGATAGTTATCCTTTCTATGAATACAATAACTACCTGATAGTTATTTAATGTTTTAGAATAACTTTTTCTCGAGTCTATCATTGAAAATATCTACTGCCAAGGTGTTTGATATGATGACCGTTCATCACAAAATTATATAGACTTACTTTTAACTTGGCTCAATAATTTTTTCCGAAAATCAAAATTGTTGATTTCTTTTTTTTAGGCCTTTCGTAAAAAAGAGATATCTCTTTAAAAAAAAAAGACATCTAAAAATAATTATAGAAAATATTTTTAGTCCTTTAAAGGACTAGAAATATATATATATATTTGAAAAAGAAGAACAAGAAATTTAAATAAACGAAAAATAGAAAAAAAAAAACTTTATTTGCTAAAGCCGTGCGAAGACAAATTTTTGTACCCCGCACAAATTTATTATTAGACTTAGACTCAGAAAGTGACATTCATTTATAAATGATAACTATCAAAGATACTGAGCACTATCAATTCTTTAGTAGACCTATCAAATGATTTTATTTTGTGTTTTAAAATAAACAATTCAAATTTCATATTTTTAGTTTTCAAAGATAAAATTAGATAAAATTAGATAAAATTTATGGATTCTTATAGATATTTGGTCAAAAAGCTCGAGGCCTAAATTCTCTTGAAACTTTACTTCATGTAAAGATATGGACATATGTGCAATAAAAAAAACTACATTCATGATCATGGCGTGGTTTTCTTTCTCCAGTTTTTTTATTACTATTTTGATTGTTCGTTTGCTCGTGTATATACATACGTATGTTCTCAACAGGTTAGTCATCTTAAACCAAGACGTTCAATCTCTCTTTTTTTTTTTCCTCCACAATGTTGCTTAAGCAAGTTTTGGATGTGATCCCCGCCTCATTGGTTTTTATTCCGTAATATTTGACCAAGATTCCAATTTTAAAGATTTGGCTTATAAGTCTCCGAAAGCTTTTAAAGAATGCTTTCTTTCATTGACAAGAATATGCGTATATATACAAAATGAAAGTTCTTCGTTAAAATTAGATATTGGTTTAAACTTTTAATTTCAAATTTCAAATTTCAATATCCAAAAAAATCAATAATATCGGAGAATACCAACCTTTCAATTCCAATGTCTTCGAGATGCTAAACTTAACACGGATATTTTTCCATTTCAAGAGTGAAGGGGGTATCATTGAGAAGTACCGAAACCCTTAAGTGGGGTAGAAAAATTTCCGATCAACTTTTTTTAAACCAATCAAGCTTAAAAAAGTGACTCTATGCCGAGAAGACTTTACTTCCGAGGTAAAAAGAAATATCCCCCACTAAAATTTAGCCTCAACAATGTTTTGGGGGTCTTTGTTATGACAGCTAATTAACTAAATTATTTCGGATAACAATTAAGAAATAAACTACGTTACACCATTTTTTTTTGTATTGACTTAATAACTATAGTTACACTATTAAATTTAAAAACTATTGTATGAGAATAAACCATACCCATGATTTAGAATATTTATGTGGGGATTTTTTTGAAAGAGACTTAAAATGGGTTCTTTAAATTTTGACTTCCCATACTAAAGACAACTTTGGTGGGGGAGGGGGGATGCTATTTGGCAGTGCTTGATAGATGTTTCCTCTGAATGATGAGATGATCCTATTTTCAACTTTTTGAAATGATATATCGTATGTATGATAAGTGAATTCGTAAAAAACCGAAATCTCAAAAACAAAAAAGAATATCAATTTTACTTTTACCCTAAAGATTTCAGCTTTCTAAAGCTTTTACAATTTGATATTTAAGGGGTTGTTTTTTAAGAGTCTTCACTTTAAAAACTGGTTTTTTATTTTATTTTTTTTAGCCAGTTTAAGTACTTCTACGGACTTATCTTTTCAGAATGTTATTATCAGTAAGCTAAAAAAAATACTTTCTGTTAAATAAAAAAAAGTTCAATCATTATTTCTTGTAAGAAATAAAAAAAAATGAAACTTATTATTAATTTCTCATTATGAGATTAAAGAAAAAAATATTTTACTCAAATTTTAAATTGTCATTTGGGGTGAATATAAGCTTTTTCTTTTACCTTATTCAAATCTAGTATTGTGGTTTTGATAGTCAGATTTATAGCTTTTTTTAGTAAGAGTTGATAAAATTGGGATGATCCTATCGCCCTGGAACACACCTTTATGATGAAGTGTATTCATATGGCATGTACTTGTAAACTGACAATAAACAATTAAGAAATATAGAGTTACTTGTATATATATCATATTTTAGCTTATGATTAAGATATATGAAGTTTCAATAGTACTAGGGTATTCAAACTTTTAGTAGAGAATATTTTCCATTAAAACTTACTAAATATATATATAGAAAAAACCTAATCTAATCAAAATATTCGATTCAATTTTACGAATTTTTAAAAATATTGACTCAAATGTTTTTATTAATTCCATCTTTAGCTAAATTAATGCTGATCAATTTATAAATTCCTACTTTTCCTCGGTTAACTTGATTTTTTTTTTTTTTTTTGGAAAAATGATACGATTTTGAGTCTTGGCTTAGCTTAAAATTTCATTTTGAAATTATTAAAAATGATTTTCAAATATTTATACTGAATATTAAAAAATTCAACAGGTATATGTCAATATATTTTAATAAAAATATATTCTTATTTTGACAACAAATTATCAATAGGAATACTGTGTTTTTTAATTGAAAGAGAAAAATATGTTTAAAACAGTTACCAATATGTATTCATAGTCATGAATTTCCACCAATTAGAAATCTTGAAATTTTGTACATCTTTAATTCATTCCGTTTTAGGAAGGATGTAATAATTAAATTTATTATGTATTACGTAACAACACCTGAACAATCGGATAGAAATCACAGAATATCATACATAAAATATTTTTTAATTTCTTGTTTTATTTTAAAAAAATTTTGATTTAAAAATTCAAAAAGTGACTTTGAACAAAGATCGTCTGGTTGCTCAAAAGTATCTCATTAATTACCAGAGTTGTCACATATCTCAGAATGTCCCTTTGATTTCAATGTGTTGAACATTTCAGCAAACATTTCATTTATAAATGCGTAAATTTACGCTTAATTCAAATATTAAAAAACTTCATGTTATAAAAAAACGTGCAAATATTTGTATGCACTGAATTTTCTTAATGCCGATAAATAGGGGGCATGATATAGTTTTTAAGGATTCTAGTTTAAATAAAGTCACTCTTTGAAATGGCCTCGTTTAACCTTGTAAATTAAACATTTGGAGTGTATACTTCAGGTATTTTTTTAACTTAAAACGTGTTGCTGATATTTTAAAAAGACATAAAAACAAAATTGATGTGGAGTGGCGAAATGCTGAGAGTGTAAAAAAATTAGTGTTAATGAGAATAAAAAACAATGCGAGTATAGAAATTTTACTTCAATACACTTTACTGCTCACCTCAATCAAGAATCACTTACTGCTCTTTATGAAGCCTTACCAGATATGGTTTTTAGTTTTTTGAAATTCTTGAAAAGTACTTTTGAAGAAATTTAACTATTTAAAGTCTTTCAGTACAAATTTACTGCACTTAAGCGGTAAAATATTTTTGAGTCAATTGGCACACAGAGTGGACAATTGGATACTTCTCTTTTTACTATAAGGTTCCTCAAGGAATGGAAAATCAAGTTTTTTTAGAAAAAATTTTTTTAAAGTAAGTTGTAGATGGTGTAATGTTTATGGGATAGTTCGTTGGTTAGTTAGTGTAGTAGTTTTTTTTTTCGGATAATGATGCGCCAGATGAAATTGCAATGACTCTCCAGAGCTACAAAAAATAATGGGCGCATTACCTTTACAAACCAACACGACTAACAGAGCAGGTCCAAGCGTGTTTGTCTGTCCAGTCACGCATTGAGAGAGAATAGAAGAAGTTTATCTCGTAGCGCAACTTACAGAATGAGAAACACAAGGAAAGTAATTTATTTAGCTCCCGCAATTAATATTCCAGCCTCGCCACTGTGATTTTCCATCTATAGGTTGTTCTTTTGATTGTAAAAGTAAATACAAATTCGTTGACAAAAGGGTCAAGTGACATTAGTAAGACGACTCAGAAAAACTAAAATCTATTGAAATATAAAAGACAGGTAAAGCCCATGCTAATGTTATTTGCAATTAAGCTTAACAATTAAGTGTATCTATGTTAATTAATTAAAGAGTTGGCTAATATATCAATTTTACTACCAAAGGTCAAGGTTAAAGTGTGTGCAAAAATCTCAAATTTTTATATTTATTACAATAATGTTACAAAAGCAAATTACTTAATGCTAAGAAAGACTATGCAAAGGTCTCTGTAAAAACTTCATGCTATTCATGGTGTCGAATAATCTTTCACCTCATATAAATCGCCAGAAGACAAAACTGTGGCTTCTGTGTTTCCACCTTCCTGATCTTCAAGAAGCATTGTTGTAGTACGTAAGACTAAAGATTTAAAATCTGTAGTCATTTAAATAATTTAATTGAAGAAGAAAAATAAATAGTGAACCCCGAAAATTCACCGAAATGTGGGGCAGTGATCAAACCAACTACTCCACCTTTTTACCAGCTATAAAAACTAGAGTTTTTTCTTTTTATCATACTATTTTTGTTAATTCATATCTATATCCATTTAATTCAAATTATTTAATTGCTATGTCCCAGTTTCTTCTTAGAGGTGTCACAGTCATAGAATTAGCAGGGTTGGCCCCAGGGCCACTTTGTGGGCAAATGTTAGCAGATTACGGTGCTCGAGTTATCCGGATTGACAGAACATCTGTTTCAGTGAACCCTGATCAATTGACCCGAGGGAAGCAATCAGTTGCTTTAGATCTTCGCAATCCAAAAGGCCAAGAGGCATTGCGAACAATGCTAGAGTCAGATAAGGTAGATGTTCTAATTGACACGTATCGACCTGGAGTTCTAGAGCGACTTAATATTTTACCGCAACAACGATTAAACGGAAAAGAGCCATTAGTAGTAGCCAGACTAACAGGGTATGGACAAACTGGTGAACTTTCAAACTTTGCCGGTCATGATATAAATTACCTTGCAGCTTCTGGTGTATTAGGTATTGTAGGACCTCCAAATAAACCTCAAGCGGTACCAGCCAATATCCTTGGTGATTTTGCAGCTCTTTCTCTACCTGGATTTGCAGCAATTGTGACAGCACTCTTTAGTGGGCTAAAGAATAAAAACACTAAAGCCAATAATAGTCCTTACACACTCGTGGACGTTAATATTGTCGATTCCCTTAAATACCTTGCTCAATTTGCGACATACTCTAAATTTGGCCCATATGATCCAAAGAATCCTCAAGGAAGTGATGAACCAATTATCAGTATTGTTCCTTGGAATCAACCTCGTGGCTTAAATGTTTTAGAAGGTCATTCATGCCCCTATTATACTGTTTATGCTACTAAAGATGCTAATGAAAACGTGACAGTTGGAGCATTAGAGCCACAATTTTACCAACAGTTTTTGGAAATGGTTGTTGGCAAGGATGAGGCTGCTAAACTTCCTAGTCGTGATTCACCAGCAAACTGGCCCATTCTTAAAGACATTTTTGCAAAAAAATTTAAAGAGCATGGAATAGAGTATTGGAAAAAACAAGCTCTAAAATATCCTGATAGCTGCGTCATGCCTATTTCCCCCCTGGCACATTCATCGGAAATTCCAAATCAAATTGTCCAGTTTGATACACAAAAGAAAGATATTCCTGGAGGACAGCTTTTAACCCCTGGGAAAGATACAAATGCAGTTTTAGAGGAGTTTTTGGGTGGCTCATGGAAATCCAAATATGGATCTGAGTTTTCAAAGCAAGCAAAACTTGAAAAGATTTGAAGATATGAAAATTTCTAAAATGTAGTTGGCTTATTTGCATTTCAAGTAAGTACTAAGATCATTAACCATGTATAGAACAATATATCAACTTAGCATTTTTATATTTTCCATCATCGTTTTTTAGTCTGCCGTTCAATATCTTGATAAAAATTATCAACTTTGGCTAGAACAAGATCTAATTCTGGCCTTTGTGCTTCTAATAAACTCAAGTCGTTAGAAAGGCGTTTAAGCATAATATTTTGCTCATCAACTTCGCGGCCCGCCGTTTCGATTCGATTTAAAAGATTGAGCATTTGTATGTCTACATTTTTTGTAGATTGAGATGCTTGTGATGTATTATCGTTAAGATCTGAGTCCAATCGTCTTCTCAAAGACTCTTCAAGTGCATTTGTTTCAAAATCGGAGGCATTATTAGTCTTGGAAGTGGAACGTTGAAATTGGAAGTGGCCAGCACCTGAAGTGTAAGTTTGACCATGTAGACGTCTTGTATTTTGAAAAGATGTTGGCTCCGTAAAAGAAAATGTATTGTTCATTGCAACGTATAAATCTACAGTGCAATATTTTTAAACTGAAATCAAATTAAAATCTTGTGTTTACTTTGATCTTATAATTTTATTTTTGTAAGAAAAAAAGGGCTTAGGGTTTCTCCCTAAGCAATCACAGAAGCCATAATTGTGTTTTCAGCCAAAAAATATCTTGATATGAGGTTGAATATGTTCAGGAAACGCTTGATTTTTCTAAAATGGACAAAGCTACGCAAATAAGACAGCTGTATTGAATGAAGCACACAAGAACGTCAAGAGTACCTTCACCAACTTGGAGAGAGAAAATATAGGGGTTTAAAAATGGTTTCTGGAATTGGAAAATCCTCACTTAAATAAAACGAAGGTGGTGAGAAAAACGGGGCTTCATACATATATTTCCTGGTATTACAAAAAAGAATATGAAGATAGGAAAGAGACAGCCAAAAAAAAAAGATGTCGTCAAATGAAATAAAGCATGACGTCAAGTTGTACTACAATAGACTAACACTGTTCCTTCAAAGAAATCTGCCATTTATGGTGCATTTTTATAAACGGAATCTACGATATTGTGTTTAGTTACCGGGAAATAAATTAAATGAAGTAAATGTTTTTAAAAAACATGGGAATCACAAGTTGGCGAGAATTTTTAAAAAGATCGAACATATTTGGAAGACATTAATTGTATTTATAAGAGATTGAAAAAAACCATAACGAGCACACATAAGATAAAGGATATTTTTTATTGTCTAAGGGGTAATTTAGAAAGGAGAGTCAGAAGCAGGAACGTTCTTAACATAAGCAGAACCAATGAGGGGGATGTACTGGAAAATGTCGCGCTGGAGACGAGGAATAGAGTCGGCAAAGAAAAGAACGCCAACAAGCGCGGAGCCACCCCAGAAGGTCAAAATAGGACTCCTATGAAATCTTGTTAGTCAACCGAGGTAAGGAAGTATAATGTTGATACAAAACTTACCACTTAAGAGTGTTGGAGATGGTGAAGTTGAGAAGGTGGGGGACGGGCTTGTAAGCGGGAGCGAGCTTGTATTGCTAAAGAATTGAAAAGATGTGTTAGTAGGAAAAAACAAAAAAATTTCAAAAAAGTCGAGAATCGACAATAAACATTGAAATTTAATGTAGAAACATTAAATACATCATATTGTACGTACTTTAGCGGCCATTTTGAATGAGTTTGGTGAATTGATGAATTGATGGAGAGATGAAGAATTCTGGTGTTCTAAAACAGCGGAATATGAGAGGAACTAAAAAAAAAAAGAAGAAAAAAGGGCTTGTTGGTGATTGGCGATGGGCGGTGAGCTGAGGATTTTCGTTGTGCCATACAAGCTGTAACAACGATATGACAATATATAAATGTGCTAACGGGCAGTGGCTGAAGTACGACCAATGACAAGCCGCAAATACCTAATATTATATTACTAAGCATACTTAGTAAATATATATTTAATTAGTATTTAAATTAAGACATAAACAAAAGGTTTTAAGTCATAAAACATTGAATTACGCAAATGAGCCTTTATTGCTTTCTTTTTTGGACACAAAAAACAAAACAATCAAGGCTTTAAAAATTCCAATTTTTAAGTACTTCATTTCGCTAACTATTTTTTTTTTTTTTGATATTAATATTGACATTGTTTCTGTCCAGGTAGTTACTTTTAGGCTTATCTTTAAGCGTTTAAAATGACTTCAAAATCTTTTCTAAGCATTTGCTTAAAATCATGACTTTGCAACGATAAAAATTTTAAAAATTTTAATAAACAGCTATGTACTTTTAATGTTAATACCCGAGAATATGGACAAGCGCGCCAGGTTACAACAATGATTCTTTTCAATCAAAAATTTTTACAAGCTCTTTATTGTGTCGATTTGTTGGGTGCCCGAAATAACAATTCCTAACATTTCCGAGTTTTGCTATCAGACAAGACCAGGAAGAGGGTTTATTGATGCCCCATCTAAGTTTTAATTGATTGTAAGAAGAATGTTATGTGGACGCGCATGGGATTTGAGGAATAGACAAAGCGACAGGCTGTTCAACTATTCAACTGTTCAATAGAACCTAAATAAGTTTCTGGGCAAATGGAAGCTACAGAAAATCAAATCACGGACTCAGAATCAAAAGTTTCTAATGCGGAGGAGGTAGAACTAGGCATGGCTCTTTTTCATTTGGGTGGTTTGTCGCACAAATTTTTTTTTTATGTCTCCTCCTCCAAAAAATCGTCCAAGTTCTTTTTGACCTTTAGTTCTCCACTTTCTATTATATCTAACTATCACTATCACACACAATTTCGCTTTCTCTTGATATATATTTATACTTATTTTTATCAACCTGATTCTCTAGAACATTAATTCTAAGAACATTTTTTTTATCTTAAAGTACCCACTTTCTCATTTTTTATGCCGTCTAGTAAGCCTTTCTTATCTTTTCTTTTTGGAAGCCTGTTAGACAATAGTGGCAGGGCTGCGGCCACAGCGGCCGCTGGTCCGGCACTATCGGCCAAGTCGTCGTCGTCATCATCATCATCATCATCATCATCATCATCATCATCATCATCATCATCATCGTCATCATCTATATCTTCAACTCCATCCTCCACAACCTCTCCTTCGACTGCGGCAAGTCACCATCATCATAGCGCCTTATCTGTGTCTTCTCACCACTCTGTGCCACCACCCTCTTCTGGCTCCTATGTGAACTCATCCCCGTCCCCTTCAGTATCACCATATGCCTCAGGACCTTTGCCAGCTACAGAATCATACTATCAGCCCGAACAAGGATCAACCTTTCAAGCGGCTCCATCATCTGTTGGGTCTTACTCTAGCAGTTATAGCTCTTCTTTCCCATATTCTATTTCTCCTACATCAACTCCAGGACCGATGCATGATCCTATGACATCCTATCTAAACGACCGTAGAAACAGTATTGGTTCTATTAGTACCTCTGCATCTTCTACTGTTGCAGCAGCAGCAGCTGCTACTGCATCTAACACATTTGACTCTTCTTCTGCATATTACAATAACCCAAATAACAACAGTCTCGGCACGAGTCCGGGATCAGATATTTATTATAACCAACCTTCACATTTCAATCCTTCTTCTTCTCCTGGGGAAAAGTGGTGGATAGGCGGAAAAGCCTTTGATGGTCGAGAACGATACTATCGATTGGAGCCATTGTAAGTAACCTCTTGATTTCATGAGAACTGACTTTTCTGACTTTTTTAGCCGTAGGAGATCCTTTGATCGGGTATCTTTTGACAGAATATCTATTTAAAACTGATAAATATCATTATTATCACTACTTTTTTGAGATTTTTTATCGGTGAATTTATTTGATATTTTTTATTGCTCAGATGCGGGACTTTTTTTTTTGGCGCAACACAAGAACACTAACAGTCATTTTACACCAAAAACAGTAAAAAAAAACAGGAAAAAATCTTAAAATCGAGAAAAATACCCAACCGTATTTCGTTCCGACTGATAAAAAAGTAAAAAAAGGGAAACGTTTATAAAATTTTTTACCATAAAACTATGCATGGAACAAGAAGCATTAAAAAAAAGTCTTTTTTTCATATTTGGATATACTTTTGCTCATATCTTTAATACCCTCAATATCATTTATGATTTATGATTTATGATTTGTGTTTATTAAACACACCAGTTTGATAATCAAACACACTTTTGCCTTGGTTGACTGTAAGCAAAAATTCAGCTTTAAAGAAGCAAGTTTTCCTAAAGCTGTATATGCATATTCATTTCTAGTTAAAAGAAATATGTTTGTGCTGGGAGGCTGCAATTTTTTTTAAAAAATACTCTTTATTTACTGAATTACAATTAACTGTTATTAAATCAAATTTGTCTGGTTTTAGTTTAAAATAATAAAGTTTATGATTATTTTGTATCAATCTCATTTTACATACTGTAAATGATTATCTTTTGTAAAGATCTTATAATAATGAACTTATTAGGAGTTAAGAAGGACGAATGAATTAAGAGCCAATCTATATCTTAGTTTGCAAATTATAGACCAAAACCAATATTTTATTCAGATTCTTCTTTCTTAGCTTTTTTGGTAGACCCTCTTTTTTTAGGTGCAAAGAAATCCAAATCCACAGTATTTTTTCTCTTTTTACTTAAAGAGGCTTCTTCCTTTTCCTTCTTTTTGTCAAACTTTTCTTGGTGTTCTTTACGTTCTCTTTCTCCCTTGTTTTGCAACTCTTCGCTTTTTTCAATAACCTCTTTATCATCCACGTCTTTTCCTATCAACCATTCTAACAGCTTGACTTCTTCTCCACGAATATCAGCCTCTAAACCCTTATTGACCTTTTCCTCATTAGGTATAGGTGTCTCTAAAATCATGGGGATGCCCTGTAGTTCCTCCTTATTCATGATCAATCGGAAAGTTTCCAAACCTAAAAATCCAAGACCAATATTCTGATGTAAATCGCGTTTGCTTCCCAATGGCGCCTTACTGTCATTCAAATGAATTCCTGCAAGATATTGGTACCCAACAATCTCATCAAACTTAGTCCAAAACTCATCAAATGTTTTTTGATTTCGAATATCGTATCCAGCAGCAAATGTGTGACATGTATCTATACAGACACCAATACGACTCTTGTCTTTCACAAGTTCTATAATATCTGCTAAATCTTGCAAGTTGGATCCTATAATATGGCCGTGACCAGCCATATTTTCTAAAACCACCTTGATGAATTTTGTCGCAGCAATACCCTTATTGATTCCCGAAGCAATGTGCTTAATAGTAGCATTCTTATCTGCACCACCGACAGCTGAGCCTGGATGAAGATTGTACAAACCGACTCCAAGCTGCTCACAGCGCGTTAAATCATCTTCAAATGATTCTTGAGACTGTTTTCGCTTTGCTGCATCTGGATTCCCTAAATTAATGAGGTATGAACCGTGTGGTAATAATTCCTTCTTTGCATTAAAATGATCGTGTGAGCAGTTTGAATGAAATCCATCAATATTTTCTTTTTTATAAGGAGCCGACGACCAGCGCCGTTGATTTTTTGGAAAAAATGCAAAAGCGTTACATCTAAAAATTAGATTAAAGATCAGATCAGTACAGGTTTGTTTTCCCAATTTTTTAAATGAACATACCCCAGCTTTAACGCATTTGGAATCGCATTCTCTACGCCTAAAAACATGTTTATATTAATTGATGTACATTATTTTGTTTAAAAATCCTCTTAAATTAAAATTACCTCCAGCTGTACTGATATGAGCACCCACATAATACTTAAGCCCAGAGGTTCTAGGAAAGTGATTAACCGAGCCAGAACTCTTTTTTGAAACTGTTGTAGCTGCTTTACGGACAGGCATACTTTAAACTATACAAAATGATAACAAAGATGTCAAATATTTCTAAAAGCCAGTGATTTTTATAAGGAATGATGATTTATGTGGAGTGAAAAACAGTTAAATTTGGTAAAAAGGGATAGAAAAAGAACGATATTTTTATGTGGTTAGGGTTAAAAAAAGTAAATATTTATAAAAAATTATTAATTTTTAGTTGTTAAAGGACAATTATTACGTGAATATATATTTTACAAATAGTCCACGATGATATATATTAAATATGATACTATATGTACAATATTTATCAATTTATTTACCTGTTTATTCACTCTAATCTAGTTAAATTTAATCTAAAAGTTATTTAAAATTGAATTTCCATACTTTACAAATTATGTGAGATTGTAATGAACCCAAATAAAATGTATACATTTTATTTAAAAATTCATACGTATGAATTTTTCATTTATGAAGTTCAAAACCATTAAGTAATATTACTCCATATATTTCCCTAGAATGCAAAAATAAAAATATGATTTTTTCACAGTTTTAGAGAAACTTATTGTAATGTAAATAGGAGCCATTAATCTATAGTCAAGGTTTGTATCCATAATAGTAAAATTTCGTTGTAGGAAACAATCGTATTAGTTTCTGTTTATTCCCACGCAAGAGAATCATAGGAATGATTGAAACGACCTCCTCCTGAAGGCGACCCGGTCCCACTACCAGTATTAGCCCCTCCAGTTCCACTACCACCCAAACCCACACTTGATGAGCCCTTAGCAGGCTCTTCATCGTCATTTAAAGCAAAAAAGAAAACGTCTTCATCCATAGGGGGTAATGATTCTGCAGCATGTGTACCAGGACTTGTTTTTCGTTCCCTATCATCAACCTCCTCCTCATCGTCATCATCTTCACCATCGTCAGGAAGATAATAAGAAAATCTGCGTGATCTGACTGACGAAGAAGAAGGAACTATATGATGGTGATGTTGCCCTAAATGATGATTGTGAATGAGACTTTCACCCCCAGTAAGCGATACTTGTTGTCGGAAATTTCCCGGGAGGCTCTCAAGTTGATGGTGAATATTCCCGGCGTTGGCACTACTATTGGAATCATCATTTCCAGAGTGATTATTGGAGTTACTATTGGAGATAAATGGTGATAGCTTTCTACTTTCGCTATTAGCGAAAGACGCGTCACCAGAACTTCCATGAGATTGGGAGGGATTGAAGGAAGAAATATGCTCCTCCGACCCTAGAACATCAGTGGAGTAACGTCTATGCGACGAAAATGCTGAAGAAGGAACAGTTATATTGGTTCGAAAGTTTGAAGGATCAACATCAGGGAGTGCCTGTCCAAATGTATTCAAGGATTGGTGATGTGTGTTCGAATTATTTACGACCAAAGCATCTTGCATATCCTTGTAACCAGATGTATGCCTGTTGGAAAAACTTAATGATTCACGTCTTTGCACACGAGAAGCATGTGTACGAGGAATATCCAAAGCACCAGTTCGAGCAGAAGATGATATATTCTGTTCATCTTTGCTAGACGAAATACTACTCCCATGGTCACCATGAATATACATTTCTTCATCAATCGCTAAACTTCCTGATCTAGACCCGTGCTTTCGTGGGTGAATATTGTAGCGAACCTTGTAAGAATCATCCGGAGTATACTGTTCACTTAATCGTGAAGGAATTGATGGCGTATGAGATGAGCCTGTTTTTTGGATTGAAGGCGGTGACATAGCAAAGGTGAAAACAGCTTGACTGGGACTTGCACTTCCACTACCAGCACTTCCGGGTGTAATATTTTGTCCCGAGCTTCCACCTAAAGGAGAACCATCTGATTTACTTATTTGACTTGAATGCATAGAGTCAGATAAGGCGGTATGACTTTCTCTCAAATGCCGGAATCGAGACAAAGGATCGTCGGATTGATCGCCTACAGTTAAGTTGATTTCACCAATACTGCTATTTTCGGTAGCTGCTGATGGACCAGGTAGATTAGCATCAAAACGAGATTGCGACATTAGTAAAGATGAGTTATTACTAGCAGAACCAGGTAGGATAACTGATGAGTTATTGTTTCGTGCATATGAAATAGCATCAATTGTCTTTAAAAATGTCCCCAAATCATCGTCATCATCGTTCATTAAAAATCCAGATCCGGGTTCAGTTACTGATGACGTAGATGATCCAAAACTTGAAGGATCACCTGAAAACATAGGTTTAGGACGATTTCCTGAGATTGACCCGGTTCTAGTCCACTGTCCTGCCCTTGAACCAAAAGAGCTGCTATATCGGGATACTGAACCTGACCTAGAGCTACTTGCAGAAGATGAAATAGCATTTTCGTTTAAATAAGTTTGATGCATATTAGCAGCATTTTTAATATAAGAACCCACAGAGGTATTAGAAGCATTGGAAGAAGTTCTATTTGGATTTCGTAAAGCTGCAAGTGCAGCTAAGGAGCTATTTGATGTTGTTCGAGAAAATGATTGAGGACGTGAAGAGGGGGTACTGGAAGATTGAAATGGAATATCATTTGAAGATGGAGATGCTGATAATGACGGAGTCTTAAAAGGTTGAACAAATGACACTGATGGCTTAGTAGCAATTGGGGAGCTTACTGATGGAGAAGATACATTTGCCGATGGGCTGGTTCCCGAAATGCTTGGTTGTATCGTGGTTGATCCTGTACCACCAGAGCTGACAAGACCATCTCGTAAAGATACAGATGATAACCGACGATCACGAGTTAAATACTGATCACCTGAGGTGTTGTACGATCCACTAAAGTTTTGGATATTGTCTGTAAAATCAGCGGAGTAATTTTTACTGTGATTTTTGTAAACATTATGCCGTGACATCATATAACTATTTCCTTCAATACTTGACCTTGAAGGGGAGGGTAATGATCCTTGAGTCAAAGAAGAAGCTGATGATTTGTTAATTATTGTTGTTGGTTTCGAATCGTTCTTAGATGTATATGCTGTAGAAGGTTCCATATTTAGGATGTTTTCTGACTCTAAATGAAACGTTGTGTTTATGTTTAACCCTGTGTTGACATCAGATTGAGAGGTAGATATATTTTGTGGTATCGTTGGGACGCTAGAATTTTTAACGAAAAAATCACATTCAGATCGATAGCTGACTGAGACTTTCAAAGTCCCTAAAGGAGTCGGAATTACATCAAAAGAAAAACTATTTACTTCTAAAGAGTCTGCGTCTTTTATGCGTCTGTTTAAACCTATTCTCCCCTTACTGGAAATGACATGAGAACCATTCAAGATCCTGCAACCAACACTAAGAAGCGTATTTCCAGGTTTTGACGATAGCTTATTCTTGAGATTCCATGAGGGCATGAGTCGCGTGTAAGTGTAAAGGGATCGCATAAGAATAATAACATATTTATAAATCGTTGGTAATTCCTGATTTTGGTCGGACTTTAAGCTTTCTGTGTTTTCGATAATCCATCGTTCAAGCACAATCTCTGTTCGTTTAGTCCCCTTAGTTACTGTCCAAGACTTACCTTTAGAGTCGATCAAAATAAGAGTCTGATTAGCTGAAAGATCTCTTAAGTCTAAATAAGTCTCAACGACTAATGGTGGAATTACTGCTTCTTGGGGGTCGGCTGATTTCCATAGTCGAAGATCTTCACGAAACGTTTCTGTTTCTTCTAATTCCAGATTAAACCATCTGTTAAGTTTAGGTGTTGCAGTTCCCTTGACATATAAAGGCGTAACTAAAATTCTAGATTGTATAATGATTTGTGCAGCTTTAGAAAAAAATTGCTAATTCAATAATGTCAGAAAAACTAGAATTATATTAAACTTGTGTTAACGTACCTGGACTATCTGGTTCAGTTTAGTTTTATTGTATGAGTCCCGCTGAATAGACATAACGCCAATAAACAAAACTCTAAGAAGTCTAAATGCATTATGTTAAAAAGTTGGTCTCAAGATTTGCTTTTTATCAACAAGTAAACAATTAATCTTACCCAAGAGATCATATAGTGATTTTTATTACTCCAATATTAAGCTCGTAAAAGTCGCACTGGGAAAAATATCTTTTTAATAAACAAATGTTAGAAACTGATGCCTTAACATTGAAGGGTAAGGAAATAAGAAATAAATAGGAATCCTAAGTCAAAAGCTCCAGAATTTTATTGTCCAAAATAAAATCAAGTGATCAAATAATGCTATTTACAAAAAAAAGTATTATTAAACAGTAAAAGTAAAAAGAAAAAAGGAAGTTAAGAAGAACATCAAAATAAGTTCAATGATTTTATAAAAAAGTTAAGTTTTAGGTAAAATGACTTCAGAAATGAGTTAGGACGACCAAAAGTGAAAGGGGGAATAACTTAAAAGTGAAAAGCAAAATACTTGGTTTGGCTCCTAAAAAAGGATGATGAGATTCATGTAGAATTATAAAAAATCAAGCCTTAATGACATTTACATACCAGATTAAACTTTTAAAAGTATATATTAAAAAAAGATTTAAAATAACCAGTAACAAAGTAGTTAACTGGAGTGTGAGAATGTGATTATGTGATTATGTCCGGAGATAGTTTCTATGATATATTAAACACGATAGGGCCATCCACAAAGCCTAGTCTCTAGATGTTACGTATGAAAAGCGTATGACTTTTCCTAGCCTTTGAGCGATAACTTATCAAGTGTACTGTTTCGCACAAGTGTTGTAATTGTAACATTCACGTGTGATTGCAGAATGGTATGATAACCATTCTTAGATAATTATTAAGTATATATAAATTACATAATGATTATCCAATATTATTTCTGAAATCAGTGCATACATCAATCTTCACTACCACCAATTACTCCCACCAAGAATTGATTTGTTAATATTGATTTGAAGGTATATCTATATCCAAGCTATGTCAACAACATCGCAAGTTAAAGCCATTTTAAAAAGAGCAAGATCTGAGCTTGACTCTGGAAATTATGAAATTGCTAAAGAATATATTAGCGATATTTTGGAATTAGATCCTGAAAATTACAATGGGTAAGAATTGTGTTGTTTCTTTGATCTAACCGTTATACTAAATAAAAAAAATAGATATCTCTTTTCAGGAATTGCATACGAGCGTTCCGATGATTTTGAAAAGAGCATGAATGCTTACAAAAGTGCTACAAAACTTCAGCCAACTAATCCTAATGCATGGAAAGGAATTCTTGGATTATGTGAAAAAACCAAAGACGGACAATTGTATCTTACAGCTACAATTGGATTGATTACATGTTATGAAAAGACTGAAGATCTTATAAAAGCAGTTGACTCTTTTGAAAAAGCTAAGCGATTTATTAGGAAATACCCAGGAAAAACAACAGCCTATGATATTCTTGAGGTTCAACTACCTAACTCACCAATATACTCTTTCATGTCAGGAAGATTTCCGCCACCTGATCAAATATACTGTGAATTAGCTACATTATACGAAAAAGAAGAGTCTGCCGCTAAATCGAAATTTAATTTTCGAAATATTGTTTCCATTTCTAAGCAGGGCGGTTCTCGCAATGATGCTTTGTATGGGCTCGCCAAAAATTCTCGAGTATGTTGATAGCATTAGCTTTAAAAGTTGATTTTTAACTAAAATAATTAGATCCCTTCCCTTTACAAAGAAATCATCAACTGGACTCAAGATGATGAAAAACGCCGGATTTATGAAAGTAAACTATTTTATTATAAATATGAAACTTTACAAGTAGCGCCTAAAGATATGAAGAAAAATATCCAAGAGGAAGTTCATGAAATGGCTAAAGATATGGTTTTATTGGATTACGATAATGTATTAGCTTGGAAGCTGGATATTGAATGGCAAGATGTTGTATCTTTAGATGATTATGATTCAAATCTGCTGGTAAAATTCATCCATAAGTTTCCTAAAGAAAAACTGTCTAAGGTTTTAACAGGTTATATACGATCTGACATATCACCATATGATCCTAAAATTCTTGAAAAGGAAGTAAAAGGGAAAAAACCCATAAAGAAAAAAGATGATACATCTATTCAAACTAAACTTGAGGATTCTGAAGATGCTGAAACCAACATATATTCCACTAGCCTTATTATGGAATACTTAACAGATGGATTTTCTAATGATTCTGTTCTTTCACACAGAGTTTTATGTGCCTTTTATGTTCACATCAGAGAATACGAGTCTTCTAGTGATACTGCAATTAAAGGAATTAATCTCATTAAAAATTTAAAAAAAACATTGGGAATTTCTTTTAAAAATTCTTTAAACGATCTAAATACTCTTTTAGGCACTTCTTACATCTATTATCAGGCTCCCAAAAATCATGATGAAGCAATTAAACTTTTTAACCAAGTTCTTGAACAAAACAAAAATCTCACTTTAGCCAAAATTGGTAAGGGGTTAGTCTACCGTGAGAGCCGAAAGTATACTCAAGCAGCCAAAATATTGAAATCAGTTTTGGACGAAAACACGACAAATCTTTATGTCCTTTTCGAATATTCCTGGTGTCTTATTCTTTTAGGTGATTTTGATGCTGGAAGAAAAGGAATTGCTGAGTTTTTGAAGTCTCTTACAGGTAACGATCCTAGATCTCAAGATTTACGTGCTCAATCGTGGTGGAGAATTGGCCAAAGCTATTGGCAGGAGTCAGTTGAAAATAAGAAACAAGATTCAAATAATGCACTGGATGATAAATTAAATTCTTTGTTATTTAACGCATTTTCAAATGCTCTGAAAGAAAACCAAAACTTTGCGCCTGCTTTCACATCTCTTGGAAAGTTTTATTCCAAACTCGGTGATAATACACGATCCACTAAATGTTACTATCGCGCATTTGAACTCGATGGCGGTGAATTAGATGCTGCTGAAGAGCTTGCTAAGGAATTCGCTAACAGCATGAATTGGGAGTTAGTTGAAGTAGTTGCTACGCGTGTTTTGGAATCTGAACATATCAGGTATAGTGGAAAGTCATTAACATGGCCTACACGTGTACTAGGAATTGCATCATTAAACAAAGACGATTATGGTTCTGCTGTCAAATATTTCCAAAATACTCTTCGCATTGACGACAAAGATACAACTTCTTGGATTGGGTTAGGTGAAGCATATAGAAATAGTGGTCGCTACGATGGCGCAAAAAAAACATTTGAACGTGCCCAGTCTTTAGACCCCACTAGCTGGGTTGCCACTTATGAATTGGCAACAGTTTTGCGCACGAAAAAGGAGTTTAATGAGGCTGCCAGGATTTTTAAAAGGGTTGTTGCGTCAAATCCTGAAGAAGCAGCACCACGAACTGCTTTGATAGAGACCCTTCTTCTTTCGGCTCAAAATGTGCTTTACAAAGAAATTTATCAACAGGCCGTTATATTAGCTACTGAATGTGTCAATACTGCAACAAAATTTTTGATAAATAAATCTATTCCCTCAACTCAAGATATTTGGAGGGTTCTCGGTCAATGTTGTGAAATATTTCTCTCAGTAAGATCAAGCATTGACAAAGCACCATTTGATGATTTACATACCCTTGCAATAACCTTTTCTGGTGTTTTGGACAGCAACGAACTGATTTCCCAACTCAGTGCTGCAGATGAGGCAAATTTGAAAACTGTCGAATCTTTAACATTAGATGCAACCCCCATCACAAAAATATCTCAATATTATTTGCTTTTTTTTAAGCTTTCTCTTCACTATAGTCGCAACGACAAAAGCTCTACTGCATTGGGGTGGTATAATCTTGGTCTTTCTCAATTGAAATTATATTTACTTTTAGAGTCCTTATTTTCTCAGGATGAGATTTTAAAGTATATTTATGCTTCAATGGAATCATTCAAGAAAACGATTGGAATTGTGAACACAAATCCTGATGTTTGGAATGCATATGGCATTGCTTCTTCATATGTCAACGCTAAAGTCTCGCAGCATTGTTTCATTCGTTCTCTTGCTCTCGATTCTCACCAATCATCTCCTTGGAATAATTTAGCAATACTTTATCTTCGACTAGGAGATATCCAACTTTCTGAAGAAGCAGTTGAAAAATCGCTTGCTTATGATCCCGAATTTTTTCCTGCTTGGATTGGAAAAGGTATTGTCGAGTATACTACAGGAAGTGTTTTATCAGCTCGCAAAAGTTTCCAGCATGCCTTTAAAATATCAAGATCAACAAATGAGCCTGACCAACTGGATCGATTATCTAAACTTTATTATGCTCTTTCAGTTTTTGAATTTATTCAAGATAAAGGTACCGAAAAAGAAGCGAAAGACGTTTCTTTGCATGGAAAAATTCAAAATGAATTAGAAGAATCAGTTCTTTCTCTTCAGAAATATTTGAAACTCGTACCTGATTCTGCTTTGGCGATAAATTTGGAAGGATTGATTCTTGAACGTGTTTCAGATTACGAATACGCTATTGAATACTGTACAAAACTTTGTACTATTCATGAAGAAAATTATGAAGAATTTGAAAGAGAGGAGGACCTTGTTAAATTTGTCCGTGCCAAAGCACATCTAGCCAGAGTTGCTCTTGGGGCCGAAAGATATGAAGAAGCCATTGAACACGGCCAATTTGCAATTGATGTTTCAAGTGACTTAGCCGAATCAAATGTAGAAGCTGCAATTGATCTTAAGAAGAGCCGACTTTCAGCGTTTCTTACTAGTGGCTTGGGTTGCTATTTTACCAAAAATTATAGCAATTCAATTGAATGTTTTAAAAATGCTCTAGCAGAATCTGACGAAGATCAAGATGTTGTTGTTCTTCTTGCCCAGGTTCTTTGGGCTCATGGTGGTACTGAAGAAAGAGAAGTGGCGTTAGAGCAGCTTTTTGGAAGCATTGAACAACAAGGATCTTCTTCATTAAGTCTTTCATTAACTTTAGGGGCAATCGGTATAACTCACGATTCAGACATTATTGATGCTGCCAAAGACGAACTCGGAAGATTTTCACAAGAGTTTTTGCAAAAAGAAGATCCGAAGCATCATGTTCCCTTAATGCTTGCTGCCATGAACGAAGCACAAGGACAGAAAGCAGTGCTTCCTTGGCTAAAATCTGCATTTTATGAGCCCTGGAACTTTGAAAATTGGAAACGAATTGATAATAAAATTGCCCTTATCGAAACAGCTTTGCAGTCACATGGAAATGTGACTTCGATTGATCTTAGTAATGCTTACGCTTCACAAGAAGGGTTTACTCAAGTTCAAAAAGGTGTATTTTATGCACCATGGAATCCTACTGCATGGATAGCATTTTCTTCTCTTATTTAAGTTCCCCATTTTGATTTTTTACAATTTACTGCATGATAAGCTAGCTACTATATATGTTATTAATTTTGGTTTTTTTGATAATCGTCATAATGTATTTCTAAATAGTTTTAAAATTGAATTACTGTAGAATATTTTAAATATATATATATTAATTTAAGTTTAAAGACCCTGTTGATTAGTTTTTCAAAATAAATCGGGATTGTTGAAGGATCAATCTTCACAAGGCCCAATAGTATTTGTAACCAGTTTTACAAAGTTTATGGGAAAATGTAAATTTATCTTGTTTATAAATACAACAAGATAGTTGAAATGAATTTTTTTTTTTTTTTGACAGTAATTTATTTTTTTTAAAAATTCAAATTGTAAATTATTAATAAATCGATTAATTTAAAACTGGGAATAAATATTTAAATCATTATTCACTTGACCATCAGTATATATAAAGTGTGTATAAATGAGTTTTTTATATCGATCGTTTACTAATTTCTTAACCAATTTTTTAGCCTCGAAGTATCTGCGTTCTATGAAAAAATACAAATATATCGACAAAATACAAAAAGAAAGTACATCAAAGCTAGCATCACCTGAACTAATAATATCTACTGAAAAAGTTGTGGATGGCGATAATTCCAAGAAAATGAAAGACAAAAAGGCTCCTTGTACATCAAGTGTGCCAACAGCAAAAAGTGCCGTTGAACATTTAAACAATGGTATAGAATCAACTTTGCAGCCTTTAAAAACTGTTGTGGCTGAAAATTTGTTGGTAGCTAGTCCATCCAGTAACAAAAACTTAAGTGGATTTAAAAAGAAAAAGAATGGAAAACCCAAAAGCAATAGAGGCCATTATAATACCAGTTTAAATGAATCGCCAAGCTATCCTAATCAAAAGTCTGCTGGATCTTATAAAAAGAAGAAGTATTGGAAAGACAGGAATTTTAGCCAAACTGTTGAAAGTCCACATGGTTTAGTCAAGAATCAACAAAAAGGCCATGACAATAAAAAGGAACAAATAAATAGAAAATCTTTGGAACCAGCTGTTTCAATTGGCAATGTTGCAACTTCTATCACAATCACTAGTCCTCCTCCACAAAGTAATATCACCGACGAAGCACCAAGGAATAGTGGTAACTCATCTCATGAATCATCACCAAACAGTCTAATGGAATATTTCCCCTTAGCTCTTCAAAAAAATTTACAGCACTACAACTTTTTAGATAGTGACAATGAAAATGGTAACAAGGTTTCATTGTCAACTTCCAGAATTAGCGCTACAAACTCATCTTCATTTCAAAGTACTACTGAATTAGTAAATGGGAATTTTCAAAATTTGAAAATACCTATAAGGTTTGATTGTCAAGATGATGATTGTTTAAAGCCCAGTTTAATCTCTTTATCAGAAGCAACTTCTATTTTTAATAATTTTAAAAAGGTCATTGTGAATTCAAACAGTCATGACAACAATGAAAACACGGAGTACTCACTTGAGTCAATTGATGAAAATATTTTTTTTCAAGAAGCAACAAATGAAGAATTTCAAGACGAGGAAACAACATTTGTGTGCCAAGAGAATGACGATGATGACAATCATGAATCATTTTTAGATGAGAAGGATATTAAAGAGGCAGATTTTATTATGAAAATTAGCAATGGATTTATTAAAGAAAGTCTGGCATACAATGAGGAGATGACTAATGCAAAACCGGTTTTAAGCTCAAAATCACTTAATGAACAACCATTTTACAACTTTGATGATAAACCAACAACTTTGACTAATAGCGTTGTTAAATCTGCAGGGTTATTTAGCCATCAATCAGCAGCTACAACACCTGCTCTATCTTCCAATATCAATGTACCAAATAGTGAACCAAATTCAGCAGCTCTCGTTAATGGTATTATATCTAAGGGTTTGGGGAAGCCCGTAATTTCTAAAATATCTAGTATTCATTCAAATTTCTCTTCACTTGGGGCGGAGAATGAAGAACGTGAGCATGTAACCAATTCTATTAAAGAAAAGGATGCATTTATAAAGTCTTATTTCTCTGGGTATAATGATAAAGTGTTTCAAGATGCCGATGAAAAACAAAATCCTATATCTGGTTCAATTCTTTCTTCAATTTTAGCTCCTCCTGCTCAAACTGTCAAGTCTGCGTCTACTTCGGCAACTGTTTTAATGATGTCGGCTTCTCAAGTAGGAATGAATAGTATAATGAGCCAGACTCAAAATTACATTCAAAAGATACCACTATCTTCAGATTCTTCCAGTTCTAGTAATAACTCTAGTAATTATTTTTTCAGCAAATTTGAGTCTAATATAAAAGGAACCTTTGATAAGTCAGAAACAAAAACTTATCAAATTCCATCCCAAATCCCTTCCCAAATTTCTGAAGCAGAAAAATCCATTAGCAAAGAGAGTACCAATTATTACCCAAATATATCTGAAGTAAAAGCAAACCGATCAAAGCATAAATTCCCTAGTGGACTTTGTATTTTTATTAATCGACTAAAAAGTCTCGATGCCCCGTCAAACAGGTCCAGTATTATTCGGCATGGAAGGGATTTAGGAAAGTCATTTGAAATAAAAGATACCAGGGAAAATAGCCTTGTTTTAAAATTTGAAAGCAATATGTTACAGTCATTTGATGACAAGGGTTTAATTCAAAAAGGGTTAACAATGGAATCTATTGATTTAGTAGATGATTTTGAAAAGGTTAGATTGGGAACCAAAACAAAAGAGAATAATACAACTCCCATCCGCCAAATTTCAAAACGCAACATGAGTGGCTATGAGGACTCAGCTAAGCGACAAGGCCGGTACTATAGTATTGATGATGTGATTCCAAAGTTTGAAGAATATCGAGTTCTAGAGGAGCAGATAGAAGAAACTATCATTGAATGTTATTCCAATGCTATACCTGGAAAACATGATAAGGAGAAAAAGGAAGATAGTAGAAATATGGTAATTGAAATTGAAAGTGATGGAGATGAGGATGAATATGAGGTATACTCGAAGGAGGAAGAACAAATTGAGAAGAACGATGGTGATAGAAAAAGAGAAAATGGTGATGACAAAGAATTTTCTCACAAACATCAGGAATATGATAATGACATGAGCCTTGAAAGTAGTTCAGGCGTGGTGGCACAAGGTACGGTTACAACTAATTTGTATACAAACAGTAACGACGGTGAAAATTCATGCAATCCTAAACAGTTAGACTTTCCGACCAATATGAGTGAAACACTAACGACATTTGTTGATAAATTTAATGCTGGAGATGAAAATAGTATCAAAGACAGTGACAACACCACACAAAAAAATGCGAGTGATGATGATTTTTATAATGTTACAAGTTGTACAATTTCGGATATCTCACATGAACGGCGCAATAGTCAGTCCAACGATGATTTACATATTAGTAGAGAGAATTCAAGTCAGACCAATATTGATGAATCTAAAACAAAACAAAAGTCATTGTTAAAGGAGGGTTCTAAATACGACTTGCAAGGACAAGGAAATACTTGCGTGAATGACCAATCGCCAGTGATCACAGAGTCTAAGATTGAAGACGAGCAATGCTTGAATCATGGGTTTCAAAAGATATCTATGGAAGGTGATTGTGACTCAAATCCGATATTAAATCATTTCAATAGTAGTAAAGACCACGATAAGAACGATGACAAGCAATTGAGTCGTGTTAGGAATAACTTGAAATGCTATGAATCAACAAAACATGATGATGATGATGATGATGATGATGATCAGACTGTTGAGAATGATGATGAGTTGGATGAAAAAATGGACAATATTGAAGGAAGCATTAAAAAAAATCATCGGATGTTTACTATGTCTATTCGACAAAAAACAGAGGATGGCAAGGAGCAAGTAAATAGTGGAGAAAAAAGTGGATTTTTCCCATTTTATGATACCATTGGTCTTCGTTCACACACGGCACCTGTTCAGTATAATAGTGTTTTTTTTGATAGTGCCTCTTACAAAGAACGTGAAGCACAAACATCTCTTCCTAACAAGCAAGAGCAGGGGAAATTCAGTCAAAAAAGTCAAGGGTGTACACCAGAAACACGAGAGAATAAAACTGAAGTTAGGGGGGGAAGCCGCAAAGAAAGAATCATTGATGGGCAAGGTGTATTAAAATCCAACCTGATAACTCATTCAGGTTATGGAGGAGATGGTGACGATGAAATTTTATCAGGTGATGTTAATAACATGACTGGTGATTTAATAACAACAGTGGAAGATAGGGTATGGGAAGTGAATCAGGTAGAAAGCAGTATGCATAATTCCACTAGTCCAGTAAGATTGAAGCATGCGACCTTGGATGAAAACAAAAGGGGTAGAACAGAGATGAATCAAGAGCGAATTGAGGAAGGTTCGTCTGAGTCTCGTGAGGGAAACCCGTTTTTAGGTACAGAAGAAGAGGAAGAGGAGGAAGAGAATCGAAGGCAGAAACAGTTTTCAGCTCATGTAGCAACCAACTTTGCCAACTGTTTTAGTGACACGGACGATTTTCTTGATGATTTTAATGCCCGGACATCAGCAATTTGGGAGGAGGTGAAGCAAAAAAGCGCAAGATGGAAGGGGTTTAGGGAAGATGGGTTTGGGGTTGATGGTTCCATGTTTGAGTCATATTCTTTAACGGAAAATGATATGGTATATCCTGGTACATTTTCTGGAGCCTCGCAGACGTCGTTATCATTGGAGGTTATTGATTCAGGGATTTCCAAGCTATTTGGAAGCAGACGAAATCATCACGGTAAGCCGCACACCGAGAAACAACATGTGCCGACGGGGATAGTATTTGGATTGGAAGAAGAGGATAATGTTGGGATTCATGCAAAGGAGGTTGTTGGTGGGTATTCTGTGGAAAAGTCTAGTGAGTTGTATTTGCATGAAGGGGACAAGGAAAAGAAGAAGGAAGAAAGAAAGAGAAAAAAGGAGAAGAAAAAGAAAGCAATTGATAGTATCAATTATGAACAGTTTTATGATGATGATGATTCTAATAATGATGATGCTGAGGGAAAAGCAGGGAATAAGTATAGAGGAGCTGAAGGTTATTTTGAACAGGCTAAAAAACTGGAAAGAGTTGGTACAGAAGATGCAGATTTTGAAGATAATTTGCATACTAATAACACCTCGACTAATAATGGATCAGCAGTAAGGGGGAAAATAAGGCAAAAGGATAGTAGACATGAGAATTATGGGAAGAATGATGAAGATTCTCAAATATCAGAATCGTTTAAGCTTAAAAGAAAATCATCTCTTTCACGGACGCTTTCACGAGTGAATTCTAAGCATCGGAAGAGTATAAATGAGAGTTTTGTTAAAGAAAAAGACTTGAAGAAGAAGAAGTCAAATGAAAGTTTAAGCGAGTCATGTCATCAAGACTGGAAGGATGAGGATCAGAATGAGGATCAAAATGTGGATGAGAGTAAGGATGATAGCAAGAATACCAAGAAAGAAAAGGAGGATGGGAAAAAGAAGGGAGGGGGTAATGCAGGATCTGGGGTTTCTGGTACCAGCAGCAGTACGTTAGGTGCAGGAGCCAGTAGTCTAAAGATTCCTAAAGAACTTTGGAGTAAAAGTGAGAGCAGTGTATCAAGTACTACTACCAAGAGTTTAAAGTGGTGGAAACGTGGTGGTGGTGGAGGAGGAGGAGGAGGAGGAGGAGGTAATGGAAGTGGTAGTAGTAATAATACTACTACTACTACTACTACTACTACTACTACTACTAATAATAATAATAATAATAATAATAATAATATCACCAACAATCATTATTACAGACAAGAGGGTGTTAAGAAGAATGGTGAAGAATTTGATGATGGGGAAGGGAAAGAAGTGACTACTATTACACCAACTAGATCGATTGGACGACGAAGACGACGGTTGAGTGAAACTTCATACCGTGAGAGTGGGCAGATTGATTCAGGTGGGGTTGAGAAAAGTGACTGTGTCAAGAAGGGACATTATGATTACAAGATGGAGGATGGTGTAACAGCAGCAGCAGCAGCAGCAGCAGCAGTAGTAGTAGCAACTGATTGTAATAATGGAGTAGGAGTGGAAGGTTTAAAGGAATTTGATGGTTATAGTAAGACCAATTACAATGGTGGGAAAGGAAGTATAAGTACCAATACTAGTAGTAGTGGAGGCAAGAGACGGTGGTGGAAGATGAAGCATTCATCAAGCGATTGAAGAAGTAAAGAAATTAAGAAGAATCAAAAAATAAAAATAAAAATAAAAAATAAAAAATAAAAAATAAAAAACTAGTAAATTTACTAATAATCAAGTAGTGATGATGATAAATAAATGGAGTATATTTATTTGAAAATTTATTTAATTATTTAATTTTTATTTTTTAATTGAAAAAAAAAAAAAAAAATTTCCCCAGGTTTGCTCCGAAAAAACGCATTGATCGTATTTTAAAAATAAAAATAAAAAAAATAAAAAAATAAAAAAATAAAAAAATAAAAAAATAAAAAAAAAAATCTTTTCCGGTCGGACTTGAAAATTTTATTTTTTTTTTATTTTTTTATTTATAAATAATTATTTTTTTTGTCCATCTGGAGAAAAGGAAACCCCGGAAAAACGTCCATCCATTGGCTCAAATTTGAAAAAAAAAATAAAAAAAAATAAAAAAAAATTGACTTTAAATTAAATTTAAGCCGCACAATACCATAAGTGGAGATGACTCTTAGTTACAATACGTACCATTAGGTTTTTCCGGGACTTATGGAAAGAAGGAAGCAACAACACATGGGACTAATTGAAAATTGAAAATTGAAATTAAGAAATTAAAAAATTAAAAAATTAAGTGTAAATATATATATATATAATATAAAATTTCAAATGTCATTATATATTCAATTATAAAAAAAAAAAAGTTTATAAACAAATAAACAAGTCAAGACTATGGAAAAAGTGAAAGATAGAAAGTTTGCTGAAAATTTGCTGATAACATGGAAATCGTGGAAAATCGTGGGGTTTTTATTTTTTTTTTTATTTTATTTTTTTGTGGCTACTCGCTAAAATAAAATAAAATAAAATAAAATAAAATAAAATAAAATAAAATAAAAAAAAAAGTTGTAATTGTAACAATTGAATTATTTTTATTATTTTTTATTATTTTTTTTTTTTTTTTTATATTCAACCGTAGAGAAATACACCACCACTGCTAATATATTTAATTAAAATAATTAAAAATATATATATATATATATATTTGCACAAAAAAAAAAAAAAAAAAACTTCAATAATTTTTTTTTTTTCCTTTCCTTTCCTTTTCTCCCCCCCTTTTTTTTTTTTCTAAATCCCCAAAAAAAAAAATACATCTTGTTCTTTCTTCTTAATAATCACCAGCATCGGTTATCAGAAGTTCGGCCCTTTATATTCTAGTCTTACTATTCTCAGCTCTTTCAGCTAATCCCCAGTTCATCCCAGTTCATCCCTTGCTCCTTTTCTTCTTCTTCTTATCACCAAACAATACCTACTAATAAAAAAAATGGCTACAGAAACAAAGATTGAAAAGAAGCCCGTCAACTTCTCAAACCTCCTTCTTGGTGCTGCCCTTAACTTGGCTGAGTATGTTTAATATATATATCCCACCTCTTTTTTTTTTTTTTTTTTTTTGTTGTCTTTTCCAAATACCAAAAATCTTTTAATTGAAATTCCCAATGGCTTTGCTGTTTCTGATTCTACTACTACTTCTATTGTATCTACTGATTCTACTGATTCTACTGTGTCAACTGCTATACTGCTATACTGCTATACTGCTATACTGCTATACTGCTATACTGCTATACTGCTATACTGCTATACTGCTATTGCTACCTTTTTTTTTTTTTTTTTTTTTTTGCCCCACAACAAATCTTATTTCGGTCTACCCCTCCCTACTATCCGGAGATGCCACCGCAAGCCCAACAAAATACATTCAGGTTTTTTTTATTTTTTTTTATTTTTTTTTTAAGAACCTCCCCACTCCCTCCCCCTCCATAATAATATATATTCTTACTTGGCTGCTCAGTCAATCTCAAGAACTCCATGCGGGGTCTTTCCCTTTCATCTATCTAACCAATGCTTTTTCTTGTATTATAGAGTTACCACTTTGGGCCAGCCCCTCGAGGTTATCAAGGTATGTTTTTTTTTTTTTTTTCATTCATGAAATTATTTTCATTCATGAATTGTTTTCTTTTTTTTGAATCCCCAAAAAAACATTTTATCTAACCAAAAAAAAAAAAAAAATTATAAAAAATGAATAGACCACTATGGCCGCTAACCGTGGTGATTCTTCCCTTACTGCAATCTCGAAAATCTGGAGTCGTGGTGGCTTCTTTGGCTTTTACCAAGGCCTTATTCCTTGGGCTTGGTTTGAGGCCTCCACCAAGGGTGCTATCCTCTTCTTCGTCTCTGCTGAGGCTGAATACGCTGCAAAGGCTTCCCTGGGTATGGGCAACTTTGCTGCCGGTATAACTGGTGGTATTCTCGGTGGTGTTGCACAGGCATACGGTACTATGGGTTTGACCACTTGCATGAAGACTGTCGAAATCACTAGAAATAAGGCCTCTTCCGTTGCCGGCGCTAAGGTCCCCGGTACTTGGGAGGTTTTCACTCAAATCTACAAGAAGGAAGGCATTAAAGGTATCAACAAGGGTGTTAATGCTGTTGCTATCCGCCAAATGACCAACTGGGGGTCTCGTTTCGGGTTTGCCCGTCTGGCTGAAGAAGGTATCAGAAAGGTCTCTGGTAAAACAAACAAGGATCAGAAACTTAATGTCTGGGAAAAGATCTGTGCCTCCATTGTTGGTGGTGGTCTTTCTGCCTGGAACCAACCTATTGAAGTTATCCGTGTTGAAATGCAATCTAAGACCCATGACCCTAACAGACCTAAGAACTTGACTGTTGGCACTGCCTTTAAGTACATTTATGAGACCAATGGTATCAAGGGTCTTTACAGAGGTGTTACCCCCCGTATTGGTCTGGGTGTTTGGCAGACTATCTTTATGGTCGCTCTTGGTGACAAGGCTCGTGAGCTTGTTTCCAAAATGACAGGTGAAAAGGTCACTGGTGGCCATTAAAAAAAAAGTTTGTTTGTTTTTTTATACATTTATAAAATATAATTTTTGAATTTTTGAATTTATGAAGTCCAATTAAAGAGTTGGCTAAAAAAAAATAGTAAATAGAAAAAGGTTATATCTAGGGCGAATTTTTAATCACACAACACCTTCTAGGTCCAACAAAGCTTAGTTGCTATCGCTAAATCTTATATCCATAAACTTATATACAAGTCAAACGCGGCTTAAAATAAACCCTGTCATATGTGTATTAATGTTAATGCACCGAACAATCAACATCTACAGCCGTTTTTTTTTTTTTTTTTTTTTTCTTCAGTATTCAATAGAAAGGCGCTCTAAAAAAAACCAAAAAAAAAAAAAAAAAAAAGTCATATCTATATATACATTTTTGTCTGAGAAAATCATGCGCATCATAGTTACAACCCATTATTATTATTATCTGATTTTTTTTTTTTTTCTCTCAATAATGTCTATTGTGAAATTAAAAAAAAAATAAAATAAAATAAATAAATTTAAATAAATTAACTCTTAACGAAGATACTTTTGGTTCAATTACCCGCAAAAAAAAAAAAAAAGAAAAAAAAAAAGTATCAAAATTAATAGAAAGGAAACTTAGCAAACCAAACCAAACCAAACCAAACCAAAAAAAAAAGAAAAAGATCATGACAAAACGTAATGTGCATTAAATATATCCCACTTGGATGGCTCATGAAATTCAAATGAACCATCATGATTGCTCAAACAATTATTACTTCTTCTAATGAAGCATGAATTAACTCTAGATTTCAAAGTTGCATATATATATATATTTATGAGCTCCTTGATTGCTTTTTTTCTTTTTCTTTTTTTTTCTTTTTTTGTTTTAAAATTCCTCTTTTTGGATATGTAAAATCGCATTTTCTCAAAAAGTCAATAGAAGTATTGTCATTATAAATTTCTAGTCTTTGGCCTGTTTACTGTTTTATTTATTCTTTTTTTTTTAAAAAAAAAAAAAAATAGACACTTTTCCATGATATTAAAAACATATATATAGTCATTTATTTATAGATATCACATATATATGTGATTAATATATTAATTAACAGCTGCTGATTAAATTTTTAAACTGCCGTAACATCCGATCTTTTTTTTTTTTTTTTTTTTTTTTTTTTTTTTTCATGATCAGTTTTCATTTAAATTATTACTTTGAATTTCATATCATTATTCCCATTGTTAGTTAAAACTGTTTGTTTGTAGCTCGTTCATTATTTTTAATTTCACAAAATACAAAAGCAACACCCGACGGGGCTTATACTATTATAATACTAAGCAATCAAACCTATTTTTATTCCGTTTGCTATTTTTTTTTTTTTTTTTTTTTTTTTTTTTTTGGTTTGAATTAACTAAGCCTTCTTGACCTGATAGTTAGCATGATTTTTAGAAGAAAAAAAAAATAAAAATAAAAAACTTCCCTTCTATTTTTAAGCTCGCATAATGTGTTTTAAGCATTCTATTTTTTTCTTCTTCTTATAAACGTAAGTTTATACGTATTCGTATTAACAAAAGAATTCATTTAAAAGAACCCTTTTTTTTTGTGGAACCATATATATATATATTTATACGATATATATCGTTATGCATTGTGAACCTTTGAGGCTTTTAATTTGAGGCGATTATGTTTTTGTTTCTTATTTAATATATTTCTTTATTTCCCATTGAAATTTACATTTAGAACTTTCAATTCTTATTCAATTCTTATTCAATTCTTATTCAATTCTTATTCAATTCTTATTCAATTTTTGTTTTTAAAACTAAACTTTTTTAAATTGGAAAACATTTAGAAAAACAAAATATATGAAAAATGATGTTGCTCATTTATTTATAAATGAATATTAAAATATATATATATATATATATATATATATATATCAATGATAGAAGAAACTTTTATTTGAAAATAATTTCTTTTAAATTCTAATAATAGAAACCATTCATGTCAAAATTATTTATCCTTTCATGTTTTTTTTTTATAAAAGTTATACTAAGAATTGGAAATAGTTATGAAGTAACTAACTCATTAGCTATAACCGTCGGATATCTCAAAAAGTTTTTTTTTTTTATATCAAATATATTTCCAATCTATAAAATTTTTTTTTATTTAAATAATAGACCAGTATTGAACTTTCTACAATGAAAATCTTTATCATTTTTAAAGTTTTTTCTTTGGCCTCAAAAAAATTAGATTGGCTTATGCTTGAAAAAAAAATAAAAATAAAAATAAGAGTTAAACGCTTCAGGGTCTTAAGTATGTAATATTTTTTTTAACAAAATAAATTTTGTTTCTATTAACTTGAATACATTTTTTTTAAAAAAAAAAAAAACAATATATTTCTTGTAATATGAAGACTAGAAGTTTTTTTTTCATAGTAATAATGCTGAGAGACGCCTTTGAATAGACTGATTCAAAAATATGACAAACATATTATTACACACATTTTGGTTGACCCCCACATAAAATCCAGAAACCAATTTTGTCAATCAAAATGTCAATTGATTGACATTTTTTGTTTATTTTCCGCTTAAGTAACAAATATTATTTTTTTTTTTTTGATAATGATTCAAGCCTTATCAGAGATATGAATTTTTTTTAAGCAATCAAAATAGTCTTGTGCTTTGTTACTCTTCTCCCTACGCAATAAATTCCTATAGGAACCTTATAGTAAAAGAGTGTAATAGCGGGCTGGTGGGATTTTCAGAAGACGTTTAATGCTAAAAAAATGCGGCAAACCCAGTTTAAGGAAAAAATACACAACAACTATAGCGTAAAAAAATGTTTGACTTGCTTGTATCGTGATATGCATTTCCGGTGAATACGTAAAACCAGTCTTAAAATGCATATATCTTATAGCTCATCGTAGATTAATTACGGCGTGGGGAAAATATATATATTTATATTTCACAAAAAAAAAAAATAGAACAAACAGTTGGCTGACCCAGTAATGTTTAAATATTATTCATAGACCAATGAAAAGTAAGTTCCGGATCGGAAAAATATTTGTAAAAAAAAAATATGGGGTAAACACTATTTACATCGTTTTTTTTTTATCAGAAATTCAATAAATTTTGAATGTTAGATGCATGTTTCTTTGAGGTTCATACTACTACCCCAACTTACTAAATACATTCTTAAGCATTAATAATAATTTTTGTGCTAAATGTCAATAAATTCCAAATTTGGTAATAAAGGAACATAATATGAGTTGAATTTCTTTTAAAGTCAACAAATTCCAGATATTATAAAGTTAATAACTTTTTTAAACAATAGTCATACCTACTGTATATATAGCAAATGATTAATGTAATCCGATGCTTCCTTTTCATGAGGCTCAACGGCTTGTATTTTTATCCCAAGAGAACTCTCTTTTTTTTTTTTATTTCCATTTTAATTCAACCTTTTGAATTCTCCCGCTCAATGCCTTGGTTTTTTTTTTTTATTTTCCCCACAACCGTTCCGAATCGACCTCATCTATTTGAAATAACCGCTAAATATCTATATAAAAAAATGCTTAAAATACCTTAAAAGGAAAAGTAATCACCATTTTGAACAACAATTCTTTGTAGAACTCAAAAAAATAAATAAACGGTACCGTTTTGCCATCTTTCAAAAATTCATTTGAAATATATCTATATTAATTGAGTCTATCAGTGTTTGTTAATATTTGTTAATTTTTTTTTTATATACATCATTGTAGTATTTTTTTTAAATAAATTTAAATGATATGCAAGATTGTCCAATTTTTAAATCACAGTTACCAATTGAAAGAGTTCTTTTCTTTTTCATATAATTATTATCATTACAGACAGACTTTTATTAAATTTTAAAATAGGAGATAATTCACTCCACTTTATTTTTTTGTCGTTAAGGAGCATGGGATACTTTAATTTCTTATGAGTTTATTTTTTGAATCTTTTGGTTTAAGTTAATTCTATCCTGTTTTTTTTTTATTGAGAATGATACTCTAAAATGGTAACAAAACTCGTGTTTCTATCTGGGCAGTAATAGTTGATTGATAATAAATATAGTAAACATCAGAAAAAATGGATGAAGTTAAAAAAAGGTTAAACAGAAAAGCAAAATGTCAATCATTTCGAATTAAACCTTAAATATCTTTAAGAAAAAACTCCGACAAGTAAAAGAAATTGGCATAAGCATACAAGAATTATTTTGACTAAGAAAAGATTTACTTTATAAAGAAAAAAAAAAGAAATTTTAGCATAAATAAATACTGTTTTTGCATGGAACATGGGAAACCCTATATCGAACCTCGACGGTTAGGGTCAAAGAAAAAAAAAAGTGTCCCAAAGCAGCAATAAAGTTTCTTTTTTTAAAGAATCTAGTTCTTGAATCTATACTTCATAAAGCAAACAATAAGATTTTATAAATACTGTTTGTTATCCCCTTCATGTTTTTTTATTTTTTTTCTCATATATACATTGAAAATTTATTGCTATCTTTATATTAAAATTCTACCCTCTTTCCTTGAAACTTTTCTTTAATATCATTTATCTTTCTTCTTTCAAAAAAAAAAACTTTATTCAATAAATTAAAATTTTTATAAACTTATTCATTTTATTTTATGTCATATAAAAATGTTGGTTCCTTCAATTATTCCACATAAATGTCCTCTCGATGCAGATTTTGAGATTGAATTTATTCGTGTCAAAAAAGCAATTCAAATTCTAGCTGAAAACCTTGCACAATCTTATGATGCGACACAACATCCGTATCATGTTGAAACAGAAAATTATGAGCAAAGTCTTTCACACTTGAATCACTCAACAAGTACTGCTACACCCTTATCTGATAATGACTTTAACTCTATTAATCAAAATCAAAACTATGAAACAACACAACAGAATCACCAGGCCCATAATCTTCAAAATTCACCCAGTGAACAGTCTCAGCTTAGTGTTTACGGCACCAACTCAACTCAAACCCACCGTAATTCAGATTTAAGTCACCAAGACCTCAGATCATCTTTAGAATACTTGGAAGGTTCCATGGAAGATTCTTTTCAGCACATTGTACATAATGTACCCAATGATGTTGATGGTGATACTGACCTTTCAAGTTATTCTGGAGATGAATCCGACCATGACTACAATTTTATTGCTGTTCGTCAACCTGTTGAAACTCTTCCATCTCAGCAATGGAACAGTATCGAAGAGATGAACAGTTCGGTTTTTAATGCTATTGCTGAAAGCCGATTAAGAGATGAAAACTACATTAGACGCAACCTTTCAAATAATTTACGGCCTAGAAGAGCTTCAATTTCAGAAAACTTAAAGCTTTCATCTCAACAACAATCAATTTATCAACAATCAAGAATTTCTTCTCAGAGTATTGTTTTTGAAGAGGATTTTGATTTTGATTTCGAAATATCGACTGATTACAAAAATGAAGAAATTGAAAGTAATTTCAGTTTATTTTTAAAGAAAGAAAACCAATCTGAAAATCATGAAAATCATGAAAATCAAGACCAAGTCTACGAAACTTACGATGAGGATATAATTGACGATGAGCAATCAGTTGAAGATAATTTCATGTATGAATCAGATTACTCAGAGGCTGAATACGACAATGATTATTGTGTGTCTACTAGCTGCTTAGGTGAATGCTTAGGAGATGATAAAAAGGTTATAGACATGTTGGAAAATGATGAGCCACTAAGTGATGTTGAAAGTCTTTTTGATGAAATCGATCATGAGCCTTCGTATCTGATTTCTCAGGAATCTCAAATTTCAGCCTCTGGTTCTTATGAACAGGAAAGTCAATTAAACCGACGAAGATATCTGTACGATTTTTCAACTATATCTTCTTCACCATTTCTAAACAACCCTCAATCTTATCTTTCTGGTTTTTTCCCACACCAAACATATTCACAGCCTCAAATTTTTGCAGGACCCCCTACAGCGCCAATTCACTACCATTTAAAAGACGGAAAAATTCACTTTCAAGACCTTGGATGTTTGCTATTAGGATTCAATCAATTTGGTCGACCAATTTTTGGATTAGAAGACAATGAATATATATCTAGTGCAATGGTCTATGCTTTTGCTACGATGTTATACGAATGCATCAATAGTCCTTATCGGAAAATTCTTACAACTAAAATTCAGCTTGGATTATTGACACCTTATCAATTCGTTTGTGCCTTGGGACGTCAGCACATATTTCAAGATTACTTGCGTTGCGTCCAATGGCATGAATTTGACCGCATCTTTCCAGTTCATCAATATCGATTTGTTCTTTCTACTTTCTATCATGAAAATACATATGAAAATATTATTTCTATGCAAGCTTTAGAACAACTCCTATGGGGTATATAACCCATTTATTTAATTTTTTTTTCTTATAGACACTACAGTTTTTTTACACCTTTTGAAAATTTGTACTTTTTTAATGATATATACCTTGATAAAACTATAATAAATACAATTGTCACTCTAAAATACTTCTTTCAATAGTAATCATGCATGGATAATCTACAAATAAACCTTTGTTCGTTTCTATTCATAGCCATATATAACTAACGTTCCATATGACGTATCAAAAATCAGGTGCTGTCATAAGATATTTCAACTTATTTAAAGTTAACTCTTTGTATTTCAATAAAAAAAGGGTACGTAATTTTTTTAATGCTTGTTGCAGAAGACAAAAAAAATTTGGATTTATTTGAAAAAAAAACTCATGAGATGACTTCATGATCATGAAGTCATCTTTCTATTTGCATAACATAATAGCTTCTATTAGAAAACTTAAAATTTTCATTAAGATTTAAAATTTTAATTTCCTTTTATTTTTTCTATTTGTTAATGCATAATATATATATATCATTTTTAACCTACTTAAACAAACAGCGGCTTTTAAAAAGTTCTTCCTTTTTGCTTTTTTACTTTGTATACTTAATAACAAAAAAATACTCCAAATAAACATTTACATTAAACATTTTCAATACCAATGAAGAGAGGATTACAAATTAAATGATATAAATTCAGCGAAAGTAAATGAATTTTTTTATTATAGTTTATTGTTTGTTGCTTTTTCTAAGAAATAAAGCATAATCTTTCTATACAAATATGGATATTTCCAGTTTGCATTTTTAAAAAACAGTACAAAAGAGGATATTTTTCCACTTGGGATATTTAATGGCTCTTTCTTTTTTTTTTTTTTTTTTTTTTTTGACTATTTTCATGTTTAAAACTTAGAGAGCATTAACACCCAATAGATGTTTAAGATACTAATTAAAAGATTTATAGCATTTTAACGGAACTAACAATTATATTTAGGCTAAACATTTCTTTGAAGTTATTTCGCTTATTCGTAGTACTGAAATAATAAATTTAAAGGATTTTTTTCCTGTCGTGGCTAGTTATTTATATTGAGATGGTAAGAAAGGAATTTTCATTCGTTATTAAAAATTGGAAATTGTAAATGGCATTGTTTACTGATATGAATTAATTCTTTTTTTAAATAACGACATTGACCTAATTACATGTAATGAAGATTTGGTTTTAGTTTACTGATCATGATTAGTAAATTATTTATAAATTAATTTTTTTTTTTTTTTGAAAATTTATTAGGATTAGGAAATTTTGGAATTTTGCTGATAGGGGCTACGTAATGCTGATAATCAAGTGCAACAATGAATAGTGGAGAAGAAACTTTAGTAGCTACGTAATCATTACCAAATTTTAAAAGACGTTTTTCTTACATATAAGTTAAATGTCCCAATTAGTTTACAAAATCTGGGGAAAACTAACTTTTTCCCATAAGTATCGGCAAAACATACCTTTCCAATTAAGAAAAAGATAAACCAACTTGGTGATTTAGCTCTATTAAAAGATTTTTAACAAAAACTTTTGAAAGCATACTTTCCGTTATTTATATTGATAGAACCAAAGCTTATAAGCTTGAAAAGTAAAAAAATTCTTATCAATATATTGAGTTTGTTGATGTTATGTAATTCCATGATTTCCATTAATTTATCATTGAGAAAATCTAAGGTCAAAATATATTTATTCTTTGACTTTTTTCAAAAAAAAAACAGATTTTCAAAAAAAAATTTCTTAATAGAATTTCTAGTTAAGATTATTTACATTTTTTCTTGTGTTAAAATAATTATTATAAACAACTAGCGACATTTCAAAACCAATATAGATGTTACTTTTAGGTCCCCAATTATTTTTGAAATTTTAAATTTTAATTTGTATTTCAA
Organism: Magnusiomyces paraingens; assembly: GCF_902498895.1. Taxonomy (NCBI): domain Eukaryota; kingdom Fungi; phylum Ascomycota; class Dipodascomycetes; order Dipodascales; family Dipodascaceae; genus Magnusiomyces; species Magnusiomyces paraingens. The sequence continues at coordinate 4,535,703 of NW_022474068.1, forward strand.
AATCTATTACAATTTATCCAACTATCATGACTGAAGGATGGCAATATCATTCTGTGAAAAGAAAAAGAATACGTGGCAGCTACTTTCTCTTTTAATATAATTTTCTAATTATCTTAAGCTTTCTTATTATTCATTCATTTATCTTAATATAGTAACCGTAATAATAATAATAATAATAATAATAATAATAATAATAATAATAATAATAATAATAATAATATTATTATTATTATTATTATTATTATTATTATTATTATTATTACCATAACTTCTGTAAAAATTACCATGATTATTTATATCAATTGTTTTATTTAGATAGGAAGTAATATGACACTGATATAGGAAGTAATATGACACTAATATAGAAAGTAATATGACACTGATATGACATTTTTAAAATATCCAATATCTTTTTGCCACTAAGTTTCCCCTCTTTTGTTTTAATCCAAAGAACTACTGCACCAGGTTTTTCCTTCTCCTTAACACGCCCTGCTCTACAAAGAAAGTTAATTAGCAATGCATGTTACAAGCAAAACTTTAAATTGTAGCCAAGCCTCCTTCCGCCAACTCTAAAATATTGGTGTTGCAACACTGGAAAGCCAGAACTCAAGGTCGATAACAAATAAAAAAAATTGGTTCGTCATTCTCAAGTTCCTCAAGTAAAAACATTCAGTAGATAGCGCGATAATTATTATTATAATAAATTTTTAAAAATAATGAAAATAATGAAAATAAAATAAATCAAATAAATCAAATAAATCAAATAAATCAAATAAATCAAATAAATTAAAATATTATATGTGTTTCTAAATATTTCTACAGGTTTTGTACGCCTTCCACTGTATTGGTTTCTTATTCATTTGTGGGGCGGACTGCACACTCTAAGTAATTTAGAAACTGAGTCCGGATATGTTCGGAATTTTATTATAATATTAATAGTTTTTATCATCCAATCAGACAATTAATTCATGAGCTAGAGGCTCTGCTATATTTCCTGTTTTAAACACATGGCAAGTTACAATGTAAATCCACTGAATTTTCTTTAGCTGCAGAAGTGATTGTATTTTAATTGCTTACGATTAATAGTTTTACCTGGTCAACTATAAATACCTCTAAATTCCCCCTAATATTTGACATTTCATAATATCTCTTAAAAATTATTTTTCTATTAATCCTTAAAAAAACACAAAAAAAGAAAATACTTCAAAATGTTTGATGAACACCAAGATTCTTACAATCAAGTTTATTCCGAGGAAGAGCATGAAGGACATTTTAGTCACGAACTTCTCGCAGGTGGCGCCTCTTTCTTTGCCGTATGTGACTAATTTTTTTTTAAACTTTTGTAAATTTTTTTGCTGATAAAAATATTTTAGATGAAGGAGTGGGAAAAAAGACAACGGTCAGAAGGAAAAGAAGTTGATCATGCTTTTGCTAAAGAAATGATTGCTGGAATTGCTGGTGGTGAAATTGATAAGCTTGTTGAAACTAAGGGTCTTGATTATATTGATACTGAAAGAGCCAAGCAAGAGGCTCGAGACCAAATTGACCGTCATTACGATAACACATATGGCAACAGTGACAATTGGTCTCCAAATAATGACTCTCCTTACGCTAACTATTAAAATAATTGTTATATTTAAATATTATAAATTTATACTTGGCTTTAAAACCAAGTAAATTGATTTTAATCAAATGAAAAGACTTTCAAATGAGAATGGAATTTTTTTTTCTAAAAACACTTTCGAAATGTGCTAATATATGATGATATGCTTAAATTATATTTAAATTTAAAAATAAAAAATGCTTGTTACATGGATTCAAAATTAACGCCACCTTGGTGGTTGTTGTTGTTGTTGTTGCTGTTGCTGTTGTTGTTGCTGTTGTTGTTGAATGTGTTGTCGCTGATGAAGGTTATGTGAAACCGACGAGGAGTGAGGTAGAACTCTCACAGTAGACTTTTGGGACCGTTCATCTTTCAAGCTGCTAGAGCTGACTACTCTATGTCCCCCTGCTGGCTTTAATCGTAAACCAGATGAAGCAATGTGATTCCCGGAGTTACCAGGCCCTTCAACATTGTTACCCTTAGATGCTGTTTCTGAAGATAAAGACGCCATAGTAAATGATCGTGGGATAGAAGGCTTCCGTACCGTCACAAAATTCCCCAAAGTATGCTTGATCTTGTTGGTACTACTAGCACTTCCGGTGCTTCCATTCGAAGTTGTAGAAGTAACTGAGCTTTTGCGTACATGCTTTGAAATTTGAGATCCCCCAGAAACAATTCTTCTTTGTGGTTGAATTTGAGACTGAGAATCTCCAAAGCCTTTGACAGGAGGACGTGGACCTACCGGATGGTCATAGATATGTGCGGTGCTATGAGCACCACCCCCATGAACATAAATACTGGAATGTTGTTTGGTACGTTGCTGTCCTGTGTCCTGGTTTCCATTGGGTCCTTTTGGAACTCTAGGGAGCGGCCTTCCAGATGATGATAAAACTGGAACATTAGCCTGTGTAGCTCCCCCATCATTTGTATCTATCCGAGTACTCGCAGGAATCTTTCGAATAACTTTCTGATTATTCGATGCTCCAATTAGCGATTTAAGTGATCCTACAGATGAAGACTGAGATACTTGCGAGTTATGACGGAAACTAGATTGCGATTCCAATTGATGCTGGGCAGGAACCTTCATAGGAACGTAGGATGTAGAGGTTTGGGGGACATGTTGCGGCATCTTATTTTGTGTTTCAAGGTGTTGAAACTGAGGTTGATCGATTGAAGGTTCAATCACGGGCAAATTTGACACAGAAAGAATCGATGCTGTAGATCTTCGAGCCTCATTTCGAGTTGCAGAGGGTGAAATAGACTGAGGTCCATTTAAACTTGCTGGAAGCGCACTTGAAATAAAATCATGTTGAAGACCACTTTCTGGGCTCAGTCTGTTTTTAGGGTTCCAAGTTAAACTTTGTCGCACAAAGTCCACTAGTTTATCATCATAAGTACGAAGTTGTCGCTTTAAGCTTTTAGTACCTGGAAATCTCTTCACATTACGGGAAGACACATGCTGCCTAGGAGCACCAGTGGAATCAAAAAATAAACGTCTTCGGCTGCATTGATTAATCATATCCAATTCAGGGACTCCCATGACTTCCATTATGCAATTGATCTGTTCCTGTTCATTTTCTCCCATAAATAATGGTTGTCCTGTAACCAATTCGGCAACAATGCAACCCATACTCCAAATATCAATCTTTCGATTATAAACCATTCCCAATATGACTTCCGGAGATCGGTAAAATCTTGACTGAATATATGTGTAAACTTTTTCCGATTCGTAACAAGATGATCCGAAATCAATGATCTTTATTTTCCCTTTGGCGGGGTCTTCAAGCAAAATATTTTCTGGCTTGAGATCACAATGAATAATCTCCTTGCTATCCAAAAATTGCAAGCATTCAAGAATTTGCTGGGTTAAGTGACGCACAAGTTTTAATGGAAGTCCTTTAAACTTATTAATCTTAATAAGCTCATAAAGATTTATTCCGAGTAATTCAGTGCAGATACACAGATGTTCACGAAAGTTAAAATGATTTGTGTATCTTATCAAATGATATTTATCAGAAGGGTCCTAAAAAAGTTAGATATTAAATAAATCAAAATAAAATAAAAATCAAGATTCTCTTACCCATTGAGTCAATGTCCGAAGAATGTCTGCCTCAACCAAAGCCTGTAAATGAAACTGTTTTCGATTAATGATCATCTTAACAGCTACTAGTTTACCATTTTTGTGATCAATGCATTTTAGGACTTTTCCAAAACTACCTTTACCAAGCACACTCAGAATCTCATAACGATATGCAATGTGATCACCAGGCACAACAAAATAATCACCATTTTTATCGTCAAATCCATAATTATTGACTGCGTGTCGAATGTCTCCACTGATTTTTTTGGCATCAGGTCTACCAGTAAAATAAACATTTCTAAAATCTAAAATCTCTCCTTTTTCATAGATATTGAGCCTATAGGTACGGGCAGCAATGGATGGAGTCAAAGCTGTTGAAATCAAATTTCCAGCCTTTTTCGATTCTTCATAACGTTTCAAAACTTTTTCATCATCAGGAACAGAATGAACCAGAGTGCGCATGATTGCTTCCACTTCTTTTCGAAGCTCTTGTTCTCGCAGCTTTCGTTGAGCTTGTTGGGCTTGAGCAAGTGCCTTAGCTTGAGCTTGCGCTTGAAGTTGCTGCTGTAATAATGGTGTCATTACTATTGAAACATCTTTATCAATATCGTCAGGGTGTGAGCTCGGTGTTATAAGCTTATGGTAATGATGGTCATTAGAAGACGTTTCACGCTTCCATGAAAATGGTGATTCTCTTCGGCTTTCAGGCGTATTGGTATTTTTTCGAAGATCTGTAGAAAAGGGTAAAAATAAAAGCCTTTTAGCTGCAGAACCTGAAAGGCCTAAACTGTTCCATTGTTTGGAAACTGTTGATTTGGATCTCATTTTGGTATTATTAAAAGGACTCTCACCTCCACTTTCAACATCAATCCTTTTAGGAGTATTTAGACTAGCATTAATACTCGAATGGGGAGGGATTTGAGAAGGCCAGTTGGCTGGTCGAATTGGAGAAGGCATGGTGGAATTGAAAGAAAAACTAGAAGTCGATGGCTTAGTTGGTGACACTTGGGCTTCAGGATTTTCTGTCGCCTTGCTGAGCACATTGGGCCCATTTAAACTAAGCGAAGATGTTGTAGGCTTAGTAGAAAACTCATTGAGTGTAGTATATTTAACAACCTTTGGAAGAGTCATGCTAGTTGATGCTCGAGAAGGATCTAACGATGGAGGATCAGATTGTCCTTGAAAAATCTCAGAAGCAGGTTTTCTATCATAAAGACCTAATCCGGATGTAGTCATAAAACTACTAGTTGAATTCTTGCGTGCAACAGGAACACGCAACGATCCAATAGAACGAGTAGAGAGCTTGCGAAACAGAGTGCCCGAAGAAGGGTATTTATCGTTATTTGAGATCTGTTGTGATTCTTGAAATTGATTAATTTTACTTGGTGATTGTTTTTGTGATTGTCTTGTTATGTTTAATTTATCTTCAGCTTCATTCATTAAAATTCTAGGTGTTTCATAAGATATTTTTGATAAAGATGAAGATAAAAAACGAGAATTTGTCAATTGACGGGGATCCAAGGACGAAACATTTTCCACATTAGGGTTCGATGTTAATTCAGAAGATGTCGAAATCAAAGAAGATGCAAAAGGTGGTGTAGGAAGAGATACTGGTGTAGATTCCAGCGGCGGCTTGGTGGTTGTTGAATCAATTGAATTTTTGGATTCCGTTTCAAAATCAAGATCTAATGCTTTAGAAAGACCAGATGCAAACGAATTTGAAATAGTTAGGTTGCCAAATTGCTGAAGGAGCGAAGAACGACGTTTTGTAAGTTCAGGCTTTATATTCTGGTATGAAGATTCACTAGGTTCGCCACTAGCAGAATGCTGTAAAAGTGTGAAAGATTCCATGTCTTGACGGGATGTTGTCAAACGTAAATTATTTTGAGAAATTAAGTTGTCGGGCAAATTTTTCTTTTCAGAATATTGCAATTGTGGTATAAGTTGGTCATACTTAACATTACGATCAATTTGCAGCTCCTGTTGTTGTTTCTCTTGCAGTTGTTGCCGCTCACGATACCGCTCACGTTGTTGCTGCTCACGCTGACGCTCATATTGTTTCTGTTCAAGCTGAAGTTGCTCAAGCTGTAACTGCTCGCGCTGTAGTCTCTCACGTTGCTGCTGCTGCTGTTGCTGTTGCTGTTGCTGTTGCTGTTGCTGTTGCTGTTGCTGCTGTTGTTGCTGTTGCTGCTGTTGCTGCTGTTGCTGCTGTTGCTGCTGTTGCTGCTGTTGCTGCTGTTGCTGCTGTTGCTGCTGTTGCTGCTGTTGCTGCTGTTGCTGCTGTTGCTGCTGTTGCTGCTGTTGCTGTTGCTGTTGCTGTTGCTGTTGCTGCTGTTGTTGCTGTTGTTGCTGTTGTTGCTGTTGCTGCTGTTGCTGCTGTTGCTGCTGTTGTTGCTGTTGCTGCTGTTGCTGCTGTTGCTGCTGTTGCTGTTGTTGCTGCTGTTGCTGCTGTTGCTGCTGTTGCTGCTGTTGCTCATGTAGTTGTTTCTCATGCAGTTGTTTCTCATGCAGTTGTTTCTCATGCAGTTGTTTCTCACACAGTTGTCGATCGCTTTGTTTCTCAAAGTGCGATTGTTCGCTTTGTTGCAGGTCGTACTGTAACTTATGACGCTTATGCTGTTCGCACTGATTTAATTCGGATTGTTGTTTTTCACAAGTTTGTTGAAGATAAGAAACTCGACGATTTTTTTCATGTTTTTGATGTTCGCTATGACTAGACTCCAGTTTTGATTCGTGGGAATGTTTCTCATAAATTTCACGAGCTTCTTGTAAGCGTCTTTCTTGCTCCAGTCTTTCGTGTAATTGTTGATGATGAGAATTCAGATATCCTTGGTGTAGCTTTTGATGCTGACGCTGTTTTTCAAGTGCTTCGTCTCGTTGGAATACATCATATTCCGATTGAGTGAGTTCACTCCTCCTTTGTCCTTTCAACCCAAGGTTCAATGTTGAAATTGGTTTATCAAAACTATGAGCACTTGAGCTTGGGCCATTAAATTCTGATAAAGCCTGTGTAACTTCTCGACTAGCACGGTGCGACTGAAAAGACGATGCGTAAGCTGACATTCGTTTATGGCTATTGACATCTCTTGTAGAAATTAAGTTATCAACACTGCGATAATTATGTAACGGGCGTTGTTTAGACTGCTGATAGGGATGCTGAGGTATATTTTTTGCGTTTTGTTGATACTGTTGATAACTCGATGTTTTTATAGGGCTTTGTGATATTGAAAAATCAGAAATCATTGGTACGCTTAAATCTCGTTTATCATCACCAGAAATTCCAAAATCCCCATAAATTGACCGTCTATTTTGAAGCTTAGTTTTGTTTGAAGAAGGATAAGGACCATTTTGAACCCCCTGAATTTGTAAAGATGGTAGTGTATCAACAGGGGATGAAAATGAATCATTAGCTGCAGCCATGATAGACTTGTCCCGAAACCTTGAATGATTCATTGAATATTGACCAATAAATAACTCTTCAGGAAGAGGCGGAACAGGTGGAATCTCATCGTTGTTGTTGATATAAGGCTCAGGAGAGCCAGAACTTCTAGTCCGGGGCTTTGGGGAAAAAAGAGTTCCAGGTCCAGCAGATAGGCGATTGCTTTTGGTTCCACTACTATTGGTTGCAATAGAAGCTGATGATAAAGAAAAAGATGAAGTGGTTGGTGAAGGATTTGTCGAGGATGGTTGAGAAAAGCGGTGAGAATATGTTAACGGAGGGTCCATACTTGTTAGCGAAGCTGTGTTATCGATACGTGGTATTATATACTGAAGGTCTATGCTGCTACTGTTTCGTGAAAACTTTGAATCTGTCAAGTTTGAAGTTGTCCGCAAAGATGGCTCTTGGCGAAAATGCGTTGTTTGTTGTAAATTATTGGTGCTCATATTGGTGTTGTTATTAGTTTGAGAATGCGGGTGTACTTGGGGCTGAGGTTTTGTAGCTTTAGTCATGGCCTGAACGTGGCTATTTCCAAAGTTGCTAGTGTTTTCCGAAAAGTCCATATTTTCATAATCAGAAATTAAATTTGAAAACGAGTTTGATGATCGAAGAAGAGGCACAGATCGTCTAATAGCCTCGTTAGAAGCGTTGATAGGTCTTGTACGTGTAACAGGGTTTGTTATGATGCTTGGTTGAGTGGTGGCCTGTTGTGTTTTTTGATGTGTATTAGCTGCCAATTTTACTGTTGTGGAGGAGATAGATGTCGAGGACATAGAAGGGTTCAGTGCAGGTTTTTTGATTTTTGAAAGTGTCGAAAACGTGGGGGCTGTAATAGAAGAGCTCGAAAATCCAGGACTTTGATTAGACAAATGAGTTTTAGGAGTATTATTTTTTGAATTATTGACCGAGGTCCAACCATTAGCTTGATTTTTAACCTCTGGGTGGCGATTTGGAGAAAACTGTTGTTGTTTTGTCGCAAAAGAGCTTGATTCCTTGGATAAAGGTGAAGTGAAGGAGGAAGAGGGTGAATGCTTTTTCGAATTTAGAGAAGATGTTAATGCTGTGCTCGATGGTGATCCAAAGACCATCTGTTGTTTATTAGAAGAGTTCGAAGACTCATTTTGTTCGGATTCTGACTGCTTAGAAACCCTGTGTGGGATAGCAGAACCTTTAGAATTTTCAAGGGACAACGAAAACCCACGGTTTCTAATAGATACAGATGCTGTCATAGCAGATTCGCTAAAACTCGGGGTCTGTTTGTGCCTTTGAAATTGACTTGATGGAGAATCTGAGGCAGATGAAGGAGCAGATTCAGTATTACCTGAATGGCTAGAGTTGAAATTAGTTTGTTTCCCAACTGGTTCCCGGTTAACAGGCCGAGATGATAGTTTAGTTTTAGACGTGCTGACAGGAATGTAAGACGGGAACGAAGGTACAGGGGAAGCAACTAAAAGCCTACTAAATAGCAAAAATAACGTTAGTTAAATCTATTTGCTCCTCATTTTTTAAATTTATTTTGCATTAGAGATTCATACTTACGTTTTCAGGTCATCATCGTCTTTAAAGACAGTTGATGTTTGTGTCCCCGAGTCTGACGACAAAGTTTGAAAAGAATGCATAAATTGTGCAGTTGGTCCAATTGAAAACAAGCAAAGGATACTTGAAAATTATTTCCTATTTCAATATAGCATTAAATTAAGAGTAGAATATTTAATGGAAGTGAAAATTGAAATGATTAGATAAATGGAAATTATCACTGCTAGCTTATTAAGAGTAAAAATATATTATTTAGTACCGTAGAGTAATTTTTTAAAAAAAATTTAGCGAAATGAAGAGCTACCAAAGTAATTGATCAAACTTTGGGAAAAAAATCAAAAATAAGTTGATATTTGATTTTAACCTAATCTTTTAAAGCGCAAAAAAAAAAAAAAAAAAAATTGATGATAATAAAAATTGTATATTAACGAAGGCGGATCAATTATTAAGTATTTCCATACTTAAATAAAAGGTTCAAATCAGATCAAGACAAAGTCCTTTGTTTTTGAAGTCTGATATTTTGCCCGTAAGCAACAAGTTATAAATTTTAAATAAAATAATTCAAAAAGATTATACATAGATATTGGCCTTAGCCTATCTTGATCTATAAAGTAGAATAAAAATGAAAGAATGAATAATTTCAATTTTAATTTCAATTTTTGTTACAAAGTGCTACAGATATTTATTTACTGGAACTTCAACGTGAATGGCCTTTATGCCAGAAAGGAGGTGTATAGCGCTAATGACGTATATCATATATATAATTCACATGTCATAATTACTAATTATATATTAGTAATATTTAGTAATATTTTTATGAATGTTAGTAAGCCAAACAAATTACAACCTCACCACCAAAGACTAAAAAAAAACCACCAAGTATCAACGATTCAAGATTCGCAACAGCATTTTGTACTTCCATTCGGATCTACATCCATCTTCAAGAAGAATATTTTAACTTTAAGTGTAAGTTGTTTTTTTAGAATTACTTTTCATTAAATTATTTTTTTCTTTTATTAACTTTTTATAAGCTAATTTTTTTTGTTTGATCTAAAGTTGACAATGGCCCCTGCTGCTCTTCCATCAAACGCCACTTTCCGTGACAAGGAGAAACCACAAGAGGTTCGAAAGGCAAACATTGTTGCTGCACGAGGTATTTATTTTTTTTTTTAAAAAATAAAAAAAAAATGAAAACATTTAAATTTTAATTGCTAACATAATTAAGCTGTTGCTGATGCTATTAGAACATCGCTTGGCCCTAAGGGCATGGATAAGATGGTATGTATTGATCTGGTCTATATTTAAGCACTTCTAACTTCTAATTTAGTTTCAAACCGGCAAAGGTGAAGTAATCATTACAAATGATGGTCATACTATTTTAAAGCACATGGCAGTCATGCACCCTGCTGCTAAAATGCTTGTTGATCTTTCGGGTGCTCAAGATGCTGAAGCTGGTGACGGTACCACTTCAGTTGTCATTATAACTGGTGCTCTTCTTGGTGCTGCGGAGCGATTATTAGCCAAAGGAATCCATCCCATGATCATTGCTGAATCTTTCCAGCGTGCTGCTACTAGAGCAGTAGACGTTCTCCGTGATATGTCTACTCCGATTCAGTTGACTGACAGAGATGCTCTGATTAAGGCCGCTTCTACCTCACTCAACTCTAAGATTGTTTCTCAATTTTCTACAACTCTTGCTCCTATGTCGGTTGATGCTGTTCTTAAAGTTATTGACTCTAATAGCGCTACTAACGTCAACTTAAAAGATATTAAACTAATCAAGAAAGTTGGTGGAACTATTGACGAAACTGAACTTGTCGAAGGTCTCGTTCTTACACAAACTGCCGTTAAATCTGCTGGTGGTCCCTCCAGAATTGAAAAGGCCAAAATTGCCATGATTCAGTTTCAGCTTTCGCCACCTAAGCCTGATATGGAAAATCATATTGTGGTTAACGATTATAGACAAATGGATAAAATTCTTAAGGAAGAAAGAATATACATCCTCAACATGTGCAAGCAAATCAAAAAATCTAAATGCAACGTATTGTTTATTCAAAAATCTATTCTTCGTGATGCTGTTAATGATCTTGCTCTTCATTTCTTGGCCAAACTTGGAATTATGGTTGTTAGAGACATTGAACGAGAGGAAGTTGAATTTATTTGCAAGAGCACTGGATGCACCCCTATTGCTGATATTGATACCTTTACTGAGGATAAACTTGGAAGTGCTGATTTAGTTGAAGAAATTGAATCTTCTGGGTCACGTATTGTTAAGGTTACTGGTGCGAAGCCCAGTGCTACTCAGTCGGGTTCAACCTCCTCAGCTTCTACTGGTTCATCTTCAGCAACTGTCTCCATTATCTGCAGGGGCGCAAATACCCTTGTTTTGGATGAAACAGAACGTTCAATTCATGATGCTCTATGTGTTATTCGATGCCTTGTCAAGGAGAAATACCTTATTGCTGGTGGTGGTGCTCCTGAAATTGAAGTTTCTCGTGCGCTGATGGCTGAATCTCGTTCGCTGTCAGGTACGGAAGCATTTTGCTGGAAGGAATTTGCTGAGGCACTGGAAGTTATCCCCACAACACTTGCCGAGAATGCTGGTCTGCACAGTCTTGCTGTTGTCACAGATCTTAGAAACAGACACGAGAAAGGTCAAAAGAATGCTGGCGTAAGTGTCCGCCGTGGTGCTGCTGCCATCAACATTGCCGACGAAAATGTTTTACAGCCTACACTTGTTAGTCAAAGCGCCATTACTCTAGCAGCTGAGTGTGTCAAGTCGATTTTACGCATTGATGATATTGCTTTTAGCAGATAAGTAAATAAATTTTGGTCATTGTAAAAACCAAAAAAATAAAAAATAAAAAATAAAAAATAAAATAATAATAAAAAATAAATATTATTATACATTTATTTGCTAAAAATATATCTCTGTATTATACATAATAAAATCTATTTAAGGCTTATTAAGAATTTTCACCGCATTTTTAGAAAAGACGTAAGAAAGACCAGAAAGAATAGTGGTTGTTGCAACTGTGTATTCCATAATTTTAAGGGTGGTTTCAACGTAAGCAGTATAAGGGGAGCCTGTAATATTTTCCATCAAAACAGGAGATATAAGAGATGATCCCAAATATATCATTTGAAAAAAGGTGTTATATTTTGAGATAGTTGTAGGATGAACCTCTGCCGAAGGAATTGAAAAGTCCCAAAAACGCGTAAAAGTTTTTGGTGGCGGTAGTGATATGTATCTATAGTATAAAGCGGAAAATCCAAGTAAAATATCACGACCGAGAATTATTACAGCCATATACATAGGGATATCTCCTGAAGCTGCAAGACATGAAGCTAATGTAATCATAAGGATCTTATCAGCCATTGGATCAATTACTGAGCCAACAACAGTCTGTAACTTGTAATGACGAGCAATCCAACCGTCGACAAAATCAGTAACACAAGAGTATGCAAAAAGACTTACTGCCCAATAAAGTTGCTGATGTACAACAAGATAGCCAATGATGGGGGCCGACAGAATTCGTGTGAAAGTAAGCATATTGGGAATAGTATAAATGTTCTCATGCTGAGGAATTTTGCGTTTAGTGTCCTGTAAAACGATTTTTGCAGCATTTTTCGCAGCATTTTTTGCTGCAACAATTCGTGTTGTAGTTTTTTCAAGAATTTTAGATCGAGGTGTTGTAGTTTTAATAGAGTTGCTGGAGTCATCTTGTGAAGGTTTAGGTGGGGTATTCGAATAAGCCCGCAATGATACAGTCTGAAAAACACTTATTAGCCGGATATTTGGATTGTGATATGACATGAAAAAGGCTTGTGAATTCATTTTAAAAACATTAGATGATTTTGATAATGCCCGAACTTGTTGGTGAACACGAACAGTGCACTTGAAAAGATCATAGTAGTTTGATCGGGTGCTTGCCGTGATATTACACGCAAACCTAGATGTCATTCTTCTCCAAACCATGATTGTTGAAAAATCAAAACAAAAAAAAAACAGAAGAAAAAGAATAGTGAATATAAATGAGACAAAAAGGGACCCCGGTATCAAGTTGAATTGAATATGGGAGATGATGGCGGTTTACTGAAAGGGGAATATAAGGGAAAAAAACACCGACAAACCGTTAAATTTTCATTTGACGATGATCCGTACATCTAATAACCTTACAAAATTTACCCTCAATTTATTATGACATAATTTATTATTAAGCAAGTCATAGAAACTGAGCAATGAGGGTTTTAAAATAATAATGCAAATAGTTTTTTTTCCCAAGATAATTTAGTTATAGTTTGTCAATTTTTATTTATAAATATTTTGATATGAAAATGAAAAAACAAATTATTTACAATCATTTGGTTTTTTTTGATTTTTTTTGACCGCTTTTAAAAACTCTTAGATCTTTCATTTTAAGGGATGTTGATTGGAATATTGATGCAGGGAAAAAAAATTTTAAACTCATTAATTTAAAATATTATTTTACATCAAAATACAGTTATTTTAAAAAAAAAAAAAAACTAATTCCTTCTGAAGGTCTTCAGTAACAACACCGCCAACAGCACTATTTCAATTAAAACCTCCTTGTCAATACACTGATGGTACGCTATTTATTCTTTTGATATCGAATTTTTGGTTTTTGTTACCATAATGAGGTCTGCAAGTGATGAGGAAAATAAATGCCTTCTCAATAATCGTATGACCGTCAGCGCCCTTTTTGTTGTCAAAAATTGGTCTATCGCATCTGACTCTACACTTAATAATATTTTAGGGTGCAAAAAATGGGGATCCGTATTGTTTCAAGCTAAATCATCATTGATTTCACAGCTTGGTACGTTATCTTGCTGGACTCTTGTGAATGATCCTATAATAGGATTATATCCTAACAAAGGTACGCAACAAGCTGGGACGATAAAATTACTAGCCATCATAGAGTCAGAAAGCCAGAAATTTAAAACTATTACGATTCTAATTCATTTAGATGGTTCTGATAAAGATGTCAGAACATCATCTATTGTCACAGATACTCAAAATACATTCATAAAACCCTTTGAACAAGAAAGTTCTGGTCTTACTTTTGTACCAACAAGAAGAATTCAAACAAGAAGTCTAACAAAATCGACAAATAGTTACGATGTTGACCATAAAGTATATGTTGTTCCTTCTTCGCCAGTTGCTATTCAGTCTCCATTTCAGTCTAAGGAATTGTTACAAGAAACGGAGTCTGAAAATATTGTTGTTAATTCTATTTTAGATAGAGATAACCATCTTTATCTCACTGTTCAAGCCAATATTCAGAAAAAATTAGATGAAATTATTGCCTCTAAATTTTCTTTTAAAAATCGAATAGAAAAATCTAAACAAAATGATATTATAAAAAGAAAAACGCCTGATCAATCACAGTCACCGATAAAAAAGAGGCCTAGAAGCCGGTCTGCTTCTTTGGCAGCAGTACCAGTAACCAATAAACCCTTGTCTTTTAATTCAACATCATCAAATAGTTCTGAAGAAGAGTGTGATGAGATCAATTCGGAAGAGTTAGAAGAGGAAGAAGAGCATTTGCTTTTTAATCAAGCACAAGAATCGGGAACTGTGAACGATAATTTAGACACTTCTACTCAACGATTTCAAAATACCTGGGAAGCTATCATATCAAAGTACAGTGATTCCAAATATGCCGAAAGTGGAGATGTTGTTGATTTATTAACTGGTGATGTTGTTGAAGACAATGGGCATTTACGGTCGCTCCCTGAGAACCAGAAAAGTCTATGGACTTACTATGGAGAACCGGAGGAAGAAGAATACGACCCTGGAGATGATGTCGATGAGGTCGACTTATTTAAAATCACTAGTGAAGGTTTATTAGGATACAGCAGATCTATCTTTCGAAATAATCAAGATGAATCCGCTCAAGATAACATACAAGAAGATTTGGTCAATGAGATTCAGGGTGCTACAGTTAAAGAGAATGAAAGCGATTTTGAAGAGATTACGTTTTCACAATTTGAAAGGACTCAGAAAACATCTATTCTTGCGACAAAACGGCCTGATCACATAACTAAACTTATTACGGATAAGACCTTTGTATCTTTGCTAAAAGAGAAACAAGCTCTACGATATGAAACAAGAAATCCGAAATACGATTTGCAGACGCTGGACGGCCTGCGATCCTTACCCCGCGATCCCTTTGAGAAATTTATGGAAACTGATCAACTCGAACAGGAGTTAAATAACCTAACTCTTGGGAGTCGAAATGAACCTTTCTTAAAAACATGTAATGAATTTTTACATGCTAGCTTTACACGAGCTGATCAAATTAGTTGTGAAATCAAGAAGCTGAATGCTGGGCCTCTTGATGACAACGAGTGGCTGCCAGAAGTTCTGGAAACTACTGCAGCCGCAATAATGACACCAATTCAAATTTCCTGAATTGGTGTTTTACGTGATACCTTATTAATGTAACACATTTGTGTAACAGTTGTTTAGAAAATAATGGAACTTTCTATTTCTATTTCTATTTCTATATAGCCTCAAAATTTTAAAATAAATCTGTAAAAACTGCCCTTTGGAGAATTTCTTGTTATTCATCTTTAATTTTTATTCACACTATTCTATAAACACCTTTTATTTTCTTCATAAGTATGTCAGCTAGACCAAGAGTTTTTTTTGACATCACCATTGGTGGTGAGATCAAGGGAAAGGTTATTTTTGAATTGGTAAGTGGGAAGCAAATGAGAAAAAAACGTATATATTATTCACTGCTAACACTTTTTGACAAGTTCAATGATATAGTTCCCAAAACTGCAGAAAATTTTCGCGCTTTATGCACTGGTGAAAAAGGCGTTGGTAAATTGGGAAAGCCCTTATTTTTTAAGGGGTCCACTTTTCATCGTGTTATTAAAGGATTTATGATTCAGGGTGGTGATTTCACAGCAGGTAATGGTACCGGAGGTGAATCTATCTATGGGGAGAAGTTTGAGGATGAAAACCTTGATACAAGTACTTTGAAGCATGATCGTCCATTTCTTTTGTCAATGGCTAATGCCGGACCAAATACCAATGGGTCACAATTTTTTGTGACTACTGTGCCAACCCAGCATTTAGATGGAAAACACGTTATCTTTGGCCAAGTTTTGAGTGGAAAATCCGTTATTCGTGCAGTGGAAAAGACTAAGACAGGTCCAAATGATCGGCCTGAAGAAGACGTTGTCATTGCAAACTGTGGAGAGTATCCTGCAGACAAGCCCTTGCCACCTAAGGTTGATGATGGTACTGGAGATAAGTATGAAGAGTCAATTGCCGATGATGAGTCCATCGATATCAATAGTTCAGCCAGTGTATTTGCTGCAGTTCAGGATTTAAAAAGTATTGGTACAAAGCTGTACAAGGAAGGTAAACTTTCTAAGGCATTTGAGAAATATAGCAAGGCTAGTCGATTTTTGGAAGAGTATTTCCCCGAAGACCTCAGTGAAGCTGATCTCAAGACTGATCAAGATCTTAAGGTATCATTGTATTTGAACATTGCTATCGTGGCTTTACGTTTAAACAAAAACTTAGAAGCTCTTGAGGCAGCTAAGAATGCAATGGAGGTTGGGGAAATTGGAAATCAAGAAAAGGCCAAAGCTTTATACCGTATGGGATCGGCGTATCTTGGGCTCAAAAATCATGAAGAGTCTATTGCTAAGTATCAAGAAGCTTTGAAATATGCACCCAATGATTCTGCAATTTTACAGGGTTTGAATAACGCCAAAACTAAGCTTAATGAGCGCAAGCAGAAGGAGCGTGCCATTTTCTCCAAGTTCTTTATTAAGTAATTTAATTATTATTATTTTTTTTCATTAAAGCATATTTTGATAATGCTATTTTGGCCAAAAATACATTATTTATTTTTTTAAATAAAAAAATATATGCACACATAGAATAAATGCATTAATATTATCTGGATTATCATTTTGTTACAATTACAGAAAAAAAAACAAAGTAGTATATATGTATTAAAAATAGAAAGCAAATTTATGCTTGGTTTAAAAAAAGAAAAAAAAGAAAAAATCTTCTGCCCCTTTTTTTTTTTTTTTTTCTTAGCCTAGAAAAAAACAAGACACAAAACGCCACTGGAACTTGTAGAAAGTTTTCTCCACACTTTATTGAAACACCTGATGGTGTAAATACATCATCACAAAGTAATCACTAAGAAAAACAATCCAAAATAATTACAATATGCAAAAAAAAAAAATTAAATTAAATTAAATTAAATAAATAAAATCTGTAAGAAATGCAAAACTTTGTAAAACTAAATGCGTTTCTAGCGCATGAGTTCAGTGCTTTATTTATAGTGATGATATATGTGTTAAGGCTTAGCAAAAAAAAAAAATTCCCATCTGTATGGCAACCACATCTTCATGCAATGACTTTTTTATATTTTTTATGTTCCCCTTATTTTAAGAGAATTTTTTTTTTCATTTTGTAGTTAATTTTTCACCTTTTAACCCTTTTTTTTTCTTCTTCTTTCTCTGCTTCTCGTTTCTCTTAAAAGTTGTTTTATTTTATTTCTTGGTCTATTAGTTTTGTCTTTATGTTGTTGCTGTCAACACCGCGCTGTGTATTTCGCACTTGTTCAGGTTATCACTATCGACTTTTCGGATAATCTACCTTCTTATTAAACAACCGCATCCCGAGTAAAAACTTCATTCTAATGTTTTTGCGCGACTCAAAAGACTTGCTTCTGGTAAGATAGATGATTTTGATTCTTTTTTTACTTCTATTGATTTGTTTATCTAACCTGTAATTTTTTTTTTTTTTCGTTAGCAATATCTTCAAGAATCCTTTACGTCGTAAGTAGCAATTTCTAGATCAATATGGTTTGTCTATTTATATTAACGTTTTTAGAGCACACTATACTGCCAGCGCAGTTCTTGCAGGTTTCCTCTTTGCTATTTTCGGATCCCTTATTTTATTCATCATTTTCTGTACACTCCGGCCCCGTCACAATGTCGTTTATGCACCTAAAATCAAATATGCTGACGAAAAGACTAGACCCCAACCTCTCAGCAAGCATCCACTATCATGGGTTAAATATGTACTTTTCACAGCTAAGGAAGATGATTACCTTCAAAAATCTGGCCTAGATGCTGTCGTTTATATTCGGTTTACTGCAATGTGTCGTAATATTTTTGCGATTCTTTCAATATTTGGTATTCTTGTCATCATTCCTATTAATGTTGTATACAACCGACGAAGTCCAAATGCACAGAATGTCTCTAATTCAGATGCCTTTATCCTCACCACCCCTATTCTACTGAGTGGAAAAGTCACCATCGCCCACGTTACACTTAGTTATATATTTGATGGCATTATTTGTTACTTTTTATGGCGCAATTACGAAAAAATCATTGAAATGCGTCGCCGTCTCTTCTTATCAGAAGATTATCAAAATGCACTTTTTATGAGAACAGTTATGCTTACAGAAGTTCCAAAAGCATATAAAACTGATGACGGGTTGATTAGGCTTATGGAAACAATAAAGCAAGAATACCAGCGGCCAATCCAAAATGCATCTTGTGGTAGAGATGTGGGCCAGCTTAACAAGTACTTGAAACGATATAACCGGGCAGTACTTAAATTGGAATCTGTTCTCGCCAAATATTTGAAAAATCCAGATAAGTTACCCGATACCAAACCTTTAATGAAGCCATATAGAGAAGATCGAAAATTCCTTCCAGAAGGTACCAAAAAAATTGATTCTATTGATTATCTTACATTACAAATACAAAAATATGAAGCCTTAATAATAGAAGCACGAGAGGATATTGACACTAATAAAACATTGCCATATGGCTTTGTTTCATATGAATGTGCCGAAGACTGTCATTTTGTTGCACAAAAAATTGCTTCACATAATATCAAGAAGCACGGTCTTAAAGCCGCTTTAGCTCCACGCCCTGAAGATATAATTTGGGATAACATTATTTTAACAACAGCAGGACGCCGGAACAAGCAATTTTGGGGTAATTTTTTCTTTTTTTTACTTACATTGGCATGGATTGCACCAAACGCATTTATTGGTGCTTTCTTATCAAATCTTTCACGCATCGGTACCCTTTGGCCTCCATTTAACACTTTTATTTCTCGTTATCCAGTTTTGTTTTCTATCATTCAAGGTATCATTGCACCTTTAGTCACAGCTCTTATTTTCTTGCTCATGCCCGCTATTATGCGGAAAATGTCTCATTGGCAAGGAAAAATTACAAAACATGACCGCGAAATAGATGTCACTCGAAAATTATACAGTTTCTTTGTATTTAACAATATTTTTGTTTTCACACTTTTCAGTGTGGTTTGGGCAATTGTTTCTCAAATTATCTATTTGGTTAATACGAGAGATAATCTTTCATTTTCAATAATGTTGCGCGAAATCGACGTTGCTTATAAAATTTCAACAGCTATTATGAGTGCATCTTCTTTCTGGGTCATGTACATTTTGCGTGTTAATTTTGGTGCAGTTTTGGATTTACTACAGATATTTTCTCTAGTTTGGCGTGGGTTTCAACGTCATTTCATGGCGCCAACGCCTCGCCAACAAATTATGTGGACAGCTCCTCAACACTTTAACTATGCAGCATATTATAATTGGATGCTTTTTTACTCTACAATTGCATTATGTTTTGCTATGGTCCAGCCCTTAGTATTAGTTGTTATAACTGTTTATTTTTCACTGGATCTTATCTACAAAAAGTATGGTCTTATGTACATTTTTGTTACAAAAGCTGAGTCTGATGGACTTTTTTGGCCACTGCTATTCAATTCTTTTCTGTTTGCAACAATTTTTGGAAATTTAGTTTTATTCATAGTTGTATGGGTTCAAGGTGGTTGGAAGTATGCTGCAGGTATGGCACCCTTGTTACCACTGTTGATAGCGTTTAAAATTGTTTCAAGTCGTCGACATAACCCCCGCTTTTTCTTTTTCTTACCAACAGAACAAGAAAGGTCACAGATGGATTCTACACGGTCGCGTACTGCTCTTTCAGATACTTCTTCAACTGCTCTTGCACGTCGTTATAGAAACCCAGTTCTTGATTCCCAACTTATGGTTCCTATGATTCATTCTAAAGCACAACATATTCTTCCTCAGATTACATCGCTTAATTCTTTGGGAACTGATCCAGAATTAGACCCTGAAAGTGCATTTATGTCTATGGGCAATGATGAAAGAAACTTGGAAGCAAATACTGCTTACGATCCTGCTCGGGAAGAGTCAGCACCGCGGCAATCCAGAGTACGCAGTTATTTCCTCGATGGCCGGTTTGACATTGTTGACGATCATGAGCTTGATTATTCTCATATGCTACGCATATCTAAAATTGAGCCTGTTCCTGATGACCAAAACCCATATCTCAATGCTTCTTTTGGCTCTAATGACACTAAAAATGATGCGGCAATTGCTGTGGCCCTATCCCAACCCGAAAAAGAATGGCACGATGATTTTCAATCAAATATTGAACATCGCCATTCTTCGGATGTTGCTTTGGCCCCCACGCCGGACCGTGAGCATAGCAACCCCTTTTTATCACGAAACCACGACTATACATCGTTGGACGGAGGAGCAGTTACCACACATTATTACGGCAACACTGATTATTCTCAAGCTCAAGTTAGTCCCAGTAATAGCCTTAACACTGTAAAACGACGGCCAGTTGTAGGTGCGCAGTACGTTTCAGTTCGAGATATTAGCGAAGCTCCATTTGAAACATATGAATCATTGGCTCCACTTGCAAGTCACACCCCTGCTTATCAATCAGAAAGCTATAAGGTTCTTCATACTCAGCAAAGCGATTTAAGTCTGGCTACTCAATACACTGCTGGTAACATGCCCATTGATCTCGATGATGACGAGCTGTTATTATTAGGAAAGAAAACGGAAAATGACGAAGAAGCCAGGCATCGTTAAAAAAATGTTTGGTTATTTACGAAGATATGAAGTTATGGTTATAATTTATTTTTTATATAGAATGTATTTATTATGATTATTTTAGATTTTTATTTTTTAAAAAAAAAAAAAAGAAAAACCGTTAGTTTCATGAGATACTAGGAAGTTAGTTTCTTGTATGGTTAAAATTTGAGTTTAACAAAATAACCGGTTCTGCATCTCAAAGTTTCTGGTTTCACTTTGCATAGGTGAGATGTGCATTAGTCTCCGTTTCAAAAACTACACCCCCCTGTCAAGTTCCTTTCAAATAATAGAATATGAATTCAATTTGAAAATTCGACCTGTCAAACTAATAGCTAATCATAAGGGTTAGGGGAATTTTTAATACAAAATCCAACAAAAAAAATTTACCTTTGAGATGGAATAAATCCAAGAAACGGTCTGCAGGTTCCATTCCATAAAGCATTCAGAATGAACACAATCATATTTTTTCAAAAAAAAAAAAAATTAATGTAAGCAAAATCCTAACAGCGCATCTTAACAATAATTAATTATATAAAAAAAATATATCATTATATTTTGGTTTATCAATTTGAATTAATATTTTTTTAAAAATTTAAAAGTGTATACCGTTTTGAGGTTTTCATGAGTATTTAAATATAATCATCTTCCTGTGAATTCTTTTTTAATATTGTTTAAATTTTTTAGTCCCATTGGTGCTATATTTTCAAACTCAAAGAACTAAAAAGTTTACATGTTTTTTGATCATTAATAATTTTTTGAAAAAAAAAACATATAAATTTCATAAGTAGTATTCTTTATGAAAAAAAGCATCGCAGATCTTTTAAGGATTTATAAAACATTAATTTTTTATTTTATTCTTCATTGTCTCGGTTTTGAGAAATAGCTTGCCTAGAGCAGATTTACGTTGCTATAACTTGGTGTTATAGGTTTACGATGTTGCTCTGGTGCAGTTTAGACCTTCATGTATGTGTCGAATAAATGGAAATGCGATAGTCCGATGGGACTCCATTTCTTCTCCTCTCCGCAAGGGTTAGGAGATTTCCCAAAAATATGATAACGGTAAAATATATCATTTGGGCGGCGTATTCCGAACAATGTGGATAAATAAGAAGTTGTTGGAGAAAAAAGAAAATTCAAACTGATTTTTTTTTTCTTCAAAAAAAAATTCAAAAGAAAAAGAAAAAGAGTAAACGTAATCCCTGTTCTAAACTCAAAAGGAATTCTTTAAGCATGGGGAACAAAGGAATTTTTAAGTGTATGCTTAACACAAATATCTCATGGTTTTGCTCAAAATATTATTATTTCATTTGCACAATCAAACAAAATAAATAGTTGATGCTAAATTTTGTAAAATTGACAAGTATTTTTTGAAGTTAGCATTTCTTACGTTTTTCATAAGCTCCACAAAAACAACTAACGAGACCAATCATCTCCTGGTTAAGGTACTAATTGATGAAAAGAGTATTATATTATTAAATTTCAACAAAGGTAATTCTCCTCTATTTTATAAGATCATTTGTTTTTTTCTTTTAGTCCTAAACCCTTTTGTTTTTTTTAGTTTTTTTTTTGAAAATCTACAATTTATTCAAATTTTTTTTGAAATCATCCTGTGATGTAAAGCTGCTTATAAAATTATTAGCTAAGTCATTTTTTTTAAAGTGGTAAATTCACTAGTGGCATAAAATTCATCAAAATTTCGGTAAAATAATATTTTTGAGACAATTTATAGTATATCGCAATTTCATTATTTGTATTTTGAAATATAGCCCCTGTCAAAGTGTCCTTTATTAATAAATTCCAACAGGGTTAGGTTATTTTAAGCTTTTTTTTCTCCACTTATTTACCAGTTTATCTAAGTCACTTGATTAGGTTTTGAAAAGAATGACTCGTAATTTATTGATAAGCTAAAATTATTGTAAATTGATTCAAAATGCTGAAAAAGAAAACTTCACAAAAACAACACCTTTGTTTAGATATTCCTAAAATAAAAAACTCTTCGTTCAAAATTTAAAAAATATAATATCTTTATTTATTACTTAAAGTTCTACATGATACATAAAAGTTAATACAGCAAGAACCACCAGGTAGACATAAAACCTGAATTATCCCTAATTATCTGAACATTGAAACAAATATTGAAAACTGCTCCTAAAAAAAGTAAAGTAGAGTGCATTGTAAAAAGTATTTGATAACTCGTCATAGCCTCAGTATCAGTTATTTAATTCTTTTACTTTAAAAAAAAAAATTTGACGTTAAAAAACATAGTAAAAGAAAGGCCACCCTTGTCATGAACACTAAAAAAGAGGAGTCTGCATCAGGGTTAGGTCTCTTAAATGGTAATTCTGTTGATTATTAAGTGAAGAAGCTAATCGTAAAAAATATTACATAGCAGCCTTATGTTCAATTAAATTTATACATAAAAGAAAGGCTACCCTTGACATTTAAGATCTATCCTTTAGTTCCTTCAAGGGTTAGGGTCAAAATATCTTTTAGCTGCATAGATCTAAATCCTCGCCTTGAGGCCCTGGCTGACATAAGGCCTTTACAATATTCCTAATTCATGGAGGTTAAAAAGTATATATTAGACTACGAATTATTCAACAAGAAAAGAGTAGTGTATATTGCATCAAACTACTGTATTTTAAAATTTATTACTTAAGATACAAGCCTCTTGTCTTAACTCAGATAATTTGTAGGACTAGATTGAAATATGTAGAAAGTTAGACAGGGTCGTAGGCCATCAATATGATTGAGATTATTTGAAGGGAGAAGAAAAGGGAAGAATTTATTTGGAGGTAAACCGGATGTAATTATATAGACGAATAGATCCTCATTAATCGGGGAATTTATTATGCTTATGGTTAACTTTATTAATAGACTGGTTCATAGTCAATATGTTATTCTGAAACAGTAAGTGTTTGAATTATATGCATTGAATGAGAGGCTCTGTCAGTGGAATAGAATTCTATTTAGATAAATGTGTTGATTAATATTCTTATAAATTGAAACGCTACCCTTGTCAACTCTACTATAGTTAAACTAACTGCTAGGGTTGGGGCTATTTTTGATATTTTTGTTGTGTGGCTGTATTGATTAAATCTTTTATGAATTGAAATGCGACCCTTGTCAACACTACTATATCGGTAAACAGTTTATCAGGGTTTGGGCATTATTATTTTTCTAGTTGCAGCCGTTGATTTAAATAAAGATATTATTGAGATGGCTGATTATATTCTTACGAATTGAAACGCTACCCTTGTCAACGCTACTATAAAGTTAAACTAACTACTAGGGTTAGGATTATCTTTAATATTTTTAGGTGTGGCTGCATTGATTAAATTTTTTATAAATTGAAACGCGACCCTTGTCGACACTACTGTAAAAATTAAAAAATTGTAAGGGTTAGGGCTAGTTTTTTTTGTTTGGTGTGGCTGTATTGATTAAAACTTTTATAAATTGAAACGTTACCCTTGTCAATGCTATTGTAAAGGTTGACAAAGTATTAGGGTTAGATCTATTATTGTTTTGTTTCGTTTCGTTTAGTTTTGCGAGGCTGTATTGATTAAAACCTTTATGAGTTGAAATGCTACCCTTGTCAATGTTATTGTAAAAGTTGACAAAATATTAGGGTTAGGATTATTTTTGTTTTGTTTAACGAGGCTGTAATGATTAAAACCTTTACAAATTGAAACGCTACCCTTGTCAACACTACTGTAAAGGTTGACAAAGTATTAGGGTTGGGGTTATTATTATTTTGTTTAGAGAGACTGTACTGATTAAAACTTTTATAAATTGAAATGTTACCCTTGTCAATGCTATTGTAAAGGTTGATAAAGTATTAGGGTTAGGATTATTATTGTTTTGTTTCGTTTAGTTTTGCGAGGCTGTATTGATTAAAACCTTTATAAGTTGAAATGTTACCCTTGTCAACACTACTATAAAGGTGAATGATTTGTTAGGATTAGGGCAATCGTATTTCTTTAGTTGCATATTTCCATCTAAAACACGATACTATTGATCCTGAAGACTTGTCCAGCCAATTTAAAAAACAAAAAAACACGTACTTTTTCTAAGTAAATGTTGCCAAAGTAGTCATCAATTCCTTTGTGAAGATTTTGAGCATTAGTAGGGCCATAGGGTAGACACAACCCATTCTACAAGGGAAACTAAGATTATTAGTAATAATGGACTGTTCATAGTCACCTTTCAAAACAGTTGCGTCAAACGAAAGTGGCTTCTCAAAGACACCAGCAAAATTGGCCAACTCAATATTAAAAGCAGAGGCAACATCAGGGTGAATAAAATTAATTTCCGCTCCGGTGTCAACTAAAAATTGGCACGTTCAAAGATACAGACGAAAAAAATAGAAAACCTTCGTGGACTTGGATTCTATTTCAAAATATGTTATCATTTATATTAAAAATATTGTTAATATAAAAGGTTAATATTAACATTTCAGTTTATTAAACTATTGAAGCATTCGAGTAATTACGATTTTCTTTTATTCAAATTTCTTCAAATATTTTTGTGATGGACCTGGATTCAAGCAGGATTTAGTTATTTTGTGTGAATTTTGGGGGGTGGCAATTACGTGCTTTTTGATGGCGGCAGATTCGTCAGCACCATTCCGGGGGCGTTTGTCAACCCGTCTGTCTGCCGTAGATAACCACATAGACCACCAAAGAACGCGGTCTTGGTCATCGTATCCAGTACGGTAACGATCATCGACCACTAAAGGGAGCATAAGTACTGCTCTGAGGTTGTTCCACTGAATAGTCCTCTAATTGGATAAATTTTCATGTGAGCAACTAACATCTTATGAATATGCTCCAGAATTCAAAACTCATATCGAGAAAACAAATTTTTGAGTAATATTAAAAGAATTAAAGAATCAATTAGTGGCCTGAAAGAGAGAGCCCCAATGTCAAAAACAGATTCAGTAGTATAGCTAAAAACATATTCAACTTTTTTCAGTCGAAAGCTATGGTATTAATTTATTTGTTGTTATTATTTTTTTTACAAAACCATGCGCAGCTTGTAACGAAGGAATAGTATAATATTGCCAAGTCAGGTTTCAAAATCAAGGCTTATATCTGTGCATTGAAGAGAAAGATACAAACTAAATATCAAAACGCCTGAAGAACATCAATAGGTATAAGTATTCTGAGGAAGAAATCTAGAAAAAGGAAGAAAGGGAGGTATACTGAGTATTGAAATGTATTAACTATGCAAGCAACTACTCAAAAATTGCTGCATGGAGTATTTGAGTACTAGAAATTAATTAGTCAAGTATTGGATTCCAAAAAAAAAAGTCTGAAACAAAAAAAAAAAACATATATTAGGTTTGAGCTATTAATGAAGTTTTGAGAGTTGAGTATTTTTTCCCCAAAACATTCGTAAATATTTCAATATTATGTTTTCTTTTCGAAACATTTGGTATTGAAAAATATCAAGTCTGTGAGTGTATTTAAAGAAAAATATATAGCAGGTAGAAATAATCTTGATTTTAATGTTGCGGCCCCTACTGACATGAGTAATACCCTTACAATATTCTTAATTTATGGTGACGATGAAGGATCTATATTATACTACGAATTACCTAAGAAGAAATGAAGAGAGCGTATAATGTAGAAAGACTATATTTAGGACTTACTAAGATATAAGCCTCTTAGATCAGCTCAAAAAACTTGTAGGACTAGATTGAGTTACTAGAAATTCAGACTAGGTCGTAGGTCATCAATATAATCAAAAGTATCTGGAGAGAGAAGAAGAAGAAAGTTGTTATTCCAAGGGAGAGTAGAAGTCCTTATATAGACAAATAAAAGCTCATAATTTTAAGGGACTATTTTGTCTCAAATTTGGTTTATTAATGAAACTGGTTCATAGTCAATGTGCAGTTATGAAGCAATGGACGTTTGGGGTAAGTCTGTGACATGAGAAGTAAGATATCCTGGTTCATGAACAATGTAAGATCATGAAGTAGTGGAGGTTTGTGAATGTATGTAACAATTGAATAAGGGCTTCTGTTACAATAAGTGTAACAGAACTTGTTGTAATTGTAATATATTATGGTGGACAATGAGAAAAAGGGAAGGGTTTTTTAAGCTTTCATCGAGGGTGTGGAGTTGTTCCCATAGTAAATAGACTGGACAAGTTTTCAGTATTATTTAGATGACTGTGCTAATTAAATTTCCTATGAATTGAAATGCTACCCTTGTAAATACCACTATAAAAGAGAAAGATATGTTAGGGTTAGGGCTTTTTGAGGTTTGAGAGTTTTTGGTGTGGCTGTATTTATTAAATTCTATATTAATTGAAATGCTACCCTTGTCAACACTACTATAGGGAAAATATTTGTTAGGGTTAGGTCAAATATATTGATTTTGGTTCCATACGTTGATCTAAATCGCTTGTTTGTTTGTATTCAAGAAATAGAAATATATCATCAGCATCAACTCTATCCTTTTTGCTCTTACGATATAACTTTTGGTTTTCACACTAAATTTTTAATTTTACTTCAACAACCTATCTCCAACTGCCCGAAAATAACTCCTGATTCTAGCTTACAAAGAACAGAGGGCTCGAAAAGCAAAGCTTTCCAACCTTCTCCACATATCTCAATAGACTCTGTAATTGTATTTCAATGTCTCTTCTAACAGAGTTTATCTAAATTAAGATATTAATTATGTGGCTGTATTGATTAAAACTTCTATTAATTGAAATGGTACCCTTGTCAACAATACTATAAAGGTAAACTATCTGTGAGGGTTAGGGCAATTATATTTTATTAGTCGCATACTTACATCATTTAGATAAATGTGCTAATTAAATTTCCTATAAATTGAAACTCCACCCTTGTCAACCCTACTATAAACATATACTTACCATTGGGGTTAGGGTTAATAAGTGTATAAATTTAGATTGGAATATTATTTATGAGGCAGTATTAATTAAATACTCTATTAATTGAAACAACACCCTTGTCAACACGACTATAAAAAAGGATTTTGTATAGGGTTAGGGGTACTCTTGTTAGGTCTAGATATAATTTAGATGGCTGTACCGATAAAAATTACATAAATAATCCTTGCAAGGCTTCCATCCGTTAAACCACCATATAAATGAAAACAACCCCTTGTCAATTTTTAAAAAAATTGTGGTAACCATTAGGTTTAGGGTAACCATATTTTTTTGTATAACTTTGGAAGACTTAAAAACTTGATATATATTATTTCATAAGTCAAATTGGTTTTAAATATGAAAATTTGATGTTCATAATTCAAAGCTATGGTTTTATGGATAAGATAATTTTGAAAATATAATGTGGTATTCATAAAAAAAAAAAAAGCAATTATGTTTTATGGATGGAAATATATATTTTAAGATAATTATGTAGAAGTTGTATGACTTGATCATTTCTTTGGTTAAGTAGAACCCAGTTTGGTGTGCATATAAATTCTGTCACTTATCAATGAAATTTCCATATTTTTAAACCAAAATATTAATAACTGGATAATTTATGTTTCGATTTTATAAGGGATTAAATAAACCGAGTTGGTCAATCTTTCAACTGGAATTACAATCAAACCACTATTCATCTTTTACGTAGAAAAGCCTACTGAAACCATTTTTAGTTTTTAAACCAATATCTGTATTGGGTCTTATGAAAACGGTTTCACTTGTTAAGTAAATAACAAAATCCTTAATCAAAATTCCCTGGCATTCCCAATTAGTGTGAGAAACTTGAACAATAGTAGTTAAAGCTGCTTAAATAGAAGAACTTTTTCTGTCAGTTTGTGTGATATCTTAATTGGGCTTAAAAATTATTAAGGGAGAGCCATTATTAAATTATTTGTTATGAATCTAATAGTTATAAATAGCTAATGTTTTGTTTAATAATTTAAATGCTTAATATAGATTGATATATTTGGGTAGTTTATTGCTACAGGGAGGTGAGTTCTGATTCAATCATCCATTAATTAAAAGGTTAGCTGCATTAGTAAAATCTGGAGTTTTACACCAATTATAATAAGATCCTACAAAGCACACCATAGTAACTTCAATGTGTGAACAAATGATGTCTATTTGCACAACGTATTGTTTGCTTGCTTGTTTGTATTAATTTAAGGGTTTTAAAAATATTTGTTCAACGTATTGATAGTATGCAGAAGTAAATGAAGATGGGTTATAAGGTCACCTTGATTTAAAGCGAGTTTTAGTTGATGCAAACAAAAAATAAAAAATAATGGTAATAATGAATATTCAAAATATGATACAAAAGTTTTTCTTTTTGTCATAGTAAATGGCAAAGCATTAATTATCTTTGTTTCTGGAAACAATACTTTAAGAATCGATTTTATTGAATCAATCACGAGCAATGAAAAAAAATAAAAACTGGGAAGCCCCGCAGGTTCACTTTTGGATATTATTTTGTTGCTATTGAAGCATTTTAAGTTATTCAATTAGTCTTTTAAATTATTCATCTGAAATGACCTAGCCATCAGATGGGCCAGAATTAACATTAACATAAAATTCAATCCAGTCTCCAATGCAAAGGGTATTTATTGGGTTGGATACATAGTTTATTCCATTCATAACTATACTCTAGTAAACTTCTTTTTGTTTTCTGTCTTATCAAAGGAAAGAAAAAAAAATGGCCAACATTTTTAAAGGTTTGTTTGAATGAACTTAGTATGAGGACTTAAAAGAGTAATAGGTAGCAAAATCTATCTTTTTAAAAAAAATCTCCATTTTTTAGGGCTGCTCAGAAGTAATAAAGATCTTTTTAAGCTTTACGGTAACGATATTTTTTTTTTGAGTTGAATCATTGACTTGAAATCCAATGTTCTCAGAAGAAGAGAAAAAAAAATCATCCATTGGTCGATCCAATATTCCAAGCGGATTCCTAAATTACTTTTAAAAAATGAGACTGTCTTAGCTTATATTTTTGGAAATAAATCTGGGGTAAAAGTGAAAAAACGAAATAGCTCAAAATACCAAGCAAACAAGAGCTTCATGAAAGTCATCAGTATTGTGAAATTGATTTTTTTTTTTTGGGGAGTTTAAGTTTTAATATTATTTATCAATTTCTTTAGATATAGCTTGAAGGTATTGACAGAAATTATGTTAAAAAAAATACGCCGGATTACCTCTCTACTATTTAAATACATCTGGGGCACCTTATGATACTTTTTTTTTTGCAACTGTAGATTTTTCAGTTTATAGGACCATAGATATTTCTTTTTCTAAAGTAAAAGTCACTGTATTATTTAAATACCTATCTATGAACCTATCAATCATTTGTTTTAGCGGATTAAAATCACAGTTTGGTAATAGTCAGAAATTCTACAGTGAAGCAAAATAGTCACTTGAAAACATGAATGTTATTCTCTGACGGTTTTTTAATCAATTTGATAGATAATTTTGTGGAATTTGCTAATGTTGATAGCCTTTTCTTTTGGGTAATATTGAAGGTTTTCTTTTAAATTAGGGCTCAATGAACGTGGTTATGCCTCTGTAGATCTCTTTTTATTATTTGTTTTTCTATTTTTCTTTACTGTAGTTGCCACCGGAGGTTTTTGATACTCAAAAAAGCACCTAGAAAAAGTTGGCCGTTTATTTACTTTTAGTCAGGTATATTTATTTTCAATATTTTATAATCATTTTATTGTGGAAATCCATAATATCCGTTTGGTGTTTGAGAAATTTGTAAAGAAGAGTGGATTATACGGCTCATTTGGAGAAAGGTGATTTAAATAGACTGATTAAAGTGCCAAAGTTGAAAGTGGTGATAAATATTAAGGATATCGAAGTAATTGAAACATATCAAAAAAAGTTGTTCATTTGGTTAACACATCTTATGATTATTATATTAGTGTTGCAATTCCAAATTTGAAAGTTATTCATTGAGCTAGATTAAGCTAGTTAGAAATACAGAATTCTTAAACTATAGAAAAATGGGTTTAATTAAAAAAAGAAAATTGGAAATAAAATAGATGGTTAAGTTATTTAAGATTCAACTAAAACCCTGTCTTTATATGTCATCAAAAAAAAAAAAAGAAATCAATGATAGACTGGGTTGAAAGTTGATTGCTCTGATAAAAAACATCTGTCATTTAGGAGAAGCTCTTGTGCATTAATACTTTAGCCGTGCAGAGCCACTTATAAATAATATTGTTTGTATGGTTAGCAATTAAAATCATGCTAAAAAAATCCAATACCCCTGTACATCCCTGTCAAATAATTTAAATCCCATAAGGGTTAGGTCATTTTATGCTGCATTTTTTAGTTGGCTGTGGCATTTAAGAGAATGTACTCTTAAATTTTAAGCAATTTGAAAGCCCACCCCTGGACTCCCCGTCAAAAGTTAGTGTGACCGTATGGGTTAGGGTAACTTTATTTTTGGGTTGTTGTAAAGCACTTTATCAGGGTTTGCATGCCCTCCTCCCTCTTTCTCACCCCCTCAAAATCACAAATTTGGCAATCATCCACCCCTTAAATACCTTGCACTGTTTGAGTTAATTTTTTTTCCCTCTCATTTCTTCCATTATTAATTAGTTTTTTCATTTTCCGTACTCACCCTCCCCCCTCCCCCTGAAATTTCCATCACTTGATCAAATGATACTAACTTTTGTATATGCTCCGATGAAACCCGCCTTTGTTTTTGCATTCGTTACTGCATATGTGAGCTTTTCTTCTGCAAAAATCCCAATATGATAAGTTTGTCAGTTTGAAAAAGTTTCGAGAGGAAGCTCAAGCCGTTAATAGTAGTACTTATATACCCCTGAATTTTGATTTCCACTGTGCCTATTAGAAAGGTTTTAATGGTACTATTGAGTGTTTTCACAAAAAAAAAAAAAAAAAAAAAAACTTTAAAGAAGATGTATAGATGATTGTTGACAAGTTCACGAATCTGTGTGATGCTCATCGAATATAAGACCATTAGTTTGGAAACAAGCTACATCAAAATAAAAACTTTTATCACTTCCCAGGGCGGTTTTTTTTTTGTTAAAAAAACAATCGGTTTCCTTGGTTATTCCTTGCAAGAAAATATCACCCATACAATAGTTTGTCTTCTCATATTTTCTATTGTAATGGAAAGGGAATAGCCATAATTATGGCTATTGGTACTTATTGATTTATTTATAACATTTATAGTAGACTTACAACAATCTAATTAACTAGTGAAGATACTAAAACTCGAATGTATTTATTTGTAGACTATGTAATGGTAACATGTCTGTCCTGTTCTTCATTGGGTGTCCAACTGGACGATGGTTTTTAGAACCAGGTGTAGAAAGTAATGTCAGTTATTTTAAAATAAGAATTAAATTAACAAATTATTATCCAGCTGAAGAATTATCTGGTTGTTCTAGTTAATGGTCTTAAATAGAAACGGTTATTTACCGTCCCGAAAGCCACTTTTTATTGATATTCTTGAACTTGCCGATCTTTCAAATTGAATAACCTTATAACTGTGTTTGGAGTTCTTGTTACAAAAAGGGACCAAAATATCTGGTTCGGACCATTTCAAAAAGTTTCTTAATTTATTATTATTTTTATATTTTTTTTTTTAGATTTTAAAAACAGATTTTCATTACCCAGTGTTTAATTTAGTTTGCTCTGAATTAGGATTTTAAATTCCCTCGCATTTTGGTGGCAATTAATTAAAATCCAAGCCATTTGATAAACCTTTCACGTCCCTTGAAAAATAGAGCTGTGATTCCACCAGGGTTAGGTTTTAAACTCTTTCCCGATTCTAGATCTTGCATGAGCTTTTTAGTTTTTTTCTTTTTTGCAAATTTCAAATAAAGAAAAAAAAAGTACATTTTCTTTATTTACTCTTCTTTAATCATCTAAAATGTGAATTGAAAGTGTTGAGCTCAAGAAGAGATTTTTGTCATTTATTCTAGTTTACTATATCACCTGTTCCCTTGAAACATTATTTAACTCCCTCATTAAACTAAGCAACTACTTTAAACTTAACCATGTTTTGTATAATTCCTTTTTTTTTTAGTCGTCTAAAGAATTTCTCAATACCCTCTTTTCAAGTTTTGATTCTGATCCAAACATATGCACCAAATTTTTCGAGAATATTTTAAAGAATTTCTTTAAAATTACAGCATTTCTTGGTAAAATAAGCATTAATGGGATCTGCCAAGTATACAAATACCCCTCCTCCAGTTTGCATCAAGTGACCAATGTTTGGAAGAAATTAGTTTTTTTTTTTTTTATGAACGTAGCTTGTTATAACAAAGTTTTTTTTTTTTTGGTTAAACAAGGAAATTCTGATCACGGGGAGGTAAATTGATGGGCAAGTATAAATACCCCAGACCATTTCCTACACAATATTCTTGAGATTTCCAATCCATGATTACCTTAAATACCTCAAAACCTATTGACTTGTGAGAAATACAAAAAAAACAAAATGCCTAGATACAAATTTGAGCATCAAAAGCATTACCACGTCTATTCTCGACGGGTTTTGCGTACAACCGCTGACCATACCCGTAAACAACGACAAAAAAACTACGTTACCACCATACCGTCGATGACGAGGTCCGGTAAATGGTCATATTTCTGTTCCTGGGAGTCGGACAATTCGAGTACGCAATCACTTGAAATCGCGTGGAGAGCGGATAATAAGAATAGCTCTGTGATATCCAGGGAACTAGACCAGTACAACAACTATAGACACACCTGGATTCCTGGGCTGACACACCCTAGCACGGCAGTAGCAGAGGATGGAACCCCATCAATCCCCACCATGTCGTACATGGTACAAAACTGTGCAGACACAGGGCCACCTCAAGATCCGTACCTGGTCGAGTGGACGGGGAATGTATGTTTAGACTTTGAAAATGTAAAGCTGACAACAAGCACTGGGCGCAAGTTAGTATACACTGGGGTTATATGTCTTGCAGTTGTTGCAGTGACATGTTTGTCCTCGGTTTATTCCATGGCCATGCCGGCCATCACTCGCGAGTTTCTGGGAGACGACGGACAACAACCTCCTGCCGTAGTAACACTAGGGCTGACGCTGTATCTTTTGGGAATGGCGGTTGGGCCATTAATATTTGCACCGATGTCCGAAGTTTACGGTCGCAGAGCCATGTATGCAGTATCATTTTTCTTTGCACTAGGGTACAATTTTGGATGCGCGTTTTCCGAGACTTTGGGCGGGCTTCTTACATGCCGGTTCTTGACAGGTTTATTTGCATCAGGGTTTTTGGGCATTGCCGCTGGAACTATTGCAGACTTGTATGCAAGTGTAAGCGAAATGCAACTTGCTAGCATGTTATTTACAAGTGCACCGGTGGTAGGTCCTGCAATCGGTCCCATGTTTGCAGGGTCATTGGTGCACGAAAACGGAGGCAGCAACTGGCGATGGTGTTTCCACGTCATGTCGATGGTTCTAACTGCAGTGTACTTGCTTGTTGTTCTAGTTGTACCTGAAACATGTGAGGCCATTTTGCTTGAGCACAAAGCGGCGCAGGTTCGTCGAGTGACTGAAAACAATGAATACTATACCGCTCGAAGCCGGGCAATTTTGCATCGACACAAGGGGCTTGCTGAGCAACTTCCTGGACACATGCGATGGTTTGTGCCCATGCTGGACTTGGCCATGCAGGTGTGTAAAAGTGCGCAGACCCCCGTGCGTATGCTAGTGCACGAGCCCATGCTGGCGCTACTATGCGGGTACTCTGGACTACTGCTAGCTGTAATGTACATGTTTTTTGTTTCATACCCACGAGTGTTTGCACAGACGTATGGGTTCAATTTGCGTCAGGTCGGGCTGGCATTTAATGGGTTGTTATGTGGGGCATTGGCAGCTATGCCAACTGTATGGATAAACCGGTGGTGGGTTAGAAAGCAATAGAAGATATTGAGGAAGAAGATAGATGGAGAAGAAGGTGAAGAAGGTGAAGACCAAGATTCTGATGAATACTATGAGCCTGAGATGCAATTGCCACAATCAATGGTTGGATCTTTGGCGGTTCTTATAGGGATGTTTATGTTTTCGTGGTGTGCACGTCCAGGGGTTTCGTGGGTAGTTTGTGTGATGGGAGGGGCTATTGTAAACTGGGGGAGTGTATTGACGAGCAATGGCATTTACACGTACACGTTAACAGCATGGGGTGGCAATTGCCAGTGTGGAGAAAGCCGTAAGGTTTCAAGATTAGGATTAGAATTAGGATTAGGATCAGGACAGGCGGCGGCGGCGGCGGCGGCGGCGGCGGCGGCGCCCCTAGATGGAAGGTTGCGCGCAACTTGGGCAAGAAGAGTGGGCAGTATAAGTTTAGGTGAGCCAGCAGCAAGCTTTAGAACAATGGCAACAGCAGCAAGCGCAATGGCATGCAATGCACTTGTACGAAGCGTGCTAGGAGCTGTCGCACCGCTAGCGGGCCAGTCAATGTACCGGCGGCTGGGGACTGCATGGGCTGGGACGGTTGTAGCGTGTTTGTGTATTTTGTATGTGCCGTTGCCCGTATTTTTTTACACATACGGTTGGCGTTTGCGGAACCCGAGCCGGTATGCAGTATGAAAAAAAATAAAGCCAAAAAAAAAAAAAAAAAAAAAGGACGCTGGAGTTGCCTTTAAATGGGATTGTGCGGCTCAATGATTATTATTAAATGAAGGGAGTTCTAGCGGTGCGTTAATTTTGACTTTTTTTTTTTATGCTGAATTGCTGGAATCTCATCATGAGGTCACAGAAAAAGTTTGTTTAAGATTGCGGACATAAAAAAGAAGAAAGAAATAAAAAAAAAAAAAATTTTATATAAAAGAATGAGTTTTTTTCCCTTTAAATATAAATAACTTGAAATTCTCTTTTTTTTTTTTTTTTCTTTTATTTATTTTTTATTTGTTTGTATTATATCGTATTCGATTCATTTTTGTTTTTTTTTTTTGGTTTATTCAAAATCCATACATCAATTGATATTAAAACCTCAACTATGCCACACATATCTTACAAATCACCAACATCTCGGGCCCGCAGCTCAGAGAGTCGTGATGAAGGTGGCAACGGTTCTACTCATGTACACCTGCCTCATCTCCACTACACATCTCCAACAACCCTCAACATTCACAAAGAATCCACAACCAACTCAATTCACTCGTCTCTCTCTGTAGCATCACCTCCTGCAACTGTGCCTCACGCTTTGCTTCAGGCCGACAACAATTATTCGTTACGTCCACAGAGTAACCGTGAAGGAAGTTTGAGTCCCTCACGTGGTGGTAATAGTGGTAATGGTGGTACTGGTCTAAGATCAATAGTACGCGACCGGGTCTTGTCACCACAGCCGCGCCAAGTGTCGCCGCCCACACGCATGCTTTCGCCGATGGCAAAAGTCGCAGCTGCCGCGCAGATGGCTGCAGAAGAAGGTGAAACAACCATAGGGTCGGAGACCATGGGGGTTGGACGTGGCATGACGTCGACGGCGTCACCGGGTGCAACATCCCAGGTTGCAGCATCACCGGGTGTAACGTCTCCCAAAGTGCGTCAAGGGTCTCCATCAGCTGGAAAATTGGATGAAGGAAATGGTGTACGTCGGAGAGCAAGCAATCATGTCAAGACTCCTTCGGAATCCTCAACGGGGTCATTGAAATCTTCAGGCTCGTCGAAATCTTCAGGGTCATCGAAATCATTTGGATCTTCCAAATCTTTAGGCTCTAAACCAGCAACTACGGCTGCACAGCAGCAGTCTCGCAAACGGGTAATTTTTGTCAAAGGACAAGAACCTGGTGACTCTTCCTTCTCCTCCACCACCACCACCACCACCACCAATGGACCATCAACAGGTGTCCCGTCTGCAGCTGCTACCGTAAATAACAAAGCCAATACTACTACCACTACTTCTCCTTCTAAGCGGTCTGCTGTTAAGAAGCGTGCACCGACAACTCAGCCCAAAAGTGTGCAGCACGAGCTGCCAGATATTCTGGTTTACCCAACAGACTCACCATCGAGTGTGGAAAACAAATTACAGGCACTGGCTGTTGCACTGGCACAGATTGACGACGATGTAGACGATGAGGGGATAAACAACAAGGTGAGTGACGTACAAGATCCAACATCTCGGCGGGGGAGTCTTGCGCAACACTTGGGAATTCACATTTCATCCGACATGGACACTGCGCGGGCAGCAGCCGCTGCCACCTCTGCTGCCACCTCCACTGCCACGGCCAAACGACCGTCTGTGGTGGATCCGCAAGACGTTAACGAAACAGACACAACGATTCTGGCAGCGCGGTACAGAGCAGATACGTACCGCAAGCTCAAGGAGCATTATTTGGCGACGCAAGGACCTGAGGCACGCCAGGCATATGCTGCATGGAAGGCCCGGGGAGAGATTGCAGGGGAGCCTGGGGTTACAGTTTTGGAGCAAGAGCTGCTTGCTGTGGAAAACAATTGCAATGGGCAAAATGGGTCAAACATAAGGGACACAATAGCAGCACAAGGATATGGGGATGGGAGTGTGGACAATGGAGGGCCCATTGGGTTGAGTGTTTTGGTTGCAGCGGCTGGGGTATCGATACCTCGAGAGGGGAATGATGACGAGGCGGAGAGCGTTTTGGAGGCGGAAAAAACACGAGGGTATCAGAGTCCTAAAGACACCCTTCGGGATGCTAGTACGGTTGCAAGACGGGCAGATAGCATTGCGAGTTTGGGGGCAATGGTAGTGCACCTGTCACACGTACGGACGGGCATGGGACTTGCGCCAGATTATGATTCTGATGGAGATGCTGATCCACGGGAGATTTTGGAGGTGGAGTCAGGAGACGAAGCATGGGGTGTTGCAGCTGCAGATTTGAGGGCGCGTGCAGAAGATTGTGCATGTTTGGTAATTGGGCAGGCTCTTGGTGATGAAGGTAAAGAAAATGCGAATAAAAAAGAAGAAGAAGAAGAAGATGATGATGATGATGATGGGAAGAAGAAGAAGGTGAAGGGAGAATTTCAGAGTAAAACAACAACAGGAATTGATGGACCTGCGGAACGTCGGGCAGCTATTCGGGCGTTGTTGGCAAACCGACGAGCCAATATGAGGGCGCGGTATGGACCCAGGGCAGCAGCACAGCTGATGGCAGCCGATGAGGCTCGAGCTCGTGCTCGTGGGTCTTTTAAGCAGGAGCGGGACGAGGGAGATAATTTTGGTGGAGAGAATAAAAAGAGAGATGGAAGTACTACGATGAGAGTTAATAGAGGGAATGAGAGTCAAAGTATGAGCATGAGTATGAGTCTTGGTGGAAGTTTGAGGTCATTTGGAAGTGTTTTGGGGAGACTTGTTGCAGGAGGGATTGTTGTTTTATTGGCATGGTTGTTTGTTGTTTTACCTGAGCAGTGGCCGTACTATGTAGGGGCTGTTATAGTGCTTGGGGTTGTTAGTTATTGAGATTAAAGTTTTATGTTTTATGTAGTAAAGCTTAAGACTTGGAGTTTAAGATTTTATTTTTTTTTTTATTTTTTTTTGTACAAAAAGAAGAATTCCATATAAATGAAATAAATGAAATAAAAAATAAAAAATGAAATAAAAAATGAAATAAAAAATATAAAAATTCAGAACAAAGCAAAACAAAAAAAAACAAAAAAAATTTTATACACGTGCCATTTTATTTAACTAATTTCTTATAGTATCAGTGCAATAAGAAATAAATAAAGAAAGAAAGAAAGAAAGTACAATTGTGCTTTGTAGAAGGTAGTTTTATTCATTAATCTTTTTTTTTTTGTTAATATTGATGTTATTCATATATATGTCAAAATGATTTAATTTTGTATTGTAAAGTTTAACTTATTGATTTTGGTTGATTTTGATTGATATATATAAAATTGAAAAAAAAAAAAAAAAAAAAAAAATTCGCTTTTTTGTTTTTTGTTTTTTTTTTTATTCTTTTAAATTTTAACGGAGAGATTCGGATAGACATAAAGATAGAGCTATTTTAGTGCAAAGATTTTTAAAAGTTGCTATTATTTTTTTTTTTTTTTTTGTTATAAAATAAAAAAATAAAAATCAACTTATTCTTGTTTTAATTATTATTATTATTATTATTATTATTATTATTATTATTATTATTATTATTATTATTATTAGTATTATTATTATTATACTAACTCTAGTACTACTACAACTAATACTATTAATACTATTAATACTACTTACTACTTCAAGTAATAACTTAACTAGAGGTGATAAAATATATATATATATATTTATTTCAATTATTTTTTCATTTTTTTTAGATTGATATAATTGATTATTTCCTTTGTAATAAAAATATAATAAAAAATAAAAAGGTCTTTCTTTATATATAAATTTTATATATATATATTTAAGTGTTTTTTTTCCCCTTTATTATTATTATTATTATTATTATTATTATCATTATTATCAATAGTGGGCATATACAAAAATTAATCTTTGCTCTTCATCATCATCATCATCATCATCATTCTCCTTCATTACTC
This sequence comes from Magnusiomyces paraingens, assembly GCF_902498895.1. NCBI lineage: Eukaryota > Fungi > Ascomycota > Dipodascomycetes > Dipodascales > Dipodascaceae > Magnusiomyces > Magnusiomyces paraingens. The sequence continues at coordinate 4,574,775 of NW_022474068.1, forward strand.
TATTTATATTTCATTTTCTTTATATAAACTAATAATAAACCATTCATTATATATATATATATATTGGTATTTTTTTTTTAAAAAAAAAAAAAGAAAACTAACTAAAATCAAATAGTTTCCGATATTCCGTAACTCCCCTCATAATTTTTACTAACTTATTGAATATATTCTCTAACATAATAATTCTCTCCCTCCCCCCTCCCCCTATTCTTACCTTCCCTTCCTCCCCGCATTATCATCATTAACATTGTCTGGAGAAAGCAACTAGAATAATCCCAGTGATAATAATAATAATAAAAATAAAAATAAAAATAAATTTAAAATAGATTTTTTTTTTTTTGTAGCTTTGGCCATCATTATTGTTGTTAAACAATTCAAATGAAGTAACTTATAAATCAATTTTTATTTTATTTTTATGTTGTCAATTTTTTTCTTTCTTTCTTTTAAAAAGCAAGTAGACTTTAAAATTTCCTCTCCCCTCAAAAAAAAAAATTAATAAATTTCTTATCAAAACGAGGCTCTTTTTATTTTTTTTATTCTTTTTATTCTTTTTATTCTTTTTATTCTTTTTATTCTTTTTATTCTTTTTATTCTTTTTATTCTTTTTATTCTTTTTATTCTTTTTATTCTTTTTATTCTTTTTATTCTGTCGTAGTTACCGCCCTCTTCTCTGAAACAACGTTTTTGTACAGAACCCTACTTCTACCCTACCCTACTCTCGTTTTCCAAAAAAAAAAAATTTCATCAATATCATTATCATTATCATTATCATTATCATTATCATTAATCAAATTAATCAATTAATCAATTAATCAATTAATCAATCAACTTCTTAACTTATTAAAATCTTATTTATTAATTGTCTTAGTCTTCTGTTTCATTCATAAATTTGTCGCTTATTCTACACGTTAATTTTTTTAATACAACGTTTATCGTTTATTAGACTTATTATTATTCTTTTTTTTTTTTTTTTTTTTTTTTTATTATTATTAAAGTTTTCTTCCATTTAACAAAAAATTATAAACAAAATAAAAGAAAATAGAAAAAAAGAAACCTTGTATAAAGTTTTTTTTTTTTTTATTTTTTATTTATTTTTTTTTCAAGACCAAAATAAAATAAAATAAAGTTAATGTGCAAAGTTTTTATTTCATTTGTTTCTGCTAAAATATACTTGGAATCAAATGATTTTTTTTTCTTTTAAAGAAATGAAAGAAATGAAAGATACTAACTATATATATATATATATATTTTGAATCAAATATATGTCTTTACTTTTCCTTTTTTTTTTTTTTTTATTTATAAAAGATTTTTTAATTTTTCTAAAGTTTATATATATATATATATGTGAAAGTGAGAAAAAAAAAATAGAATTTATATCAACAAGTAAAATAAAAAAAATAAAATAAAAAGAGAGCGAACAAGAACAAAAAAAAAAAAAAAAAAAAAAAAATATTTATATATATATATATTCATGTGTTTTTTATATTATATTATTATTATTAGGGAGTTCCATGCATGTGCACAGCCAGCCACAGAAAAATCAAAAAATAAAAATAAATTTTTTATCTTCTTCTTGATCTTTTTTTTTTTTTTTTAAAAAAAAACTTTTTGTCCCATAAAAAAAAATTAAAAATAAAAAATAAAAAAAAAAAAAGCTTTCTTACCAATTTTTTTTTTTTTTTTTTTTTTTTTTTTTTTTTAAAAACGTCAAATATATATATATTTATATATCCATCAAGGACATTTATTTCTATACAAGCGCAAAAAAAAAAAAAAAAAAAAAAAAACAATTGGGCTTCCTTTTCTTTATTTTTTTTTTAATTTTTTTAAGTAAACAAAAAGTAATCAAAATGTGGACTTCCCTATTTTTTTTTTTTTTAAAAAAATAAATGTTAGTTAAAGAAGTGTATAATAATAATAATTCAAGTTTGGTCATCATAAAACCTAAAAGTTAATAATTAATGATTAAGGAGCGTAAAGTGAAGGATTGGTTTCTTTTTTTTTTTTTCAATAAAGCAAATAGAATTAGTTTTTTTTTTTTTCTTCTTCTTATTCAAGGAAACAATAAAATATTTCCCTTGAGTTTTTTTTTCTTCTTCTTCTTCTTCTTCTTCTTCTTCTTCTTCTTCTTCTTCTTCTTATTCCACTTAATACGGAACATGGCGCTGCTCGTGTCCGTGGTGATAGTTTGCCCAAAGGACTGCAGAAGAATTGGCGTCAGTAATACCATTAGTATTGGGTCGAGGAACTGCCACGTCTCTGACGCGGAAATCCTCATCAAGATCCATCATGACCTCATCCATATCATCCGCATCCATGTACTCATCATCAGAGTCATCGTCATCATTCTCATAATCACTAGTAGCTTCATAATCCCCGTCATCATCCTCATTGTAGTCTTCAATCCCAACAAACACAGTTTGGGTCTGGGAAGATTGAGCAACAACGTTCTGGAGAGCAAGGACACGCGACGCCTCCAAATGAGGAGGATAGTACGCAGCAATAGAAGTAGTAGGAGCAGAAGATGTCGTGGCAGATCTTGAGCAAGTGGATGCAGCCATGGTGATAGTACTAGAGTTGGACGCTAAAGTTGCCGATGTTGCTGCTGATTGTGCTGCTGCTGCTGCTGCTGCTGAAGAAACAACAGTCACAGAAACTTTTTGAGGCGAAGGGTTTTGCTCCTCAGGTGTAAATGGAGGAGTCATGTACCCATTATGAGGCAGCTGCTGTTGTAGTTTGGGTGGAGGGGGATAATGCAAAGAGTAAGGTGTGGAAGTGGAAGTAGAAGAAGATGAAGAAGAAGAAGAAGAAGAAGAGGAGGAGGAGGACGCCAGGACCTCCGAAGGTTGTTTATGCATAGGAGTAACTGCTGGCGTAATGTCTGCAAATGTTGGCTGCTCTGGAGTAACTGGGCTATTGGAAGCTGGGAGGTTATGTTGTTGTTGTTGTTGTTGTTGTTGGCGTATAGTATAAAACTTATCCATACGATGGAAAACAATAAACATTTCCCAAGTAGAGTAAATTAACTCTAGTGCAGGTGTGGCTGCAACCAAATATTCAAGCAAAAGAGCAATGCATTGAGCCTCTGAGACGTCAGCAGCAGGGAGATCTTCCTTTCCATCAGTCAACACCAAGGTAGCTGCCTTAAATGAAGCCGAAGCAATGACTGAAGGCTTAAAGGCAAGGAAAGGTCGGTGGATGGTAGCTACCTTACAAAGGTAAAGGGCTGCGCAACGGAGAGTATCAGGATACTGGGACATGGACTCCGAATGACCAATACACATATCAAGGAAAACATCAACAGTAGGGTGGCCGACATTCCAATTGAGAGTGTTTAGAATATGGAGCTCCATCTGAGTAAACATGTGGGAGTCGTAAACTTTTGAACAAAGTAACTTAAGTTCCTCGAGAGTGGGGACCATGGCCTTCTTGTCATGATATTTGGAAGCAATCCACAAAGCAGTGCAACCGAGAAGCTGATAATGGCGCTTAAAGACGATGCGCTGGGATGAATAACGGTCGATAATGTTGACAGCAAGGAAGAGAGTTTCCTCATTGAGACGCAAGCCCTTATGGGTTTTAAAGAGAAAGTCGAGGAGGTGGGGCCGCATGTGCCACTTGATTTCCGGCTGGGTAGCAATCATGGCTGGGTCAGGGAGAGTTTCTTTTTCAAGGGCAAGCAAGCGTTCAAGAACATCATCACGATAGTCATCTTCAACAGCAAAGGACTCTGCCAAGTCACGTTTACGGCGGAGAGAAGGTGGAGCGAAGGAGTATCCAGGTGGAGCCTGGCTTTGGGAGAGGGTGTGAGAGAGTTGTTGTCGTTCCCAAGCCATTGCTGCTGGTGGAGGAGGGTTTTGTTGAGAAGCTTGGGTTGGAGCAGAAACCGAAGCAGAAACAGAGGTAAGGGTTTGAAGTTGGGCTTGAACTGGAGCCGAGATTGGAGTTGAAGATTGGGCAGGAGCAGTAGCAGCATAGTAGGTTGGGGTTGTTGAAGATGAAGAGGACGAGGAAGAGGAAACTTGTTGGACAGCTAGAGAGGCCTGAGATGGGTTGGTGGTAGTTGTAACATTGGCAGAGGCAGAAGAAGAGACAGAAGTAGAGGCAGAGACAGAGGCAGAGACAGAAGTAGAGGCAGAGACAGAGGCAGAGACAGAAGTAGAGGCAGAGACAGAGGCAGAGGCAGTAGTAGCAGCAGCAGTAGCAGTAGCAGTAGTAGGGGGAGGGACATTGACAGAACCATTGACAGAACCATTAGCATAATTAGCATAAGCAGATAAAGCAGCAGCATAATTATTGTGATAATATACTGGTGGTTCAGGAATAATCTGTGGTTGTTGGTGTTGCTGTATCTGTTGTTGGCAATGAAGAACGTGCTGGTTATAACTTAGCTTTTGCTTTTGCTGCTGCTGCTGCTGCTGCTGCTGCTGCTGTTGAATATGATGAATAGGTTGAGTAAAAGGTTGTTGTTGCTGTTGAAGAACCACTACTGGTTTATGGATTGAAGGATGGTGTTGTTCATATTGGAATTGGGTGGAATTGGTAGTGGTGGTGGTGGTGTTATTTAGATGAAGATGGTGATTATGGATGAGAGGGTCCATTTTTCCATCTGAGGCGGTTATAAAAGAGCGAATGGAAAGAAATGAAGAGGGGATTATATGAAATAATATACAAAAATGAAAGAAAGATATTTTTAAAAAAATAAAAATGAAAATGAAAATAAAAACAAAAATAAAAATAAAAATAAAAAAAAAAAGGACTTTAAAGATATTTAGAAATGAAGGTTTAAAAAAAAAGAACAAGAACGAGAACAAGAAAAAGAAAAAAAAAAAAAAAAAAAAAAGATAGTTGGGAAAGTAGAAAGTAGAAAAAAAAAAAAGTTGTGTGTGTGTGTGAGAGAGAGAGAAAAAAAAAATTCTTTTAGGTGTAAAAAAAAAAAAAAAAATGCGACCCACAAATTAGGCGAGAATTTTTATTTTTTTTTTTTAGAATGGCGACCACCACCACTATTACTACTATTACTATTACTATTACTATTAATTACTATTACTATTACTATTACTATTACTATTACTACTATTAATTACTATTACTATTACTACTATTAATTACTATTACTATTACTACAATTAATGCCATTACCATTACCATTATCACTTTTTATGTGCTTGCTTGCTATCACTAAAAAGTTATCATATTAATGGGAAAAAAATATAATTAATTTGTTAATCAATTATATATATTCAATTAATTATTTAATAAAATAAATTTTAATGTGTTGCTTAGTAATATATTATTACTTTGATCGACATTCTATTTTTTTTTTTTTTTTTTTTTTTGAGTGGGGGGGGGTGTGTGGAGGGTTTTATATAATGAATTTTTTTATTTTTATTTTGTAATTAAAAAAAAAAAAAAAAAAAAAAAAGCGCGCCTTGAAAATGAAAGTATTTTTTTTTATTTTTATTTTTATTTTTATTTTTATTTTTATTTTAATAAACAATTTACCAAAAAGAGAAATTTCTTTTTCTTTTTTTTTATTTCTTGTTAATTGATTAATTGATTAATTGATTGATTAATTGATTAATTGATTAATTGTCTGGTGATCAAAAAAATAAATAAATAAAAGATATAGATTCTTTATTAAAACCACTATCACCACCACCACAAAAATCTTTCCACTAATTATGTTGTCACTGGCCATTAATTTTTTTTTTTTTTTTTTTTGGTGGTGGTGGTGTTGTTGTTGTTGGTGGTGGTGATAGTTTTTATCGCAATTAACTGCTTCCGCTGTTGCTGCTGCTTCTGCTGCTTCTGATGCTTCTGATGCTGATGCTGATGCCACACTTCCGTACACGGCCGACTAAGAAAAAATAAAATAAAAAAAAAAAAAAAAAAAAAAAAGACTTTAGGCTTAAAGTGCTTTAAAAAAAAGTGTGTGTGTGTGTGTGTGTGTTACTAGTACTACAATATTCTACAATAATATTACTACAAATAAAAAAAAATTAAAATTAAAAATGAAAATAAAAAAAAATAAAAAAAAAAAAAAAGGCTCCTGAATTTTTCACCATGGAAACGCAGCAGTTTGCTAAAAACGGTTAAATGACAACTGCACAGATAATTTTTTTTTTTTATCTATTTTCCTGTGTGGCTGTTGCCCCAAACAACAATGGCCACTTCGGTTACCCCACATATTATTATTTTTTTATTTTTTTTTTTTTTTTTTGTTGTATAAAAAAAAAAACAAAATTTGGTCAATATCGCTAAATAAATAAAAAAAAAAAAATTTATTGCAATTACATCACTTTATATATTACATATATTGCAACACTATCACATTGTTTTTTTGTTTTTAAAAAACAAAAAAAATTAAATATACATAAGTTGCAATAACAAAACTTACTAAAAACTATCACAGCCCAGCTATTTAAGTCCCACAATTAAAGAATCAATAATGAGAAAAAAAAAAATTTACCAAAACTTAAGTTGAACATACCTTTGTTTAAATCTAAACGATACGAAACAAAAAAAAAAAAAAAAAAAAAATTTAAGATTTTCGGATTTGGTGATTTCCATTTTCTTATTCATCTAGTTTACTTTGCTATTCTTGTTAATAAAGGCCAAGCCTTTTATTTTTATTTTTATTTTTATTTTTATTTTATTTTATTTTTTATTTCATTTTTTTTTGTTTTTAAGAAATAAAAAAAAAAACTTATACCGAATTGAGTATCAAAAAAAGGGCCCATTTTTTTTTTATGTGTGAATTTATTTAAGATGATACTAATCAAAATTACGAAAGGCGGTTATAATATATTATATAATTATGTATTTCCAATTACATTTAAGAAGGAAAAAAAAAAAAAATAAAAGTAAAACCTTTGATAATAATTAAAATAAAAAAAAAAAAACTTCTATTTAAATTGTGATTAAGTATTTTCTTATTTTTTTTTTTTTTTTTATAAATAAGATATATATAAATATTTATTTCTTCACAACAATCTTTTAAATCTTTCAACAATTCTCTTACTATCAAGACCTTTTGATAAAACAATTAAAAAAAAAAAAAAAAAACAAAAATTTGCCCAGTGGGCTTAGGGTTACTTCCCAAACAAGTATGAATTTATGTATTCTTTGGTGCATTTTGATTATCTAAAGTTGCTACGAAAACTTCAAAAAGACAAGGGTAAATAGAAATTAAAAAAAAAAAAAAAAAAAATCAAAATCAATTTGCAAAAAAAAAAAAAAAATAGTAAGAAGAGTTCTTTATCGGTAAATTTCTATAAAAAAGAAAAAAAAGAAAAAAAAGAAAAAAAAGAAAAAAAAAAATTGTCTCGACTTTTAAATAAAAATGTCGTCTCTATCAATAAGGTAGAAAAAAAGAAAATCAACTTCAAAGATTGGGATTTATATATATATATATATAATATATATTGTAATTTGTTAATTTATCTGAATCATCTCGATGCTCCTCTTTTTTTTTTTCATCTTTTTTATATTCAAATTGAGAAGTTTTGTCCTAACCATTTAGCTACATGGTTAAAAGTAAGAGTAAATCACCCAATCGGGAAGTTTCTTTCCCATCTTTTCCTCTTTCTCTCTCTCCCCTCAACACAAGCCATTGACATCAAATTACTCAAAGATTATTAGGACTTTCCAATAAATAAACATCTGATCAAACCCATAATTAAAATTAAACCAAACGTTTTAAGACTTTCAAAGACTTTCAAAAACTTTTGAAGACATTCAGATACAATGTGTTTTTTTTTTTTTTTTTTTTTTTTTTTTTTTTTTTTTAACTCCGAGGCTCGCAGATGCTTGTCTGAGAGTCTGTTAAGGGTACTTTCTTAAAAACCATCTTGGTCATTATAATAATCATAAACCAGAGATTCATATGAATCAAAATAAAAAAAAAAAAAAAAAAAAAGATTAATATTTATATCTCAAGAAGAAAAACCCTTTTTTGTCAAACTTTCTCATTGATAAAGGTTTTTTTTATTTCAAAAACTACTAAAACAATTTTTTTTTTTTTTTTTTTTTTTTCCTTTTCAGTACTATTTTTCCTTTTTCAGTACTTAGAATTAAAACCCTTACCCTTATGGAATCCTGTATTTTTGATAGAACATACATGCTTAGCGAAGAAAAAAAACTGGCACATAAAAATCATGTTTTCACCTAATTGATGGGTTCTTGTTTAAGCAAAAGAAAAAAAAAATTGGGGAAGTTACCCTACCTGTGCATCTAATTAACTTGCAATTTCTCTCTTTACGTTAAGTATTGGAAATGTTTATCAAAGTTATTGAAAATGGAAATCAGACAACTTCGGGAAACAATATTGAAAATAATTAATCTATTAGATATTTTAAAAGTTTTTTTTTTCTTTTTTTTCATTGCCCATTTGGTTGTCAGCTTTAAGATAATGAAGTTTTTATAGCGAATATTAATGTGAATTAAATTCAAAATAGACAGAGAGAGAATACACGAGGAAACAGAGCAACGTCCAACAAATCCCAACAGATTTATAAGGATGCCTGCACCTTTACTTAAACAATTCTATAATATTAATCATGGAAAATATTAATTCATGCGTTTATGAATTTATTTATTAACAATTTTGTGTTGTGATTAAAGGATCTACAAAATTGAGAATGTTTGGTGGTGTTTTTTAATTTTATTTAATTTAATTTAATTTAATTTTTTTTTCCTTTGCTTAAACAAGAACCCAATTAGGTGAAAACATGATTTTTATGTGCCAGTTTTTTTTCTTCGCTAAGCATGTATGTTCTATCAAAAATACAGGATTCCATAAGGGTAAGGGCTTCTATTTTAAATGTAAATGTAAATGTATATTTCATTTAACTCTTAATTTTCTAAGTTTCAAGTCATTTCTAAACAAAAATTTCATTACTGTTTTTTTTTTTTTTTTTTTTTTACTTCTTAGAAGTACTTTCTCCTTCTATTTAAATCTTCAACGAAGTCACACTGTTCTTGCGGATATCAGTCTTTAACTTCTCACCATCTTCCTCAGTCTCTCCTTCAACCCGACTCTTATCACAACTCCACTTCTTGGTGCACACCCAAGTCGATGCGTACATGTTGACGCGATCAATACTAGTGCCAGGTCGGCGAACAGCCGCAGGGCGACACTCAAATCCTTCCTCCTCATAAACGCGCAAGTACCAAGGCTGTGTCGACGAGGAACGGAGCATCACGTTGCCTCCAGTCGCAAGAGCCTTATTAAGTGCACGGATCTCATCACGAGCATCGGTACCAGTAGGAGAAAACCAATCCATGTGGTCCATAACAATAGCATGGTTAACACTTCCAGGTCTGATGCGCTCAACAACATCGTTGATGGTATCAGTGTGCAGACGAATGCCGTCCAAAGCACTCTTGCGCTTGGCCAGGTTGCTGTACCCCCCACGTGTCAGGTAATCAGGGCAGTTGTCACGAGAGTAACGTCCCATCAAGCACAGGTAGTAAAAGTAATTGTCTGTAGAAATCAAACTGCGAGAAATCAGAGGCTCAATAGTATCAATAATGTAACGCAAAATACCACCGTCAATCATTGATGCTTGATTGAGAGGAACACCCAAAGCCTTCCACAAAAATACAGGGTTAGCCACCAAAATGCGAGTTACAACAGGATTAAACAAGGCAGGACGAACCCGCTCCTTCCAAATACGCTGCTGTTCCTCCATGGTCTTGCTCTCGCACAGCTCAACAACATCGCGCTCAACACCAGCAAGCTTAAACACCCAGCGGGCAATACGCAGAGCCCATCTAGTAGATCCGGTATCATACAATCCACGGCCCTGTCCTTGGAATGTCTTGGGGCCCACACGCATCCAGTATTGCAGAGCATGTGATGACATGTGTGGGGAAAGTTTCTTTGACAACAGGTCCATAAAGCCTTCGTGCTTGCCCTCACCGAAAATCTTCCAAACGTCTTCAAATGCCAAAGCACGCATTGATGCAAGCTTGAGCTCCATCAAGTGATTTTGGTGGGGGTTCAAGTCAACGCCATGGATTCTACGAGGAGCCTTGTCCATGCAAGCATATGCCAAAATGTTATCGCCAGCAGAGGTAATGGCCAGCATTGTGTCTGTGGGCTGGATGTTCAAAATGGCAATGTCTTCGCGAGGGTCTTCCCAAGTAAAGGCGTAGATATATTGTCCGGCAAACTGGTTGTACTTTGGTTGATCAAAGTCGTAGTAAATACGCCAAATCTCACGCTGATAGAAAAATGAAGGATAGGGGCAGTTGCGCTCCATGTTGATGATGGCAGCTTGATAACCCTTAGACTGAATCTCGGCAACTTGCTTTTCAGTAGCTCCTTTAAGGTTTTGCATAGACACATTGGGAGAAACAGGAGCAAGGTAAGGAGATTCAGTAGCAGCAGCATTAATACGGTTAGTAATATCAGAAGAGTAATCCTTTTCAGTACCAATGAAGACATAATAAGGGATGCCACCTAAAGCCTTGTTGCGGAAGTTCAAGGACTTGACACTGCCCAACTTATACTCGAGGTAATCTCTGCGAGCAGAATCCAAGTAGACCTGGTCAAACTCAAACCACAGTCTCCAAAAAGTGCGAGAAAACCAGTTGACATGACGAAGGACTTGACCACCAACAGTGCCGGACTTGCCCATCATAGAGGCAGAAGACTGGACGTAAAAGTCGGCAACACCGTAGATACCGTCCTTGGAAAGAAGCGAGGACATTTTATCAATAACAGAGTAGTAGCTGGGGATCATGGACAGGGAGTAGGACATGGTGACCAAGTCAATACCGGAAACACCATCAGGGAGAACAAAGTCATTAGCATCGATACACAGGACGTGGACGTTTTTCCATCCGCGGCGCTTGAAGCGATCCTTGGCCACCTCACACAACGAGGGGGATAAGTCGACCAAGTAGACAGCCTTGAAGGAAGAAATAGGTCTGTACTCATTCATTTGTTCAATGTTCCAGCCGGTGCCACCGCCAATGTCGACCCAGACGAGGTTTTGGATTTTTTTAGAGTGTGCACTGCACAGCTGCAACATGAGCTCCCGGCCCTTGAGTAGCTTGCTGCGAGTGCGGTCGTAGACTTGGGCCTGGCCTTTATAAAAGCTTTCGAGGGCGACCTGCTGGTTTGAAGAGGACTTGGAGATGGGTTTGAGGAAACAGTTGTAGGCAAAAAGGGCAAGTGATTTTGCAGAAGGGTTGGTTAGTGCATAGGCCAAAAGAAGAAGTACACCTGCGCCAGCCGCAAGGGGAATAACGGGGATAGATTCCATGGTAAAGAGAGGAAGGGAGATTAGAGGTAAAATTAAAGTTGAGGGAGACACAAAACAAAAAAAAAAAAACAATTATATTATGTTGAATAAATAAATAAAAAAATTTAAAAGAGTGTTGAATGAAGAGAGAGAAGTGAATAATTATAAAAAAAAGAGAAAGAGAATAGAAAAAGAAAAAGAATAAAAAAAAATATCCCACGCGATTTCAAGCCCATTTTATACATTGTCAGTCAATTGATTTCCGTTTGATGATTTGCACATGCTTATTCAAAAAAGAGAGAGAGAGAGAAAAGTTTACCTCCCATCCCCAACAGATCAAGTTTTTTCTGGTAAAGATTGTTCTTATTATTATTATTATTATTATTATTTTTCAAAATATTTCACTCGCTTGTGAAAAAAAAAAGGTCTTCTGAGGGCAAATTGTCAAAGGCACATGGGCACGCGGTCGGTCGTGGGATTGGCCCCAATTTGACCTTTTTTTTTTTTTTTAATAATTAAGTCTAAATAAAAAAAATAATAATACAACTTTTCAATCTGAGTTTTTCCCCTTTTGCCCTCGCTCTTCCTTCTCCTCCTCCCCCTTGGCTGGTAATAATCAAGATTGGGGGGGGGGGGAGTGTTTTTTTTTTTTTTTTTTTTGTCAGTGCACACGAGGCAATGACATCAATCAAGCCACCACGGCTTATTACTGGGTGTAATAGGCGTGCACGCGGCGGGCCACACCGGGCGGCTTTCTGTTGGTTCGCTTGTTCGTTTGTTTGTCTGTCTGTTCATATTTGGATTTGTGTGTGTGGAGAATTTTCCAAAAAAAAAAAAAAAAAAACTCGATTTGCGGGACAAGAGACTCGCACATGTTGTACTATCGGTGCACCCCATTGGAAGATAAGTCTCTCGTGCCCACGTGCGGCGCAACCAAATGATATACCGGCATACAAACAAACCAAACAAACGTCTTTTTTTTTATTTTTTATTTTTTAATTTTTTTTTTGGAAAATTCCATCTGTTAAATGCCCTGGCTAGCTATCTATTTAAAGTCACTCGAGGTCAATTACTGGAGAAAGACCAATTCAATCTTCCATTTCAACCCACATGGGTCTGTTAATCCCTCCACAATCTTTCTGAGCCATAATCATAATCATCATCATCATCATCTTCATCATCTTCATCATCATTTTCTTCATCTTCATCACCACCACTTGTATCTCGGCAATTTCCCAAATTACATCCTCGAGCACACGCTCCCTTTTTTTTTTTTTTTTTTTTTGGGCCGTATTATTATTATTATTGTTATTCTTATTATACAGTACTATTATTAAATTTTTTTTCTCTTTTGACTTTCTATAAATCACAGCTCATCTTTATCGGCCTTGCCTTTAAACACTACCACATACTCCACATACAGATCCCCGTGCTCATCATCCGATTCCAAAATTGGCATGCCGTGACCTGCAAGTACCTCAACCTCTCCAGGCATCACCTTCTGTCCACGCTTACGGGCCAGCCGAATTGTCGTCTCTCCATCTAAGCAAGGAATGTCGCGCGACCACCCACCTTTCAGTGCCTCCTCTTCTGTCAACATCTCCGTGCGAAACAAATTCTGTCCCCGCCGTCGGTATCCCCAATTGTCTTTTTTAGATTCTCGCAATTTCATCACCAAATCTCCTTGCTCCAGACCCGGTTGCTTGTCTGCCTCACCGTGAAACACATGCTCAAACTCCCGCGGTACACCAGGCTCCACATCTAGCACCAGTGTCTTGCCTTCCCGCACTACCTTGGCTCCATGACATTTCTTGCATGGATTGGCAATCAGATGTCGTTGTCCTTGACACTTGGGACACGTTTGCTGGATTCGTTGCACCATTCCAGGCGCCAACTGTACTTCCATAATCACTATGCCTTTACCGTGGCACTGATTACAGTTGACAAACTTCCCATCAGCTGATCCTGATCCCTTACACTGGTTGCACGACGCCATCATGTTGAATTTCAATGGAATCGACCGGCCATTGTATGCATCCTTTAGTGAGATTTCAAGCGTCGACTCAGTGTTGGGCCCCCGCTGTCGCTGCTGTTGTTGTCGTCGCTGTTGTCCAAACATATGTTGGAATGGATCAAATCCTCCATGGCCACCGCCACCTGGGCCACCTCCGGGATTGCCATTTACACCTTCTTCACCAAATCGGTCATAGTTTGATCGTTTTTCGTCGTCTGAAAGGACTTCGTATGCTTGGGAAATCTCCATAAACTTGGTATCGTCACCACTGTTTATTTAAAGGTTAAAAGTTAGATATGAATAAACGTAAATTGTTTAAATACTTACTCATTCTTATCTGGATGATATTTTTTGCTTAATTCTCGATATGCTTGTTTGATTTCTTGTGTAGTGGCGCCTTTTTTGATTCCTAGAACCTGATTTATCTCGTTAGATCATTGTCTCTCCACACACATATAACCCATGTTGATTGCTTACATCATAGTAGTTTGCACCCGCTGCCGCTAAATGTGAAACACCCAGCAGAATCACAAGAATCGTCAATAAGGACGATGGCGTTTTGAATATCATTGTTGGTTAGTTCGATGAATGATATCAATCTAAAAAAGAATGATTTGCCATCATAGAATAGCTGCATGTGTCTATTAATTTATTTATTTTTTTTTAACAGCTCAAAACCTAACCCTGAAAATTCTGTGACGTGTTAAAAAAAACCCGCTTTGGAGATAAACCAAAAATTCCAGAAAATTTCAAATAACTTCTTCCCCTAGCCCTAGTGGTCTTTAAAGATTTTAATAACCCTGGTCAAGGGTACTCTATCAAATGTATTTTAATGAAATTGATTCCCTATATAAAATTGTAATGTCACATAAAAATCAGCCGTGCACACCCTTAACTTTCTTGTGTGCGCCATTTCCTTCAAGCACTGGTTGTATCAGCCTCTTACACAGCACAAGCAAAAAAAAAATAAAATAATAACCCTTTGCCCTGGTGCGTACACCCTTTAATTGTTCAGGGGTATGTCGTTTCTGCTTCATACTTTAATATTTGAAATGATCTTCCATAATAACTTGATTTTCCTTTTAAGGTGCCTTGCGTCTTTGTCACTTTGTCACTTTGGCGACTTTCTCGTTTTTTTTTTTTAAAATCACGTGCTTGTCAAATTTCAAATACTCGTTGAAATTCTCATTACCTCGACGAGGGGCCAAGTCTTTTAAACAAAAGTATATAAACACTTTGATTTCCCTCCCCCTTCTAACATATACACATCGCCAACAAAACAATGTCTCAAAAACTAGCGTATTCTGCTACTGGAAAGGCCCTTCTTGCGGGAGGATATCTCGTTCTTGTTCCTGAATATAGCGCATACGTCGTTGCGCTATCAGCACGAATGCACGCCATTATTCATGGCTCCCCAGTATCTGGAAACAAAACAACAATCACTGCGCAAAGTCCCCAGTTTGCACAGGGAAAATGGCGTTTTGAAGTTGATACTTCTGGTCCTAATGCTTATCAGGCTATGGTTGCGTAAGTACTTTAGATTAACACCAAAGTCATGCCTAACTGTATAGAACACACTTCCCACAAAATCCGTTTCTAGAGTACGCAATCACTGTAGTCCTGAGCTATCTCCAACCCATCCACAATTACAACATAGAGCTAACAATCTATTCAGACGATGGATATCATTCTCAAGACGAAGCCAAAGGCAATTCTGACTCCCGCTTTCATAACCACGACCTTCCAATCCATAAAGTCCCCAAAACAGGCCTGGGATCAAGTGCCGCTTTGACTGCCGCAGTGACGGCAGCTCTGCTTGGCTTTTATCGATCTCTTGGAGTTCCTCTCAATGCAGACTCAGCCACACCTACTCTCTTAGACGTCAATTCACGTGCCGACCTTGTTCTCGTGCATAATCTCGCTCAACTTGCCCACTGCACGGCCCAGGGCAAGATCGGGTCAGGATTTGACGTAGCTGCAGCTGTGTTTGGGTCTCTTGTGTACCGTCGGTTCCCCGCGGCTGCAATTGCAGCTGTCGCAGATCTCGGCCACACAGCCCGCGTGCCCCTCGGCGATGATACTATCCCGCAAACAGCTGCATACCTGAAAGCAATGCGCGAACTGGTGGATGCACCCATCGACAATACAGAAGGCCCATGGGCACCGCTACAGCTGGAGCCGTGTGCCATGCCACGTGGAATTGCAGTGCTCATGGGTGATGTCCGTGGTGGGTCTGAGACTCCAAAGCTTGTCAGCACGATTCTACAGTGGCGCAAGGACAAGCCCGAAGAGGCTGGGCGCGTATGGACGGCGCTGAATGCAGCCAATATGGGTGTTGTTTCTGCTTTAGCAGGGCTCCGTGCGCTCGAACAAAAGTTGGGTCCAAAAGCGTATGACGAAAAACTTTTGGCTGGCGAAGGGCTGGACGAGCTCGGAGAGCAGTTGCGGCTGGTTCGCAAGTACTTGAAGGAGATGACGGATCTGAGCAAGGTACCCGTGGAACCTGAGGAGCAGACGCGGCTGTTGGACGCGTGCGCCAAACTGCCTGGGGTTGTGGGTGGAGTTGTTCCTGGCGCTGGAGGGTACGATGCTATTAGTCTTGTAGTTGTTGCATCGGCCATTCCTCAGCTTAAGGAGGCTTCACGTGAGCTTCCCATTAGCTGGCTGGACCTGCGTGAGCAGAGCCAGGGCTTGGTTCAAGAGGATCCCGAACATACTCAGTACAGCGTTTAAAAAAAAAATTTGAGTATTTTGCTTATTGAAAAAAAAAAAAAAAAAAAAAAAAAAAAAAAATTATAGCTTTATATTTAGAGTTTAATAATAAAAAATCTCTGGTGGATCCGGATCCATGGTATCATAAAAATGAGACAAAAATAGTGTATAGTCGTCGTTATCTTCCAAGGCACTCTCGCGCAGCGAGTCTGGAAGCGACGTCATATACCTATTGGGAATTGATCGCGTGCACATGAGCTTTACAGGCAAATACTCGTGTGGAATTCGGATTGGGAAATATGCAAGATTGAGTTTTGCACGACGCAACGGGCCGGCCATCATGGGCATGGGGTCTCCTGGGGCTGGGTTAAGTACAACGAGTTCTTTAAGGACTGGAGAAACGGAGTGCGGGAGTAAGGAGTAAGCCGTAGCAGCAGGTGCCACAAGCGAGTGTAAACATGGCATTGGGAAAGGTCGAGCGGGGACGCGCATCATTGTGGGAGGACCGTCAATGGATAAATGCAAAAGCGAAGCCCAGAGGGGACCCGGACAGTGCAAAAAGGAAACGGAGCAAGTTCCAATTACTAGCCGAAGAGCATCGATTGTTGTTAACTGAGCAAGTGAACTAAGAAGCCTGGAATCGTCATCTGGAGCAGCTGTGTGGAGGGTAAGGGCACGTACACGGTATTTTTCAACCAACTGAATGATGGGGACAAAGTCCAGGTAGGGTGGGAAGTCATAAACACGAAGCGAAGCCAATGGTGGTTTACGTCTGGAAACAGCACTCTCCACGAGTTTGGCAAATGCTGGGACAAACTCAGAACATGTGAGAATAAATGCACGGTCAAACATAACGCCAAAGTCTCGGAGCTTGGGAACAGCAGTGTCATTCATGTACTCAGCAAGGTGTGTCAAATCCTCAGCTCTCATGTGTGGACCAGCCAACCGCAGAGAAACCTTGACAAGAGTTTTCCCCAGCAGGGGTTCCGGAGCCAGGTTGGTGAGTGCTGGAGCGCTTATATTTTCAAGCGAGACTCGCGAGTCTTTAGTCAACAACCCTAGCATAGTTTGTGCAAAGCGTATTGTTGTGAGGTCCAGTGCATCGAGTGTAAGAAACCTAACATAAGGCAGCTTGGTTGCAAGTTCAATCACTGCATGGTCATCTGCATCAATTTGAGCAACGGATAGTTTGTCTCCGTAGTCTGCCCCTGGACGTACACGTAATACACGCACGTTGCGCCGTCGCCGGCCGCTTCTGCGTCCCATGAGGTCTTTACAAAGAAGCCTTACGGAACGCCTGGAGAGATACTCTCTACGACAAGCAGTGTAGAATCTAGGGGATGCGCCGCCACGGAGGTCCAAGGCTGTAAGGCGGAGTGTACGAGTGGCGATTGCTGAGTGGAGGGTTGTACATGTGGCTGCAAGGGCCGGTAGATCTCGGGGGTCCACAAATGAGATGAGTTCTCGGAGAAGGAGGTTTGGGAGAGTTTCAAGGTCTGAGCGGACTCGTGTTTTAGCAGACCTTTTTCCAGGGAGGTGTTTGGATGTGTGTGACTGGTGTGAGGATTGTTGAGGTTTTAAATGAGGTTGAGGTGGAGGTGGAGGTGGAGGTGGAGGTGGAGGTTGAGATGGAAGTTGAGGTTGATATTGATATTGATATTGAGGCTGAATTTGAGGTTTTGCGTGGACCTGGGGTGAAACTTGAGGCTTGGCTTGGGGGAGCAAAATTTGATTCTGAGTTTCTTGAAATGTTTGCGTGTATTTTGGAATAAGCGATGGTAGTGGTATCACAGGACAAGTTCGCGGAGATACCGCTTGTTCCATAAGTGAATCGATTTGTCCAGAACTTGACAAACAAGATTTGAGTGGTACTGAAGATGTGAATGACGACATGGTCATTGGCTGGACCCACGTTACCGGATTTATTGTATCCCATGAGGCAAAAGGTGTTGGGGGAACACGTTTAGAAGTCCATGATGTTGACTGGTTTTGTGAAAGAGATGGCAGTTGCAATTGAAGTTGTGGAGGAGCTTGGAACATTCTCGGGACGGTTTGAGAAGATGGAGGTAGGTATTGTGATGATGAGAGGGTTGAAGAGAGAAGCTGATTACATCCACACCGGGACTCGCCATGTAGACCTGTGTATTGATGGCTATGGTGGTGGTGGAAGAGGTTGTTTTCCCTGGGAGTGGGCCGAGAAAATGACCCAGATGAGATTGATGATGATGATGATGATGATGATGAACTCTGGATGTCATTACAGGAGTTTAGGCGAGTCCGTTTTTCTCTTTCACGTTCCCATGCTCGAAGGTTTTCTTCGATTGTGTCGAAGCCGAGAGGTCTCTTTTGTGACATTGTTGTGAGTATGGAGTTGAATTTATAAAGTAAAAGAGTAGAAGAATTAGAAGAAGAAAATTAATTGATTCAAAAGGACTTTTTTGTTTATATTTATAGGCCCATTTTTTTTTTTTTTTAATTTGGAAACTTTTTATTTATTCCGTTAATTTATTTTATTTAATTATTTTTTTTTACCAAGATTGATATATATATACGTTTTTTTTAAAAAAAAAAAAATAAATTCTCTACCAGCAGTTAAATTTTGAGTTTTTATACTGCTCAAAACGCCTAATACTGGAGGGGGAAGGAATTAAACCAAGATTTTGAGCTTTTACTAACAACAACAACAACAACAACAACATTAAAAAAAAAAAAGGTCTGGCCATTTTTATATTTTTTTTTAAGCATTCATGCTTTCTAAAATACATACTAGTTATTAAAGTCGCTCTCTTGAAAAAAAAAATTGACCTAGAAAAAGCAGTGGCCTGTCAAAAAAAAAAAAACTTTGGACTGATGTGAATCTGAAAAAACTTTCTCAGATATAGGAAAGTCAATCAGCCAAAATTACACAGCCTTCCAAATTCCTTTTTTTTTTTTTTTTTTTTTTTTTTTTTTGATAAAAATAATTATATTTTATAATGTATCCCCTAACTAGCTTTCTGGGCTTAGTTTGGAATACTTCTCAAAACTGACTGCCACCAAAGTTGACATTGACAGTGTACTTGCTTACTTGCTTACTTACATACTAGTAATTAATTATTTACTTATATACACACATACAAAGTTTTTGTGCACTGAATACTCTTTAGAATTACGCTCTATTATAACCACTCAACTAAACTTACACTGCAACCAAAGCACTTCAAATCGAAAATGGAAACTCATCCTAGTCAAAATTTTTATGCACATTGTTTTGATGTTACCACTAAGCTACACCTTTTTAATTTAATTTTATTTTATTTTAGTTTTGTTTTTTGCAAGCAGTGTAAAAGTACCGACCATGGCCGGCAAAGCTGGCCGGTATCTATTTCTCTTTATCTTCCCTACCCTTATTTCTTTTACTTCACTTAGTCATAATTAAACTCGTTTTAAAAAAAAAAACTATTCCGTGACCCACTTGTAGAAGCTACATAATTGTATTCCATGCGGTGGGAGTATATATTCTTGGTAGCTGAATTCTTGCAAAGTTTGAGCTTAAAAAAATAAAAATCAATATTAGATATACCACCAAAAGCCGCACACATTAAAAATTACTTCTTTGGGAACAATTTTTTTTTAATTACAATAAGTATTTGTTACAATGATTTCATGGTAACAAGAAAAACTATATTCATACTGACTCTTTTTTGGCTATTCTCTAGATTACAAGAACTAGAAAAGATCAGAACTTATCCATTTAGATAGTTCAATAAAATCATTTTAAGCCTACTACTATATATCTCTTTTGTAAATCTCTTTTATAAGTCTTATTAATTACTTTCATTTTTTCAGAATACGTGGACTTTTGTTTAGGAAAAATAAATGTATGGAATTTTGGACATTCAAAATGAATACATAACAGATTTGCGGTATATCAGCTTCCCACCATCTCTAGAAAGAGTGTAGGGGGAGTATATCCCTCAGCCAAACCTCTGACTACCCTAATTAACAAGAAAACTGACTCTTTTAATAAGTCTAATTAACATGCAGGTGATTACGGGCCCTATCTTCTAACAGAAGAGATTAAGGAATATACATGCATCCATAAAGACAAACTGAAATGGATTGAGACATACACCCAGGGTTTCCCTATTTACGCGCACAGACCGAAACAACATACCCCCTAAGACTGCAAACCTCCCAAAGGTAGGAAATTAAAAAAAAAAAAAAAAAAAGAAAGCATTAATGCAGATGTTATACAAATAAATATGACAGAGTCTCCACCTATTCTTAAGCCTATATAAATATTTATATTTGTTGATAATTATTTTTGGTATACTACTTTACAAAATAATGTATTAACTGAACTCAATGAGCCCATTTATTATTAAATTAAATTATTTTCTAAATTATACATTAAAATCCAAGCAACTATGCAAAAACCTCAGAAATGGCACTAGCAAAAGCCTTTGCACCAGATTCAATCTCCTCAGAAGTCAAATTATCATTAACAACAACACGCAAGCCCTGAACAATATCAAACTTTTCAAACCGACCAAGAACCTGCTGCCGCGAAATAATAACACCACGGGCAAGTGTAGCTTCAACAATTCGCTGGTAGATATCAGCAAGCTCCTCCTCAGCAACCTTGGCCTGCTTAACCTTGATTAAGGCCTTGTTTATTTGTGGAAGATATGCTCTGTGCAGCCGAAC
This sequence comes from Magnusiomyces paraingens, assembly GCF_902498895.1. Classification (NCBI taxonomy): domain Eukaryota; kingdom Fungi; phylum Ascomycota; class Dipodascomycetes; order Dipodascales; family Dipodascaceae; genus Magnusiomyces; species Magnusiomyces paraingens. The sequence goes on from NW_022474068.1 coordinate 4,595,445, forward strand.
AACCACAAGCGGGCTTTCCCTGCGAGACACAATATATGCGTACTTGTTAAACTCAGAATCCTGCTCAAGCGTGTTGACAAATACATTCACCTTCTCACGCAGAGATGAAAGAGCCAATGTCTCATGTGCAGGATCAGACAGGTACTCACGCACAATTGCAGAGGTGTTGCGTGCAAGGTACGGCGGCATGGTGGCCGAAAAGGTATATGCCAGCGAAGTAATTTGCTGGTGGTCAACCATGAACTTCCACCCAGCGCAAAAGCCACCGGCGGATCCACCGGCATTGGCCAGCGATGCAATCGTGAAATCAACGTCACGGCGGTCAACTCCACAAGCCTCGGCCAACCCACGGCCGGTCTTACCCAATACACCAAACGACCACGATTCATCAACCATCAATCGAAACTTGTACTTGTTGCGAATTTCAACCATCTTAGCCAAATCAGGCGAGTCACCCGAATACTCAAAAATACCTTCCGTGATAATGATGCGACGCGGCAATGAGCGGCTGCGGTGCATCTTAATTGCCTGCGCAACCTTAGCCTCAAGGTCCACCATGTCATTATGTTCATACCATAGAACATTGGCACGCGACAGCAAAATACCCTTTTGGATCGAAATGTTGACATTTTTGTCCGCAACAATATAGTCACCACGCTTAAAGAAACATGGAATCACAGAAGAGGGGGTCGCAAAGCCCTGAGAGTACAAAATAGCTGCCTCGGTACCCAAAAACTTGGCCAGCGTGCTTTCACATTCAACATGAGCATCCTGATTACCGTAAAAGCCAGCTGGACCACAGGATCCAACACCATACTCGTGGATGGTCTTGACGGCTTCCGCGCGTACGTCGGGCCGAACGCCAAAGCCAAATACATCAGTCATGGTGAAATTGAGGTACTGGTTGGGATTGACAAGTTCCTGAGAGGCTTGTGAATAATCAACAATCGTAGTAGTGAGTAATGCTGCGTCAAGCTTGTTGGGGATTGAAAGAACTTCTTTTTCTGATGTCAGATGGACCCTTGGTCCGTTGGGCCCCTTAATGATGGGCATGTTTGCCAAGGTACGTTTTTCAAGATCGGTAAGCGGCGAAACTAAAGGTTCGGGTTCCCAATCGTCGACCAGCTCGTCGACCTCATAGTCTTCGAGATGGACGTAGTTTTTCTTGGTTGTTGAATACTTGGAGGCTAAAAAGTATCTGATGGCAAAAAGCAGTAGTAGCAGTTCAAGAAGCGTGCGGATGGGATCGTTTTGGTAGGACGACTTGATGTAGCGAACAACAAATGCAGAGCCGGGTACTGCTGAGACTTTGGCGACGGCCGACTCTACAGTGGAGTTGACGAGTTCACCCAAATCTTGCCACAAGCGGTCGACCTTTTCCATTTTTGATTAATGATTGATTAGGGAGATGTTTTACAAAATAAAGGTTAAAAAAAATTTGGTGGTGATGTTTGATATAAAATTGAAAAAGGGGGATGAAAACAAAGGAGGTACGGGTACACTAAGCGACAACAAATAAAGGTGGCTGGTTGGCGAGCAAAACCACGCACAAAGTTACCACTAGGTAAGTCAAACTTACTACAATACTAGGCCTGCCTAAAGTGGAAGCCAAATTCATTCATACAAGTTAAAAAAAAAAAAAAAAATTAAAATCTACTCAGAAACTCCATTAATATTTTATAGTACAAAAAAAAAAAACGACGAAAGGAGGAGAATGGGAGAGAACGTCATGTCAATAAAAAAGGGAAATATATCTACTCATTGGCGACCAGCTTCTGAATGGCGCCCTCAATCTGCTCCTCAGGAACACCCTCCAAGCTGAGCTTGGCTTCTCTACCAAATTCTAAATCTATAGTTAGCATTGATTGACATTTGTGCTCATAGATAGACTTACCGAATCGTGCATACAGCGTTGGTCGGACACCAGCGGCTTCTCTAATCAGAACAGGAGTGCTGGGGTTGTGCTTCTTAATGACGGGGTAGGCTCTGGAAAGGAAAGTTCTAAACAAAAAGTTAGTTTTTAAAAAAAAAAAAAAAAATTAAAAAAAAAAATTATTGGGGAAATTGTCGGTAATGCATACTTCAGAGGAGCGGAGGCCTCACCGGTCTGAGAAAAGTGGAATCGGAGCTCCTTGAGGGCTCTGGGGAAAACGTATTTGGAAGACATTTTTTTATATGGACAGTTTGATGGTGTTGGTAAAGGTGTTTGAGAGGGGACTTTTTCAATAGGGGAAAAAGAGAGAGAAGAGCCTTTAGGCTTGGTGAGAAAAAAAAAAAATATCCAACGCGTAGAACTGAGAGGGTTGGGGTTTCCAAGGGAGGTTCTTACGCACATGAATCAACCAGGCTGTGGTTGGTTGATAAAAGTTGCAACTTCCAAGTGGGATGAAACTTTCTCGTGACAATATATACACAGTCGGGTCTAGGGAAAATCAGTCGGGTCGTTATTCACGTGACAATATAACACGGCTGTTGCGCCAGCTCACCCACAAAGCAAAAGGGTTTAGGACCGCTCGTCTAGCCAAATCTCCCCCTTTATTTTATTTTTTTTTCACCACCACAACCATAACCAAAACAAACCTCAGACCTATATTCTAATGACAGTCAAAGACACAGTCAAAGACATTCCAGGGCTCGACAAGCTACCTAACTGCACGCTTGGAGTCCCACCAACAGAACGTGCCATTGTCTCTATCCCAGACCTTGAGTCGGTTCTCATCATTGGTGGCTGCGGGTTTCTCGGCCTCCACCTCATTGAAGAGTTTTGGCGCGTGGCTCCACGGCGGCCGCGCATTGCCGTCTTTGACATTCGCCCCCTCGATGCTTCCGTCGTCTCACCCACTTTTTACTCTTTCGATCCGGCTCAGATTGAATCTATTGTCGGCGATATTACGTCTCCTGAAGACGTGGCTGCGGCTCTCAAGCGAACACGCCCACAACTTATTGTCCACTGCGTGTCACCCGTCCACGGCCTCGGTAAGGACATTTACTATAAAGTCAATGTCCAGGGAACAGAAAACATCATCAAGCAGGCGCATGCAGATTCCACAGTTCAGGCACTTGTTTACACTTCATCTGCAGGCACAGTCTTTAACGGCACAGACCTGAAAAACGTGGACGAATCTGTCCCGTTCCCTAGCCCTGCCATGGACGCGTACAATGAGACCAAGGCCATTGCCGAGACTGCAGTTCTTGCTGCATCCGATAAGACTCCAGCAGTGGGTCCTGATTTCTCAAATTCCTTGTTGACTGTGGCCATTCGTCCTGCAGGCATTTTTGGTCCTGGAGACCGCCAAATGATTCCAGAGCTTCGCAAAATCCCTTTCCGTGGCCAACACAAGTTCCAGCTTGGCAACAACCATTATCTCTTTGACGTGACTTATGTTGGTAACGTCGCTTATGCCCATGCTTTGGCTGCACAGCATCTGCTCGCTCATGACCAGGCCGTGGCAGGCCAGGCGTTTTTTGTGACTAATGATAGCCCCATTTACTTTTGGGCCCTTGGCCGTGCTGTCTGGAAAGCAGATGGCTTTGAGGACCCCCCAAAAGTCATTCTTCCACGCTCTGCCGCCATTGCCATTGGCTATGTTTCCGAGTTTGTGTCCAACTTGCTAGGCAAGGCACCAGGTCTCACTCCCTTCCGCGTCCGTACAGTCTGCGCAGACAAGTACTACAACATTACAAAGGCAAAATCTATTCTGGGGTATTCCCCACAAACTGACCTTCAATCGGCAATCACCCAAACACTTCAATGGTTGGACGAACTTGACCACAAAAATCAAAAGATAAAGGCGTAAATAGTAATTTTTTTTTTTAATTTAGAAACTCTTTTAATTCATCACTGTACTACTACCATTGCTACCACTTTTTTTTTTTTTTTATTTATATTTAATTTTTAAGCTCCAACCAAGTCGGGAAGATAAAGCTGGATATAGGCAAGCCCCACACCAGCCAACAAAAAGAAAAACACCGGGTTCAAATCATAATAAGCCAGACATGCAGCCATGGCCAGTAATGGAACCCATGAAGTGACAAGCTTGCTTGCTCCAGAAACAAACTGAGCTACAGGAATTTGTGATTTTTCTTGAGGTTGCGACTGCGGCGTCACAGTTTGCTCCTTAACTTGTTCCTGCTCAACAGGAGCCACACCTGCAATAATTTCAACGCCATCCACATCGCGAGCCAGAATTGAGTCCTCGAGTCCCACACTAGCATTTGCTACAAACTCTTCTTCTTCAGCGCCGGAAACAAAAGCGTCATCTTCCACAGAAGCCACAGAGCTGTCACCCTTGTTCCCCTTAATTCCCTTCATCTTTTTCAGAACCTTCTTAAGCTTCTCGGTAAACTTTTCTTTAAGTGACTTCTTTTTTGAGGGCTGGTTGCTACCATCGTTGCCACCATCGCCATACCAGTCAGTGGGGATAGCAAACGAGTCTTCAGTTGTGGACGAGGGCTCTTCGACACTAGTGGATTCAGATTCAGATTCAGATTCAGAAGGTTCTAAAGTAGTTGATGGAGTGCAGTCATCTTCTTTAGACTCTGAAGTGGGTTCATAAGATGGTTCAGAGTAAACGGGTTCAGAGTACACAGGTTCAGAGTACACAGGTTCAGAGTACACAGGTTCAGAGTAAACAGGCTCAGAAGGCTCAGGAACCCAACTCTTAGACTTAGTAAACCAACCTTTAGTCTTAAACGAGCTAGGTGGTTCAGGAACCCAAGTTTCAACTTCAGTCTCAGTCTCGACAACAGTAGTTTCCTCAACCACAGTCTTTGTAGAATAAACAGGTTTGGGAGTAAACGTCTCGACAATAGTCTCAATCTTGGTATCGTAACCAGGATCCCAAGTTTTGGTAGGCTTAGGAGCCCACTTCTTGGAACTAGACTCAGGAACCCATGGTTTAGTGCTAGGTTTTGGAGTCCAAGTCTCAATTTCAGTCTCAGTCTCTGAAACAGTAGTTTCCTCAACCACAGTTTTCGTAGAATAAACAGGGTCTGGACTATACGTCTCAACAATAGTCTCAACAATAGTCTCAATATCAGTATCAGTATCAGTATCGGGCTCAGGCTCAGGCTCAGGGACCCAAGTTTTAGTTTTTGGCTTGGGTGACCAAGTCTTGGAATAAGTGCTAGGCTCCGAGACCCATGTCTCAACCTCAGTTTCTGTCTCAATAACTGTAGTTTCTTCAACAACTGTACTTGTAGAATATACAGGTTTTGGTGTAACAGTCTTGATAATTGTTTCAACCTCAGTGTCAACTTCAGTTTTGGGTTCAGTGTCAGGTTCAGGTCCCCAATTATCAAGTGGAGGCTCCTCAGATTCTTCAGACTTCCAATCAGGTTCTGGTTCAGGATACCAAGGCTTGCTATGTTTTATAGACGATTCCTCTTCAGATTCAGTGTCAGGCTCTGGGACCCATGTCTCAATCTCAGTCTCAGTTTCAACCACAGTGCTTTCCTCAACCACAGTGCTTCTAGAATAAACTGGCTTTGGTGTAAAAGTCCCTACAATAGTTTCAACCTCAGTTTCAGGTTCAGGAATCCATGTTTTGCTCGACAACTCCTCAGGCTCAGGTTCAGGAACCCACATCTCAATTTCAGTCTCAGTCTCGACAACAGTGGTTTCCTCAACCAAAGTCTTTGTGGAATAAACAGGTTCTGGGGTAAACGTCTCAACAATAGTTTCCGTTTCAGTATCAGGCTCAGGTTTAGGAACCCATGGTTTAGTGCTAGGCTTTGGGGTCCAAGTCTCAACCTCAGTTTCAGTCTCTACAACAGTAGTCTCTTCAACAAAAGTCTTGGTAGAATAAACAGGTTTTGGAGTAAAAGTCTCGACAATAGTTTCAATCTCAGTATCTGGTTCAGATGCCCATGTCTTAGTACTGGGATTTGGAGAAAACGTCTCAATCTCAGTCTCAGTCTCAACCTCGGTAGTCTCTTCTACCACAGTTTCAGTTGAATACACAGGATCAGGAATGACAGTCTCAATGATGGTCTCAATTTTGGTGTCAACTTCAGATGAAAGTTCTTCAGGGAAAAGAGCAGTTGAGGGAGTGCAATCATCTTCTTCATCATCTTCGCTAGACTCTGAGACAGGCTCTGAATAAATTGGAAGCTCAGAGGAAAAGCCATCCAAAGCAGTAGAGGGAGTACAGTCATCTTCATCTTCATCTTCAGAAGTGGGTTCAGGGGAAGGCACAGGGGCAGGCTCTTCAGAACTAAAATCAGGGATAGGGAAAAACTCAGTGGGAACTTCAGTTGGGATTCCGGAAGTTTCAGAAGCCGAAGAATAGCGACCCTTTTTTGGAATATACTCTTTCCATCCACCTTTCAAAAAGTCCTTCTTTTTGCGCAACAAGTCAAAATTGAGACCTTCGGCAATATTGTGACCTAACGATGCAGCACGGAGAATATCCTCAGCCTGCTCAGGAGTCAATTGTGCACGAGCCAGTGATTCATCAAGACTGCGCTTAAAGTCAGCTTCGGTGAGTTCTTCATCCACACTTTGGCCTTTAATTTTCTGCCAAATTTTTTTAAACATTTTCTTTGTTGTGCTCCCCTCTTCTTCATCCTCTTCGTCATCCTCCTCGTCATATTCTGAATCCGGCTCATCATCCCAGGAATCATCGGGGTTATAAGTGGGGGCAGGCTTCTTCTCCTTGATTGGTTTCGGGGCAGGCTTTAAGGCTGGCCTGGGAGTAGGTTTAGGGTAATACGAGGTTGGTGGTTCCTCATAGTCATCATTCTCATCGTCACCACAGTCAGATGACTCAGAAGGAGCAAGGGGCACAGCATTATCCTCCTCAAACCCTTCATCTAAATTATCTTCTGGAATAGTGCCCCAATTATAGCCCAGATGGCTGTGGTCATCACGATGTTGCATGTCCGAGTCGCCTTTAAAGCGGACTGCGGCATAGTCAACTGTTTGTGCGAGTTTGCACTGGTCTTCAATGCTAGCCTTGACATACTTCATGTCATCCTATTACAGTTAGCAAGTTGTGGAGAAAAAAAAACGTTTAACTAGAAGATGCAACATACGCTTTCAGGGCATCCCTGGTAGCATTTTGCAGTAACGTCACGGGCATAAGTGCATTGACAGGAAAAGTCTTCGGCAGCACAAATAGAATATCCTTGAGAGACTGAGAGTAGGCAGTTTTTGAGTTCCTTATCCTTCTAAAAATTAAAAATAAAATAAAAAACAGTTAGTACAAGGCAATTCAATAACCAATTAGTACCCGGGACAAACACAATGGGCAGGAATTTCTTGAGCAGCAGCAAGATAGCCAGCGACCGAAGCCAGCAGCACGGAAAAAGTTTTCTTCATGGTGAATTGAGAATTGTATAAGAGACAACGAGCAAAAGAGAAGAAAGAAGAATTGAAAAAAAAATGAAAGAACTGAATGTTTTTATAGTGAGATTGAGTGTCTAGAATTACTGTTGAGCTGTTGCAAAAAAAAAAAAAATTAAAATAAAATACCATTCTTTAATTGCGCCGCGATTTCCCAAATAGGGAATTTAACTGTTGGCCGAGAGGCCTCCGCCAGCCGTAGGGTCAATGAAGAGCCCCTCCACCACCCCCTCATAAGCCCAAAGTCCGCGTACAAACAAGATAACCCCCACACAAAAAAAAGCCAATATAAATCACCGCAAAGTCCCTGGAAATCCTCTCTTTTTCCCTTCTTTTATATATATATATTTTTTTATTTCAATATTTATTCTTTTACTTTCTATTCTCTTATTTTAAAATGTTCAGATCTCGTCTTTCTATTGGCGTCCGCTACAACTCTTCTCTTGCGACTTCAGCGCAGCTCGTCGAGCGTCTAGCGCGCACATCTGTTCGCGCCGCTCTGGCCAAAACGGCTGGAGAGGTACCCAAGAGCGAATCGGTCGAGAACGCGCTTGCAACTGCGATTGAAGCAGAAGCTGGTAATGTGCGCTGGGTTCAAGAGCTGCTCAACAAGACTGAGGGTGGCGGATACATTGTTCCTGAGGCCGGGCTGCTGAACCATAACATCTTTTGGGGCGATATGGACACCTTTTCGCACGTCAATAATGTCATGTATCTGAAGTGGTTTGAAACGGGTGAGTAATAAAACCTAGATCTTAAGTGAAAAAAAAAACAAAAATTACTAACGGCCAATATAGCACGCGTCAACTTGTTTGGAATCTATGGCAAGCGATACCCGCACTTTAACGAGTTCATGTCGGGCAAAGGAGTGGGACCAATCATCCGATCTTGCGAACTTGCATGGAGATATCCGATTACTTTCCCCGATACAATCACGGTAGTTCATAAGGTGGAGCCTCTTACACAAAAAGATCGGTTTTCACTCAAGGGCGTGGTTGTGAGCCACAATGCGCGCAAGGTGGCTGCGCGTATTTCTGAAATAATTGTAACTGTAGATTATGCTAATGGTGGCGTCAAGGCACCGATCCCTGACAATGTGCGCTCGGTGCTTGAGTCCCGGTTGGAGTTGCAAAGAGAGCTTGCTCCAGCAGAAGATCAATAATTAGTAATGATTAGTAATAAATTTTGTTTTTTTGTGTATTGAATTTTTTTTTCTTGTAATTTTTCTTCTTCACCACCGCTTAAAATTTTTCATTTTAATACCCTTCTCCTTCTATCCCCCCCCCAAAATACAGCCAATCACCAATGCTTAAATCACTTTTTTCCCGACGCCAGCCTGTGGCTGTCTCGGCCATCCAGCAACAGGTGCGCTCAATCGCCTTGATGGGCCGTCTTGGTGATGCCCCTGGCGCCCAGAAGAATGAGCACCGTGTGGGTCGCGGTCCCAGTTCTGGTCGGGGCAAGACATCTGGTCGTGGTCAAAAGGGTCAAAAGGCCCGCAACAAAATCCGCTCGTGGTTCGAGGGTGGTCAAACGCCAATCTACAAGCTTTTCCCCAAGCGTGGGTTCAAGTCGCATATCGATCAACCCCAGTACGTCAACCTTGGTCGCCTGCAACAGTTCATTGATCAAAAGCGCATCGACGCCAGCAAGCCCATCACCATGCGCGAGCTGCACACTTCCAACCTTTTGAATAAAGTCGGAGCAGGCGGTGTTAAGCTGCTTGCCGGAGCTGGCAGCCGGCTGAAGCAACCCATTACGATTTCGGCGACGCGTGCATCCGAGGCAGCCATCAAGACGATTGAGGCAGCCGGCGGCACCTTCATGGCCCAATACTATACCAAGCTTGGTCTGCGGACGCTTGCACAGCCCGGATACGTTTTGCAGAAGCTGGGCCGGATCCCGCTGCGTGCCAAGCCCATTTCGCGCAAACACGTTGAGTTTTACCGCGACCCTGAAAACCGCGGCTACTACCAGGCTTCTCCTGCTCCCACTATCATGGAGTCGTCGCGCGGCGTCACTCTGCGCAGCGTCAAGCAGAGTCCGCTGTTGACACAGCTTGCTGAAATTGAGAAGCAAGAGGTTGTCAAGACTGGACTTGCTGGGTTTACTGGGTCTTCTGTTGTTGGCAGACCCCAGCCCAAGAAGAAATAAGTCATGTATATATTCATGTTTTTTTTTGTAAATATTCTAAACTCTACCATCCTGAAAATGAGCTCTTTTGGAGTGTTGTTTTACGTTTCTTGTGGATCTTCCAGTTACTTTCGCCATTGTCGACTATGGCAGATGCAGGTCGGGCTTTAATGTACTTGCCGATGGAGCCTGTTTGAGCGGAGGATTTTTTCAGCCATGGCGAATCGTCCACTTCAGGTTCTTCTTTTGGCTCTTCCTTTTTTGTTTCTACAAATGGGTCTTGAAGAATTCGTATTTCGTAAATTTCAATTTTCTTCAACGGCCGGTCTTGGGAATCAACATCGGTACGCTCCATGGCATCCAACACGTCCAGACCCTTGATGATTTTGCCAAAGATGGTGTGCTTGCCGTCCAGATGCGGCGCGCGGCGGTATGTCATAAAGAACTGTGAAGTAGCAGTGTTTTTCCCGCGATTTGCCATAGACAGAATTCCACGCGTATCATGTTTGTAGGGGGTATTTGTTTCGTCCTTGATAGGCTTTCCTCCGAGCTCAGCACAGCTCTTGCCTCCTGTGCCTGTGCCTGTAGGGTCACCACCTTGGATCATGAATCCGCGTACGTTTCGGTGGAAAATGGTATTGTTGTAGTAGTTTGAGCGGGCCAGCGCCAAAAAGTTATAGACAGCAATGGGGGAGTACTTTGGCCAGAGTTCAAGAGTCATTTCGCCTAAAGACGTGGACAAAACTGCGTATCCTGGTTCATTGTAGCGTTTGGGAACAAGCAATCGCTCGAGAGGTAAACCGAGCCGCTTAGATTCTGTAGAAATATCAACAGAGGTAGATGTGACAGATGCAGCCAGATGATGAGTTGTAAGACCTGGCGTTGGAGGTTTGACGTCTGGATGAGCGATTTGTTGTAGTGGTCGTTTGGGATTTGGTTGTTGGACTTCTAGTTTTTTTTGAACACCGGCACCACCACGCAGATGGATAATGTCCGATTTAATGAATGGTTTCTCAGAAACAAGATCAACGAGATTGCCAGTTTTCAAGCACATTTCTTTGATTGTGGACATGAAATAGACGTTACCTGAGGACTTGATAACAACGGCATCGCTGAGGGTTTGAAACTCTTTAAAAGTGACTGGGTCAACATATTTACCTTGGTCGTTTTTAGCCAGTTTAAGCTTGATAAGTTCTGCAGCACGTTCCAGAGGTTCTCGGGTAACAGGATTGATTTTCTGGCGCAATATATACGGCATGACATTTTTTAAATCAAAGACGTTACCATGAAGGTCACAGACCGCACATGAGGGGTCCACGGGCTGCTGAGACACAGAGCACGTCCAAAATGGAAGAGCAGCAGCCAGCTGTGAGGGAGCCGTTGAGCCAGTTTTTTTACCTGAGGAAGATGCATGATTTCCCTGGGCCCATTCAGAATGCGTGATGAAGAGCTTGTCTGTGTTTTTGCCCATTTTGAATGTTTGGTTATTATAGATGAAGGAATTTTTTTTTTTAGAGAATTTTTAAAAGAAGAAAAAGCGAAAAAAAAAAAAATTACATAATAGGATCGTTGGGATACGCGCTGACCATAGTGTCCATGAGAGATTCTTTGAGCTGGGCGAGCTGAGTATACGAAAGGGAATCGCACACGCGAGACATCCACTGCATTCGCGAGCGGATCTTCTCCTGATCAGTTTTGTGGAGTTCGGGTTTATTGTCGGTCAGCACACGAAGCTTTGCGCGCAAAACAGCTGTATTTTCAATAGCTTTTTCGATATCACCAAGGGAATCAACGCCGCGCTCAATGTCCAGTCGGATCCGACGGGCAAGACGTGGGGCAGAACCACCAGTTGACACAGCGACTTGGAGAGGCCCACGGCGGATGGTCGAGGCAAAGTAAAAGTCGCACAAGGGCGGGACATCGGCAATATTGACGGGGATACCAACACGCTTGCATTCTGCGTGAATAGCACGAGAGATATCCGGCGCATCAATGGCAGTTAGAACCATAGAGTATAAAGGTCCATCTGGCCCAGAAAGCAAGTCTTTGATGGAGTCTTGAGTGACAGTGATGTTGATGTAGGTGATGGTCGGATGAGACTCAATGTAAGCCCGCAGATCGTCGTTAGGAAGGGCTGGAGCAACAACGGTGACAACTGCATCGGCAGAAAGCAAAGATGAGACACGGCCGCAAGCGACATCTCCACCGCCGACTACGAGAACCGGTCGGCTTTTAACTTGCCACGCGATAATGAGGGACCCGCCGGGTAGGACGTTCATGTTAGTTGGTATAGGAAGAGAGAAAGGTTAGTCATGATTAGTTATCAGTGACTGATATTGATATTGATGTTAAAAGCGGGCCGGGCACAGCCACGCTTCACTCTGACAACGAATTTTTTTTTTCTTTTTTTGTTTTTTTTTTGTTTTTTTTTGTTTTTTTATTTTTTTATTTTATTTTATTTTATTTTATTTTTTTTAACACCACCACCATTAAAACCTTTATCTTAAACTATCACCACTACCCTACAAAGTCTACAAAACCATGAGCCAGCACGACTTCAACTTTGACGCGCTGTTAAATGATATGCTCAATGGCGTCGCTGACACGACCTCAGTGCCTCAGAGTGTACCTGTTCAATCAATTTTCCCCGGGTCTCAGCAGCAACAGCAACAGCCTCAGCAACAGCAACAACAACAACAACAATACTACCCAGTCGCGTCGCTCTTCCCAGTATCGCAGCCGCAAGCCGTCGCCGCCTCCGCAGTTGCAGCATCACCTACAGTCTCTACGGCCGTATTTGATCCAACATCAGTATTTACACCTACACCGCAAATATACACTCAGAATCAGATACCTCCAACTTCAGATCCTCTGCTGCAGTTCCAGCTTCACCAAGATGTTCAGCAGCCGACAACGTCTATCCCGGCACCCGCATCTCCATATCTTGTTCCTTCAAACGAACTCGCGGTGCCAGGCCAGTATCGACTACCTGGTAGTAGCAACGTTAGCAGCGCGCTGGCGTCGCCGGCAGGCAGTAATTACGCTAGTCCGCGGGGGAGTTTTTCTGGCGGGCTGCGGCCCGACGATACTCCAGTGCTTGTTGACGACGGGAGCTTGTTGATTCCCCAGCCACGGCATCGCCGGTCGTCTAGCGTTCACTCAGACGCGTCGTCACTGCTATCTGGTGCGCCTTCGCCGCAGCTTCCGTTATCTCATTCGCCTTATATGGAAAGCATAGATGTGAGCAATTTAGAAGGTGCATTATCGACAGCGTTTTCAATCAGCGATCCTGCCATGCCTGCCACACCGGAAATCACGGTGGAAACTGTTGACGATGTGGCCTCTGTATACTCTAACGCATCGGCGTACTCGGAATCTCCAGCACCATTCACTCCTGGACAATTTTACTCTGACATTGAGCCTTTCCCAGAGATGGACTCTGGGGTTGTGCTTGGGTCTGCGTCACCATTACCGCACGCGGGTGCGGCGTCGCTATTGTATCCACCCCTAACTGATTCTCCGCAGAACCGGCGCCGATCTCAGTCAGACTCTGTTCTAGAGGGCCCGGTGTTCCCAGGAGGATTTTATGGTGGATCTACGTTTGGGTCAAATGTAAGTTTGGCTAACGAGGCTGAGCAACTAACCCTGGCAGTGCCGGTGGGAGGGACCCACATTAAAAATAGTGGGAACGACTTTTTGTCACCAGCAGACGCACCGAGACGAAACTTAAGGACGTCGCGGTCTCCTTCGCCGCGGTCTCCATCACCGCGACCGCGCGTGGTGACAAGCAGAGAACACATTTTAGAGATGGCCGGGGCGCCTGTGGGAGGCAGTGGTGGTGGGACTGGGACGCGACGACGGTCGGTGAGACAGCACCCTGCGCAGCATATGTGTCCAATGTGTGAAAAGACATTTACACGAGCATACAATTTGCAGTCGCACTTGCGCACGCACACCAACGAGCGGCCGTTCAAGTGTGGGGTGTGCGGTAAGGCGTTTGCACGACAGCACGACCGGAAGAGACATGAGGACCTTCATAGTGGGCGCAAGAAGTACGAATGTTTAGGGGTACTCTCTGATGGTGTGACGCAGTGGGGGTGTGGTCATAAGTTTGCACGTGCGGACGCGTTGGGGCGGCATTTTAGAACAGAGGTCGGGAGACAGTGTATCCGGCCGCTAGTGGAGGAAGCGGACAGAGAGAAAAAAGAAGCAGAGGAACAAGCGGCGGCGGCGGCATTGGCAGCATCGGCTGAGGTGCCGATATATCAGGGTGGAGTTGGCGCGCCGGCATTGACGCTGTCGCCGCCCACAACGGGTCCCGAGGTGGGAGGTGGAAGCACGGTGGAGCAAAGAGTAGTTGCTGGAAATGGAGGGGAGTTTCCTGCGGCGCTTTTACAACAGTTCCCTGTTCTTGCCAATTTTGGGATGGACGCTTAGAATAAGTAATTTTTATGATTAATGGTATATATCTTTTATACAGTCTATGGTTGTTTTGTGACGAGATAATCTCCGCATACATGCCAGATGCCTGGAGCATATGTCTTGATGCGCTCAAGATGGGTGAAAGTGACGGAGACGGATGGATCAAGAGATTGCAAATTGCGCAGAGTTTCATCAGTCCAGGATTGGATTTGCGGGTCCGGGACGTTTGCATGAACGTGGAGGGCGACAGAACGGCATGAAGACAGGGTACAGATGGCCATGGCTGTGGGCCATGCCAGTTCCGTAGACGGGAGAGTCCCCAGATTGATGTGTGCGATGGGTAGCGGGATGATTGCGGCCAAAGCGCGGAGACGTTCATGTGCGCGCTGGTTATCTTCTTGGAACACAATGAGGGCCTGGGACTTGTGATAAAGTAAAAACTGAGAAATGGCCAGAGACTCGCTGGTATTCAAGACAGGCGGGTCCTTATCTGGTACGGAAGACGCGTCGTGGGTAGCAAACTGTGCAGAGGTAAACGAGTTAAGATAGGAGCCACGGTGCAGGCCAGCGATGGACCAAGGATTGAGGTCCCAGCAAAACACGGCAGCAAAAGAAGCACGAGCATATGAGAAAGTGAAATATCCGATACCGGCATAAAGGTCGACAGCCATGGGCCGGATAGGAGCCAATTGCTGAACAGAGAGTTTTGCAAGGTTCAGGACTCTTGCCTTTTCAGAGACGTTTCCGCGCGAAAACATGGTATGTGCAGGTGCCCACATTTGAGCCACCCCATTTTGTGTAGTGGAAACCCAAAGATCGTCAAACGGGGTAGATTCCGGGATTTGGTAGAGTGGATGTAGGCGCGAGGGCCGCCGCAGAACATCCGCAATATCAGCAATGGGAGCATTCTCAGCGACATGGGAAAGTGTATAGTTAGGACTGGAGACGGCACGTAGCAGGGCATTAAAAAAGGCAGCGTTTAGAGATGGTGATGTAAAGAGTGGGGTCCAAGCGGGTCCAAAAGATGATGCAGAGAAAAGAAGCAGAGGTGGGTAGATCTGGTAGCGGGCTGGGAATTGATTTGCATCAAGGATCGGGGTAATTAGGGTTGAATATTGGTTAGGAGTTACTTGAAGGGTTTTAAGAATTCGGGGGATTAAGGATTTGAGAGCAGCAGATGAAACTTGTTTTTTAGAAGAATGAAAGTTTGTGTCTTGTTCTTGGGAGTTATCTTGGATGATCTCAATAAACGGATCACTGAGGATTTGCTGCAACTGAACACGCAACAGGTCTACGGATGTGCCCAGAACCGGGACCAAAACTGTGGAAGATTGTGGGGCAGTTTCAGTTTCAGTTTCAGTTGCAGTTGCAGATGCAGTTGCAACTGATGAGATGCGCCGTTGTTTGTCAAACAGTTTTGCCTGTTCGAGGGCGACTTTAATTGTTTTTAGTTTAGATTTATCATGGACTACTAACGCATAACGTTGTTCTGATTTTTGTTCAGGGGATTGTGTTTGTTGATGATGTTGATTATATTGATTATGATGCATGATGATTTTTTAATACTGGGATTTTTCGTTTTGGATTTATTTGGAGAGTTTTATTTTGGCATGAAAAAATTTGCTACAAACGTTAGTTTAAAATAAATTAGGGAGATAAATTATATTTTAGTTAACTTTTAAACGTAGTTTCAATTTATAGTTATTTTAACCACAAGCCAGCCTTGCTGCTTTAATAAAAATAAAATAAAAAAATAAAAAAATAAAAAAATAAAAAAATAAAAAAATAAAAAAATAAAATAAAATAAAACCTCCTTTTATCACAGCCACCTGAACCTACAACAATACTATCACCACTTTTTTTTTTTTTTTTTTTTTTCGATAAGCAAAATGCCCGACTCAAAATCATCTCCAAACGCGTCAAAATTCTCTTGGGTCCGACGCCTTGTGTCTCGCTCAGGCACAAAGTCAAGCCGCTCTTCATCTTCTACCACTCCCTTTTCTTCTTCTACGTTCCATAAACCACGTCAAACTCACCAACAACAACCCTCTTCTTACACTCATCATAATAATATCCATACTAATAATAATAATAATACTCATAACCACAAACCTCTCTCTCCACAACCCTCACTAACATCTATCGAAACAACAACAGCACCTGAAACTCATACCCATACTCTAGGGTCTTCTCGCTCTCTATCTCACTCTCCAGAAACTCCAGATATTCCTGATGTTGACGACATGTACTCATCACATACACCTCCTGATACCCCGGACTCTGTTTCGCGGACGCCATCACCACCACGCCGCGGAGTTGCCTTTGCATCGTCGTCATCATCTCTTTCTTTAGCTTCAGATGCTGTTACCTCTGCTGCCGCTGCCGCTGCCGCTACTTCTACTCCTGTTTCTGGTCACCCCTCGTCTCCATCTCTTGGTTCCTCTGTGTCACCTCCTCCTTCACGTGTTCCCGCGCCAGCTCAGCTACAACAGTTCCCACGCCGGTCGTTCGATACCAATGCATCTACACGAGGCATTGCCCCAGCCTCGCTCAAATCTCGTGCATCTTCTGAATCTCTCCCACTTACGTACGCTGCCACTGTGCGGTCCTACGGAACCTGGGCCAGTGCAACATCTGCCGGTGCCCCATCCTCGCTCTCAGACGACTACTATGATGACCCTGCAGGAAGTATCATGTTACTGAACGGAGCCAGTAATAGCAGTGCAGGTGGATTACTGGCTACTCCACCGCTGCAACAAATTCAGCAAGTGCATCATAGTTACGCACCAACAACAGCCTCCATTTTGTCGCTGGGCTCGACTGTGTCAACGTCTTCATCGGCGTCTGGGGCATCTACAACATCTGCGGCATCGACTACATGCTCATGCTGCTATTATAGTGGTGGTGGCGGTGGTGGCGGCGGAGGAGTTGCTTCATCTGCGGCATCTGTACGGTCGCTTCGGTCATCGCGTTCTGCACGGTCTGCAAGGTCGACGGTTTCACGGAAGAGGGGGGACGACGCGTCGATGGTAGTATTGAGGAATAAGGAGGACCGGAAGAGACATCGACATCGAAAGCGGATGGATGAGCGGGCTCATAGGGGAGGAATGAGACCAAGAAGCACTCAGGATAGGATTATTGTAGGTGGGGATTATTGAGATTAAAGTAATTTATTCATTCATTCAAAAAAAAAAAAAAAAAAAAAATTGGGAAATTTTATTTTTTTAACTATTCAATCAAATATTTTTTAAACAAAAAATAAACAAACAAACACGAAAACAAGGTTAACTAAACAAAAACTAACAGAAATGTCTATATATAAATAAATATCTTGTTAAAAAGCAAAAAAAAAAAAAAATTAATAATAATAATAATAATAATAATAATTATAATAACAAAAAATAATAGCAAAAAATTTATCAAATCTTTTCATCCTAAAACCTTCTCCTTACTTAACTCTCAGTCTTGGGAACAGGCCCGTCCTCCGCTGCACTGGTCCCGGCATCCACTGCAACGTGGCCCGGCGACTGTGTCGTCGGGGTATCCGTTTGTTGTCCAGTCCCCGGGCTGTGTCCCTGTTGCTGCTGTTGTGGCGATGGTGCTGCGGATGGGTTAGCTGTTGTTGTATTTGAAGTTGCTGCCGGTTGCTGTTGCTGCTGCTGTTGCTGCTGCTGTTGTTGCGTGTCAGAAGCTGCCGTTGCAGAAGATGTAGCAGTAGAAGGAGGCTGCGAAATGTACTGGGTGTAATAGCTCGGCTGTGAAGCTGTACCCGTGGTCACGTACCGTTGCGAATATACTGCAGAGGTTGCTGCTGAAGTCGTGGTCTGTTGATGTTGCTGTTGCTGGGGATGAGGTAGTGAGTGAGGATGAGGCAGAGAATGCGAAGCAAGAGAAGACTGTGGTGTTAAAGGTTGAGGCTGTTGAGGAATTGGAGGTGGAGGAAGAGAGGAAGTATCAGCGCGATAGTATCCATACTGTGTTGACGTATGATGGGCTTGTTGTTGAGCGGCAGCGGCAGCGGCTGCTGCTGCTGCTGCGGCCGCAGCTGCAGCAGCTGTTGGGTCATATTCGTAGTAAGTTCTTGCGGGGTACTCGGCAGACTGGGCGGCAGTGGTAGAGGAGGGTTGGACTGCCTGTGCAGATGTTGGTTGTTGTGATTGTGGGGCAGAGCCTTGAGTAGCAGATTGTTGCGACGAGTCAGTTGAGCAAATGGTGGTGAAAGAATATCTGGAAGCATCAACCTTGTGTTCTTCTTTATGGTCCAAATCCGGCCGGTCTTTCCCCGGCTCGCTTTTAATTTTGCTCTTTTCCGGGTAACTCGAGGCTGAATTAGCCGAGGCTGCCACTGTAGGTACAGAGTGGGGATCCACATTGCTATACAAGATGCCCTTCAAGTCTTTGACAAACAATGGGTACAGAAGGTCAATGATTTTCTCTCTGTTTGCAAAGTAAAGTGCACGCTCGTAAGGGATCCAAACACCTTTAAGATGCATGGCACCAGCCTTGACAACATGGCGTTGTTTTTCTCCCTTGAGGATACCGTCACGTCGTCCACGGGACATGCCCACAACGTTAAGAAGTTTTGTTCCATTGATCATATTGTTATCTTCTCTACGAGCCACAACAACGCCGCGGGCCTCGACCTGGAAGCATAGGGTAGTTTCATCTTCCCAGAGGGTGGTTATAATTTTGGGCTTTGAGTTTGGTGGTGGTTTCTGGCCTTCAGGGTCCGTGATTGTTGGAGCAATGGTTTGTGCATGATATTGTTGCTGATACTGCTGCTGGTAGTAGGGTTGTTGTGGAGGTAAAACAGCTGCAACAGCAGTGGCAGGTGCGGTTGGTGCAGATGCAGAAACGGAGCTAGCAGAGGAGATAGTGGTGGTTGTGGTCTGAGCAGAAGTGGGAGCAGAAGTGGTCAGTGGAGAGCTAAGAGGTTGGGGCGATGCGTGGATGGGTGGAGGTAAAGGTGATGGTGTGGGGTGGTGTTGTGGGACTTGAGTAGTAGTTGTTGCAGTGGTAGATAAAGAGTATTGATAATGTCCAGATGTTGCTGCAGGTTGTTGTTGGTGCTGTTGATGTTGTTGGTGCTGCTGTTGCTGTTGTTGGTGCTGTTGTTGGTGCTGTTGTTGTTGTTGTTGAACTGCATAAGGTGCTGTAATATATGGAGATGAAGGCGTGGCGGTTGCAGCTGAAGCATTTTGTGAGGCAGCAGGGGTTGTTGATGTGGAAGTTCCTGTGACAGGGGTGGATTGAACCACCGTGGACCCCGGAGTGCCAGTTGCAGTAGCAGGTGCCTGTTGAGGCTGCGCTTGGGCAGTGGCTGGAGAGTACTGCTGGGGTTGGGGCATATAGGAGTATTGATAAGCTGAAGTTTGACCTGTTGGCTGTTGGGCTTGTTGTTGCTGGTAATAATCCTGCTGCTGCTGCTGCTGCTGCTGTTGATGTTGATGTTGCTGTTGCTGCTGTTGCTGCTGCTGCTGCTGCTGCTGTTGCTGTTGCTGTTGTGAATGTTGATGTTGATGCTGGACGATTGGAGGAGGTGGCAGAGGCACAGCCTGCATTTGTTGTTGATGATGGACTTGGTATGATTGGTTATTAACGTAGAACGCATTATTCTGGTAATAGCCAGCTGCAGTTGCAGCTGCCACAGCTGCTGCAGAAGAAGTGTTTATTGAACTTGAACCTGTTGCAGCAGCTGCTTGTCTTTGTTGAGCATCTGAAGAAGAAGTAGAAGAAGAAGAAGAAGATGATGATGTAGGTGGTTGTGGTTGTGTAGTTGCTGATTGTTGATAATATAGTTGATTATAATATGATTGTTGTTGTGGTTGTTGTTGTTGTTGTTGATAATAATGGTGATATTGTTGTTGTTGGTCAGAATAGATTTGAGATGCTTGTTGCTGTGAATATAAATGGGGTAAACTTGGAGATGCTTGTTGTTGTTGTTGTTGTTGTTGTTGTTGTTGTTGAGATATATATTGTTGTGGAGGTGGAGGAAGTTGTTGCTGGTTAGGCTGCTGCTGCTGCTGCTGCTGTTGATTTTGGTTTTGACCGTAATAAGTATGGTTATACGACATGTTGGATTAGTTAAAATCTTGTTAAAATCTTGTTAAATAATAATAAAATATAAAAAAAAAAAAAATTAATAAAATATTAATGATTGGAATTGTTGATTTTTGAAATATTTTATCTGTATGTTTTAAAAAAAAAAAAAAATAAAATAATAATAAATTTTTTTTTTGTAAAACAAAATGGAATTTTATTTTAATTTTTCAATGTTAAAATAATTTATTTTGAAAAAAAAAAAAAAAAAAAAAAAGTTAAAAAATTTAAAAAATTTGTTTTCCTTTTTTTTTTTAATTTTTTTTTAATTTTTTTTTTTTTATATTCTAAATATTTAATGATAGGGAAATTTTTTTTTTTTTTTTTGAAAATTTTAAATAAAAAAATGTGGGAATGTGTGTGCTTTTTTATCTAAAATCATCTGCTGCCATATTTGCGTATTATTGATTTTTTTTGGCTGATGGTGGTAGTAGTGGTGGTGGTGGTGGTAATTGTTGTTGTTGTTTGTTGTTTTGTTTTGATAGTTGTTTGTTTGTTTAAGGAAAAAAAAAAAAAAAAAAAAAAAAAAAAGGGAAATTTGCCCTTTTCCGTTCATTTAAGGCTCTTTTGTTATACCTTTTTTATTTATTTATTTATTTTTATTTTTTTTTTTTTTTGGCCCAGCCAGTCAACCAACCAACCATCCCAGTCAGTTTGTTCAATTAACCTGTCAGTTTATATATAATTTATAATCAATTAACGCGTTTATTTAAAACTAACAATATTATTAAACGCGTTTTTTTTTAAATATATATAATATAACTTTTTTTTCTTTTTTTTTTTTTTGTTTTATAATTATAAAAGTTATATTGTTTTTTTTTCTTTTTTTTTTCTTTTTTAGAAATTATAAATATATCTAATATATCTATAAATCCTAAAACAAAAATATTTCAATTTTTAATTATCTAGAAAATCACATTTTTTTTTTTTTAAAATCAATGTTGCCTTTATTATTATTATTATTATTTGGTTTGTTTGTTTGTTTGTGTATTATTATTATTATTATTATTATTATTGATTATATAAATGATTACTATTAAATATTTATTATCAATAATCAATTCTCTCCTTTCTTTGTCTACAAAATTTATTTTTATTTTATATTTTATTTAAAACAAAATTTTATACTAACAAAAATCCCTTTTTTTTTTTTTTTATTTTCCTTTATTATTAAATTCTTCAAATTCTTTAAATCAATCAATTCTTTTTAAATATTTTCAATCATCTCTTTTTTTTTTTTTTTTTCTTTTTAAATTCCGTTTTATCTTTAAACCTATTTTGATTTTAATTGATTGATTTAATAGATTGATCGATTTGATTGATTGATTTTATATAATTGAGATATATATTTAATGATATTTTTTTTCACTGTCTATATTAATTAACAAACTTTTCTGTTATACTCAATAACTCTCGCTTATTTCTCACCCGGCTATATATTTATATTTAACTCCCCTGTCTTTTTTTTCTTTTTTTTTTTTTTTTTTAAATGTTGCAAAATATTATTATTATTATTATTATCAATATTATTATTATATGACACATTTTGTTTTTTTTTTTTTTTGTAATAACTTTTTATCATCTACTCTAAGCGAGAACCCCTCCTTTTCCCTGGTGCGATTAAAAAAAAAAAAAAAAAAAACAAGTACAAATTATCAACAGCCTTAAAGCTTTGAAAGAGGGGTACTCACAAACATACAAATATATATACACACAAACACAAAAAAATAAAATAAAATAAAATAAAATAAAATAAAATGAAATCCTCCCCTGTATGCACTTTAAAAATCAACTTTTTTTATTATTTTATTTTTATTTTATTTTTTTTATTAATTTAGTCACATTGACTTGTCGTTTTTTACATTTTTTTTTGCTTTTTTTTTTTTTTTTTAATTCATTCTTTTTTATTTCATATTTTTTTTTTTTTTATTTTATTTTATTTTATTTTACCCAATATCTTTATTCATATTCCTCTCTCCTCCCTCTCTCCCCCTCCGCCCCTTACCCTTGCCCTTGCCCTTGCCCTTGCCCTTGCTCTTTCTCTGTTGCCTCAAAATCAAATTTGATTTTATAAAAATCAAAATCAAAAAAAATAAAATAAAATAAAAACGCACCTGTCTTTTTTTAATCACTATCAAACCATGCACGCACACACAACATTTCAACCTCAATCGGGTCTTTTAGGCAATTGCATATACACCTTTAACACCACCACCACCTTATTACAAACAAAAGACACGTAATCAGTATGTAATATATAATAATAATTGTCTTTTAAATATAAGATACTCCTATTAATATTGTCTTTGAAACAAAAAAAACATAAAAACATAAAAACATAAAAACAAAAAAAATGAAAAACGAAAAACGAAAAAAAAAAAAAAAAAAAAGTATCGCGTATTTTTTTAATCTTTCCCATCACATATATATAAATACTACATGTACCTTTTAACAGTTCTCTAATCAATAAATTTTATTTATTATTGTTAAAAAGAAAATATATTTTTAATTTAAATAATTATTTAAAATAAAAAATGTGTCATATACCCAAACCCTCCTTACTCCTTACTCTTACTTTACCCTCTCCATTTCAGCCTCCTAAAATAACCTTTTGCGCAATCAATCTTTGTGACCTTGCAGCTTGCATAATTTTTAATTATTTTAATCATATTTTGATATTTTGATATTTTAATTTTTAATTTTTTTTTTTTTTTTTTTTTTTTTTTGCTCTTAACCCTTGCCCTCTGCAGGGTCTTTTTTTTTTTCCTTCAAAAGTATAAGCCTTATTTCGATTTAGGCTTAGTTTTGTTTTAAATACAAAATATCGCGGGAAAGCTTTTTTTTTTTTTTTTCATTTTCATTTTCTTAATAAATTCTTATTAAAAAATAAATATTATACAAAAATATATAAAAAACAAAGACTTTAAAAAAAAAAAAAAAAAAAAAAGATAAACATTCCTTTTAATTAATTAATTATTATTTTCTAAATTAAAATAACTCTCTCAATTTTCTTCATCCTTGACATCTCCTCCCCCCATCGTATTCATGTAATTCACAAGATCAAGAGATTTTAAAAAATTTATACTGTTGTGCATTGCTGCCACACTATTTATTCCATAATTATCCTCATTAGTAGAAGCAGATGTTGAAGATGATGTTGATGACGACGACGATGATGATGACGATGACGATGACGATAATGATGATGATAATGATGATGATAATGACCCTCTTTGGTTGGTATTGTTATTATGACTCACAGAACTTTGTCGGACACCAGTTCCCACAAGTCCCATGCTACTCAAAATCCCCATCAAGTTGACCTCTGAATTATTACCACCATCATTAGTATTGCTATTGTTAATGCTGTTATTACTACTAGTATTACTATTAGTATTACTATTCATAGTCATATTCATATTGCTATTCATATTGCTATTGCTATTGTTATTGCTATTGTTGTTGCTATTGTTGGTGTTATTGCTGCTGCTGCTGCTGCTGCTGCTACTGCTGCCGCTAATGCTATTGTTCATCCCCAAATTATTGAAATTATTGTTATTGTTCAAACTAACAACATTATAATGGCTGTGACTCAAATTGGGACCTCCGCCATTCATACTCTCCCGGCGCCGCGAAAACCCAAATTCCTCAAATACATCCAATGAGGGCTCCAACAAATTGTCAACAATTCTTCCTTCATTTCCACCATTTCCACCATTTCCACCATTTCCACCATTTCCACCATTTTCTCCTCGTCGACCATTACTTTGGTTGTTGGTGTTGTTGTTGTTGTGGTTGTTATCTGATAATGATGATAATGAAGATGAAGATGAAGATCTTTCCATGTATCGTAAATTGTTCTTGTTACTATTATTATTATTATTATTATTATTATTATTATTATTATTATTATGCTGTTGTTGTTGTTGTTGTTGTGAATTCTGTGATTTTTGTTGGCTATTATTATTATTATTATTATTATTATTATTATTATTATGCTGCACCCCACTCCCACCTCCACTGCCTGCCGCAGGAACACCCGAACTTGACGCGCTTGGCAGAGACTGCTGCTGTGCTTTCGTGGGTGCCTGCGACTGTTGCTGTTGCTGCTGCTGCTGCTGCGCTTTCGAGGGTGCCTGCGACTGCTGCTGCTGCTGCTGCTGCTGCTTTGCTTTCGTTGGTGCCTGCGACTGCTGTTGCTGCTGCTGTTGCTGCTGTTGCTGCTGTTGCTGTTGTTGCACACCAGAATTCAACAAAACTCTGCTGCCACTCCGACCAACTAACCCACCATTCCCTCCATTATCCATAACACGAGTCTCAGAACTGTTGCGTCGACTTAACCCGCCACTTGTATTATTATAAAACGATAACACGATTTCTGCTGCACTCTCCCGGCGCTTCATAATCTTATTATTATTATTGTTGTTATTATTGTTATTGCTATTACTGTTGTTATTATTGTTGTTGTTTATGCTGTTTATACCGCCAATGTTGTTGCCGCTGCTGCTGCTGATGCTGAGGCTGCTACTGCTACAATTATTGTTAGTGCTGCCAACACCATTGCTAACACCATTGCCAACACTACCGTTGTTCTCTAAACTCTCAACCAACTCTCCAAGTGCCTTGTACAGTGCGCTAAACGTACTCATCGATATCGCAAACTGCGTAGCATCACTTGGAATAAGCTCCCTCATTCGCACGTGTAACTGCCTTGCAAGAATCAAAGATTCACTTGATCCACCGGTACCACCAACATTACCAACATTACCAACATTACCAACATTACCAACACTGCCATCATCCACCTTCTTGTTTTTCCGTCCTCCCTTAGCCAACTGCTTCTGACCCATCTTGCTACTATAACTGCTGTACTCTGCCAAATCACTATTCCCACCATTAACTGTAGTCCCTGCACTTTCCCCTCCTAAACTCTTCAAAATTGCTGACGTTTGTTTCCGCTGTTGCTCATCATCATGCTTATACTTAATCTCCAACTGCTTCACAAGTAATGGAGGATTTTTAATCCCAGGGAACTGCGCTCCAACAACTAGTCCAGGATCAAACGGCACCAGCCCAGAACCCTTCCAGCCATCCCGCACTTTGCTCCCGCTCAATCCAATTAACCGCGCTTGTGAACAAATGTCGAAAAACTCGGACCATCGCACAGTCTCGGCCCCAAACAGCGCCTCCCGAATCGCCTGCATCACTGGATCAAGCGTCCGTAAGTATCGCCCAGGCCCCACGCTAAAGGGCTGTAGCACCTCTTGCCCCATGCGTGCAGGGAAAAAAAATAAAACAATCCCATTTTCGGCAGCATACCGCAAAAATCGAAACGACAAGTGCCGCAGCTCTCCACTCATCACTAACGCACGCAATCGGCCCTTGGCCTTGTCGCGTGTCCGTACATCGAAATGCTTCACCAGCCACGCGTACGCCGCTTCAGGACCTATCCAGCCGTCCTTGGTACCATGAAACGTCCATCCCTTTTGTTGAAACCGTTGTACCATCTCGGCAGAAACCACACTCCCAGCATCCAGGTTTACCATTCCTTGGTTGACATTCATAAACGGTGCAACCGCACTTCCGTCCGCACAAATGGCCTCTATCGTCGACGCACACACTTGCTCTGCATGTGAAACAACCTTCTGCCGCTCTTGTTGAGCCTGCCCTAGCGTCAGAAAGTAGCTTGCGCCGCCGTCACGAATCACTCGGTTGCCTGAGTCCTCTTCCGAAGATGACCCTCTGTATACGTTGGTATCCACCATGTTGTAAATGTTCTCCATGGCAATGTCCCGATCATGGATTCCAGACAAAAACTCGCAAAACCACAGGTCGTATGTATCAATATCGCACGTTCCTACAGACTTGCACACTCGGCGGAAAAGTTTATCGTGGCGAACCAAAAACCCTTGCATCCATGATTGCGAAAGTCCAAGAGTATTCGTGGTAGTGCCTCCACTTGTAGCACCGTTATTTCCTCCAAAACCTCCACCCCCATAGCTATATCCGCTATTAGGAGGCCGAGAGCTGTGCGAGGGTAATGGGTTCATATTATTGCGCTCAGAATTGTTATTTGATAGTGGGTATGGGTACTGCGCTGCACGACGTTCCTGCGTTTTGCCAACGCTAAAATGAGTTCCATGAGGTGAATCCAGGTCCATAATCTCATCAATGTCCACGCCTTCTTCCTGGATCATCATGTTCATAATATTGAAGTAAAAGCTGCGCGGCAGCTTTGACTGGCTATGTGTACAGTTGAGGAAAACGCTTTCAAGAATCCGCTCCTCGTACCGAGCAAAATGCATGTACTGGTCACGAGACATGGGAGTTGTCCGCCGCCCACTGCCCCCAGGGGTTCCGGCTGGTATTGGACTTGGAGAAGAAGTTGAGTCTGTGGATCCACCTCCCCCACGCGGGGTTCCTGGGAGAGAAATACTGTTGGGTACATTATCAGGGATGGTGGTTTCGTTTCGGCCCACGGCACTGCCGTTGGCTAGCGTGATGAAGGGAATTCCGTGCGACAGAGCAAGGTCATGCAGCGATAAATGGTCTGGAAGAAAGTAGTGCAGCTGTTGCATTTGTTGCATAGATGGTTGTTGTTGATGCTGTTGTTGGTGCTGTTGTTGGTGCTGTTGCTGGTGCTGATTCCGATGCTGCTGCAGTTGCTGCAGCTGCTGCAGCTGCTGCATCTGCTGCATCTGTTGCATCTGTTGCTGGTGCAGTTGATGTTGTTGGTGTTGTTGCTGATGCTGCTGACGCTGCTGCTGTTGCGGGTACTGTTGTGGGCCATTAGGTCCTCCGACCAGAAAGCTTTTAGAGCGTATCGGCGGCATCTTATGACTCGAGGGTATTTAAAAAAAAAAAATGAAAGTGTATTACTATTATTGTTATATACTAGAAAATGTTTAAAATTGGTTTTAAATCTTTTGGTGTCTGTGAAATGAGGAGAAATTGGTGGGGGAGAAAAAAAATAATTAAAATAAAAATAAAAAAAAAAAAAAAAAAAAAAAGAGGGAACAAGGGGAAAGAAAGAAAAAAAAAAAAAAAAAATTGTGCAGTGTGGCTTCCGACTTTTTTACATTCAAAATATCTACCGATGCCTCTTTCCCTCCCTCACTCATCCCCAAACCCTCCGAAACTACCCGGCTAGTGATTACCCCTCTTACCCTCTCTTCTCCACACCCCGCTCATACGGCCGGCCGGGCACCACCACCCTGCCGCCACAACCATAGGGCCTCAACGGCATATGCACGCACCGATACACTTCGGGTTTTCTTTTCGTCGGCGGCCTCAGCCAACGATTCCAAGACACGAGTCTCATCAACTAACCCCCATAATCCAGCACCAATTTGTTGGCCATAGTCACGGCCGCGGCCAAGCCGAAACAGCACGCGACCAAGTGTCTGAATGGCAAGTGCACGCTGGCTCGCAGCTGAAGAACGTGCAAGATGAGCTAGTTCTGGTAATGTATAGCCTGCTAAACTAGGCGCATCGCCATGGTGGTGAAGCCCGGCACGTACACTAATTTCGCGGCCCTGGCGCGGCGATACTAAGTGACCCTTAAAGTCGAACCGTAACTCGCGTGGTAGTAACCCTAACGTTTCGGCCTGTTGTAGTTCTTCTTCTTCCTTGGCCTCATCCACAGGTTGCATCCATTCCATCTTCTCGGGCTCTGTTGGCAGAGCGGGGAAATACTTTGCATGTAGTTTCTCATTGAACTGCGGGTCTGTGGGATCAAGCTCTGCAGCAACGTGTTCGCGCGGCTGCGGGAAGTGAACATTGGAGGCTGCAGCAGCTTCAGCGTCATCCATTTCTTTTTGGATCTGTTGCAACTCTTCAAATGACGGGTATCGCTCGTCGTCAGTAAGCCCATCCACGCCAACATTGGCAATTGAAAAGCCCTCCATTGTTTTGCGCATTTTCTCTGTAGCCTGAAGGTCTGCTTCCTCGTCTTTATTATCCACCGTAGTTACAAGCTCTTCTTCTTCTTCTTCATAATCCATTTCTCCCATTGGGTTTTGCCCCAGCACTCTAGCAACTTCATCGTCATCCAGTTCGTTTTCTCCAGCACCCCGACCCGTAGCTCTTTTCAGTAGTCCACGTAAAACGTGTTCATCCATCATAGCAAGCAGTTCATTACGTTCACGCTCGATTTCCTCTGGCGACATTCGTGCAAGTGTTTCCAAGTTTTCAATGTGAATCCGCTCACTTTCGGTAAACTTTTTTGCATTCCCGCCATGTCTCTGTTGTGCTTTCCTCAGAGCTTTAGCAATCGATGAGTCTGCAAGGGTATCTTTTTCTTCTCCTTGTTGCTGTTTTTTGTTTCGGGTACTTGATCCTGGCGGTGTAAATATCTGGCCAGCCTTCTCGCGCTGTAGCTTGCGTTCTCGCCACGAAGCAAACTTTGTGCTTGAGGCTTTAGGGAATGATTGATTTGTGTGAGGAGTTACCGGGGCTGGAGGAGCCGGCGGCAGAGGGTCCTCATTATTGAAATGTTCGACGATATCGTTAATCATGGACATTGTTGTTAGAGTGTAGGTATTGAAAAACCCCCGAAAGTATTACAAAGATTTGAAAAGAAAGAAAGAAAGAAAAAATTAATAATAATAATAACGATTGTAGATCAGGGTTAGGGTTTAAATATTTAATTTAAGTATTATTGTTCAAGTCATAATATTTATGTCTTAAATTTTTAAGTTTAGGTATTAAGTGTTAGGTGTTAAGTGTTAGGTGTTAAGTGTTAGGTTTTAAAAGTGAGCCCTAATTGGAATTGTTTAATTTGCCTTGAGATTATTTTGATCCTTAGCCGGTTGGTCGTTATTTGTATGGCACTCTATGCTGACAGGAGTCCGTTGTCTGTTTTCCGTAGTTAGTTGTCCATTGCTCATTACCATTTTGCCCGTCGCTCTTTATTCTTTGTTCTTTGTTTATTCTGAGGTGGTTTTTTTTTTTCTTTTTAATTTTAATTTTAATTTTCCTAGATGTTGATTTATTCGATTTCAGTTTATTTTTAATTTTTTTTTTTTTTGGTCGATAATTAAAAAAGAAAAAAAGAAAAAAAAAACAAATTTCTGATTAATACGAGAGTCATCTTTAAATATTTTCTAAAAAAAATCTTTGTCTTTGATTATGCGTCAACTCTTGTTTTTCTTTTTTTTTTTTTTCGTCGTTTCTTGTGAATGGGTTAGTCCGAAAGAGATTTCAAAAACAAAGAACTTGAATGTTGTTACTTAGATTTATAGATTAATTATAATTAAAGAAGGAAAATAAAATAGTACTTTAGGAAATAGGACTTAAAAAAAATGAACAGAAATTGAGAATATAAAAATAAAACAAGTCATTTCAATAACACTTAAAATTTGCTACTTTTTATTTATTTTTATTTATTTTTTTTCATTTCATCTTTCGGTTGAACATTTAAGTTGAATATAAGCATAGAATTGTTTGAGCGCTAATTTATGAAAGTCCAAGACTTTTATTTTTATTTGATAATATTGGCATTACGTATAAAAATATAAAGACAAAAAAAAAGGTTAAAGCAATCTCCGAAAAAAAAAAATAAATAAAGAACGAATCGGCATTAAGTATTTGTTAAAAGCGATAATTTTACCTACTATCATTAAGACAAGTTTCTTGATTATCAAGGTTAAAAACCAAAAAATAAAATAAAAATAAAATAAAAAAAAATAAAAATATAAAATTTTAATCAGGTTACAATCTAAGATAAACTATCTTTATTGGGTGTGGTTGCATGCGCGGATGGTTGCGCAAATGGACTCATAAAAATAAATGAGCAAGTGCAACAAGTTTTTGGTTAATTATTTTTTTTTTTGAAAAAAAAAAAGAAAAAGAAAAAAAAAACCCCCCGTATTTTATTTTTGTATTTTTTATTATATAATTTTTTGTGTCCATCTGAAATAAAATAATGGGTGAAAAAATAATAATAATAATAATAATATAATAATAATAATAGACATAAATAAAGTCTAAATTTAACCACGATATCACCGGTGATTAAAAAAGAAACTTTTTTTTTTTTTTTTTGGTAATCACCAATCATTAACAAATTGATAGATAGATAGATAAATGGGGGATAAGAAATGGTGTGAGAATGAAAATGAAAAAAAAAAAAATAAAAGAATTTTGATTATAAGTTTTGAATAGTTTTTTAATTTGGCAAATTATTATTATTATTATTATTATTATTATTATTATTATTATTATTATTATTAATAATATTAATATTCTTATCATTAAATCAACAACATTAACATCAATAAGAAGGACAGGGGTTTAAATATTATTATCATTAAAAGAACAATAATGGAACTTTAATAAACAATCTTTAAATGACTTAATTAAAAACACTACCAAACCTTGTACCTTTTGGTCCTTAAGAAACAAACAAAAAAAAAAAAATCTCAGGGCAATCAAACAAAAAAAAAAAAAAAAAGAAAGAAAGAAAAATGGTAAAAAAATAAATAAAAAAAGTCAATTGAAACAAAGCCAAGAAGAATTGACTTATTTAAACGGTTTTAGAAGAAGAAGAAAAAGAAGAATAGGAATAGGGATAATAAATAATAAATAATAATAAAAAAAACCGAAAACGAATATCCCCGTTGAAAATGACTTTCATATTTCGGTTCCTCTTTACCAAACCAGCAAATAATATAGAAATTTGGAAATTTTTTATTTTTTAAAAACTTTTATAAATTTTTATTTTATTTTATTTTATTTTATTTTTTCAAAAGCAATCTGTTTGACTACTGTTTTTGGGTAAACTCTTCAGAGAAGAAACAATTTTGTCTATATTCAGTTTTTCTTTTTCTTTTTCTTTTTCTTTTTCTTTTTCTTTTTTATTTTTATTTTTATTTGTTACATTACAAATAGTTACATTTGGTTACATTTTTGTCAAATCTTGCTCTCAGATTCTAATCAATACTCCTGCACGTGAAACATCGCCAAAAGGTTGGTGGTTGGAAAATAATGATAAAAATAAAAAAAAATAAAAAAAAAAATAAAAAACGGGTATATTATATAGAAATTAATTGACTTTTTTTTTTTTTTTGAATTAAAATATTCTAGAAATGGATATATACCAATTTATTTAAGAATATTATTATTATTATATTTCAAAGGGTTCAACATTGTTATTATTTTGTTAATATTTAATTTTTTTTTTTTTTTGGCTTTTATACTAGTACAAAATAAAAGGGGGAAAAGAAGGAGTAAATAAAACAGAAGAAACTAAAAACACAGGACATTAATCATTAATCATTAAAAGAGAGTTAAAAAAAAATAAACAAGAATAGAGTAAATAGAATTGAATTGAATAAGAATAAAAAAAAAAAAAAAAAAAAAAGAAGAAACAGTTTAGTTGAGAAACTGACTTTCTAATGTAGTATCAGTACTGTCTGAGGCAATAGGACCCGCCGGTGCCTCAATCGGGGACGGCATCTCCTCATCTTCTTCGCATTCCGGAGACCCCCCACTTCCATCTAACGGCGAGTTGCCTGTTGACCCTGTTGAATTGGTCAAGTTATTATCACTATTACCATCCATAGGAACCATTGCCAAAGAATTACTACTAGATAATGTAGAAGAAGAACTAACACTAACACATCCACTTCCACTTCCACTTCCACTTCCACTTCCACTTCCATTTCCATTTCCACTTCCATTATTACTATTACCACCATGAACTAATCCACGCTTACCAGCCAACGCCTTAGCCTGTTGAGCAAGCTCGACCTTGCGGCCCCGGCGGATCCGGCGCAGCCGGCCCTGCATGAGGTAATACGAGCCGCGGCGCACAATGACCTCAATAAGCTCTTTGGGGTACGAGTAGTCTGCAAATGTCTGGTGATGAATCTCATCAATAATTCTACGGCGGTCCTTTTCAGTAGTATCACGAATCCAAGTCCGTTCACCCAATTGGAACCCTTCAGCACGTAGAATACCAAGAATCCGTTGCTCGCGCTTGCGAGCCTCTTCATGATTATGGCCTAGACCCATTCGAATATAAAGCTCAGGTAACGAGATGCGGCTCTCAGATTG